>NC_143561.1:112285312-112950625 GCF_054136105.1 Typopeltis vanoorti | reverse complement strand
TAACCCACAAATCTTCAGTCTCTTCTATGGAGCATTGCACACATCTTAGTTACTCTCCTCTGAAATTATAATAATTCTGTTCCTAAATGCATAATTGAAGTAGTTGGCATAATTGTACCCACTTAATATTTTTCAGTGGAAAATTAGGATAGGAATGGGATATATTGTGAATTATACCAAAAGGGAAAACACTTGTAAAGCATTTAATTGTGTCTTTAAGTTCAAGTTCAAGGAATTATGTTTGGATATATATATATATATATATATATATATATATATATATTTTTTAAATAGATCGCAATTCGTATTTAGAGACTAATGATTTCACATCAATTGCCTTAGTATCCCATAATGCAACGCACATATCCTTACAGACAAGCTGGAGATATGTTGTGTATGGAAAAACATGCACATTATATTGAAATGAAATAAATGATGTAGAGGGTTTTTTTTTTTTAAATTATTAGTAGTTTAATATATCATTCTAAACTATATCAGTAAATTTACAAACTAAGATTTAAAAAGAAAACATTATTTACTAATATTCTCTGGCAGCTACTTCGAGAAAGGCTGCTTTAGAGATTAATCATTTATTTTTTATTTTATAAAGAAAGACAAATGTTTTGAATATTTTATCTAGTTCTAGTGAGATAAATGAAACATTCAAATTATTCATTGTTATTATTATTATGTGAAAACTCCATGGAGTCCAAAGACTCCTCGAGGAAGAGTGTGCCAACAGCATCGAACGATTGAAATCCTTCTAACTACTAACTTCCCTCAAACTTGCTTAACTTTTTTCGTAAGCTATTAGTAGCAGAGGCTCTACCAATCGACCAAACTTTGCTGGTAAAGGTTGGTTGATTTATACAGCTGTTTCACTTAGGACTCTGCCTTTTTTTGAGGATTAGGAAGAGGTTGTCTGATTTGACATTCATAATATCAGTTTTGCAGCATCATAATGAAGAGTGGATTTATTCCATTCTTGCTTTAATATAAGTATGTAAGTTGACATACATTATTCGCAATGAATAATTCCATGAATATCCCACCAAACACACAAAGGAACCTTTTGTGGATGAAGTCCATCTTTAGGTGTTGGAATTGGAGTTTGATTTGGAGAAAGCCACTGTTTTTTGCGTTTATTATTCTTATACAGCACCCATTTTTCGTCACCAGTTACAACTCGTTTGAAAAAGGGATCATTTTGTTGTCTGGTAAACAATGAATTGCAAATTGCCCATCTCTGTGCTTTATTGTTTTCTGACAGTTCATGCAGTACCCATACACCCTGTTTAAGAACCTTGCCACTCTTATGTAAGTGCTCTTGGACAGTTGACCATGATGAATTAAGTTTCTCTGCTAATTCTTGTATGGTCTGTTTTGGATATGATTCAACGAGAGTCTTAAGAGCATCGTCTTCTAGAGTAAGAGGTCTTCCAGATCGAGGACGATCAGAGAAATCAAAATTTTTTTCTGCAAATCTCCTAAACCATCTCTGACATTTGTTAACCTTCAGTACATCTCCATAAGTTGAGCAAATGATTTTGGTAGCATCGGTAGCATTCTTTCCTTGGTGAAACAAAAACAGCATAGAATGACGTAAATGGTACTCTTCAACTTTAAAGTCCGCCATATTAAAAAAACAATCTAAAATTAAAAAAAAAACAGATTTTTTATATAGAAAAGTAATGCTAATATTTAAATAAAAATCAAATTTAATAATGTATGTGTTATTTAAGAAAAAACAATCTACTAAAAATTACCTATTAAAAATAATTGATTACTTTCTGGTCCCCCTTATACACACACACACACCATTATCATTTTATTTGCTTTGTGCCCTTTATAGATTGTACAGAATGTCACAACCACCAGCAAATAAACAGCAATAAATCAGGTTATTAGAGAATTTAAAGAATACTGGACTGAAAACTGTTGTATGATTAAGAAAGATAATAAAGCATTATCGTTTTTTGTTCCGAATTGTTGTTTGTAGGACTTCTTCTGTAAAGAAACATTTGAAACTGTTCATAATAACTTAAGCAATAAAAGTGAACAAGAACAAAGAGGATTAATTTCTCGTGAACTGAGCAAGAAAAAAAAAAAATATATATATCTGATCTTTGATGAAATTTATTTCAGGTAGGCCTAGTTCTAACTTAGTTGCTGCTAGTTTTGAGGTTTTAAAAGTTATTGCCCAACATGGAAAACCACTCAGTGATGGGGAGTATATTAAAGAAGCATGACTAGAATGTGCTCCTTTCCTTTTTGACAATCTTTCAGAAAAAGTAACAATTATTCAGTGCATTAAAGATTTGCCTGTGAGTGAGTAGAAAAATATCTCAGGATAGGATACTTAAGTTGGAAAGGAATATAGCAGAACAATTAACAAAAGATTTGGCTTTATGTAAGTTCTTTTCTATTTGTGTCGATGAGAGCATAGACATTACATCATCAGCTAGACTAGCAATCTTTGCTCAATTTTGTAGGGTTGACAAAGTATGCGAAGAGATGATGAATCTTGTAATGCTACCTGAGTGTACCACTAGGTTGAAATATGTAAAGCAGTTATGAACGAATTATCTTTTCGGCAAAGTTTTCGTAAGGAAGCAGGATTTGTAAATCTGTTTACAAAACATGTTGGTCATTCACTGATAAGTTTTCATTGCATCATACATAAGGAGACTTTATGTGTAAAAGCTAGCCTAAAGGAACTATAAGAAGTGATGCAAATAGTAACCAAGGTTGTTAATTACATTTCTGCATGAGAAGATTTGAATAAAAGACAATTTCATTGAATGAAGTGGATTCGGTATACAAAGGACTAATAATATGCAACAATTTTTATTGGCTTAGTCGAGGTCTTGTTCTGAAACAATTTGTTGAATGCCTGGATGAGATAATTCTCTTTTTGGCTAATCAACAAATGTCCTATAAAGAAATGTATGACATCGCTTGTGTTTATAATCTGATGCTTTTTTGCAGATTTTTGTGAACATTTAAATGACTTGAACCTTAAACTACATGGCTCTGGTAAGACTCTTGATGTTATGTTTGATGACGTAAAAGCATTTGAAATGAAACTAGGAGTTTTTAAGAGTGATGTAGACAGTGAGAGATTTAGGTCTTTTCTAAATCTAAAATACATCAATGATCTCCAAAGGGATGACAAAACAGACTGCCAATGTCTTCAAAACCTATTTTTAAACGTTATTGTCTCAACTGTTGAGCAGTTCTCTTTAAGATTTGTTAAGTTCAGAGAATTAGAAGAGACTGAAAAAATAAATTAAGCTTCCAGACACTATAAAACTGGATGAATTAAAACTTACAGATGTTTTCATGGATAAATATGGATGATTTTGAAATGCAGTTGGTTGATTTTCAAAGTAGCTCGATTTGGAGGCAGATATTTGTTGACCTTAGTTTTGGCTTGAAAAATATTATAAAAGAGTGATTAGAGATGGGAGTAACAGAGAGAAATGTGGAAAACGAGGTACTAAGGACTTATAATATTCCAGAAACTTTCATATGTTTAAGAACCCTTGCAATAGAATTACTATCCATTATTGCATCTTCATATGCTTGTGAACCATTGTTCTCAGTGATGGAATTTGTTCAGTCTCGTAATAGGAGTAACCTTACTGATGAAACTAGTAGTGCATGCATATCTCTAAAGGTTACAAAATATAAACCTGATATAAATTATCTGTCATCAGTGATGCAGCAGCAGAAGTCTTATTGATGCTAAATAAATAAAAAAAAACATCCACTATTTTCTTTCTGTAGTTTTGATTTAATGTTTTCTGCTAAAAAATGGTGAAGATTAACTTCTGTTTAACATATTATGTAGGTAAAATAACATTTTATGTTATCTGTAATTTTTATGTAAGGGATTAAGAATTAATAAAAGAATAACTTTAATTTAATTTTCTTTTATTGTGCTTTAGTAAAGTAAAATGATTATGAGATTGTTAACTGTAATATATTGGAAAAACTTGAAAAACTTTTCTGATTGATCTTTATAAAAATAAAAAATAAAAAAAAAATTCAGAATTATTGTTTACTCTTTTGCTGATGTTAAAAATTGCATCTTTAAATTGTGTGGTAGTATATGGCAGCTTGAATTACACTTAAAGGCAAATAAAAAATATCCACGCTATCAACAGGGTAGAATGACCTTTAAGTAAAAATTCCATCATTAATTTTTACATTCATTCAATTTTACATGACTCACAATAATGACTCACACAATATTCTTTGATTTTACCACTAGTGTGATTTTTGTTTATTTGAAATGGTTCTCCCAATTTTCTTTCAATACTTAAAAGACACCAAATAATAATATGTTCCCTAAAATTTTGCATCAAAGATTTAGCGATTTTGTCAAGCATGCTTAAAAAGGTCGTCCATCCTTGATCTATAGCATCATGAAGTTATGACTCTTTCAGAAGTCTGTTAATGTTGACTTATCTTTTCCACTGGCTGCCACAAAGCATGTTTGCATTAATTTGTGTATAAAAATATTTGTGTATTAATTTTGAAGTTGGTTATGATGTTGATCCACTAGTTAAATCAGTGATGTGGCTTTTGAGGACAAAATTTTCATTTTTGTCCTCAAAATTCATTTTATACTTCATTTTGAAGTTTGTTATGATGTTGATCCACTAGTTAAATCAGTGATGTGGCTTTTGAGGACAAAATTTTCATTTCAATCCTCAGTGTGTCAGCTCTGAGTTAATATGTTATTGACAAATAGATTTTATCACCAAGTTCTTAGTTGGAAAATATTGCTCTTCTGCTGGCCTAAAACCAATCTTAAAAAATTTCATGAGTCATCCATGCCCTTTGATTACTATTAAAAATCACTGGGAGTCAAGTCTTCAATATCCATGGGTTCTTGGAATGATAGTTACTGAATAGCTTCATTTTGAAGTCTCACAATGCCAGCTTAGGCATTTTAAGAATAAGGGTGGATAATGTACTTTTCTCCAATATAATACTTCTGTGGGTGTGGATATTTGTGAATGTCTTTAGAAGACGATATTCACAAACATTAATGTCTTCCAAATATGAATTTATTTTTCAAGCTTCAGAAGCTTGAAGAAGTTCACATTTTGTCTCTATAGTAGTATTTCCTGCTCTGGAAACCAAACATGACTAAAAAAAATAAATAATTTTTATTTTATTTTTTATTTTTATGGAGAACCCATCCACAGAAGGTTGGTAAACATATATTACACTAGTAACTTAAAGACTTACTTTTAATTAGAATATGCAACTTGGATCTTCTTTTTTATAGATAAAAAAAAAAATCTGCATTAGGGTTTCTGTCCTAATTTCCAGTAAACTTTCAAATCTTTCTTGTCTTGGCTCCCAGGTAAAACAGCTTGAAACTCAAGACCTTTCATTTACCAATCTGAAACAGAAAACTGCAGAAGAATTTATTATGTATGTTATTATTTTTAATTTTAATAAAACAAGCATATCATATAGATATAGACAATGATTAAAACTTAATGATTTTAGATTATTTTGGGAAAATTTGGAGAAAAGAGCAAAGCTAATAATAATTGCAAATGCCTGTTGGAAATACAAATTTCTGCTCAGGATATGGAATGATATTACTAACACAATGTTCCAACATAAAAATGTGCATAAATTTACATCAGGAGAAGAGGCAAGGAATAAGAAAAGACTCATTGACTATTTTATTGTTGATAATGATGTTTTATTATTACTAGTGCAGGACACTACAGTGTACAAAGGATTAGAAATTGGAAGCGATCATCATTTAGTTTTGAGCAGGATAAAATGAATTTCATATCGAAAAGAAGAACGTGTAAGAAACTTTTAAGATGGATAAAAGTTGAGCAGCTTTCAGATGTGAACTGTAGACTAAAATACACAAATATCATTCAAGAAAAAATGAATCAGTTTGAGAACAGGACCTTGGAGATTCAGTGGTAAGCTCTTAAGAAAACATTGATTCAGCCAGAGAGGCATATTGTGAGGTTGTCTGCAAAGATAGAAAAATCAAAACTCCATGGTGGACATAGGAAGTTAAAGGCAGTGAAGGAAAAGAAAAAAGTATACCAAATGTTCCTGGTGATAAGTCAGCTTGGGCTCTTAGAGAATACAGAGAAAGTTCAGAAATGGAGGAAAGAGTGCTGTAAAAGGAATTAGAGATGATAAAGATCACATGAAAACTGGAGAAAAAGATGTCCTTGATGTATGGAATAATTACTTTAAAAAATTGCTGAATGAAACAATCAGTAACAGTACAATGGTAAAGAAATACTCAACAGGCATGCAATTAGGAATATATATCCATACTTGAAGTAGAAAAAGCCATCAAAAGTCTGAAATGTGGAAAGGCATCAGGAGTAAATGATATTTGACCAGAAATGCTCAAGTATGGAAGTATAAAAGTTTTGCAGTGGTTGCATTGCATAGTTCAGAAGGCCTAGACAGAGGGATGAATTCCAGATAATAATCTTAGTAGAGCTCTCATAGTACCCATATACAAAAAGGGAAATAAAACGGAATGTGAGAATTGCAGAGGTATTT
This sequence comes from Typopeltis vanoorti, assembly GCF_054136105.1. Taxonomy (NCBI): domain Eukaryota; kingdom Metazoa; phylum Arthropoda; class Arachnida; order Uropygi; family Thelyphonidae; genus Typopeltis; species Typopeltis vanoorti. Next base: position 112,944,055 of record NC_143561.1, on the reverse strand, counting down.
TCATGCCAAGTGTTCCTGGTAAGATTTATGCAAGCATACTTAAGAAATGGTTGAGAAGGATTGTGGAAGGGAAGGTGGGTGAAGAACAAGCTGGATTTAGGTCAAAATGGAAGCTGTCAGGATTTTCACTTTGATAAATAGTTGAGAAATCATGGGAATATAACAAAGATCTGTATTTAAGTTTTGCAGACCTGCAAAAGGCATATGACAAGGTGCCAAGAGAAAAGCTATTCAAAATGCTGCAGTTATATGGTGTCAGTGGGCCATTATATCAAGCAGTACTTAATCTTTATTTGAGTTGTAAGTCAGCAGTTAGAATTGAAGGAAGTACATGAAGATGGTTTGATGTTAAATCTGGTGTCAGACAAGGATGTGCATTATTCCTCTGTTATTCATTATCTGTATGGATTTCATTATGAAGGAAAGTGGTATTAAACCTGAAAATTGGAGATGTTAATCTCAGCTCTTTACTTTATGCAGGCGATGTTCTACTTTTAAATAAATCCAGTACAATTCTGCAAGATTCCCTGACTAGTTTGAATACCTGTTGTAATAAATTTGGTATGAAAATCAGCAATAACAAGACAAAGACAATGAAAATAAGCAGAAACATTGAAAATATCAACTGCATTATGAATGGAGAACCTGTGTAACAAGTAAAACATTTCAGCTACTTAGGTACAATTTTTAGTGAATATGGTAAATTAAACATGGAAATAGACAACAGAATCAACAAAGCCGATATGGTAGGAAGTTAACTGAAAAATTTATATGGAATAAGAGAGAAATTAGTCAAAACACTAAATTAGCTATATACAAGACAGTGTTCTAACCAAATTTAGTTTATGGATCTGACAGCTGGGTTAGAAATAAAACACTTGATCAACGACTAGAGACCACAGATATGAGAGTCCTGAGAGAGATTAGAGATGTGAACAGATGGCATCAGTGGCAATATCATATTAAAAATAAGGATATTAGGAATGAACTTGACATTGTCAGCATCCAGGAATGCGTTAGCAGAGCTTATCTCAGATGGTATGGTCACTTAAATAGAATGGGAGAGGAAAGATTAGCAAAACAAGTGTTCTCTGCCAGGTTGGCAGGAAAAAGACCCAGAGGATGACCAAGATATAGGTGGATTGATACAGTAAACAGTGCCTTAGAAGACAAATATAAGAACTGATAATGTTGGAATCTTGACAGGTAACAGATTGATTTGGAAGAAAATTGTTGATAGTAAGTTCCTCATGTAGTACTATCATAATATCCTGTACACCCCTTGAGGGTACATGTCAGGAATTTGATGATGATAATCCTTTCTCAGTACTGTTTTACTCCATTAAGCCTCTGACATGATCCTTTATATAAGTGAACAGATCACTTTATATAAGTGGTATGGTCACTTAAATAGAATGGAGGAGGAAAAGGTAGCAAATCAGATCTTTGATATTAAGAATCCAAGAAAAAATTTTAGAAGATGGTCAAGTTTTAGGTGGATTGATGCAGCAAGTTCCTTAAAAGATTTGAATAGTGTTTGAGGTCTGACTAGTAGAAAGTAATTTGGAGGAAACTTGATAGGAATTAATAATAATGCAAATGTAATGATGTATATGCCATCATGTCACTCCTGCAGTGACATGGGGAAGAAAAACCTTGGACAGGCCATCTTGCTATCATCCGGGAATGGTTTTCATCCAGTAGCAGATTGAAAATGGCTGATGATATATTGTTATGTTCCATTGAGTCATTTTCGACTCCTGGTGATTCTATGAACATACATTCTCCATTCAGATCTCTCCCTGGCCATATCTTTCAGGATTTCCAAGTACATTACAGTTGCTTCTTTAACTCCATCCACCCATGTAATTCTTGGTCTTCCTCTTCTCCTGCTTCCATCAACTTTAGCAAGCATCATCATCTTCTCGACTGTCATTTACTTGCATAATATGTCCGAAGTATGACAATTTTTGCTTGATGATCATAGCTTCAAGGGAGCAATCTGGCTTTATTCTGTCTATCACTGATTTATTGGTTTGCTTTGCAGTCCATGGTATTCTTAGTAAGAGTCTCCAAACCAATAATTCAAATACATCTATTCTTCCTTCTTTTACTCTTTCTCAAGGTCAAACTTTCACATCCATACAGTACCACAGAGTAATACCCATTGCCTTCACGATTCTGATTTTTGTTGTGAGGCTAATATCTTTAAAGATCTTGCTTAAATTTGTCATTGCTTGATGATATACTGTTATGGAATTATTTGTTATTTCTTGTACATACTGCAAAGTTGATGATTTTGATTAAATTTGATATATTTAAATTTTTTTAAAAACCATATAAACATTTTTTTAAAATAGCATACTTCTTGCATTTGAAGTTACTACCATTATAAGTTATTTATTATTGAAATTATAAGATTCTGGTGCCCTTTTTATGACATGGTTTTATTTCATACGAAAGTTGACTCATACTAAAAATTCCTTGTAGGTTTTTTTTTTTTTTTTTTTTTTTGGCTTTCTTTAAAATAAGTTTCCTCATTAAAGAAAATAAAAATAATGGTTTTTATGTATGCATATTGCATTTTTTTTTAATTTCTTTTCAGCTTTTCGTATTGATCTGCAAGTTTGACTTATCCCTGAATATGCCTCTTTTTGGCAAATCTCAGAAGAGTCCAAGTGAGTTGGTGAAGTCTCTGCGGGATGCTTTAGTGGTACTAGAGCGAGGAGACAAGAAAGCTGAGAAGGTACCACATTCTCTACACATCACAGATGGTGGTGGGTGGGCTTCATTACCTGTCTTTAGCTGGCATGCATCTGTTAAATTTTGCATGTTTTCTCCTCTTTCTTCATCCTTCCCCCTCCCTTTCTCTCCCCCTCCTCTCTTTCATCCTTTCCCAAGTTCATTTTATAGTGGATGATTGGCATGCCGCATTTAGACCGTTGTTCACACATTCATTTATGTGTGCAAACTGTCACTACATCCCTATTAGAATTAGTAGTAATGCAGTGTTTAACTATCAGGTTTCTGATAAAAAAAAATTCTCTTAAAATTCAGGCATGTTAGTTTTTATGTTTTCATTCTGCAGAATTGTTGAGAAGAACTTTCATGTTAGAGCACTTACTTCAAATTAATATAAAATAACTCAACATTTTTGTCTATATATCAAGATCATCATTAAGAATACACACTAAGTAAATTAAATACATAAATGTGACTACATCAATTGCTACTGATTAGAGTTTGGTTCTTTATAGTCTTGTTATTTTTAAGATCTGTTTATCCAAGGATGACTGGTTAAATATTAATGTATATTTCCACTCTTCCTCATTTTTTTGTGTTAGGAGATTAGGGTTTTACAGTCCTGTTTTTCTGTTATCCTTTTTCCTTAGGTGTTACATGAATTGCATATGGGCCTTAATTTTAATTATGATGGCTTAATTTTAAGCCATCATTCTTGTTGAGATTGAGAAGAAGTATTAATATCTTTCAGGCTTCTTTGCATTTTCTTTTGTACTAAGTCTTAGCACAGTATAAGGACTGGATCCTTTTCTAGTCAGTTTTGTTGTATGTTTGAGCTGCATGATCACAAAGTTCTGAATTTTTCCTGTAATTAAGGAATTTAATATGCCATTTGTGTTCTTTTCTTATGATTTGTATGTCCTGTTTCCCCTATGTTGCGTAAGTTATTAGATTTTGTATACACCTAGGTGGGTCTCTATGAGGCCATTCCAAAAGTAACATTGTTTTTAACACTAAGTTTTGAAAGTATACAAAAGATAAATCACTTGCTAATTTAATCAAGTATATATTCTCCATTTGAATCAATAACACTTTCAAAGTTGTGAAAGCTTCATAATGCCATTTCTATAGAATTCAGGAGATTTGGAGGCAAAGAAATTGCATAGGCTCAATTTCAGTGCCTCTAATGTATTGTTTTTCATTAATGAAATGTTGCAAACTTCGAAATAAGTGGCAATCTGAAGGTGCAAGATCAGGAGTAGAGAATACGGAGGATGTGGAAGCTTTCCCAGCCGAGATCCTCAATCTTGGTACAGGTGATTCTTGTACTATGAGGGTGTGTGTTATCATGGGTGGAAAAACAGTGCCCTTTCAATTGACCAGAGAACACTTCTTTTCCTTCAGTTTTTTATTCATTCGATCAAGTTGTTCACAGTATTCAGCTGTGATTGTTTGGTTTTGTGGCAAGAGTTCGATGTGTATAATACCAGCCATATTCCACCAAATGCTTAACAAAACCTTGTGAGAGTGAAGGTCTTGTTTTGACTGAGGTTTTGCCTGTTCCCATGAATGAACTTAACGTTCTTGTAAAGTATCCGCTTTTTATCATGAGTTGACAACATAACTCAAAAATGGAGATTAATCCTCTCAAGAATGAAGAGCAGTGCAGATGTTGACAGGCTCTCTTCAATTGTTGTTTGTCCGTTCATGGGGAACCCACTGAGCTGAGCTTAGACACTATTCCAAGCTATTGGAAATGGTGATGGAATGTCAGTGATGATGAATTGAAAGATCTTTTGCTAAATCTTTAACAGTTTTGCACTAAATCTTCAACAGTTGCATTGTCATTTCTTGCAATAACGGAATTAAGCTGAAGTTCCCTTGTCAAAATTTTTGGAACCATCGCTGGCACTTTTGCACATTCAAAACATTATTGCCATACACTTCTTGCACATTTTTACAGTGTTAGCAGTCTTGTTGCCTTTTTTTTTTTTGAACTCATAAGGCATGATGTGCCTAATGTGCTCTTCAATGACTTCCATAGTAGTAACAGGTTATTTAAACAATAACTTATGCATGATGTTTTTGCAAGATGAAATTCTTTAGCTTAGTGTTACTAATAAAGCCTTAAAAATTCATGTTTAGACAAGCTGAGACACGTTTGAACAAGTACAGTATAAAAAACATTACTTTCGGGATGACCTGATATTTTCTTAGATATTTCACTAATGGTGATTGGTCTTATTGTAATTTTTTTTTTTAATCTTTTGGTTGCATTCTTGGAAAGAATTCTGATGATTATTTTCTTGTAGCCATTCTTTATAAATTTTGCTTGTTAATTGAATCATTTTTCAGAGCCATTTTTCATTGATCAGAGCAAATTATTAAAGCTTTATTTTTGACATTGCTAATGACACCTAGTTTTTGTTTTGGATGATTATATGTACATGTGCATTTATGTTTATGTTAAACAATGAAGGATAGACAGCCTAAGGTAATATTTGTGACAAGTATATCCAGAAAAGCAAATGTGTTGTTAGTTTTGATTTCACTGGTGATTTGGACACGTTTTTGTTCGTTGTTCAGGTGGCTTACAAGGTGTTTAAACTTTGGCAACCATTGGGGCCAAATAGGTAATATATCACCAACATACCTGAGCAGTATTTGGGTTTCAGAGTTGCTGAATCAAGAGCTTATTGTTCAAAATCATCTGTATGAATGTTAGCTATTGGAGTGTGGAGAGCCCATGGGCATATCTTTTTTTTTTTTTTTTTGTAAGTAGAAGTTATTTTGTCAGACAAAATAACTGGGCCAAAGGGAATGTGATATCTGGTGGAAATTTGTTCTGGAAGAGGCAGTGGTAGAGACATTTGTGAAAAGGGCAGTTATGTCCAGACTGACTATTAAATCTTTGTTGTTGAGTGTGACTTTCTTAATTTTGTTTATGAAATGTTTTTGTATAAGAGGGGAAAGACCTATCAAATTCTTGAGTGCTGATGCCTGTTTCTTGGCTAAGGTAATTAGAGTTGTCAGTTTCTTCGACTTTTGGCTGCAGTGGCACATTGGTTTTGTTTAGGGACACAGACATTGCAATGTTAATAGTTTCTCTGAACCATGTGGTGACCAACTTAAGTTATCTGTTGTTTTCTTATTGATGCTGTTTATTAGATTGTAATTAACTAATTGGTGTGTCTGGTTGTTAGGTTCATTTTTTTTTCTAGGCAAGTTGTTCGGTTAAGAATGACAGTAGCATTACCTTAGTCAGTTTTGGTAATAACTTAACATATATAGAGGAAAACAGGGCATGCAATCCCATCAGGAAAAGAACAACACAAATGGCATGTTAAATTCCTTAATTAACAAATCAGAGCTTTCTGGTCATGCAGTTCAAACATGCAACAGAACTGATCGGAAAGGCACCCAGTCCTTACATCGTGCCAATACTTGGTAAAAAAGAAATTTAAAGAAGCCTGTGAGATGCTAATCCATTAGCCCAGTCTCAACAAGAATGATGGCTTAAAAGTTCCAAGGATTTGTAAGTCCAATGTACAATCCATGTAACTTCATGAAAAGGATAACAGAAAAACAGGACTGCCGAACTTTAACAATCTCCAAATAAAAAAACAGGAAGAAGGGAAGTATAGAACAATGTTCAACCATTGGTCTCCAATTTATAAAAAGAACATAAAAATAACATGACTATAGAAAACTCTAACCAGTAGCAATTGATTTAGTTACAAGTAAAGTAAGTGTACTAACACAGTATTTTGTCTCCATAATTCTTCACAATGAATGCTAATTAATTACCATGTAAAAATGAAAGAAATTGCCTTTCTGTTTTGTTTTTCACTTATTCCATATACTAAAACCAGACCAGTATACATTTTTTATGTGTATGGGAAGATAGCCAGAGGCCAATTATTATTTTTTTGCAGGTAGATTGAAGAATACTCCATCCACTTAAAAATATCAAAGTTGGTGTATATTTTGCATGTACTAACTTGCTGCTCCTCTCTTACTGTGAGTAATTGTATCATCCTGTTGCATTTGCCATTGGAAAATATTCTGATGTTCAACATGAGAGATATTTGCAACTATAGATTAGTGATTAAATCATTTGTCAGCCAACAAAGAAATTGATTGTCATTTCTTATCCTGTACAAAGACAACCACAAGTTCATTGTACCATAATTCAATAAACATTACCAACTTTTTGTAAATGCAGCATGCATGTATTACTTTGATTTTCTGACTAACCTGACAGTTCTTTTCAATCTTCAGTAGGTCAGGTGTAAGTTGCTAAGTTTTTAACAGTTCATTTAGTTTCAGCCAGGTGTTCAAATGCTAAGTGTAACCAAATCTTTCAAATTTGATTATAGTTGTCATAGTTTTGTGGCAACCCTCCACTTCATTCTTCTTTCACTTTGTTGCTTGCTAGAATCAGTACTCATTCCAAAATTTTTCAGGTTCCATTTAACTCCACTTTTGTGACATTTTCAAAAGCAATCTTTGTGGAAAAAAAGTACATATAAGCAATTTTGCAAATACAGACAGTCCCCAAGTTATGTAAGAGTTATGTTCCACAAACTTTACATAACTCAAATTTTACTTAAGTTGGATATAATCCCCTTGCCAATTAATCACACCCTATTGATTACATGTTTGCATCATGTAGTGCATTGACATGTTGTAAAGGTTATTTCTGTTAGTTTCATCCATAGAATGCATGCACAAATTAGATTTAAGTATGTAATTATTAATGCAAAGTAATAAAGCATAAATGATATTTTGAAAAATATTTTATTATTATCTGAGACCTCCAGGGAGTCAAGGACTCATTGAGGGAGGCTATAAATCATCCAAACCAGCTTTCATACTTCCCTTAAATTCATTCACACTAGATGCACTCAATACCCCTAAAGGAAAACTATTCCACTCACTCACTGCTATCCGGGAGAAAAAAACCTAGTTCTTACCTCTTTCTTGACTGTGAACAAATTTAACTTCCATGGATGCCCCTGTGTTCTCTCCCCACCTTCCATATAACAAAAAATTACATCAGATGATATCCTAATATCCTATAACACCCCTCTTTCTTCTATTAATATTTCTATTATTTCTATTAATATTTCTATTAATATTGCGAGTATGCTGACCACATACTCGCAATCTGTACTCATAATCTAAATTTCATAATCCGGATATAATCTTAGTTACTCTTCTTTGCACCCTTTCCACAGCTTCTTTACCCCTTTGGAACCTGGCAGACCAAATCTGTGCACAATGATCCAGGTGTGATCTTATCAAAACCTTATCAAGAGGCAAAATGACTTTCTTATCGTTACGTGTCGAGGTTTGCTTCAACATCACAATTATCCTCTGCGTTTTATTTGCAATTTTTGCTATGTGACCTTTAAACTTCAAACTCCTATCCAACAAGATGCCTTGCCTACTCAGTTTCTTGTAGCATAACCCTGCAAATATGATATACCACTGGAAATCTCATCATGCCAAAAGTGCATAACTTTACACTTACTAACATTAAATTGACAGCCATTTTTGTTTGCCCAAATTTCCAGCCTATTCAAATCATTTTGTAAGTGCTGAATATCAGTAGCATCCCTGATTGTCCTCCCCATCTTTGCATGATCAGCAAACAATTGCACATCTGATGTTGGACCCTGCCTGATATTATTAATGTACAGATTGAACAATAATGGCTCAAGGATTTGATTTTATTTAAATTTAATTTTGCTGTTCAACCTTTTGTGTGAAGTTATCAAAAGATTACTGAACAGTGGCTTCTTTCTTCTTTTCATAAAACTTTATAATAGGTTAAAAATTCATGTTTCTCTTGGGACTTTATAAGACCATGTGGCATTAAGATCCATCCTCCAATTGTTTTATTTACCTCCATGTTGACATTGAAACATTAAAAATGTCTTTACCTTCATTATCCAGAAATTTTCATCATGAAAAGTATCGCATTATGGAAGCATCATGTTCAAAAGTGGTGAGTGTGCACATAGTAAGGGGAACTTATGGTCTATCCATTTTTAATGCATTCCGTGACACAGAAATCAACTTACAAAATTTATAATTCTGCAGGATGTTATGTACCTAGTATAAATTTTTTTTAAACATAATTATCAGATGAGTACTTAATAATTATTCTTTATATAACTTTAATTTTCATCTCTAGATCAGTTTTGGTGTATTTGCACGAGTTGACTTTTTCTACTTCTGTTCCTGTTTTTCTAGTCAAGATTGTACTCTGCCCCCCCCCCCTCCCTAGCATACACAAACACTAAAAATCATGAAAATGTCTACACAGCACATCCCTGTTCAATAATCAGGAAGGTGCCTGCATGCACCATATAGTTGTCTTCCTTGCTGGTAACTGCTGTTAGTTAGTGTGCGAGTAAGCATATATGTGGTAAGTAAAATTCTTATAACTTGAATTTTTTTTCTGAATAATTTGCATGATTCTGATATTTAAGTCAGGGACTGGCTGCCTTGTACTTAGTCAAAAATATTTTGTTGAAGATACCAGTTTCTTCACTATGAAGAAATTGAAACATCAATATTATAGTGGCTCTACTCACTATAGCGAACTCATAAGTACTATAGGAATAGTGTGTTATAGTGGATAGTTGACTTTTCAGTAGTTTGCTGTCATGTGGGTGCTGTGTATTACCCCACCTGATGTGCAAGAATTAACTGGTTATGGTACAAAAGCCTTCATAGCTCAGTCAGCATCAGTGATGTACTAGTTGTAATGACCTGGGTTCAGCTCCAATAAAACAGACAAACCAGCCAGAAGAGCATTATAACAAACACACATTAGACATTACACTGGCTTATAGCCTCAGCTTTAGCTGTATTTCAAAGCAGACACAAGAAAGATTATGATACATTAAAAAACTGCTTATTTGAAAATAGAAATAACATACATATGCTAGGAAGAGCATTGTAGCATGTAATGTTCTTAGTGTTTGAGAAATTTACTTTACACAAAAAGGAATCTCTAATGTTAACATCTGAACATGAGAGGATATTCTAAAAATGTACTTCATGACCAAAAGTAGTTTAAGTACCCTACCTTCTGTTTCTTAAATTGAATTGGAATCCAAAAATTGTACTTTATATTTAGATTTTCACAAGCACTTTGAGTAATTTTGACATAATTCTACTTACCACAGAGAGAGTAAACATGTGTATACCTAAAGTCATGTGTTTAAATGCCACGATTTGGCTTATAGTAATTGATGTTTAACAAAAATGTCCCCTTTGATATACTTACTTGAATACTGTTGCATATCAGATTGTAGTCCATACCTCAAAATTTTAAATGAATTGTGGACAGCTTATTAAAAAAAAAAAATCTTTACTGAGAAATATTATTGTTCTTAATGAAATATTAAGACCAACAATGGCATGTATATCTACCATTATTGCTATTAAGTAAACAGTTTTTACACGTCCTTCCTGGTGTTTTGAAAGCAGATACATAGCAGATGTTACAGTAAAATTATAGACTGCTACAAGTAAGAGGTTTAATTACCTGATGTTTCAACCTTTGTATTAAAGTATCATCTGGAGTACACACTGGCAGTCCCTGACTCTCATAAACTTGACATATACAAAATTTCCTGAAAAGCTATGTAAAAAAATTAGAATTATAAAAATTTTATTTACACTGTGTATGTTATTCACATGCCACCTAATACTGTCATCTGCACTGCAAATGACAGTGCAGATGACAGTATTTGTATTCATACACTTTCATAATTTTTAGTGTTTTTGTGTGTGCTGGGGTAGAAGACAATCATCAGGAAAAGAAACAGAAGTAAAACAGTAAACCCCCTGCTTAAACTCACCAAAGTTGAACTCAAGATAAAACATGTTTAGAAGCTTTCAAAATTTATTTTTGTGTCAGATGTTAAAAATGTCTTTACCATGCGTTTCCCTTACTATATGCACATGCAACATTCTTGAATGCAACTTTTTCATAAAATAATGATTCCATAATGTTATGCTTTTTTCATGATGAAAATTTCTGGTAATGCTGGTAAAGATGCTTTTGACGTCATTATGAAGGCAGAAAAAGTAATTGTGGATGGATCCTAATGTATCATACTTTTAGAAGTCCAAAGAGAACAAATAGATGATACTTTCAGTTTATTGAGTACTTTATGAAAAGAAGAAAGAAGCCACTTTTCAGTCATCTCTTGATATCATATGGAAAGTTTAACAGTCAAATTCAACATTTTCTTTTCTATTTTCTTATACTATTTATATTGTTATATTACTTTGCAATAATAATTATATATTGAAATTAATTTGTATGCATCCTGTGAATGAAAAATAAACATAACCTTTAAAATATGTTAACGCACTAACCGTATACATGTATTGTAAACATATAAGTAATAGGGCACGATTAATGGAAAAGAGAGTTAATCTGACTTAAAAATTAAAGTTTGCAGAACATAAGTATTATGTAAGTTGGGGCTATCTGTATATATGCATGCACACAAAGAGAGAAGCTACGTCACTGTCTAAACAGTATACCAAAGTATTACTACTTTGAGTAACCACTACCCTACTAGCCTGACCTGTGAAGGGGTGAAACATTACATCAAAAGTAGTCCTTTTTTTTTTTATGTGGATAAAAGATGAGTTTGTCATATCTAACCATATCACTCCAATGCATGAGAAGCTGTAAGCGAGGCCTAAAGGGATGTGGGCAGAGAAGACTAAGTCCAGGAAGTCAAGAGAAAACTAAATTCTTTTTAATCAATTTATTATATATATATATATATATATATATATATATATATATCACTACAAAGTATTACAGTAAGTCAGTGCCATGTGTGGGTGGGGTTAAGAAGAAAAACATCTGTTATTCTTTTTTGTTGTAGTCTTTGAGGAAGGCTCTTCCACAGATTTAGGGATGAGTTTGAAAGATGAATCGGAATAGCATGTTCAGTTGGTTAGCAGTTCCACTGTATACGGATGTTGGCAGGTGGTGATCATGGTATTTAGTTTTAACTAAAACAAGGAGTGTGATGGATGGCAGTCTTTTGAACAGCACTCATGAAAATATCTGTAAAAGAGAAATGCTGAAACTGACTATTTATGAGTTAGTGGCTGGCAAGTACGAGAGAGGTCATCAGTTTGAGATGTTTGCATGCTTCAAGATTTGTTGTATGAGTAGAAAATATGGAGAGAGTGTGCTTTCATCAGCAAAACTGCATGGTTTGATGTCAGTGGGAATGTGGATGGTGAAATGAGCCCTGAAGTTTCACCAGCATTAGGAAAATCCGAAGAAAAAACTAGGATGTGGAAAGCAGACCATAGGATTGTAATTTGTTTGAGAAGCCCGATATTATCATATCAAATGCCTTTGAAATTCAAGCACAACACAGGTTTCTCCAAATCTTTCCATGGCATGTGTTCAAATGTGAGTGATATAGACAGTGATATCTGTAAATTGTAACTTTGATGCAGTTCTCTCCCCTCCCCCTCCAGAGGTTAGACTAGTAGGAGATTAAATTAATGATACTGCATGGATTATAATGCAGCTTGTCTCTTTATACATATGTGTGTAGTGATGTAGATGATAACCTTAATATAAATGTCAAATTGTTGGATAATTATCTTTGTTTATATCAAAGTTATTAATCTCACATGGTAGCAATGTCTATAATTTTACCATAATAAATGTTGGTCGCCATGTAACAATGAATAAAAACCATAAAATGAATAGAAACTAAAGATACACTGCAGAGTAGGAAATGAATTTTGGATATATAAGAATGTTTTGAAAAAAATTTGAATGTAAAGCTGATAATAATGGTAAGTACATCCATTATTAGATTTCTACATGGGATCTGGACTAGTTATGAACCTGAAGTCGATAATAAAAATAACAAATTCACAAGAGAAAAACTCATAAAACAAAAAAAAACTTGCTCATTATGTTATTTTTGATATGTTTAGTTTAATCCAAAAAGGCATGAAAGCGTATAAAGGATTTGAAATAGTAAGTGATCACCACACATACTATTGAGCAGGATAAAAACGAGTATTTCACTAAAAATAAAAATATGTAATTAATTTCTGAAAGAGAATCATGGTTGAACAACTCTCAGATGAGAATTGTAGATTCAAAAATACAAAATAACATTATCACATCAGAATTATTAGAATACAAAATGAAAGAATCTGAAAACAAGAATAATATGTTAGAGACTAAGTGGAAGAATCCAAAGAAAGTGGACTGAGCCAGGGAATCCTATGGTAAAGTTTTCTGCAAGAATATGATAAGAAGAAATTGTATAAATAGTTCCTGGCTAGTAAGTCAGTCAGCATATGTTCTTAAAGAAAAGAATAGGTAAAACCCAGTTTATATTAAAAAAAATGTCACTTGGATACTTTAAGAATAATATAATGGCAATTACTAAATAGCTTAGAAATTGAGAAATGATTACCATTACCACAAAAGAAATTGAAGATTATAAAGGTGATTTTTTATATAAAAACAGAAGATAAGGTTTGGTGTGATTGTAGCAAGTTAGGAAACAAATGAATTTCAATATGTAGTGTAAGATGATTGTCCTGCTTGTTTGAGGCTTGAATTTGTTGAAAAAGTTCCATTTTCGGTTTGTCGAACATAAGGATTATCTAATCTGACCTGTACGGAGCACTGATTTCAACCATTGAATACCTGTGGAATGAATTGTGAGCTAAGCTGAATTGTCTGACAATTTTGCTAATGCCCTTCTGATAGAATGGAAGAGAATTATCATAGCAACATACCAAAATCTAGTGGAATAGCCTTCCCTGAAGGTTGAAGGCTGTTAAAGCAGCAAAGGGTGGGCCAATTCCATGTTCTTTTCATGTCAGAGCAAGAGTTGGGATGAGCAGGTGTCAGGATATTTTTGATAAGATGGTGTGTGTCTTCAAGCCCTTATTGGTCTTGAAGAAAGTATCTGATAAAGTATTAAGGGAAACTTGATACAAAGCAGTACATCAAACTGTCATCCCATTGGCTTCACCTCTGTATTCTTGAAAGTAATGCATGTCATTAATGGCTAACTTCTTCACTGCCTGGATACCAATCAATTAATTATTGATCACTGACATGAATTCTTCCATTCTTATTCTGCATCAGATCTTCTAGCCGATGATTCCCCATCTTTGAATACAAACCATGGAAAAGTTTGGAGAAACTTGCATGTTACCCTTGATATTTCCAAGGTATTTGATCCTTCTTACCAAGCTATCTTATTGGCTCCTTCATGCCCTTTGTGATTGAATTACCAGCGTCGTCTATGGTTGATTATTGCATGCCATGATGGACAGCAGATCTCATTGGATTTGCTTATCAATACTGAGTTCTGTGTTTTCATCCACACTCTTTCTCTTATGTATTTTTTTTTTTTTTAATTTTTTATTCCATATCCAAACACAGGTGGTACAGTAGTAAATAATTGGTACATTACAAATGAGAACAGCTTAAATTTAGTTAAAATTTATTTAAATTATACAGGGAATAATAAGTAAAATATGAGGGAAAAAGAAACTATACATAAGTTATGTACAATAAATATGGTGAGATGTTCCTCCAGCATCTTGCACAATCAACTGCTCTTTCTGTGCAGGATATCAGGTCCTCTTTTGTGCAGGGTGATTGAAGAACAGGGCAAGAAAGGTATTCCATAGACTGAGTTGTCCCACACTCACAATTATCTGATGGAGCTACTTCTCCTGTCGTTTGTAGTCTGTTGAGGCTTTTCCAAGTACTCCAGTCCAGTGGGCACCACATGGAAGATGTTTGGCTGTTGGAATACCAGTATTATTCTCAGAGTATAGTGCAAACCATTGTTGAAGTCTTGACTCGGGGGGGGGGGGGTTTAAGATGGTTCAATGATCGCTAGGAAGCTATGTCTTGATCTTACTCTTTGAGGCACTGTAGTCTGGCCAAATAGTGGATGGCACTCATCATTCATTTGTCTGCTTTTTTCATCAGCTGAGAATGCAGATCTTTGAATTGAAGGGGAGGGGTGCAATACCAGCCAAAGTATACAGGTCTTTTTTCAGAATGCCAGGATCTGGACCATACCAGGCAGGCATATTCAGCAGAAAAATAGCAAAGGACCAATGCAGATGATTTTAGTGTGCTAGGGTCTGCATTCCATTTGGAGAAAGTAAGATTTCTTAGTATGTTGCATTAACTTTTGCCTTTGTTTTTTCTGTGTGTGTTTTATACGAAAGAGTGTGATCGAGAGTCACACCGGGGTAGATTAGGTTCCAGATTGTTCTATATTAGAGCCTGCCCAAGAAATCTGTAGCTTCCTATTGGCTTCTTTATTGTTAAGGTTGAAAAGATCAGTCTGGGTTTTCAAGGAATTTGGTTTTAATTGATTACTGCTATAATATGTGGTTAGACTATTTAAGCAAGTGATAAAGTAGTTTCAATGGACTTGAAATTTTTTGATTGAGCAGCTGTGGCAAGGACAATATGCAAATATTGTCAATGCAAGAACAAATTGGAATGTTCTTGTATTTGGGGTGGTGCACCTAAAATATATCAGTTTATTTATTCGTATGGAGTTTCCTCCCTTTTTCTCCCCCGTCCCTATTGGGGTGAGTTGAGCCCCCTCATGAGGGGTTTAAGTATTTATGGCTTTAGATCCGTGTGTGTGTTCACAGGGCTGGTTTGCCTGCTTGCGGAATGAAAAACGTCAGATAAACTGGCAGAAAAAACCCTACTGCCTGTGCCCAAGACCGGCTAACTTGGCTATGACTGAGGAAGATCCTCAAATTCCTCACGTCTTCAGTGGGAATCGAACCTGGGACACTCCTTCCCCAGTCATATGGTTGCGAAGTGCACAGCCACTAGGCTAACCATGCGGACAATATATCAGTGACTTTCCCTCACTAACTTCAAATCTCATCCATGATTTTGGTGATAACAGGATATTCAAGGTATTATATAGGTTTACAACCGTTCTTGTTGGAATTTACATTAAAAAAATCCATTCCTCTTCTTCATTCAAAAAACCCTATAGTACCTAGCTGATTCAAGCTGCAAGATCTCTAACCATTGCCCCCCCCCCCCCAAATACTATCTCTTCTCTGTTCTCACATGGGTTGAAGATAATCTATTGAATTTCCAGTGCTATCAAAACACAAATCTGTCTTATTTTTTAGAAGAAAGATCTTGCTTCATTTCCCTTTCCTTTTGATAATGGTCAAGTTGCTAATCAAGATGGGTTTTCTCTTCTTGGGGTGACTTTCACATCCAAGCTATCATGACACAAATATCATATCCATAGCTGCCTTAATCTTGAACAAACTGGATATTCTTTTTCATTCAAAATACTGTTAGAAATCTTAGAATATTGTTCTTGCATTTGGGATGGTGTACTCAAAAAATGCTCAGCTGTATCCAGAAGAATGTAATCTTCTTAATAATCCCCCCCCTACCACTTCCTCATATTCTCAATTGTTTTTTCATAGTTGCTGTCTCTTCACTGTCTTTTTATAGGCATTTTCATGAATCCTGGTTAACTGAACTGCCCACCACAATTCCTCTAATCATAAGAACACAAGTAGCTTCTGGTCAACATCCATACACAGTTCAACTCCACAGTTTTATTAAATCAACTTATTATCCTCTTCCTTCATTCCATGTACATCTGTTCTTTGGAACAGCCTTTCTTATACTGTTTTTCCCAATGAATACAATCCTCAGCTTTTCAAGAAACAAGGCCATAGATTTCTTTTTTCTCCTTAACCACATGCTCACACACTAAACTGTTTTGTTATAGATTTTGTGACCGCTCAAGTGTAGTCTTAAAAAACAAACAAACAATAGTTTATACGTAAGTTGTATGTCAGTCATTATAGACTGTACAGGATTGTTTAATGTTCTTAAATCATGTGGAAGGCAGGGTTGTAACCATTGTTTACTGTCACCATTTATCATCTGTATGCACCACAGGTGTGGACCTTTTTTTTTAATATAGTAATCTGATGATGTCCTACTCAGTATGATAAAAACCAAGGTCTCATCTTAAATCAGCTATGGACATTCTATATAAAAGACCTGCATATTAATGAAATAGGCTATGAGAGAAGTTATGCAGCACATTACAACAATAAGCCATGCATCTGATATCTTTCTATGATATTCAGCATCTTGCTGAAGTTTAATTTGAATAATGACAGTTGTTAATTCAGACATCTCTGTGAATACTTCTATTTTTTTTTAATACATGAAAGTACACGAAAATGTACAAAACTAGGAATTAAATAATTTCTTGCAAAAAAAAAAAAGTTGCACATGGTACTTGCTAGACACAAAAGCATAAACAAGAGGCCATTCAACCCTTAGCACATTAGTACCATGGGTGGATTGATATGGTGTACAGAGAAAGAGGAACTTGCTAAAATCGAATTGAGGATCTGCAGGTCTTTATTTCTTGCTAGAATTGAGTTGAACACCTGCAATTTGTATTCTTTTGGAAATACTGTAGAGGGAAGCCTATTTCAAAAAACAGCAATAGAGAGAGTGAATCAAGATGAAAAATAAATGGTTCTCTCTTTTTTAGCTGAGCTGTAAAGAAGCATTAAGTAGATTCTGCATATGTTTTAACAGATCTAGAGAAACGTTTGTGAAATTACCATTGCCGTTTGTAATCAATAACTATGTGAATAAAAAAAAAATTGTAATTTATATTTATCGTTTATTATATTGATTATAACATTACTTCTTTTTTTTTTTTTTTTTTGTATTTCCACTCTTACTTCGTTATTTTCGTGATTGCTTGAGCTTGTGCAAAATGCCAATATGCTCCAATCTCTAATTCACGTATAATCAGGTGTAGTCGCGACAGTGCGACACCCTGGTACTTTTTTAAAACTATCAAAATTTTTAAATTCATTATAATAAATTATAAAAATTATAATAATGAGACTTATAATGCATTTCTAGCTTTTGGTCAAAAAATACAGCTTGCTGCTCCTGTCATTTTCGTTTAAGAAAACAAGGCAATCTCTCTGCCATATAGCCGGCGCAATAATAATAATAATAATAATAATAATAATAATAATAATGCCACACTTCGTGCTCTGGATTTTTGTTTCCAAGGTAGAGCCCTGGCACTATTTCTTTTAGGACTACAACACTCCTGCGTATAATACTATTCTATCCATCTATCCCAGTGGCTTTAACAGGCCTTTAAGGCCCACAACCTTCCAAGCATGCTTGGATTTCGTAACTGAAATACAAGGATAGAATGGTCACTCCTATGCCTCAAGGTATTCTTGGCTGTAGATCTGTGTGTGTTCAAAGGGCCGGTTTGCCTGCTTGCGGGATGAAAAACACCAGATAAACTGGCGGGAAAAAACCCTACTGCCCGCGCCCAAGACCTGCTAACTTGGCTATGGCTGAGGAAGATCCTTCAGCTCCTCACGTCTCCGACGGGAATCGAACCTAGGACATTCCTTCCCCAGGCATATGGTTGCGAAGCGCAAAGCCACTAGGCTAACTGCGCAGACTGTATAATACTATTATTTGACTTTATTCCTTTCATTTTAGATTATTTTTTTTAATATGGCGGACTTTAAAGTTGAAGAGCACCATTTATGTCATTGTATGCTGTTTTTGTTTCGCCAAGGAAAGAATGCTACCGAGGCTACCAAAATCATTTGCTCAAATTATGGAGACATATTGAAGGTTAACAAATGTCAGCGATGGTTTAGGAGATTTGTAGAAAAAAATTATGATTTCTCTGATTGTCCTCAATCTGGAAGGCCTCTTATTTTAGATGACGATGCTCTTAAGACTCTCGTTGAATCAGATCCAAAATACAAAAATTAGCAGAGAAACTTGATTCATCATGAGAGCACTTACATAAGAGTGGCAAGGTTCTTAAACAGGGTGAATGGGTACTGCATGAACTGTCAGAAAATAATAAAGCACAGAGATGGGCAATTTGCAATTCATTGTTGACCAGACAACAAAATGACCCCTTTTTGGAACGAGTTGTAACTGGTTTTAACAAAAATGGGTGCTGTATAATAAATGCAAAAAACAGTGGCTTTCTCTAAATCAAACTCCAATTCCAACACCTAAAGATGGACTTCATCCACAAAAGGTTCTGTTGTGCCTTTGGTGGGATATTCATGGAATTATTCATTATGAACTCATGGAACAAGGTAAGACTATCACAGCAGCCATCTACTGTGAACAATTAGAGCGACTGCATCATGCATTGTTAATCAAACGTCCTGTGCTTGTCAATTAAAAAGGGGTAATTTTGCAGCAAGATAATGCAAAACCACATTCTGCAAGAATGACTCGAGAAAAAATCAGGCAGTCAGGATGGGAACTTCTACCACATCCTCCATATTCGCCGGATATTGCCCCTAGTGACTATCACTTATTCAGGTCCTTAGAACACAGCATAAGAAATAAAACCTTCCGTTCGCAAGATGATGTCCAAAGGAGTTTGATATCATTTTTTGCCTCCAAAGAAAAAAGTTTTTTCAAAAAAGGAATTCTAAACTTAGTAGATCGTTGGAATAAGGTTATAATGAACGATAGCGATTATGGAATTGAATAATGTTAACTTGTTCTTTAATAAAATTTATATTAAAAATGTAGTTCAAAAAATTGATCACTTTCCGGTCCCCCTTATATTAATCCTGAAAAATTTATTTTTGTTAACGACTGTGCCATTAAGGATCATGTAAAAGAATTTTCTATCTTTCCTTTAGATACAAGAGAATAATTTAGCTAAGCATGTATAATAATCCTTAAATCAATTTTATCTCACGCAACTCCGAATTACTCGGTTGTTGCTGTTACTTTACTTAGGTCACACAGGTTCGATTTGTTTTTATGAGACAGTGCATTGGCTAACAAAGATCAGGCAAGCTATTAACAAAACCAAACATGTTTATTCTTGTCTGATTCTCCACACATTCATTAAAACAATTCACTTAAAGCATTAGACATAGAAATTATTTACACTCAACTTATTAGACACGTGGATTGATTTTAGCACACATAACCTTACTCTCATTACAACTAACATAAGGCAAAATTATACTATACACGTTCTAAGCATTATATAACACAAGCACTTTTCAAGATTACAATATTCTATATTACACATTCAAACTAACTTTCGGCTTTCTGGCCCCTTCAACACATTATGCCATTAGTTAAATAGAATTAACATCTATCGTCTGTACACACAATCTAGGCTATTAACATAAAGCAATCTACTTACAAGCTCACTATATCATTGTACAATCCTGAATCCAAAAGGGTTAAGGGTGAATTCCGCTGGCTCCTTTCTTTTTCTTGCGCAATGGCTGTGATTGGACACTATCCAGCGGATGTTGTCTTACAAATTCCTTCCTTGTAACTTTAATGCATTTTTTCGTCAATGTTAGGAACTTCGTCGGCTGTTACAAATCAGCATGCACATGATTGGTATATTTGTGTAAGAATTTCATGGAAGGATATCTAGTAATACTACCAACCAACTTCCAATGATCTCCAGAACTACAGCTTGTGGGACCGCAACTCCTCGAAAAGCTTGCCACAGGAATAAAATAAGAGAGCCTTTTCACCCCCTCAATCTCTGCCTTTTATATCATTGGCCATCCCTCCAAAAATTTCCCATATTTATTGGAAGTGCCCTTATCACCCACGCTGATGTTAGGTTTTGGCAGCAAAACTCATAATCCGGTGACCTTTGAGACTGTTGTTGACCTTCAGTTTACTAGCCTAATCCTGTCTGAGCTTTTTAGTTACAATTGCTTGTTGTTCTACATTCAGTTATTCTAACATTATATTTAAAAATTTAATACATTAAACAGGTTACATGCATTTTTAATTATATGTATTTTAATGGCCCATATAAAATCGATATAGGTGAAAAATATTTCTATTTTTTACCACAAGAGATTTTACACTGCCAGTTATATATTTGGTTTAATCCTTTATCCAAGTGTAAGCAAACAAAGTTTGCACCTGAAGTATTTTCAGGAACTGGGGCAACTCGTGGCGAAGGTAGTATAACACCTTTGTCATGAGTTGCCCCAATCCTGAAAATACTTCAGGCTCAAACTTTGTTTGCTTACACTGGGATAAAGGATTAATCCAAATATATAATTGATAGCATAGCCAAGTGAAAAAACTTCCATCAACTATCTCAAATCCAGAGAATTTCAATAATAAGGTGTGACATCTTTTGACAACTCGTATATGGAAATATGACATCTCCATTACTTCCACCTTAGTATCACCACCTCTTGGTCTGGTCCCCACTGATGAGACGAAATCGGTCTGGGTAGTGACTCTTCCCTTAATGCCTAGTATTATATGTCTACAAGGAGATGTGCTTTGCATTATGGGATACCAAGACAAGTGATGCGAAGTTATACCACCTTTGCCACGAGTTGCCCCAGTCCTGAATATACTTCAGGTGCAAACTTTTTGTTTAAACTAGCATATTTGCAAAAGCTCCACTAAAGCATAGCTTGCAGATCAGAAGTTAGGGTTGAAGAAGTAAATGTCATCCTGGTTGACCCGAGTGGTATTTCCTCTCTTACCAAGAGGCTGCTTGTTTGAATAGGTAGGAAATGAATTTAATTGCTTCCACTGTAATCCTATGTGAATGCAGAAAGTGATGTTGTGAGAGATGAACATTCTGCAGAGAGTCATATGTACCAACTGGTGACCTGGGAGTGAGAGCCTGTCGTTGTCCTACTAGACACTTCTTAACACCACAATTTATGCAGCAGAGGGTAATGAAATCAGAGACACTTCTCCAGCAGTATGCAAAAAAAAAACGCAGAAATATCCTCTTCACAGATATGAGAAGATATTCACCATTGAAGAATTGTTTATCTGCCAAAATGATTGTGCATATTCCCCAAATGGTCACACAGTACGTGCCATAGTACCCAGGATTCAGAGGTTCATCACCCTGTGTCAGTGATAGTTTGGTATGGGGGTGACATATTATGAGGTATCCAAGTTGCATTTCTGCGAGAAAGGGGTCAAACAGTGTAGACCGTGGACATTCAAACAGGACTCAGCCCCTGCCCCTGCATACAAGGTGAGGACCACACAACAGTGGTTGGAGACAAATGTGTCCAACTACATATTACCATCTGATTGGCTGTCTGTAAGTCCTGATCTGAATCCATTGGACTTCAAATTTTGGTTGGAGCTTGAGAGAGTAGTCTGCATGAAACGACACCCCAGCATCACTAGCACTAGCCTGAAGATGGACTTGGAGTGAGCAATGGCTGTGTTTCAATTGGATGTTGCATGTTGGTATCGATATGTGGCTTCATATGTTTAAGCATGCTTGAAGGCAAAAGGGGAGAACATTTTTCGAACATTGAGTGCTGCTATATACATGTGGTTTGTATGTGCTGAAAGCTGTAAATGATTTACTGATAGATCTGTACTTGTAAACTGATAACTGATGATTTATGCACTATGTTTATGCATGGTTTATGTAAACTGATAACTGATGGTTATAACTTGTCCTGTTATAAGTTATAACAGGACAAGTTTTATACTAATAAATGTGTAGGTGGCAAATGTCTCATCACCCAGAGAAATACCACCACGCTTATTAGAGACCTGATGTGGCTGTAACCATGTTTGGTATCTAGAGCAAGGATTCCGGTTTCTGTCTCCCCACTCTTCCCACGTGCAGTGAGATTAATACCCTCAATGGCATGCCAATCTCACTTTAAGGGGTCCTGACCCCTTCCCCATTCAAGGGTAAAGCAGTAAAATGGTTCTGCAGGCCAGCTGCTAGATAGTACATGGGACCAAACAAGTTAGTAACAAATCTGGAGGCTTCCCGATCAGCTAGCATCAAATCCTGCAACCATGTATTTTGCCAGTTCACGACTATAGGGAGACCAAATACTTTGGCTGCTTGGGGGCTCTCAAGGCCACGTATGGACAGGAAACTAGTCCCCTCTGTGTGGGCAGTATATTTGCAATTCTGTCACCTCTCACTTCAACTTCCTTTTAATCTCTTCCTTACCAAACACAATGAACCGCAACAAAAAGAAATGCCCTTTTAATGCAGATCTCATATAAGTCTCTTTTGCCACAGAACAGCCTTCATCCACCAGTTCACAGTCTCGTGTCCTTTGGCGCTACAAGGTTGCCAACTTCGAGGACCTCTGTAACTTCTATTCCTCCTTCCCATGGTCTGACTACTGCTTCAGTTCTTCTGATCCAAACACCTACTCAGACTGAATGACAGAAATCATCCTCGCAGGAATGAAGGCTTTCCCTTATTTCACTCCAAATTCTTAGCTACCATCCAAACCTTGGTTCTCAATAAAGTGTGCCAATGCTGTAAAAAAAAAAAAAAAAAAAAAAAAAAAAAAAAAAAAAAAAAAAAAAAACCTCTGATTACCACAAATGGCTCAACACCAAAACTCCAGCTGCCCCCTCTTCTTACACTGCTGCCTGCAACAGTTGCAAAAGAATCATCACCAAGTCAGACTTTGAAAGGCCCAAATGCTGCAAACTTGCCTCTTGCCCATATGGCAGCTGCTTCTTCTGTGAAGACCATTGGATGCAACTTTTACCCACCCAGATTTCCACCACTCTCTCACATTCCACTGCTACTGTAGTTACCTCACCTAAAGACAAGGCTAACTTACTAGCATCACTCTTCTCTTCCAATTCTGCATTGATGACTTGAGCAAAGTTCCCTCCATTATCCCCCTCATGTCTCCCATAGTGTTCTGACAAAAAAGAAATCTGGAGAATCCTTAATAACCTGAACAAAAACAAGGTATCTGGTCCTGATGGTATCCCACCTATTGTGCTAAAAAATTGTCCCAGAACTAACACCTATCTTGTATCACCTCTTCAATATATCCTATTCAACTGGCATCTACCCTACAAAATGCAAACACATTCACATCCAGCCCATCCCAAAGATAGGTGATAAAAGTCAATCAACGAACTACCATCCAATTGCTCTTCCTTCTATTCTCTCTAAAATTATTCAGAAGGTTATCGACAGCCAACTCTTGAACCACCTAGAGACATACCAATTAATCAGTGCCCAGCAGTATAGATTCTGCCACTTGCAATCTACAGCTGCTTTTTCTTGCTTTCATCATCCACCTCTGGACTCGGACCATGGAGAAATT
Organism: Typopeltis vanoorti; assembly: GCF_054136105.1. Classification (NCBI taxonomy): domain Eukaryota; kingdom Metazoa; phylum Arthropoda; class Arachnida; order Uropygi; family Thelyphonidae; genus Typopeltis; species Typopeltis vanoorti. The sequence continues at coordinate 112,920,079 of NC_143561.1, read as the reverse complement.
TGGAGAAACTCGTGGTTGCCCTCGACATTTCAAAGGCATTTGATTGGGTTTTGCACAGGGGCATACTTAACAAACTGCGATTGTGTAGTCTGCCTTCCTCACTCTGCAGCTGGATCGCAACCTTCTCACTGGTTGCTCACTATGTGTTACGGTAGTCAGTTTACTCTCCTCAGATTTCCCCACCAATGCAGAAGTACCCCCAGGGTTCTGTTTTTTCACCCACTCTCTTCCTCTTGTATATAAATAACTTGCTCTCACAGCCTTCCAATCCCATCCATTTGCTGATGATAGTACACTCCATTCCTCCTTTTCATTCAACAAACCGTCTACCACGACCAGGGACCTGAACTTCTTTCTCCTATCTATATCCCAGTGGTGCAAGGACAACCTTGTTAACCTCGATGCCACCAAAACTCAGTTCTGTCCGATCTCTCGCAAGAAAGAGCTCACTTCCTTTCCCCTTACTTTCAGTAATATTGTGATATCCAAACACGATCGGATTTCTCTTCTTAGACTGACCTGCACCTCTGATCTTTCCTGGCACGACCACATTTCAACTATAGCCTCTGCAGCTGCCAAAAAACTTCGTACTTTTTCATGCAAGACACTACTTCACACTTTCACAGCTCCTAACTCTATACAGTGCTAAAGTGCTTAGCTTGTGAAAATGTGGGAAGTAATGAAAATAATGAGTTTTCCTCAACACACTATCAGATTGAACGAAGAACAAGTGTTAGATTAACTGATTGGCTTCAGGTTGGAAAGGGAGTTAGGCATGGATGCCTACTTTCTCCTCGCTTCTTAAGTATCTATGCTGAGGACATCATGCATGTAGCATTCGATTAGCTCAAGACAGGAATTAGAATAGGTGGTAGGTTGATCACTAATCTGAGGTATGCTGATGATACGGTACTTCTTTGTAATGATGAGGAAGAACCAGAACAAATTCTCGACCAAGTTAACGAGATCAGTGAGATCAGAGGACTTCAGTTCAATCCTAGCAAGACAAAGATTATGGTTCTCAAAGGAAATACAGACAGGGAAGCTCCTGAGAAACAAGTACACCTAATGGAGAAATAATTGAGGAAGTCAGCAAGTTCAAGTACCTGGGATCCATTATTAATGTGAAGAATTGCTGTTCAAAGATGTCAGAAGAAGATTAGGAATTGTTAAGAGAACAGTCAGTGACTTGTCTAAAAGCTGGAATGATGGATCTATCTTCACAGGAACACAGTTAGAGATTGTGGATGTATCTATTTTTCCAACAGCTACTTATGGATGTGAGATTTGGAACCCAAAGAAGTCTGATAGGAAAAGAATAGGAAAATACTTTCAGTCCTAGACTACTGGGACTTAAAGAACCCTATGTTCTGACCATTTTTAAATAGCTTTATTTAAAAAATTGCTGTGCAGTATTTCTATGGAATATCCAAATAATTATTTTTTGTCTTTTAGTAAGCATCTTTCACAATTAATTGCAACAAAAATTTTAGTTATACATGTGTTATTAGGATTAATAACACATATACGGATTGCAAGAAATCAAAGTTTTTGAAAAAAATAAGTTAATTTTTTATTAGTTTCTACTTATATTTACTTTAGTGTTCAACATTCAACAAATTCAGTCAAAATATTGCTTAGACGTTACATAAATAACGAAAATTATAAATGAAATTTATGTGTGGATCACTATAATTATCCTCTACTGGCCACAAAAGTAGAGTGGCAAATTATTGAATTAGGCCATTCAGTTTTTGAAATGGCACGACCTCACATGTGATTGCGAACATGACTCGCTGGATGGCCTCAAATTTGGTCACCCTTTGTTCGAAGTTCTGCATCACTGTCGCTTGACTCGGAGCTCACATTTGTGGGGAGATCTGCTTCCTCTTGTTCTGAATCACTGTCTGCCCAATCATCTAATTCAGATCCTTTGCTATCAAGTATTTCCTCGAGCATTTGTTCTAATTCGCGTTCACTCAAGAATTGTTTTACACCACTGGGTCCTGTTCTGTCCGTAGTGACAGAGAAATTCAAACTGATCTCTCAGGTCACAAGAGAGTCGTGAATCCCTTATATTGTTTGGATTGGAGCAGCCAGAGTTATGACTGTGCGAGTAATATGAACATGTACGATCACATGTGACACAGCCGATGGGCAGGCATTATGATATACTAATATAAATTCCCTTTTTTTATCGATAAAAGTCAACCATCCTCATGGATAATGAAGCCGGAGGTTCAAATTTAACTACAGTGCGGTCTAACGAATTTCAAGCGTATATTATTATTTTCAGTACTTATAAAGAACTAGAACCACAAACTGTCAAAGACAAATACCATCAGCAGGTTCTTTCTTTTCCTTAACCACTTGTCCATTATGGCACTAATGTGCTGTATGTTTTGCATTCACTTGTGTGGAATTGATATTAAAAACATTCTGATTCACTTGCCTTGTATCTTACACCATTTTGAATGCTTTCCCTTGATCTTTTGCTCCTCAAGTTCATTCTACTGCCTATCTCTACTCATTATCCCTTTTCCTTGATATTTTCCAGAAACATGGAGTGATGTTGGCACATGTTACATTTTCATCATAAGCATGCACTTTTTTCCATTCCTTTTGTTTTTCCTTATAAACAATATGTACTGCACTTTTGACATCATATCATTCTTTAAAGACTACCTTCCTATATTACTTGATTTTGAACTATACCTATGTAGAGAAATCATTTTAAACTGCCATCTTTATTTCATTCAATCATGTATACCAAACAATAGTGATTTCTAGATAATGATTTTAATGAACTACACTCCTACATTCAACTTTAACATACACATGTGGAAGACAGGATTTTGCATGGCAGGCTGTTCAGCAAATTACTATCGTATGGGCTGCTTCTGCTCTTTGTGATTGGCTAGCCAGTTTTCTTTCTGGTCATTCACTGCATGTAATGGTGGGCAGTGCTTTCTCTTCACATTTTTTTCTACCACCATAGATGTCCTTAGGGTCGTGTTATATCTGCGATTCTCTTTCTCCTATACATAAATAGCCTGCTCTCACTGTTCTCAAATCCTGTCCATAGTTTTAATGATAGTACACTTGATTTCACCTACTCCTTTGACAAATCTGGTAGTGCTCCTAAGCTTTAAGATCCTACATAGATGAGTGCCTTCAGCTGATTTCTGTATCATCTTTCACTCAGGTAATGACAACCTAATCAACCTTAGTGGTGATCGTGTTGAATAGTTAGTTCTTCTCCTCTTACCTTTTTACATTCAGCTCATCAGACAAGGCCAGATCTTGCTTCATAGATGAGATCTTGCTCCAAAAAAAAAAACATGAAAGCTATGAACTGTGTACAAATGCAATATCTGTCCGTCTTTAGAATACATTCTGTTCTACATTTGGAGTAGTTAGTTCACTAAGAACTGTCTTAAAAATTCTTGATATTATCCAAAAGACTAATTAATTAACTTGATTAATTAACAATCTCTGTTTTACAGATTCATTCCAGTCACTGGCACACAGATGTGCTACTTCCTCTCTGTGCCTTTTTCACATGTACTTCCATGGGTGCATTAAACTTACATCCATCATTCCCTCCCCACATGTGCAAAACATACCATATCACAAGCAGCAGCTCTTCGTTATCCATTTACAGTTCAACCACCAACCCACATAACCTTCTCCTACTTTCATTCCATCTGATTCTTTTCTCTGGAACAGCCTTCTCCATTAGGTATTTCTCAAGGAACTACAACTTTCAACTGTTCAAAAAGAACATTAGCAGATTCCTTCTCCCTTAACTCATGACACCAGTTTCTTATAGATTTCCTATATATATCAGTGAAACAAGTGAGACTGATTTATGATACAGAGGTGGAATGGTTTGTCATTTCTACAAAACAGTCACTTCTGCTCTTTGTGATTAGCTGACATGTACTTATTTAATGGTGGGCAGTGCTTTCTCTTCACATTTTTTTCTACCACTGTTAGATGTCCTTAGAGTCCTGTTTTATCCGCAATTCTCTTTCTCTTATATTGAAATAATAGCATGTAAGAAAGTTTTAAAGCAAATAAAAGTTGAGCTCAGATGTGAACTGTAGACTAAAATACACAAAGATTATTGAAGAAAAAAGAGTTTGAGAACAGGAACCAAACCTTGGAGATTCACTGGCAAGCCTTGAAGAAAACCCTGATTGATTCAGCCAGAGAGGCATGTGGTGAGGTTGTCTGCAAGGATAGAAAAATCAGAACTCCAGGGTGGACACAGGAAGTTAAAGAGGCAGTGAAGGAAAAGAAGAAAGCATATCAAAATTTCCTGGCAAATATGTCATGTCAGTGCAAATATGCACTGCATAGTTCTGCCCTTAGAGACTACAAAGACAAATGTAAGAAAGCTAAACACTGTAAAACTAACTAAACAAAAGTCATGGGAGGACTTTGGCAAGAATATAGAAAATAAATATCAAGAAGGAGGCAAAATATTCTGAAGATTATTGAAGAAGCTTAGAAATGGAGGAAAGAGTGCTGTAAAAGGAGTTAGAGATGATAAAGTGACATGAAAATGGGAGAAAAAGATATCCTTGAAGTATGGAGTAATTACTTCGAAAAATTGCTAAATGAAACAAGCAGTGATGACAGCACAGTGGTAAAAAAAAAATTCAACAGGCATACAGTCAGGAATACGTAGAAAAAGCCATCAAATGCTTGAAATGTGGAAAGGCAGCAGGAGTAGATGATATTCGACCAGAAATGCTGAAGTATGGTGGTATAAAAGTCTTACAATGGCTGCACTGCATAGTTCAGAATGCCTGGACAGAGGGACGAATTCCTGATGATTGGAGTGTTGAGCTCTAATAGTACCCATATATAAAAAAGGAAACAAAACTGAATGTGAGAATTACAGAGGTATTTCCCTACTGAGTGTTCCTGGTAAGATCTATGCAAGTATACTTGAGAAACGGTTGAGAAGAATTGTGGAAGAAAAGCTCGGTGAAGAACAAGCTGGATTCAGGCCAAATAGAGGCTGTCAGGATCAGATCTTCACTTTACGACAAATAGTTGAGAAATCATGGGAATATAACAAAGACCTATATTTAAGTCTTGTCGATTTGGAAAAGGCATATGACAAGGTGCCAAGAGAGAAGCTATTCAATATGCTACAGTTATATGGTGTCATTGGGGCATTATATCAAGCAATACTTAGTATTTATTTGAGTTGTAAGTCAGCAGTTAGAATTGAAGGAAGTACAGGAAGATGGTTTACTGTTAAATCTGGTGTGAGACAAGGATGTACATTATCCTCTCTGTTATTCATTATCTATATGGATCACATTATGAAGGAAAGTGGTATTAAACATGATATCAAAATTGGAGATGTTATGTCAGCTCTTTGCTTTATGCAGACGATGTTATACTTCTAAATAAATCCGCTACAAGTCTGCAAGATTCCCTAACTAAATTGAATAACTGTTGTAATAGATATGGTATGAAGGTCAGCAATAAAAAGACAAAGACAATGAAAATAGGCAGAATCATTGAAAATGTCAACTGCATTGTGAACAGAGAACATATAAAACATTTCAGCTACTTAGACATGATTTTTAGTGAAGATGGTAAATTAAATATGAAAGTAGAGAACGGAATCAACAAAACTGGTAAGGTAGGAAGTCAATTGAATAAATTCATATCGAATAAGAGAGAAATTAGTCGGTGCACTAAATTAGCTGTATACAAGACAGTGTTCAAACCAGTTTTAACTTATGGATCTGAGAGCTGGGTCAGAAGTAAAACACTTGACTGAAGACTAGAGACTGCAGATAATGAGAGTCCTGAGAAAGATTATAGGCATGAACAGATGGTATCAATGGCAATAAGGAAAAGTAAGGAATAGCTATAGCATTCAATACTAAACACAAAGATAAAACTACATTGATGGAGAGCCAATTCAAGTGATGATGTAGGCAGATTTTGAAATAAGACAATGAAAGTTATTTTGCTGATTGCTGTTTCCCCACAGATGCTTCTGCTAAGTGAGAAGCAGAGAAGCTGTTCAATTCATTAGAGAAGATGGCCATCATAAACCTCCTTCATGTTGGAGATCTCAACTTCTGAGTAGGAGATAGATATAACAGACATATAGAAATGTTTCAAAAAATTTGATGCCTTCTCAGTTCTCTTTTCGCCATGGATGACTAGTATTATTAATACTGTGTTCCAACATGAAAATGCATAAACTAATATGGCCAGAAGATGCAAGAAATTCGAAATGTCTCATTGTACTATTCTTGATAGTGATATCTTCACCATTGTTCAGAATGCTATACAGATTATTTGAAATAGTGATTACCATTAATTTTGATTAGGATGAAAATGAATGTCATATTAAAAGGACAAAAATTTTAAAAACCATCAAATCCAAGCAGTGATCAAAGGTTAACTCTAGACTCAGATATACAAATGTCATTCAATAAAAATGAGAAACATACTTTGGAGATTCAATATAGAAATGAAAAAAAACATTAATTTGATTCAGCCAGGGAAATTTGTGGTGAAATTGTTTGTAATGAGAAAAATCCAAACTTTGCAGTATACTTAAGCTGATGAGGAAGTCCAGGAAAGAAGAAAGAAGCATATGTCTCGAGAGTTCGAGGAATAAATAGAGTTGGAGTCAAACAGATGTGTAATCTTATTAAGCAAGACATTTGTAAGAAAAGGATGATGTGGAAGGAATGCCATGTGCATAAGGATGACATTCGTTATGAATGTTATAAGCAGTAGGCTAGAATAGTCACAACTGTTGTACGGAAAGCAAAGTCCGAGTATGAAAAGAAACTGGCTCTGCGTGCCAAAGATGACCCTCAAGAATTCTAACGATATGCTGCAAGTAAAAGAAAGAATGAATATGAAAGAATAACTCTTCTAAATCCAAATGGCATGAGTGTTACAGCTGCAGAAGCAGTTGTTCAGTTAATGAGTGCCCATTTTGTTAAAAGCTATCAGCCTGGTGCATGCAACATTGAGAGGTAACATCTAGTGTTACCTCTTCACTAGATGAAGAAACGCAAGTGTATGAGGACGAGATATCAGAGCTATTGCACAAATTGAATAAGAATTCAGCAATAGGGACTGATGGGATATCAGCACGTGTGCTAGAAGAGTGTTCAGCTGAACAGGCCATTCCTTTGACCAGGTTGTTTAATATGAGTCTCAGAACAGGGAAGATTCCACAGGAATGGAGAGAATGTATGGTAATTCCATTGCACAAGGGTATGGTGCAAAGGCTGATGTATCCAACTATTGACCAATTAGTATCTCAGGAGTGGTGATGAAGATTTTGGAAAAATTGGTTAGGGCTCTCATTCAGAAATGGGTTGACAGTGAATCTCTACTTTGTAATGAACAACATGGATTTACTAAGGGAAGGTCATGTTTCGGCAACTTGCTTACGTTCTATAACAATGTTACCATTGTACTAGACAAGGGGGGAATGGATACACCATGATACTTTTGGGTTTTGCTAAGGCTTTTCACAAAATACAGCATGGCAGACTGCTGCATAAATTGGAGAAAATGTGTTTGGGTCAAAAATATTAGCATGGATAAGAGGATGACTGACTGACAGATAGCAAAAAGTGTATATGAGAGATGTGAGTCTGCAAGATTTAAAGTAACCAGTGGTGTACCACAAGGATCAGTGCTTGATCCACTGTTATTCAATCTGTACATTAATGATATTGGGAAGGATTTGACAAGCGACATACAGCTATTTGCTGATGATGCAAAGATAGGTAGGGTAATCAGTAATGCTGCTGATATGCAGTACTTGAAGAATGATTTGAATAGGCTGGACTTGTGGGCATGGGAAAATGGGTGTCAGTTCAATGGAAAGACAGCTGAAATAGGCAATATTTGACCAGAAGTGCTTATATGGAAGTATAAAAGTTTTTGCATAATTCAGAAGGCCTGGTCCTGAAGGTCGAATTCTGGATGATTGAAGTAAAGTACCCATCTCTAAATAGGATAACAGAAAGCTGAATGTGAGAAACATGAAGAAATTTCCCTACTTTGTGCTCTAGGTAAAATTTATGCAAGCAAGCATACTTGAAGAGAGACTAAGAAAATTTGTGGAAGACAAATACCAATTATCATAATCAGAAGATGCTTTAAGACAGTTGAAAAATCATGGAAATATAACAGTATCTGTAATTAAATTTTGTAGATCTGGAAAAGCATATGACAGTATGCAAAGAGAAAAAGCTGTTCTGAATACTACAGTTATATTGTGTAAATGATATACTGTATTGAGCAATATATAATTTGAATTGTAAAGTCAGCAGTTAGAATGAAGGAGGTACGCTAAGATGGTTTCATGCTAAATCAATGTGAGACAAGGATGCATGTTATCTCCACTGTTAATCATCATCTATATGGATCACATAATCAAAACAATTGTTCCTTAAACCTGATATCAAAATTGGAGATATTAATTATTCCTTTATGCAGATGATGTTATATTCTTAAATTAATCTAGTACATGTCTCAGGACTCTTTAACAAAACTGAATAATTGATGTCATATTTTTCATGAAATCCTGAATTGTCTCTGATAATGGGCCATCACAGTTATTTAGCTTCATGACCTTTATGATCACCAAAACTGTAGACAAAAGTACTCTTCAACCCCCATGCATTGCAGAGAGGGGTTACCAGTTATAGCGCCTGACCTTTTTCATTCTTCCTCTTTGTATCAATTCTTCTTTCTACTTCTAAGTTATTTTATATTTTTCTCTTCTTCACACATCATTGTTATCATCCATTGGCTTGCTATCATTTTTGCTGTATACTTGACAAGACAGTCGTACAGGATGGTCCATTCTTCTCATGAGATTTCACCTACTATCCAGTCAGTGTTTGGATAATTAAAGTTATCCATGACAATTACTTATTTAAGTTGTTTGGGTATGCCTTTCACCATAATTGGCAACTGATCCACTAGGTCTATAACAACACCTCAACATGTACTTGATCTTATTTGACTCTATCCACACTAGGTAGTCTCTCAAACTCCCCACTCCATGGACAACTGTTATTAATATTGCAATCACAGCTTTCTACCCCAGACTGGACTCTAATCATCCACTATTATTAGCAGCACACCCCTCATCTCCTATCTTGTCTATCACTCATTGTGTGCACCTTTTACACTTAATGCCAGTTTGTATATCTTCCTCTGAAAAGCAGGTGTCATCACTAATGTGTATATAATCTGAGGCCACAACACATTCACCATGTAACCTATTGTAACTCTATTCTGTTGTTCTTGATATTCCTGGCATTTGTGTACGAATATACCTCGTCAAGCCATAAGTGTCTAGTAGGCTCTCATCCTCACATTATCAGTTGGTACATGTAACATTCTCTGCGAAATGTTCATCTCTCTCGACATCACTTTCTGCGTTCTTACTGAATTACAGTGGAGGTGTGCCATCACAGACCTCATAAGCTGTCGCATCCTAATGCAGTCAACCTATGTCAACTTGTAGATCTCTATTCATATCTAAGTCCTTACTGTAAAGTAAGGACTTAGATAAAAATGTAAAAATATAAAATCCAATGTAAAAACTTCAATGAAATTTACAATAAATATAAAATTATTTAAAAACAAAAGTGAAAAAATCCTTAGCCCACTCACAGTGCTGTTGGCTTATAACTTTTTGTGAGTGTCAGATAAAAAAAAAAATTCCATCCTCACACATTAAATAGCAATACGAATGTGTAGCAGTCTGAACAATATGAGCATGCAGTTGTTTCTAATTACCTCTACACACAATCATTAACACAGTTGCATATAGAACATTTTTCTCTAACTTTATTTCATGTTCATCAAAAATTGAAAGGCATATTTGGTGCTATCCTATGTTATTTCATGTTGCTTATAATTTAAAACAGTATCAAAAAATTGCAAGATATATTTGGTGCTAACCTACTTTCCAACGAAAGGCTAATTTAGATTTGACTAATATAAAATTTTTCAATTTATATTAAAAGAATAATTAAAAGAACATAGCTAGTTGTGTATTTTTAGATGGTAAGGATGACCTGTGATAAGAGAGAGGTTATTTGGGATTTATGGCCACAGCAACTCACTCTATAAGGCCAGTGTATTACATTAATTGTATGTGTTCTTATGGCCAGTTTGTCTGTTTTGCATGATGAAAAACTCTTCCACCTTAATATGAGACTGGCTAACTCCCTTTCATAAGAGAATGGTATTGAGAGTGTAGGTCAATTATATTAATGCAATTATTCAGTAGTTGAAAATGAAACATGAATAAAAGTAGTAAGCAAAGATGATAAATCAAATGGACTATAGATTTTGAAGAAGTGTTTACTAGTTTTTGTTGTTTACTTTTTGGCTACTGAATATATTTTTATGTTCACGTAATTGAGCTTCATTCTCAACACCTTTCTGTTATATGTTTCAGCTCAATCAAGTTCGGCTTCAAACACCTTGTCATCCTTACTTTCTAAAAATACGAATGTCAAGTGTCAACTACTTAAATCAATAAAACTTAGTGATAGGGTATGGTTTGATTACTCTTTTAATATAAGTTTAAAATATTTTATTTAGTCAAATCTAAATTAGCTTTTGATTGGGAAGTACAGCAGCTCCATCACCAGAAGGAGCTACTCATATGTACAGTTTCTTACCATACAGTTGCTTGCTGATGATGCAAAGATAAACAGGGTAATTAGGAATATGAAAATGGCTATCATTTCACAATGTTATTGAATGTAAAGTTTATCACTTTGGTGTGATGGCTATAAAATGATATATTATATTGTCGAGATTATTTGAATATAAACTGATCATGCCAGGGATCTTGGTTTTACATAGGAAGTTGAAGTTCAGAGGATAATTGCAATGTTGAAATTGAACATTACATGCAAGGACAAGAAGTCAGTTTAATTATTTTAGGTCTCGATATAGCTTTACGACCACTATATTGCCCTGGAAACCAAGAGACCAGATTTGGAGACTAGTGTTTTCAAATGCGGTCCCCTGTTTTCCAATGTATGCAGATTCAGTGGAGAGGAAGTAAAGAATTGTTCTAAATATGATATCAGGATTGATAATGTAGATTATGAGAACATATTGAAAATTTGTGGACTGCAGACATTAGCAAACAGGAGAAAAGGGTATGATAGGGATAGAATCCTATAAACAACTTCTGAGTAGGTCCTACAGGATACCAGATGAAAATTTTCACTTTATGCAGGGTAGTGAGAAGATGAGATGGCATCCATGGAAGTTGAGAACAAATGCAGTCAAGAAAGGGTTGAGTGCTTTTTCTCTCATAGAGCAGTGTGCGAGTGGAATGGCTTTTCTTTGTGCAGGTAGTGTGAATGAATTTGAGGAAAGATATGACAGCTGGTGAGTTGGATATGTAGCTTCCTGAATGAGTCCCTGACTCTCTGGAGGTCTCCAGTTATAATAATAATAATCTCTCATGAATCTTTCCCAATGTTATTAATGCAAAGATTGAATAACAATCTTTGATTGATATTCAATCAAATAATCAGTGAATAACAATGGAACAAGGATTGATCCCTGGATACCACGGGTCATCTTAAATCTTGCAAACTTTCCCTTCCTCACACACCACTTTTTGATACCTGTCAACTAGCCACCCACATATCCAAGCTAATTATTTATAATCCAGTTCCATATCTTCCAACTTATTCTACAATCCTCTGTGCTGCTTCCTGTCAGAAGCCTTAATAAAGTCCAGTAGTAAATGAAAATGGTATATTTATTTTCCTTGTCTATCTCAGCTGTGACATTATTAAACATGAGCAAGTTACTTAAACATGACTTTCCCTTACTGTTCATTGCAAAATATAGATTCTCTGTCAGTCCATACTGTATATGAGACCTTATCAATTTTTCCCAAAATCTTCAGTGCACTTCACATACTAATAAGTCAATAGTTAGGCACCTCAGCACATCACTCTTGTGCAATGGAATTATCATACATTTTTTTCCCTTGCTATGGTGCTGTGGAATCCTCTCTCTGCTACTGACACTCTTATTTTACAGTCAGGTCAAAGGTACAGCCAGTTCAGCTGAATACTCTTAGCATCCTTGATAATATCCCATCAGATTCTGTTACCAAATTTTTGTCCAGTTTATAACTTTATGCACAGCAGTTATAAACTTTATTCAGTTTATAACTGCTCCTTCCAACACTGTTATAATTAGTCTAATTGAGTCTAATTATAATTGAGTTCCTTCTCTCACTTGCTGCTTGAAGTTGTCGTGCAACAGCTTGATAAATTCATCTTTATTATTATAAGATATCACCGTTACCTAATCAGTGATCATTGTTCGTCTCATTAAAGTCACTCATAATAATTATTCATTTAGCACTCATGACATTGATTTAGTGATTCATTTCATGATTACAGGCAATTCATCCTCTAAGTCTATAACAACACCCCACCTCATTTGTTGATGTTAGTCTTCCTCCACCTCACCAGATGGCTCCAAATCACATTGCTAATACACTGGTGTCCAAAAGCTAAGGATAAACTACATTTTTATCTATATATGAAAAAATTTTCATGACTACAGTCAGATGTGGACATAAATTTATTGCCAGCATACTAATAAATTATATCACACAAAAAAAGTGTTATAAGTTTTGTATAAATTAAATTGCAGTATGTTTTTGGCAAAAGTTACACATTTCCTAAAGACATAGTTAAGGAATTAATGTATGGTGCTTACAGAAAACTATGCAGAGAGACATTTCAGTATAGAATATGTCCACTCCGAACTGCGATGCAGCTCTCACAACATCATACCCTGCTTAGCACTAAGTGATTCAGGAGTTTTTGAGTCAAAATGACCCGTCCTCCTTCAGAGCAAGGCCTTGTTTGTTTTTTGGAGGGGGGGGATTTTAAGCAGCAATGCATCTCCATATTGCATCCCAAATGTGTTGGGATTGAGATTCTGGGGAGCATGCTTCCACTTGATTCGATTAATATCCTTGGTCTCCAGAAATATCTCTGCTGCTCATGTACGATGTGGCATTGTCATTTATAAAAATTAATTCTTCGCTTACAGCACCATGGAACAATCCAACATGATATTGAAGAACTTCATTGCAATATTCACCAGTCATAGCCCATTTTTCCAGCACTTGTAGTTCTCTGTGTCCATTAAGCATAATGCCTCCCCAACTATCACTGCCGTATCTATCCCTTTCAAGAACATTCTCATGATGGTAAGCAGTACCACTTTCTCGGCAGATCAAATGTTGTCTCTTTACGAATGACTGAAACGAGTCATCAGTAAAGAGTATATTAGTCCATTGTTGTCTTGTCCAATTTTTATGGATACAACGCTACTGAAAACGTGCTCTAAGATGAGCTGTAGTAAAGGGACACAGACTACAGGCCTTCGAGCATATAGGCCCGAATAAGTTTTGTTGCAGATGTCTTGCCACAGGTTGTCGAGATATCTGTGCACCTGTTCTTGAATGGAGCCGACTTGCAAGCTGACTTGCTATGGTGCATTGATTATGTTTTGCTGTTATAACCAAAACTCTGTCTTCGTGCTCTGTGGTAGAGCAAGGGTGACCTTTCAGCAAATGTTTGGAACACATTCCATTGGTTTGAAACACTTCCCAGAGCCTAGATATAATGCTATGTGAGATTCCAAACTATAGCAATATCAGTAACTCTCTGACTTTCTTCAAGCTTTCCAATAAGTCTTCCCTATGTGAAATCATTTAGATCAGGGGTTCTCAACTTTTTCCAGTGGCATACCACTATATTTAATTCAAGATATTAGATGTACCAGTAAGGCAGTGGCTCGCGTACAACAGGTTGAGAATCCCTGATCTAGATGATGTCTGTGAGACATTACAAGACATCCAAGTTTGCAATTTTATTCCTTCATGGAAAAAGCTTGCTTCAAACACAATTCGCTTACTGCAGCTGTTTCCTTTTATCCTGTTCATTGCTAATGCATGACCCCTTTGCACATGATTCATAAATTTGAATGTGTACCCGCTTTCTACTTGAAGTCGTCACTTATACAAATTGGCATAGCTCTCTATCCAGCTGGATTGAAATCATTAGCAGCAACCCCTCCTATCTTTTTTTTATCTGTCCAAAAAATGATATACCCTGCACATAATGCCTATAATCTGAGTCCACAATGTATCACCTAGACCAGTAGCGGTGAACTTTTTTATGTGCGTGTGCCATAAATTTACAAATCGAGTTGCTGACGTGATGGGCAGTTTTTAATAGGGGAAAATTAATGGAAAATTAAATTAATGCAACTTTATTTATTTATAATATATATATATATATATATATATATATCAGGTTTCCTGAGAAAATTCTCTCACCTATAACAGTAGTTTTGAACCTTTTTATATGCATGTGCCATGCCATAAATATATATATATATATACAGTATATATATTTATAGTATTTTATAAATAATATTTTATTTTATTTATAATATTTATTTATATATAAATATTCAGTGTAAAATTCATTATTGTATTATTAACTTGATTTTAATGATGTTGGTTCAAAAAAAAAACGGTAGAGAGAAAAATATTTATGCATTGTAACTCACCATAGAAGTCAGCTGAGCCGATGAAACAGCAGAAGGATGTCAACATGTCGGTGAAACACTTACTGTATTTACTCGAATAAAACTTGCCCTCGCGTATAACTAGCACCCCTGATTTTACTTCCGAGAAAAAAAAATTAAAACGTTTTGCATATACCTCGCAGACGAAAAATGTTTGAACATGTTCACGTCAAGGTGATAGTAACTCACTCCCCACCAGTGGTGGCTCGTGGCTTGAAATCATGGGGGTGCTGCAACTTTGGAAATATACATACACACTGTAAGTACAATGTATACGTGTTGGGATAAAATTTCAAAATTATGATAAAAATTTAAAAAAAAAATTAAACATGAAACAATATTGTTTATTATCAATAAAATTATACAGTTTAGTATAATTCAAAATTACTTAAAAATAAAACCCATTCCTTTAATTGTAATTAAAGGAATGGATTTATAATTTTTGGACATTACAATTAAATCTTTTATTTGTATTGTCCAAATATTTAAAGAAACTGAGTAAACACGATAAGCACTACAAACACTCTACTATTGGTGCAAACTGCATATAAACAACAGTGGAACTGTGCGGCAGACAGTGCTGCATTACGCTAATAGCTCGCATCTCACTATGATGTGCATATGCTTGCGCATGTAGCAATATGACACTGGTAAACGCAGTGCTGCTAGCGTCCTTTGCCCTCCTAAGTGCTACAAGATGGATTTTTATTATGTTTTATACAAAATAAGAGAATTGTATAGGATTGTTGATGATAAAATTAAATATTACAAGCAAATATAAATAAATTAATATATCTATTTATATATTGAGAAAAATTTGGTGTGCTGCAGTTTCGTTGTGCCTATGCATGAGTCGCCCCTGCTCCCCACCCTTAACAACACGCCCTCCCCAACAGCCATTATACTGCAGATGCAAGAAAAACAAGTACTTTTATTGTATTCCTGAATAAGATACAGAGGCTTTTGCAATCTGTGTAATACAGGGTGGTTCAAAATTCCACATATAAACTTTGAGGGGAGGTAGAGAATATCAAAATCAACCATGTTTACGTAGGAAAGGATGACTGGAAATGCCACAGGAAGGTACTAACAGGGACACAAAGATATAGAATAACGCAAGGCAGTAAGTAGTGTAAAAACTTTATTAGGTGTAACTGAACAGTTCAATAGTAGTTGGATACATAATATAGTTTCACATCAGGTGCTCGAAGTTATGACATTAGCAGTGATGCATGCCTGACACCGATGACTCATTGATTGTCGTACATTTTCAAAAATATCTGGAGTTTCCCATCTGGAGCAGCGGCGATGGCAGTTCTTGCCATGAGGTCCATGTCAGAAGCAACAGGCGTTTCGTATGCCATGGCTTTAAGGGTCCCCCCCCACAGAAAGAAATCATAAAAAATAAATGAAAAATGTTCACATCTGACGTCCGTAGATGCCGTATGATTACTGCCATACCTCACATGGTTTTGGCAATGATGTCTTCTGCTAACATAAGTGGTAGGGTCACAGGTTCCCTTTCCACACAAAGTTTGTAAGACAATAACAAACATCCATGCCCATGGCGGGATTCGAACCCGCAGTTTGTTGGCTGGAGAACGGACATGCTAACCACTCGGCCAACCAGGCTGCAGAAAGAAATCAATGCTCAATAAATCAGGTTAGCGTGGGGACATGCGACGGGTCCACCATGCTCAATCCATCAAGCCCCAAAGGACCTGTCCAAATACTGACACACAGAAATGCCAAAATGGGCTGGAGTCCCATTGTGTTGGAACCACATCTGCCGACGCACAGCCATTAGAACATTGTTCAGTAAATCTGGCAGAACTTCTTCCAGAAAGGTCTGATACTTCTGGGAGTCCACTCGTGGTAGTAATAGGTATGGGCCGAGTAAACAGTCGGCAACGATACCTGCCCATACATTATTGGTGAAGCGTTATTGTGCAGCATGTGATCGCACTGCTTGTGGGTTCTCACGGGCCCACACATGATTATGGTGGTGATTGAAGACCCCTTCGCGGGTAACTGAAGCTTTATCTATGAACAAAACACAATTTGGAAAATCCAGGTCTATGGCACTTTTCTGCAGAAACCACTACGCGAATTCCACACATCAAGGATAATCTTCGGCCATCAGTAAGTGGACCGGTTGCAGATGAAATGGATGTAAGGACTCAGAGTGCAAAATGCGCAATACACTGGATTGAGATACTCCTGTAGCAGAGGCAACGACATGTGTGCTTGTTTCTGGATTATCATCCATCGCATGCAACACCTCTTCCATGGCGGGATTTTGCGTTGATCATGGCCGCAGACTATCATGCCTGCGATCCCTGAATGATTCATAGTCACACAAATTCTGATGCAAATGTGCAAGCATTTGGTGATGTGGTACACGTCTGTTTGGGTATCTTTCGCGATACATTCTTACAGCGGCTCGTCCATTACCGTCAGCTAACCCGTAAACAAGGTGCATGTCTGCTATCTCAGCATTCGTAGAAAGATGCATGTTCTTTGTACAACGTCAAAAGCTTGAACGAGGAAGCCCCAATTAGTCACTTGGAGTGCTGGCGAACCGCACCACCTATCACTTTCAGTTGTCGTTTTTGGTCATGCTTTCCTATGTCAACTATATTGACATTATATTGATTTTAATGTTCTCTACCTCACCTCAAAGTTTGTATGTGGAATTTTGAACCACCCTCTATATTTCTTAACAAATAGTGCAATTAGAGAAATTGGAATAAAAACAGTGCTAACTAAAAAGAGGTAATCACATGTTCCTCTCACAGAAACTATGCTGTATAGATTCAAGCAAAACAATATGTTGCACCAGAAACACAGTATGTAAATAAAAACTATTGGCCAATTTTTCAATTACATGAAATAAGTGTATGTTTTATTGCATTTGAAATTCCTGATGTCATTATGAATGACTACAAAGGCTAACTTCAAATAAAATTCTGCCACGAATTGAAACTTGGCATATGATGCTTGTGTGAGTTCATCTGCATCTTGAGAAGTTCCTTCAGAACGACAAACGACACCCCCGTCATGAATGTGTTAAAACTAAGAAATATATAGTGAATGTTGTTATTACAGTTTCAGATGTTACGGAATTAATTCGGTCGAAGAGAATTAGCATTTCAACTCAACAATTGTCGGTTGTCTTTGGGTCGCACGATCTTTTATTAATACCGCATCAATCATATGCACGTCTTCATAGCTGCTCTCTCGTGTAAAACAAAATTTAACTTTACTATTATTTTTATGGCTATTTTGCCTGCTTTTGTTTAGAAGTGCCCCTGTTTTAATGTCATTGGCTTTTTACTCAAGAATTCTTAGGGCATTTCAGATGTATTTTAGAGACAAATATATTTAGCATAATGGAAGAAAATTTGCGCATACCTTTTCTTGGATGTTGTTGCCTGTCTTCTTTCTACGGTGTGCGTACTTCTGCTGTTATTGTTGAAAGAGGAGTTGGGGAGCTTAGGCAATGTGGGAGAATTAATTTTAAAATATCGTTTTTTCAAACGATTCAAACAAAAAAGAAGATCGAATTTTCTTCTATTATGCTACATATATTTGTCTCTAAAATACATCTGCAATGCCCTAAGAATTCTTGAGTAAAAAGCCAATGACATTAAAACGGGCACTCCTAAACAAAAGCAGGCAAAAGAGCCATAAAAATAATCGTTTTTAAGAGGAGTAACATGGGAGTTTTCCCAGAAATAATACCTATATTTAACTTGCACGTATTGTAACAATTTTAAAAAAAAAAAAGGTTGAATAATTTATAAGCGTATAAAAGGATATCACCTGTAAATCGTTTACGTGCCAGCAAAATTCTCGGATGTGCCACTTCTGGCACGCATGCCATAGGTTCGCCATCAATGACCTAGACAACAAACTTATCCCTTTGCTCTTGATACTGCTGGCATTTGTGTACAGATATAGTAAGTACTTATTATCCAGAGTAATTTAATAAATAAAGTGATACACCTTTTCACTACTTGTATATGGAGATATATGACTTTCTTTCCAGTTTATCTGGGGTTTTTCCTCCCGCGAAGAAGGCAAACTGGTCTTAAGAACACAACGCTTCACAGACAATTACACATGGTTGAGTGTGTGTGGTGGGGGGTTAACGACTCCACCTCGTAGTGAGTTATGAAACCCAAAAATGGGAGGCCAAGGCCCTACATGGGGCTGTATGGCCATAGAAGATATGACTTGTGCATTACTTCAACCTTGGTATCCTTTCTGGGTCTGGTTCCTGCTGATGAGATCTCAATAAAGGTCAAAACCAGTGTGGGTAGTGGTGCTTCCCATAATGCTTAGCATTACACTCACCCAAAAAGATGTGTGCTTTGCATTATGGATACTAAGGCAATTGATGTGAAGTCATTAACCCTGCTACTACTTGTAGAGGGGTTAATGACTCCTCTTCATGACAGACCAGTCACGAAGAGACTTCACACACAAACTTTGTTTGATAACACTTGGATAAAGGATTAAATCGAGAATATAATTTCTTGGTATCTTTAATTTGAAGTACCTACTATGTTTGTACATAGTAAGTACCTTTATGCTTTTTTGAATATTCACCTCAGTAGTCTGCAATACTCAGAGATCTGCTTTTGCAGATCTCTGTTTGTATCTGATGTTTCACCTATGCAGATATTCTGGCACTTACTTAATAACTCTGAACTGGACAAGCATACAATCATCCTTTTATCATATTCTTGATTTTGCATATTTGTACTTAAACATATTTCCATAACTTTGCTGCTCCTATCCATAGATTCTAACCATCCTTCCATCATGGTCTAATTTCCCAAACTCTCCTACTGATGAAGAATTTCTCCAGACTTTTGATACCAGTTTCATTCAAGGATATTCATCTTATATAAATCCATTCTTTCATCAAACTCACTTTACACATAGAAGTGTTGCATCTTTTTTTGGATGTCTACACAGCCTTTGCATTGAATTGTTTGCCATCATAGTCATTGTTCTTAATTCAGTACTGTTATATCTTGGCAATAGAGAGTGATGATTTTCACTTTCTCACTTTTCATTCTAGCTTCTTCTATCAGTTCTTTCATATCCTCTCTTGTATTTTGTCTTATTATAATATTGTCTATATTTATTGCTAGTTAGATAATTTTTACCTACAAGAACTGCCATCTTTTTTCTTTTTGTTCTGTTTTTCCATTACATTAGTTTAATATTCAGTTTTTTTAATTTAATATTCAAGCTATCCTAAATGGATATAATCCCAAAACAACTCAAAAAATCATCAGTCACTTCTGCATACATCAAACCAGACAAGAAGAAGTGCATAGGATTCCCATACCTTACGTTAAAGGCATCTCAGAACATCTTTCTAAAATTATAAAGAAATACAATTTTGCCACTACTTACAAACCTATCAACCAAATTTACAACTTATTACCTTCTCCTAAGGACAAATTATCACCCTTGATGTTACCTGGTGTTTATGAGATTCCATGCTCATGCAAATTATCTTACTTTGGACAGACAGGTAGGTCTGTTCAGAAATGCATCTCGGAACATCAAGACCACATTCGTCTTCTTAAACCGCAGAAATCTGGCCTCTCTCAACACGGAATTGAAAATCCAAACCATAGGATCCATTGGGAAAAGGCTAAACTTTTACATAGATCTTTATTTAAACATGAACGTTTATACAAAGAGAGTTCTGAAGCCCTACTACACAGACCAAACCTAAACCGCAACGACGTTCTTACTATTCCTAAAATATGGGAAATTATCATACAAAACTATGTTAAATAATTAACGTTTTTTTTTTTATATTTATTTTTATTTATTTATTTATTTATTTTTTGTATTACTTTAGCACATTATGCACGTTTTCATGAGATTCTATTGTAATCATGCACCCTAACTGTATGTTATTCCTAATTTTGTTTAAACACCGTACTGATGATGTCCTAAGATACTTAGGATGAAATATTTACAATTAAATAATTTTCACTGTGGTTTATACGTGTGTTTCTTCTAATTATATTCGATTTTTGCTCCTGGAAAACATGAAGTTACTACATGATGTATAGTTTTGTACTAGAAAGTCATCATTTGCATGTTTATGTTTTAAATGGAAACTGCATTTAACCTTCTTTTTATTTAAATATAAAGAGCTAATAAGCTTCATTTTCACTGTGGTTTATATGTGTTCTTTTTATTTACCTTCTTTTCTTACCTGACCTTCTTTTTATATTACTTTACTTAACTGGTTATCATTTCTCAGTAATATTACCTGTTGCAGTCGTTTTTTTTTTTTTTTCTTTCTCCTTTTGCTACTTAACTTTCTTGTCCTTGCTATCCCTCTCTAAAATCTTCTTGACTCTTTCCGATTCCTACATCATCTGTCTAATCATTTTTTTAGTGTTGAATGGAAAGTTAATTCATTTTCAGTATCTTTAATAGTTTTGTAAATTAAAGATACCAAGAAATTATATATTTGGTTTAATCCTTTATCCAAGTGTAAACAAGCAAAGTTTGCACCTGAAGTATTTGTGGGACTGGGCAACTCGTGTAAAACATGAAAACCAGCAGTAAAAAAATAAAAAAAAACTATTCTAAGAGAAAACCATAGAACAAATAAAAATCACTATTTTACAACAATTTACAACAAATATTTACAACACTATTATTACAACACAACAATTTACAACACTATTTACAACAAATATATATATATATATATATATATATATATATATATTATCAACTTCCACACTTCTTTCATAAAGCCTCTTTTACTGTCCTTATGATACACTTTTCTAAATGCAGTTTCCATTAACAAATTATAAACAAGTTGTTTCTGTGTTTTTGCATTTTTTTTCCAAGACTTTTTTTTAAGAGGAATTCACTTTGTTAGCTTAGCAATTAGAATGTAAGGCTATCTCATGGTTGCAATACACTTTTGTTGAAATGGGCTTATTGTGTATGATTTGTGTGATACTAAGACTAAATCTGGTAAAAGGTAGTGTGAATTTTGGTTGAATTTCATGTAAATTAACATAGTTATAAATGAATAGATAATTGTAAATTTAGTATTACTCAATGTATGTTTAAAGAATCTTTTCTCTTTATTCAGGCACAAGAAGATGTGTCCAAGCATTTGTCTGTAATGAAAGGAATGCTTCATGGCAGTAGTGACCAAGAATCCCAGACGGATATTGTGGTTGCAAGTCTTGCCCAGGAGTTGTATAATTCAGATCTACTGCTGCTTTTTATTCAAAATCTCTCAAGAATTGATTTTGAAGTAAGTTTGCTCTATATATCAGGTTATTGTATGTGAAAAGCATAAATGGTTTGTTTCAATAGAGTACTAAACACACTGTTTTCTGAATACATGAGTTGAATAGATTGTATGGAAAATGATTTTTCCATATATAGCCACAGGAGTTATTCTAAGAAATTTCTACCCTTTTTCCCTGATAGTTGTTGCCTGAACATGACATGTTGTATTTCCAGCTTAGACAGATCTTGCCTGTATTTTTTCTTCTTTGTTTCTGTAACATTTATTATATCAATCTGGTACATCAAGACTCCATATTGTCAGATCTCATAGTTTAGATTTTTTATGGCACCTCTAACTGCAACAATCCATGTAGATCTTGGTCTCCTCTTTGCCTTTTCCCAGTCATCTTGATTTTAACCTTTCCTTTCTCATTGTTTAAAGTGACCAAACCACCTAGATTAACTTTGTTCACACATTCCTGAATGTCAACAACATGAAGGTTCTTCCTAATGTCTTCATTTTAAATATGATTTTTCCACTAATGCCATCTGTTCACTGTCATGTCTCTGTTGTGTCCAGTCATTGATGAAATGCTTTTATTTCTGACCTCAGATCCATATGTTAAAATTAGTTTGAGCATTGTCTTTTGTATAGCTGGTTTTGTACTTCTCTTGTATTTGATATAAATTTATTCAGTTAACTTCCCATTGTCACTAAAAATTGTGCTTAAATATTGAAACTTGTTTCTACTTGTTCTGTATGTTTTTCATTCAGGATGCAGTTGGTATTTTCCATTTTCCCCTTTTATAGCTTTTGTCTTTTTATTGCTAATTTTCATGGCAAAGCTGTTATTTTTATTAAAGAGTCCTGAAGAAATATACTGGACTTATTTAAAAGAGTATAACATTATTTGCATAAAATAAAGAGCCAAAATTAATATTTCCAGTTTCAGTGTCAAGTTTAATGCCACTTTCTTTCATAATGGTGATCCATGATGAAAGAAAGTTGTGAATAAGAGTGAAGATTGTGTGTGTGTCATTATCTTACACCTGGTTTTATATCAGACTGTCTTACTGATATCAGACTGTCTTCCTTCAGTTCTAACTGCTGACTTAAATAGACACTATGTATTGCTTTATAAGTTTTATTTGCACCATATAATTGTAGTTTTTTAATAACTTTTCTCTTAACACCATGTCATATGCTTTTCTCATCAGCATCAAATTAAAATTAAACTCCAACTTGACCTAATAATTTATATGTGCTCCTCTGTTCCATATAAGTTCATTAATTTGCACAGGCATGGACTCTACTAACGTAGAACACATTTTTCTTATTTCTGCATCTCGAAACCATACTTTTATAATGGATTGTATTAAGTTATCCTTTGTATCACAATTTAATTTTCCAAGTCTCTTTTTAACTATGGCCTACAAATTTTCTATTTGATTAATGTCAGGAGAGGTACTTGCTCACTGAAGCAGTTAGATGTTGTGAATTTTGAGGAACTCTCACTTTTTTTGAAGTGTGGCATGGAATGAGATAATGTTGGAAGATGAGTTCTTTGTCTTTCTGGATCAGTGGCATCACTCTTTTCTCCAATATTTTTATGTATTGGTCACTTTTCGTAACACCATCAACAGGAAAAAGTGTACAAAGACTGGACTGTTGAGAAGTGGAAGAAGGGCATATTCTCAGATGAGAGGCATTTCTTTGTCCAAGGAGAGCGAGTACCCTATGTTCAAATCAGTGGCTGAGAAGCCTTTTCCTGCCCACCTTCAACAAGCTCCTAAACACCCAGCTAAAAAGAGTTTTATGGATACAAACTACTGAAAACGTGCTCTAAGATGAGCTGTAGTAAAGGGTTTGAGCATATAGGCCCGAATAAGTGTTGTTGCAGATTTCTTGCCACAGGTTGTCGAGATACCTGTGCACCTGTTCTTGAAGGGAGCCAATTTGCAAGCTGACCTGCCATGGTGCATTGATTACGTTTTGCTGGGGTTGTTTTACACACCATCATGTGTAAAACAACCTCAGAACATCTTTTTAGCTGGGTGTTTAGGAGTTTGTTGAAGGTGTGCAGGAGAAGGCTTCTCAGCCACTGATTTGAACATAGGGTACTCACTCTCCTTGGACAAAGAAATGGCTCTCATCTGAGAATATGACCTTCTTCCACTTCTGAACAGTCCTGTCTTTGTACACTTTTGCCCACAGAGTGTCTTTTTCTGCATGGCCTTCACCAACAGTTGTTTCTTTTTTTGGTCTGGAGTCGCCCTCCCTGCTTCCAAAAATCTACGACAGACTGTTATGTCAGAAAAATTAATTCCACTAGCTGCCAAGTTTCTGTTTAAGTCTACAGTAGATGATCTTGGATTCTTTTCACTTTTCCTAACTAGTAAACAATCTTGAGTGAGTGTTGTTTTCTTTTTTCACCCACATTTTCCTTTTCTGTTAGGAGAAAAGGTATCAAACCAACTACATTCGTTGGCAATTTGTCTTTGAGTCATGGATGTTTGCTGAGAAAGAGTACATATTTTTGAATGCTTTCTTGGAGATGTATCCATTTTATATCTACACAAAACTAATAAAACACTACAAATATCAACTTGTTTACACTGCTAAAAATGCACAACCCTATTAATAAAGAAAAACTGAAATCAAAACTGAAAATAGTAAACCAAAATTATTGTGAACTAAAACAAAAACTTGACCAAAATTTGGCTTATTCAGATTAATTAGTTCACTATTGTATCTGTAAAGACTAATATTATTAGATCTTATATTTTTCTCTTCTAAGGCACTTTTTTATGGTATCAATCCACCTACATCTTGATCTTCCTCAGGATATTTTTCCTGCCATCCTGACAAAGAACACTGTTTTGCTAACCTTTCTTCTTCTTCCATTCTGTTTAAGTAGCCATACCACCTAAGATTTCTTCTGCTAACACATTCCTGAATACTAACAATGTCCAGTTATTTCCTAATATCCTCATAAAAATGAGGATATTTCTCTTAATCTTTCACAAAACCTCTCATATCTGTAGTCTCCAGTCTTTGATCAAGTGTTTTATTTCTAATTCACCTCTCAGATCTCTATGTTAAAATTGGTTTAAACACTGCCTTATATACAGATAGTTTAATGTTTTGACTAATTTCACTATCTTATTCCATATAAATTTATTCAGTTGACTGTCTACCATACCAGCTTTTCTAATTCTGCTCTCTATTTCCAAATGTAATTTGCCATCTTGACTAAAAATTGTGCCCAAATAGCTGAAATGCTTTACTTGTTTTATAGGTTTTGCATTCATGATGCCGTTGATGTTTTTAATATTCCTGCCTATTTGCATTGTTTTGTGCTTTTATTGTTGATTTTCATACCAAATTTATTAGAGCGGTTAATACAATTTACTCATGAAATCCTATAAACATTTGCTAGATTTATTAAGAAGTATAATATCATCTGCATAAAGTAAAGAGCTGAGACTCCAAGTTTGATATCAAGTTTAATACCACTTTGTAATATGATCCATGTAGATGTTGAATTATAGTGGAGATAATGTCTCACACCTGATTTAACATCATCTTCCTGTACCTCCTTCAGTTCTAATTGTCGACTTGCAACTGAAATATAGATGAAGTATCGCTTGATATAATGTCCCATTTACACCATATAACTGTAGCATTTTGAAAACTTTTCTCTTTGCACCTTGTCACCTACCTTTTCCAGATCTACAAAACTTTAAATACAGATCCTTATCATATTTCATGACTTCTCCATTATTTGTTTTAAAGTGAAGATTTGAAACTGATATCCTCGGTTTGGCCTGAATCCAGCTTCCCTTCCACAATTTTTTGTAGTTGTTTCTCATCTATACTTGCATAAATCTTACCAAGAACGCTCGGTAGGGAAATTCCTCTGTAATTTTCATATTCCATTTTCTTTCCCTTTTTATAAATGGATACTACGAGAACTCTACTCCAATCATCCAGAATTCAATTCTCTAACCAGGTCTTCTGAATTATGCAGTGTAGCCATTATAAAACTTTTATACCTCCATAGTTGAACATTTTTGGTCAAATATCATGTATTCCACCCACCTTTCTACATTTCAAGTTTTCTATTGCTTTTCAACTTCAAGTAGTACTAATATGTATTCTTGATCAGGGGCGGCTCATGCATAGGCACTGAGGAACTGCAGCATCCCCAATTTTTCTCAATATATAAATATATTTATTAACTTATATATATTTGCTTGTAATATTTAATTTTATCATCAACAATCCTATCCAATTCTCTTATTTTGTATAAAAAATAATAAAAATCCATCTTGTTGCACTTAGGAGGACGAAAGACGCTAGCAGCACTGTGTTTACCACAGTGTCATATTGCTATGCGAGCTATTAGCCTAATGCGGCACTGTCTGTCGTGCAGTTCCACTATTGTTTATATGCAGCTTGCGCCAGTAGTAGAGTGTTCGTAGTGCTTATCGTGTTTACTCCGTCTCTTCCAATATTTGGACATTACAATTAAAGGATTTAATTGTGATGTCCACAAATTTTTAATTTATTCCTTTAATTACAATTAAAGACATGGATTTTATTTTTAAGTAATTTTGAATTATACCAAACTATAAAATTTTATCGATAATAAACAATATTTTTTCATGTTTAATTTTTTTAAAATTTTTGCCATAATTTTGATATTTTATCCAAACACGTATACGCTGTACTTGCAGTATGTATTTATATTTCGAAAGTTGCAGCACCCCCATGATTTCAAGCCACGAGCTCCCACTATTCTTGATTGTATTCCTGTTGAGTGTTGCTTCTTGTTTCATTTGTCATTCTTTCTGAGTAATTACTCCAGACATCTAGAATATCTTTATCTTCAGAATATCTAGAATATCTTTCATGTCACTTTTACAATTCCTGATTCCTTTTACAGCACTCGTAAGGTTTTTCAATAGCTTGCAGAATATTTTACCACCTTTCTGATATTTATTTTCTTGCTGGATTTATTAAGAGGTATAACATCATCTGCATAAAGGAAAGAGCTGAGATTAACATCTCCAAGTTTGATATCAAGTTTAATACCACTTTCCTTTGTAATGTGATCCATATAGATGATGAATAACAGTGTGGTAAGAGCACCTGTGTTCTTACCAAGGTCTTCCCATGACTTCTGTTTAGCTTGTTTTGCACATTGCACTTTTGTATGTTGGAACATGGTTTTAGTAATTACTAGACCATATCATGAGCAGAAATTCAGCAGGTTCTTATCATTATTATTAGCTTTGCTTTTTTCACCCAATTTTTCCCAAACATTTCAACATGTCCAACTTTACCTTTAAAAGTCCTCTACTTCTTCCTTAGGAGAAGCTTCTGTGGGACCATAGGCACATATAAGTTTCGTAGTCCATTTTCCATACTGATATTTGTCCACATCACTCTACTTAATGCTGCCTGCCATATTTAGTGTTGAATACTACAGCTGCTCTTTTTCCCTAATTGTTGTTTCCTGAATATAAAATATTATAATTGTTACTTAGAAAGATCTAGCCTGTGTTTGTCTTCTTTTTCAGTAACATCTATTATGTCGATCTGGTACATATCACTCTGCTAGTTCATTTCTTTTCTATTGATGCTTCTTATACTGATGATGCCAAACTTGAACTCTGCTGATGTTGATTTGGGATTTGTTTCAGTAGCCGACTTTTTGCTGTTGCCCTGGTTCCTGATGAAAACAAATTGGCCTTATTTAATTGGGCGATATCCAACATAACATTTTGTCATGTTGTATCATCATTAGGTGTAAGCCCATAAAAATACAACTTGATTGGCTAATTCAGTGTATCTAACAGTATACCTAATACAGATCCTTTTATATTCTCTTGCTTTCTCAACTATTTGTGTTAAAGTGAAAATCTGATCCTGGCTTGAATCCAACTTGTAATGGGTTCAAGCTAAATAGGGCTTGTTCTTTTCCATGTGTCTCTTCCACAATTTTTCTTAGTCTTCTCAGATAAGCCTATATAAATTTTACCTAGAACACTCAGTATGGAAATTTCACTATAATTCTTGCATTCCGTTCTATTACTCTTTTTATAGATGAGCATTCCGAGAAATTTACTTATCTAGAATTTTGATTTGAATTTCCAACCTGGCCATCAGAATTATGCAGTACAACCAAGTAGAACTTTGTACATCCATACTGGCCCATTTTAGATCAAATATTTTATATTCCAGCTGTCTTCAACCATTTTAGGTTTTCGTCAACTTGTTCTGTCTCACTTATTGATATGTCATCCTGATTGCATTCTTTCTGAATATTTTCTGCCAAACAAACAGTGTCACTTTTATTTCACTTAGCAATCCTCTCATTGTAATTTCTTTATATCTTTATCTTCAGTTTTTTTAATTTTTTATTCCATTATCTGTGGGAAAAAAAAAAGGTGACAAAAATCTTGTCACTATTTCTAAGGTTTTTTTCAGTAGTATTCGAAACATTTGGTCATCTTCATATTTACTGTCTATATTCTGACATCTCCATATTTACTGTCTATATTCCGAACCAAAGTTTTCCCATCACCTTTGTTTAGCTACTTTTACATACAGCTTTTTTTTTTACATTTTTCTTAGTGTTCAGTATGATTTCTTTTCTAGAACTACTTCTTTAACTTCTTGTATCTACTATGAGGAGTGAATTTTTCTATCCTTGCAGACTACCTCGCCACTTGCCTTCCAAGCAGAAGCAATTGTTGGCTTCTTCAGTGTTTGTTTAGTTACTTTTACACATTTTACCTTCACTTACATTTTTCTCTTTATTCTCTCACAGTTGTTTCTTTTGCTCCCTGGCTCCACCATGGAGAGCTCTTATTTTTTGTTTTTGCAGACAACTTCTCTACATTCCTCATCCCAGCTGAGTCAGTAAACTTTTTTCTTCAGTGTGCCACTGAGTCTCCAAAGTTTGGTCCTTCTTTTCAGATGATTTCATTATTTCTTGAATAATATTTTTATGAAAGAATTCATCATCATCATCATTAATTCCTTATGAATTTCGAATACTATGCTAGTACTACTTAATTATGTTTACATCATTATGAACAATTCTCTTCATCAATGTTCTCAACTTTCAAGAATTTTCTTCAAAATTAATCTGCTTCAGATGTTTGGTATTGTCATATGTTATTTTTATTATATGAGATCTACATTGACTCATCGAGAGAGGCTATAAATCACCCAAACCAGCTATCATACCTTCCCTTAAATTCATTCAGACTAGATGCACTCACTACTCCTAAGGGCAAATTATTCCACTCACTCACTCACTGCTCTCTGGGAGAAAAACCTAGCTCTTATCCCTTTCTTGACTGCAAATAAATTTAACTTCCATGGATGCCCCTGTGTTCTCTCCCCACCTTCCATATAACAAAAAATTTCATCAGTTGATATCCTATAACACCCATTCAAAAGTTTATAGACCTCTATCCTATCACCTTTCTTTCTTCTGTTGACCAGAGTCTGCAATCCACATACTCGTAATCTATCCTCATAAGCTAAATCCCATAATCCAGATATAATCTTTGTAACTCTTCTTTTCACCCTTTCCTTTATTATATTTCCACAGCTCCTTTATCCCCTTGGAACCCAGGAGACCAAATCTGCGCAGAATAATCCAGGTGGACTTCCTATCCTTACATGTCAAGGTTTGCTTCAACATCGCACTTATCCTCTGAGTTGTATTTGCAACTTTTGCTATGTGACCTTTGAACTTTAAATTCCTATCTACCAATATGCCAAGATCCCTTGTCTCTTCAGTTTCTTTTAGCATAGCCCTGCTAATATAATATGCCACTGGAACTCTAATCATGCCAAAGTGCATAACTTTACACTTACAAAACATTAAATTGACAGCCATTTTCATTTACCCAAATTTCCAGCCTATTCAAATCAAATGTAATTGCTGAATATCACTAGTATCCCTGATTGTCCTGCCTATCTTCAAATCATCAGAAACAATTGCACATCTGATGTTAGATTCTTCTTGATGTCATTAATGTATAGATTAACAATAATGGCCCAAGGACTGAACCCTGAGGTACACCACTGATCGCCTTAAATCTGGCAGATTCACACCCACTGTATACTACTTTTTGATATCTGTCTGTCAACAATCCCTTGATCTAAGTCAAGAGTTTATATTCCAATCCCATATTCTCCAGTTTATGCAACAGCCTTTCATGTGGTATCCTATCAAATGCTTTAGAAAAATCCAAAAGTATCATAGTATATCCATTCCCTTTATCCAACTTATCCATAACATTGTTATAAAATATGAGCAAATTGCTAAAGCATGACCTTCCTTTAGTAAATCTATTCTGTTCCTTGTAGAGTATAGCATGTTTGTCTACCCATTTCTGTATGCAAGTTCTTACTAACTTCTCTAAAATCCTCACTACCACACCAGAGATACTGATAGGTTGGTAGTTAGACACATCAGTTTTTGCATCACCCTTGTACAATGGAACTATCATATATTCCTGTGGTATCATTCCTAAACTGAGACTCAAGTTATACAAACATATAAACAGTGTGCAGCCAATTTGGCTGAGCATTCCTTTAGCAAACGGGCTGATATTCCATCTGTCCCTATAGACAAATTCTTATCCAGGTTATGCAACAGCTCTTCAACCTCATTTTCACGAACCTCTAACTCTTCATTGAATGTAGCAGTAGCACTGTGCACCATGTATTACATACACTTGATTGATATATCTTAGCAAAGTGAGCACTCACTGAACAATCTCATTAGCTTCTGACACTCCAGTACTATCTACATTCAATAAAGTTATTCTTTTGCATTCATTCTTTCTTTTCCTTGTGGCATAATGATAAAATTCTTTTGGATTGCCTTTAGCTTGCTTGGCCAATTTCTTTTCATACTCTGATTTAGCTTTCCTCACAATACTCTTTATTTTTCTGTCCTGAGCTTTATATATTTCATAACACCTCACTCTTATTCTCAGAATATTCTTTCGACATCATCTCCTTCTTCCTGTTTTGCTAACCATTCCTATCCCATATTACTATTTTAGTATGATCCACTCATTACTATCATCTGTTCATACCACTAATTTTTCACAGAACTTTCATATCTGTGTTCTCTATTCTTCAATTAGTTTTTTTATTATTTAACCCGATTCTTAGATCAATAAGTTTAAACTGATTTGACTCCATCTTGTATATCGTTCACCTGTTGTTTTTGGCTAATTTCTTCATATTCCATGTAAATTTATTTATCTGGCTCATTATCATACCATCTTTGTTTATTCTGATATCTAATTCCATATTCAATATGGCAGCTTCACTAAAAATTGTACTTTAGTACAGGTAGTCATCGACTTACGACCATGTTAGGTTCCGACCGACCGGTCGTAAAGCAATCTGGACGTAAGTCGGATCAGTTTAGGTAAATCGGACACTGTGTACAACACAGTTGGTTTACTATTTACAAAAATAAAAAATATTAGGAAAAAGATATCAAATACTGTATAAAACCTAAAAAATATTTTATCTTAAAAAACTAAACAAAACACATGTAGAAAATAGATAAGAAATATTTTATTGACCACTTGTGCTTGGCTGCGAGTCATCAATGCCACCACTTGATGTAGTGGGGTTGATTTTTGTCTGACTTGTTTGTTTCCTTTTCTGTTCATAAATTTCATGGTATGGCCAAAAAGCATCTTGTACCATTCGTTCAATCCCTGCAAATTGTTCGATGTTTGGGTCCATTTCCTCAAAATGTGTAAGAAGTTTATTTAGTAGAGAAAAACCTTCAGATAACCCTCTACTGGTGAATTTTCTTTCTGGTTCTTCCTCATTTTCATTTTTCTCCAGCCATTCTTTCTTTTTCCAGAGCAATAAGTTCTTCATTCGTAAGTTCTCCAGATTCTTTCTCTAGCAGCTCCTCAACATCTTCCACTTCAATGTCTAAAGAAAGTCCATTTGCCAGTGTTACTATTTTCCTTAACCATTTCAAGTTCATGTTCACTATCAAATTCATCATTAACAAAATGCCGGACACAGTTTTTCCAGATTCCATTCATGCATTTCTTTGTCACAGCCTCTCACGTAGCCGCAGTATTTTTGATGTAGTCCATAGGCTGAATGAGTAGAGTTGTATTTGGCGGCAAATAAAAAACTTTTACATCTGGATGGTGGTCGTCTAGATGAGGTGGATGGCCAGGTGCATTATCTAAGATTAATACAATTTTGAAAGGAATTTCTTTCTCGAAGCAATATTCATGAACTTGAGTTACAAAACAATTTAGAAACCAGTCTTCAAACAATGTTTGAGTCATCCACGCTTTTCGGTTTGAACGGAAGTATACAGGCAGAGTGTGCAGAGTGTTCTTGAATGCACAGGGATTTTCAGAATGATAAATTAAAAAAGGCTTCAGTTTAAAACCTGCAATGTTCCTGCCAAGGAGCAAAGTCAGCCTATCTTTAAGTGCCTTAAAACCAGGCATGCTTTTGACTTCTTGGTGAATGTAAGTACGTTCTGGAATCCTTTTCCACAACAATCCAGTCTCATCCACGTTGAAAAGCTGCTCTGGTTGATGTCCTCCTTCCGTAATTATTTCATCCAGACTTTTAACAAATTCTTGAGCTCCTTCCACATCTGCACTTGCTGATTCTACAGTGACTCAAACCCTATGAAGGTTGAATCTTTTGAACCATCCTGTACTTGCTATAAATGTCTGAGCGTAATCTTTTTCGGTGCGTTCCTTCAGCCTCTGAAAGAGACGTCTAGCTTTCGACTAAACTGTAAGAAGGCTTAAGGGTGTTCGCTTCTGTATCTGATCTTCCATCCAAAGAAACAATAATTTTTCCATTTCATGGATGGGCCCTGCACGTTGTTTCATTATCACTGTTGCTCGCATGGGTGCCGATCCTTTAACAACTTCACAAATCCTTTCTTTTTCTTTCAAAATCGTCGACACTGAAGAACGAGATAACTTAAAATCACGTGCAATCGCGTGCACCTTCTTTCCTTCTTCATGCTGCTTGATCACTTTCAATTTTGTATCTAAATCAATGGCCTTTCTTGAGGTCTAGGAGTAGACAAAGGCACTTTCCTCTTGGTTGACATGTTTAGGGCATTTTTAAAAAATGCTAATTGTAACACAAATTGTAACTGAACCAAAAATAGTGAACGTAATGTATGCAAACAGAGATCAAGACGCATGAATCACGCCAAACACACGTTACTGGGCAGTGGGCTGATGCTACACGCACAACTGTTCCCATTAGGTTTCGGGGCTACAGGGACCACACAGATAGGGCTTGTGAGTGTAGTAGAAAAATCTGTTACAGTAGTTCATACTGAAACGCGGTGCGAGATGCAGTAGCAGTTGTAAGTCGATCAGTCATAAAGCGCATAGGTCATAAGTCGACAACTACCCGTAGTTGCAATGTTTTACATGTTCTATAGATTTTTCATTAAAAATTTAATTGATGTTCTTGTGATACCAAATTTGTTCCAGCAGTTACTCAGTTTAGTTGAAAGCTCATAGAAGATTTCTTTAGACGTATAATATCTGCATAAAGTGAAGAACTAAGGTTAATATCTCCAATTTTGATGCCATGTTTAATTCTAATTTTCTTCATAGTGATCCATATAGATCTTGTATAATAGTGGGAAGGGTGTACATTCTTTTACATTTGATTTTCCATCATAGTATCTTCTAATACATATTTAGTTCAAACTACTGATTTACAATTTCCTATTTGCTGTATATTCTTTTTAGGTTGTCACTTGTCTCATTTATGATTATAATTGTAGCATATATGTTGAACAGCTTTTCATTTGGCACCCTGTTATATTACTCTTCCTGATCCACAAAACTTAAATGAGTTCATTATGATACACATATAGCTGGTTGATTGGGTCTCCCATGATGAGGCTATTGACTTCGTGGGGTTTGCCGAAATAATAATAATAATAATAACATTTTCATGATATCTCAAGTATGTCATAAAAGTAGGTCCTGACACTCTGTATGGCCTGAACCTAGTCTCTTCCAAAATATTTGTTAGCCTCTTCTCAGTTATGCTTGCTTAAACTTGAAACACACAGTAGGGAAATTCCTCTGCACTTTTTATTGCTGATTACTGTGAGATCTTTACTTCAGTCATTTAAAATTCAACTTTCTGACTTGACTTAAATTATACAGTGTAGCCACTGTAAAACTTTTATACCTCCATATGTGATTATTTCTGATCATAAATAATTATTCCAGCAGATTTCTGCATTTTAAATTTCTTGACAGTTTTTACTACCTTTAAGATTAAATGTGCTCCTGATTACATTTCTGAATATTTTTTGCTCTGTTTCTACTTTTTTGAATTTAAATAGTCTTTCATCCAGTTACTCCAAACATGCAGAGAATATCTTTATTTATTTATTTTCTTTTTTCCTTGAGGTTTTGCTATTTGGCATATAATTGACATTTGAATGAAAGGAATGGATACAATATGACACTGTTGTGCTGCTAAAGCATTCAGTAGGATAGGATATCAGATTGGAATATAAACTATTGAGTTGAATAAGCTGGTGACTGATAAGTATCAGAAGAGATATACTTGGATTGGGGGTGGAGTGAATCAACCAGATTTAAGGTAATCAGTGAAGTGTTCAGGGATCAGCGATTGAACATTGTTGTTCGATCTGTACATTAATGATATTGGGA
Organism: Typopeltis vanoorti; assembly: GCF_054136105.1. Lineage (NCBI taxonomy): Eukaryota > Metazoa > Arthropoda > Arachnida > Uropygi > Thelyphonidae > Typopeltis > Typopeltis vanoorti. The sequence goes on along the minus strand of NC_143561.1, from coordinate 112,885,336 downwards.
AGGAGCTGTCAGTTCTCCCTCTATTTGTTGTGTATTGAAAAATTTTTTTTTGTGTCAATCTTACAGAACCCTTTTAATATCTGCAGGCCTGGTTGGCTGAGTGGTTAGCATAGCCACTCTCCAGCCAACAGGCTCTGAGTTTGAATCCCGCTGTGGGCATGGATGTTTGTAATTGTATTTAGGTGGGAGATGAATGTCATTGCCCAGTGTGAGACCACCGATTTACTTATAGTGGCTTGAAAAAGTTCCATGTTTTTGTCTCTAGAGCAGATTTCTGGACTGTGTATAAAACAAATTAAGAACTCCTTAAAAAAAAAAAATTATTATTATTATCAGGTATCTTCATGGAGTCAGTAGACTCATTGCGGGAGAACCCAAACTATCAAAACAATATCTGTCATATCTGTTCTTGAATTCATTTACAGGCAAAGAACTCACAACCGAATCAGGCAATGCATTCCACTCATTCACCACTCTCCAGGTGAAAAACTCATTCTCACGCCCATGTTAACCACACTTTTCCTTAATTTCCAGGGATGACCTCTTGTTCTTTCATCACTATCATACAGCTAAAACATTACCCCTGCATCAATCTTATAAAAACCTTTTAGTAATTTAAATGTTTCTATTATATCCCCTCTTCTCTGCCTATCAACCAACCTCTGCAATCCACAAGCTCTCAATCTATCAATGTAGAGAGCATTTTTTACATCACTCACCAACTTAGTCACTCTCCTCTGAACCCTTTCCACAGCCTCCTCATCTCCAAGGAATCCAGGTGACCAGACCTGAGCACAGTAATCCAAATGTGGAAGTATCATTACTTTATAAAGGGGAATAATAATCTCTTTATCTCTGGATGTTAGTGTGTTCCTCAATAACCAAGTAATCCTATGTGCAATCTTGGACACCTTAGCAATGTGTCCCCTGAACTTCATCACCCTATCCACCAACACCTCTAAGTCCCTAGCCTCATCAATCTCTTGGAGTACCGTTCCGTCAGTGTAGTACACAGCTGGTAATCTTTTAATCCCAAAATGCATAACTTTACACTTTTCCACATTGAACTGACATCCATTATCTTTTGCCCATTTTGCCAGCTTATTTAAATCATCCTGCAAACTCTCAGCATCAGCTTGATTTTTTATTGCGCTACCCAACTTTGCATCATCAGCAAACAACAATATCTCCCTTTAAGCCATTTCCTATATCATTTATGTACAAATTAAACAACAATGGTCCAAGTACAGAGCCCTGAGGTACACCACTGGTCACCTGCCTCATCCTGGACTCTGCTGTCAAAAGCCTTAGCAAAATCCAGAAGTACCACTGTGTAGCCATTTCCTTTGTCCAACTCAGATGTCATTCTATTATAAAAAGCTAATAAATTGCTAAGGCAGGATCGACCTTTAACAAAACCATGTTGGCCCCTATAGAGCATCATATCCTGATCCACCTATTCTTGAATTTTGTCTTTAACCAACTTATCCAATACTTTTACCACCACTCCCGAGATGGTGATTGGTCTGTTAACTACCGCAGTTTTAGAGTCACCTTTATGCAAAGGAACTACTTCGCCTTCCTTCCACTCCCTATGGGCCATACCAGAGTGCAAGCTTAAGTTAAATAACCAAGTAAGAGGTGTTGACAATTCCTTTGCACATTCATGCAACACCCGAGCTGATATTCCATCTAAACCTACAGCATTGTTTGCATTTAAATTTTGCAATATACTAAGTGCTTCTGATTTCTTAACTTCAATTCTCACATTAGTTATTGGTACAGGTACAGAGATATTCTCACTTGGGTGATAGACTTTTGAAAAGTGATCGCCCAGTAACTCTACTATTACATCTGAATTTGTCACCTCGATACCATCAGCACCCACAAAGGTTATTCCTTCCGAAGTCATTCTTCCTTTTACTTGCCACATAGTGGAAGAACTCTTTGGGATTACTCTTGATCTCCTTGACTAAGGTCTTCTCATAATCTGATTTAGCTTTTCTTACTATGCTGGTAACCTTCCTAGTTTGAACCTTGTACTGCTCATGGGTGTACTGATCACCTTTCTCCTTGTAAATTCTCCATAACATTTTCTTTTTTTGCAGATCAAGCTTGATACTACTACTCATCCATCTAACGCCTATCTTGTTTGGCTTCCTGACCATAGGGACACAATCTGATATTGCCTTCCTCAGATACTCACTGATTTTATCCCATGCACTGCTAACATCTTTCCCCTGCAATATGTTTTGCCATGGGACTGCTGCAAGCTCACTCCAAAGCTTGTTATTATTGCCTAACCTGGAGTTCCGTGTATACCTCTTCTTAAGAGAGAAATCCACAAATTTTGCAACCTCCCAAATCAATACCACATGATTGCTCTCACCAGTTGGAGGTAACGAGGACACCTTACTTATGCATATATCTTCTGAACCAATGACCAGGTTCAACACACTCACACCACGTGTCCCTTCAGTTATGTGCTGTTTCAAGTAATTATCTCGTAGGAGATATATGAATTCCATTTCCTTTTTGCCACGTGATATTTCCTCCTTCCAATTGATATCACTATAATTAAAATTCCCCATAATAATCACTAACCCTGCTCTCATTGCACTAATTTGCTGATGCACGAATTCAATATTACCCCCTATATCCCCTGGCCTATAGCAGTAACCAACTGTATATTTGGTTGCGTTGATCACTATTTCACACCAGACTGCCTCAAATGTACTATCATTCACATGTCTATCATCTTGATATACTACTTTCTTTGGCTGCAACTCATCAGCTATCATCAACAGCACTCCTTCCCCCCCCCCCCCCCATTTTATCTTCTCTATCCTCCCTGAAAATACTGTACTCATCACATTCAATTCCAGTGACCGCATCTTCTGCTGACAGCCAAGTTTCACTAATGCCTACAACGGGGGGCACTGTAGGTGCCAGGAGGCGTAGCCCCCCTAGTAATATATATATATGTGTGTGTGAAATATGGAGAAACTAGGGGGGAAAAAACCTTAGCCACATTATGCACTGCAGGTTTGCAAATAGTCTTTTGTTGGTGGGAGCAACATAAAAAAAAATATATACACCCAATTCTCCATTTACATGGTAGATTGCTTCCAGAAAAAACCGTGTAAAAAAAATACAGTGCATATGAAAAAATAGAAGAATGGTTCCAGATGTGAAAACCTGATATGAACAATGAGATATTTTCAAACAAAACATATGAAAATCATTGAATAAAACTCTGTTAAATTTTAATGGAATATTTTTTATTTTAAATACTTATTCAAAGTATATATTGCTGGCCTGGTTGGCTGAGTGGATAGTGTATCTGCTCTCCTGCCAAAAGGCTATGGGTTCGAATCCCGCCATGGGCATGGATGTTTGTGATTGTCTGTCGAAATACCAGTGGTGGTTGGCGGTAAATGGCATTGGTGTAGTTGTGGTCAGTTGGTGATTGAATGAATGGTGGAGATGGAGTTGTAGAGCAGGTGCCCTCCCTCGATTGAGTCCATGGACTCCCTGGAAGTATCAAATAATAATAATAATATACATATGTATCTTTCTTAAAGAAAATCGTGTGTCGCTGATAAAGCAGAAATTCAAAAAGGCCCAAATATCCGTGCATATAGTTATTACTTAAATTTTATTTGCTGTCACTTTCTGACAGTATCTGCATTCTTTTATGTGAAACTGGTTGTGAATCACTTCTATCACTTGAAACACTTTGGCCATCCTGTTCATACTGCAACGGCAAAATGCTTTCTTCAGTAAAAGGAACTAAATTAGCACTAATTTCCAATAATTCTGAAGGTTGATTTTTTTTTTTTACCACAAACTCTTAAATAATCGTTGAGATCCTGTTTTGACTAGATCTTTGTATAATTCTTCATATTGCACCATACATGACTTCAATTCATGTTTAAACTGTTTACCTCGTTCAGTATTTGGATCATGTGTAAGAAAATGATTTTGCAATCTACTAGCCATTTGAAGCCCTTCTTTAATTAATCCAGCAGTGAGTGGAATCTCTTCATCACTTTTTTCTTTTTCATCAAGATTCTCAAGGACAGCTTCTGTTATTTCATAATCACTAGCAGCCTTGTCATCCATCAGTTCTTCAATATCTGCAGACAAAAAATCATCAAATTCTTCTCCACCAACTGCATGTGCTGATCTGATGATATTGGGATATTCAGTTATATATGCAAAGGTACAGGATATTTCTTTTTCACACATTCTGGCCAAATAGCTTTCCAGCATGCATTTAAAGTTGATGGTTTCAATTCTGATAACGCCAACTTAGCAAGTTTGATGTAATCCAAAATAGAAAATTTCTTACACACATCAATAACTGTCAGTAAATTACCCTTATCTAGTTTATCCAAAATGTATTGGAATGTTCTTATGTAGTAAGTTTTCAGGGTAGCTATCACACCATAGTCTAGTGGTTGTGGTAAGGATATTGTATTAAGCGGCAAAAAACAAAATTCCACATTTGGGTGTTTCTAAAACAGGATGAACAGGTGCATTGTCTGTGATCAATAAATTTTTCTAGGTGCGAACAGAATGTTTTCTTGTGTTTACCTAGCAGTTTTAATTGTTCCTCTTGTTTTCTCCACTCGCAAACCATTTTTTCTGTTGGTATTGTACCAAAATGCCTTTCTTCTGCTCTGTTTCCATATTGTTTTGCATAATTTATCACATTTAATTTATAACTCACGTTATATGAAAGTCTTTTTTGTTTTACACTCATTTTTTCTAATTTTAAGATAAAAATTTTAACGACTTATAAAAAATAATTCAAATGAACCATACAAAAGCACAGGGCCACGCCAACCTGAGGGGACAAGGGGTGCACCACACCCGGGCGGCATTTTATGTAGCTAATATCTAATTTGGATTATTCAATGCAGTATTAGGGGCAGCCGATAAGAGTTTGAACCCAGGCATCAGATACCCTTGGCGTGTCCCCGCAAAAGCACATATGTTTACACACTAATGACTATTGATGCTCTAAATCGGTGATTCACCCACATGCAGCATGATGACTTAGGTACCTACCTTCAGTGGCATACTTACTAATTTTATTAACGTATTGCGCCAGTAATTGAACTTTGCTAACAGCTTCGGTACAGTGTAAAGATTCATATTTTAATGTTACCTTCAGACCATAAGATGCACCACAATTTTAAGTCTATTTTTCTATGTTAAAAGGTGTGTCTGAAAAATACGGTAATTGTTTGGCAAACAGCTTAACTCCTTCCAAGCAGCTTTATGTAGGCAAGCCTCCCGTAAGGGACCAAGTTAACTTCAAGGAACCAGCATAGCACCCTTCTGCTTCCAGGAACCAATGGCAAGTGAATATAACGGATCATCTGTCGGCTTAACTTTGGGGAATCATAATTACAAAAATTTATTTTTTGTTGTCGCCACAATTGTCTACATTCTGTAGTGTAGTTTAATTCCTGATATTTAAAACATCGAAGGGATTCTCCAAAATTCAAGTTTAAGTACATGTGTACTGTTCTAGGAAATGATAATCATAATGGAAATACCTTTTCAACAGAACTTAATTCAAACAGAAATTTTAAAAATAAGTGCCAATTGAACCGTGTTAAATCAAAATACAGGCAACCCTCAGTTTACGCCTCAGTTCCATTCCTGAAAAAACGAGCATAAAACAAACCCAATTTTAATGGGAGGTATGAAGTTATGTTCCGCGCAGTCAAAAAATATGCCCATGAAGTATGTGTAACATTATTATATTTAAAGCTTTGATAATACATACATATATATTTGTTAAAATAAAATTATTAATAACAAAAACAAAAAATTCATCATCATCAAATTCCTGCCATGTACCCTCAAGGGGTGTACAGGATATGATAGTACTACATGAAAAAAATTACATCATTATTAATTTCCTATCTACAATTTTCCTCCAAATCAGTCTGTTACTTGTCAACACTCCAATATTATCAGATCTTATATTTCTATCGTCTAAAGCACTTTGTACCGTATCAATCCACCTATATCTTGGTCTTCCTCTCGGTCGTTTTCCTGCCAACCTGGCAGAGAACACTTGTTTTGCTAATCTTTCCTCGCCCATTCTGTTTAAGTGACCATACCACCTGAGATTAGCTCTGCTAACGCATTCCTGGATGCTGACAATGTCAAGTTCTTTCCTAATATCCTCGTTTTTAATATGATACTGCCATTGATGCCATCTGTTCACGCCTCTAATCTTTCTCAGGAATCTCATATCTGCGGTCTCTAGTCTTTGGTCAAGTGTTTTACTTCTGACCCAGCTCTCAGATCCATAAGTTAAAACTGGTTTGAACACTGTCTTGTATACAGCTAATTTAGTGTTCCGACTAATTTCTCTCTTATTACATATGAATTTATTCAATTGACTTCCCACCATACCAGCTTTGCTGATTCTGTTATCTATTTCTATATTTAATTTACCATCTTCAGTAAAAATCATGCCTAAATAGCTGAAATGTTTTACTTGTTCCACAGGTTCTCCATTCACAACACAGTTGACATTTTCAATGATTCTGCCTATTTTCATTGTCTTTGTCTTTTTATTGCTGACCTTCATACCATATCTATTACAAGAGCTATTCAATTTAGTCAGAGAATCTTGCAGACTTGTAGCGGATTTATTTAGAAGTATAACATCATCCGCATAAAGCAAAGAGCTGACATTAACATCTCCAATTTTGATATCATGTTTAATACCACTTTCCTTCATAATGTGAACCATATAGATAATGAATAACAGAGGGGATAATGTACATCCTTGTCTCACACCATATTTAACATTAAACCATCTTCCTGTACTTCAATTCTAACTGCTGACTTACAACTCAAATAAAGACTAAGTATTGCTTGATATAATGTCCCATTGACACCATATAACTGCAGCGTATTGAATAGCTTCTCTCTTGGCACCTTGTCATATGCCTTTTCCAGATCGACAAAACTTAAATACAGATCTTTGTTATATTCCCATGCTTTCTCGACTATTTGTGGTAATGTGAAGATCTGATCCTGACAGCCTCTATTTGGCCTGAATCCAGCTTGTTCTTCACCAAGCTTTTCTTCCACAATTCTTCTCAACCGTTTCTCAAGTATACTTGCATAGATCTTGCCAGGAACACTAAGTAGGGAAATACCTCTGTAATTCTCACATGCAGTTTTATTTCCCTTTTTATATATGGGTACTATGAGAGCTCTACTCCAATCATTGGGAATTCGTCCCTCTGTCCAGGCTTTCTGAACTATGCAGTGCAGCCACTGTATGACTCTTATACCACCATACTTCAGCATTTCTGGTCGAATATCATCTACTCCTGCTGCCTTTCCACATTTCAAGCCTTTGATGGCTTTTTCTACTTCAAGTATGGATATGTATTCCTGACTGCATGCCTGGTCAGTGTTTTTTACCACTGTGCTGTTATCACTGCTTGTTTCATTTAGCAGTTTTTCAAAGTAATTACTCCATACTTCAAGGATATCTTTTTCTCCAATTTTCATATCACCTTTATCATCTCTAATTCCTTTTATAGCACTCTTTCCTCCATTCTTAAGCTTCTTCAACAACCTCCAGAATATTTTGCCACCTTCTTGATATTTATTTTCTATATTCTTGCCAAAGTCCTCCCATGACTTTTGTTTAGCTAGTTTTACAGAGTGTTTAGCATTCTTGCATTTGTCTCTATATTCTCTAAGAGCACAAGCTGACTTATTTGACAGGAACTTTTGGTATGCTTTCTTCTTTTCCTTCACTGCCTCTTTAACCTCCTGTGTCCACCGAGGAGTTCTGATTTTTTTATCCTTACAAACAACCTCACCACATGCCTGTCTGGCAGAATCAATCAATGTTTTCTTCAGAGTTTGCCACTGAATCTCCAAGGTTTGATTCCTGTTCTCAAACTCTTTCATTTTTCCTTCAATAATCTTTGTGTATTTTAGCCTACAGCTCACATCTGAGAGCTGCTCAACTTTTATTCGCTTTAAAACTTTCTTACATGTTATTCTTTTCAATATAAAATTCAATTTTATCCTGCTCAAGACTAAATAGTGATCACTTCCAATTTCAAATCCTCTGTACACTCTGGTGTCCTGCACCAGGGAGAAAACATCACTATCAACAATAACACAGTCAATGAGACTTTTCTTATTCCTTGCCTCTTCTCTCCATGTGAATTTGTGCACATTTTTATGTTGGAACATGGTGTTAGTAATAACCAGTCCATGTCCTGAGCAGAAATCCAACAGATATTTGCCATTATTATTAGCTTTGCTCTTTTCTCCAAATTTTCCCAAAATATTTTTGTATGTCTCACAATCATTTCCTACTCTGCTATTTAGATCCCCAACAAGGACCAACTTTTCATTTTTCATTGTGTCAGTTGCTTTTTCTAAAGCCTCAAAAAATTCCTCCACTTCTACCTTAGTAGAACCTTCTGTGGGACCATAGGCACAAATAAGTCTCATTGTCCAGTTCCCCATTCTCATATTTGCCCACATTACTCTACTTGAGACTGACTGCCATTCAAGAAGATTAACCTCGTATTTTGTGTTGAATACTATGGCTACTCCTTCTTTTCCTTGTTTGTCATTGCTTGAATATAACATTTTGTATTTATTGCTCAGAAAGATCTCACCAGTTTTGGTCTTTTTTGTTTCAGTCACCCCTATTATATCGATCTGGTACTTATCTAATTCATCAGCTAGCTCCATTTCTTTGCCATTCAGGCTTCTTACGTTGATAGTACCGATCTTTAACTCGTGTGATGATGAGTTGGGGTTTATTTTCAGATTTGTTCCAGTAGCTGACTTTTCGCTGTTCGCCCTGGTTCCCTAGCGAAAACAACGGGGGCCTTGTTTATCCGGGCGACGCCCCAGCCGGCATGAAATTTTGTCATGTTGTACCATCATTCTATATTTTGGTTTAACCAATAAGAATACAATTTGGTCGGCTAAATCTCAAATTGCCAGCCCATCCTCGTCCGTTCAGTATCCAAGTAGATACCCAGCAGGGTGCACCAAGAGAAGGTGAGGATTGGACATTAGGTCAGAAGCCCTGGTCGGTTCTCCGCATTCCTTTAAAGGCTATGTGGAGGTCTCCTCTCAGTTATACAGCTAAAACAAAAAATTATATACAAAAAATATGAAACTTCGAAAAGATGTTCCTGATTTCAGATCACCTGCATTTTTTTAAATAAAAGTATCCAGCGTTAACTGCCTAGAGTTTCTTTTTCTTTCTCTAAAGAGTTCAATGTAAGGTCGAATAGATGCGATTACACTCCTTTTTACGTTCGCACTCCGTTCCCAATCGTGGTCCATTTCGCAGAGTTCATCAGTCAATATCTCCATGCTTGCAAGGATATGCTGTAAATCGGCTGTTTTCATATCTCTCAGAGGACCTTCTTCGTTTTCTTTCTCCTCCTTTGGATGTTGACTTAATTATTCGGCTAATTCTTCTAAGTCTTCATTGGAGCAGTTTATCATGGCTCTCTAAGACTTCTGTCACATCTTCAGCTGTAATATCGTACAATCCCACCTCTCGGGCAAGCTTGGTAACATCTTCAATAACAATTCTCCTCTTGCTCTAATTCCTCGAAGTTGTGCATAAATGTTGGAAGAAGTTTTCGTCACGCTTCTTTTAAACACTTTGCTAACATGTCTTTTCAAGCTGCCTCGATGTTGTTAATGCCCTTCAAAATATCGAATGACTGCCAATAGTCTTTAATGGTTTTTCCTGAAGTGTCCAAGACTTACCATTACGGAGGTAATAGGCTTTGAAGATTGATATAATCCCCTGATCCATCGGTTGCAAAAGCAATGTTGTATTTGGGGGCATGTAAACAACCTTGACATTCAATGGTGTTCTTACTTCAAGGTTTTGAGGATGTCCAGGGGCGTTATCCAAGGGAAGCAATGCCTGGGCTGGCAAATCATTTTCTTTACAGAAGCGAAGCATACTAGGACAAAAATAATTTGTGTACCAATCTATAAAAATTTCTTGTGTAACCCAAGCTTTCTTGTTCCATTTCCAATAGACTGGCAGCATGGCTTTTAGACCCTTGAAGGCGCGTGGTGTCTGTGAATGGTACACCAACATTGGCTTAAGCTTCAAAGTTCTGGAGACATTTGCACCCCACAAAAGTGTAAGTCTATCTTTTGCAGTTTTAAAACCCGGAGCGGAACGTTCTTCACAGGAAATGAAGGTGCATGATGGCAATTTTTTCCAGTAGAGCCCAGTCTCATCAACATTAAAAATGAGATCAGGAGGATAACTTCCTTGTTCTACACAGTCTTGAAATTCTTTAGGAAAAGCAGCCGCTGCTGCAACATCTATACTTGTTGCCTCACCGCATAATTTGACACTATGGCACTTACTTCAAAACTTAAATCTCATAAACCAACGTTTGCTTCCTAAAAATGTTTCTTTGCCTCCATCTGTCTTTTTAAGATCCACAAAAAATTTGTTTTTGCTTTCTCAGTTATAACAGCTTGCATCAGAGGAATGTTTTTCTGATTCAAGTCATCCACCCATAATAATAATTTTTCTATTTTTTTCATGAAGTTTATCCCTGTTATAACTTATATGTTTTGCATTTAGTACTGCAGTAGATTGTTGCGCAGACTGTTTTATTCTATCTGCATTTTTTATAATTGTAGTAACAGTTGATGGAGGTAAGTTCATACTTCTACAGACATTAGCATGTGTTTGCCCATCTTCCATTCTCCGAATCACCTCCATCTTCTTTTCAAGTGTGATTGATTTCCGTGCCTTCTTAACACCAAGTTCTGCTAATTTTTCTGCACTTCTATTATCAGACGTGGTATAATTACGTACTTTATCAATTTAAATACTTATATACGTAAAAAAAAATTAAATAGATCAATTAGGTAGATTCAGCATTAAAACTAGGTTTGATACATATACGTCGTAGTAGCTCGGTAAACACTCAAACACTAGAGTGCCCGCTAGCGTCGTTTCTCAGTCGACCACACTACAGTAAAGAAGCACACGCAGGCAACCGGCATAAACCAAGGGCTACCGGTATACCTTGCCAAAATATAATTGCTTTTGTTTTCTAAACCATGTTATTTCGAAATTGTGTAAAAAAAAAAATAGGCCGTGTAAAAAGCGAATTACTCGTGTATGTGTAAGTTTGTATCATATCCCCTGTTTTCTGCCTATCAACCAAACTTTGTAATCTACACAGACCTGACACTGTCTTGTCACTCATCCCTGAATCTTCTTTGCCACCTCCTGATTACCATGATATCTATGTGATCAATTCTGTGGACAGTAGTCAAGATGTAGCTGAATCAGCCTTATAAAGAGGGATAATAACCTTCATATCTTTACTTGTTAGTGTGTTTTCAACATCCAAGTAATCCATAATAAATGTGGTTTAATCCTTTATTCCAGTGAGAGCAAACAAAGTTTGCACCTGAAAATATCTTCAGGACTGAATATGGTGTTGTACTATCTTACCTGGGTAAGTAGTTCAACACCAGGCAACTTGTAGCAAAGGTGGAGCAAGCTACCAACACTCCTATCACAGTATCTCCCATAATGCAAAACACATCTCCTTGTGGATATGTATAATGTTATGCATTAAGGGATTGGCCACTACCCAGACTAGTTTCGACCTTTATTGTGGTCTAATCAGTGGGAGCCAGGCCCAAAGTTGGAGATACCAGGCAGAAGCAGTAACAAGGTCATCTTTACCTATAGGAGTTGCCAAAAGTTTTGCCACCTTTTTTTGTTAAATTACTCTGGATTTAGAGAAAGATATTGAGTAGTACAACACCAGGCAACTGGTGACTAGTGTTGTGCTACTGAAGAGACCTCAATAAAGGTCGAAACTAGTCTGGGTAGTGGCCAATCCCTTAATGCATAACATTATACATATTCGCAAGGAGATGTGTTTTGCATTATGAGAGATACTGGGATTGGAATGTTGGTAGCTTGCTCCACCTTTGCTACGAGTTGCCTGGTGTTGTACTACTTACTCAGGTAAGATAGTACAACACCATATTCAGTCTTGAAGATATTTTCAGGTGCAAACTTTGTTTGCTCTCACTGGGATAAAGGATTAAACTAAATTTATTATAGTCTAACCTAGTGAAAAATAAACTTTCAACATCCAAATAATCCTTTGAGCTATTTTTCCAACTTTTGTAATGTGCGTCTGAACGTCAACTCTGTCTGCTCCCAAGTCCCTAGCCTGATCAATTTCTTGAAATTCAGTATCATCAGCATGATATACAGTAAGTAATCTTTTTCAGCCTAAAGTGCATACATTTACATTTTGCAAACATTAAATTGATAATCATTATTAATTGATAATCAGTGCCGGTTAATTTATTTAAATCATCGTGCAGGATATCTACATCACTTTTATCAACTATTGTCCTCCCGATTAAATCGTTCCCTGTATCATTAATATGCAAATTAAAGAATAGTGGCTCTAGTACACAGCTCTGAATCACTCCACTAGTCACTGTCATTCTGCTAGATTCCACTCAACCACATAGTACTCTCTGGTGTCTGTTTGTCAGCTATCTGCCATCCATGCCACCAGTTATTCATATCCATTCCCATATAATTGGGCTTTTGCAATAGTTTTTTCTGTGCAGTATTCTGTCAGATTCCTTTACAAAGTCTAGCAGTATAATATAGCCATTTCTCTTGTCTAATTCTACTATTGCTCTTGCAGACTTATACTGGATTTATTTAGAAGTATAATATCATCTACATAAACAACTGAGATCAACATCTCTAATTTTGATCAGGCTTCAGGTTTAATACCTTTTTTTTCTCTTCATAATGTGATCCATACAGATGGTGAATAACAGTGCAGATAGATTGTAACCATCTTTTTGTACCACCTTCAATTCTAACTGCTGACTTACAATTCAGATAGAGACAAGTAGTAGTGCTTGGTATAATATCCCATTTACACGATGCAAGTGAAGCATTTTGAACAGTTTTTCAAGATTTTAGCATGTTTACATGTGCTTTTTTCAAATCTACAAAACTTAAATATAAGTCTTTGTTATATTCCTATGATTTCTAAGCAGTTTGTTTTAAATTGAAAATCTGATCCTAACAACTCCTGTTTGGCCTGAATCTAGCTTGTTGTTCACCAGTCTTCCCTTTCACAAGTTTTCTTAGCCATTTCTAAACTATGCTTGCATAGATCTTACCAGGAACACTCAGTAGGGAAATTCCTCTATAATTTTCACATTCCACATTCAAAGTGAGCATCCTATCAGAAAGCTGGCTACCCAATTGCAGAAATCATGATGAGAATGTACCCAAGAGACCTTTGTGCCAAACTTGGTCAAAAGCCTTGGATATCAAGAGTAACCACTTGAGATTCACCAGACCTTTCCATGGTGTTTGTCCATAGATGGAAGATGTAGGTTAGTATATTCTGTTGATCGACAGTGATGGAATCCATACTGTCAGTTATTTAATAGACGAGAGTCTTTAAGGTAGCATAGGAGTTGGCTGTTGATGGTACTTTCCATAACTTTAGAAATAATTGGACAGTAGTTTGATGGTCAAGATTTGTCACCCTTAGGAATGGGTTGTATATATATCAGCTTTTCAGACTCTAGGATAGAGACCAGAGTAAGAAGGAAGCATAAAGTGGGAGTCAACTCTGGGGCACAGACCTTTCAAACAATTGGAGGGATGGAATCAGAGCCAGGAGATGTTTTAGTATACAGTTTGAGCAGAATTTTTGTCATCTCTTTCTTGTTAAAGGTCAGACACGACATTGAATGTTGAGTGTTTGGAATAGTTGGGGGGGGGGGGAACATTTACCATGGTCAGCTATGGAAGAATTGTAGGAGAAATAAAGCTAGGAAGTTGCTTTTTCTGTGGCTGATGATGCAGTGATGCCTTTGCTGGCAGTGCAGTTAGCTTTGTTTCTTTTTGTCAAATTTTCCCAAAATATTTCTATATGTCTTGGAATCATTTTCTATTCTGCTGTAAATGCCTCAAAAAATTTTCTCTACTTCTTCCCGGGTGGAACCATTTTTTGATCATAGACACAAATCCATGTCATTGTCCAGTTTCCCATTTTGATGTTGCTCACATCACTCTATTTAATATTGTCTGATATTCAAGATTATCCTTGTATTAGTGTTGAATACTATAGATACTCCTTTACCCCTGATGTTCTTCTTCTTCTTTACTCTTCCATCATCTGTGTGGATGATGATGAGGCCGAATGAATTCTTTCCACTTCTGTCTGTGTCTGGAGAGTCTGAACAATTCTGCCCAGTTTGGTGTCACTTGTTGTGATTTGGTTTTCAGGTCCTCTTTAATTTTGTCTATCCATCTAATTCTGGGCCACTCTTTGGATCTTTTACCTTCCATCACTGTGTACAGGGTAATCTTTCTGTTCCATTCTGGTCACATAGCCAAACCATCACAATCTTCTTTCTTGGATTTTGCCTGTTATTATTATTCTTGTTTTAGTTCGTTATTACCCCTGATCATTATTACCTGAATATAACACCTTGTATTTGTTGCCGGGGCAGAGCTGACTACTACCGGGTGCGTCCCCAGGTGGCGGATCGGGGAACAGCCTTCAGATATGGAGGCTAGCTGCGATATAAGCAGAGCAATCTGGCGAATAAGCAGCTGTGGACCAACAGTGACTGAGCTATCAGGGCGTGGGGGAGCAGAAGTGGCAACTCTGTTTCGCTTAAAACCTCACAAAGCCCAATGACAACTCGGTGACATGGCGAGTAGTGCCGCCATTAAATAAGCACCTGCTGGGGTCACTGCCCCTGACATTGGGAAGCAGCATTGTCAGTACTGACACAAGATTGAAGCCAAATGATGACGGAAAAGCTTGTGATCAGAGATTTGCAGATGGCGATATGATTATATTGTGTACGTCTGTAATGCTGCAGAGCAGAAAGCAAACAGAGAAACTACTGCTCTACCTTATCTCCAGAACAACCACCATGGCGAGCAAACCCTTACAATTGGCCCCAAGTTCCCGGCGTCCCTTAAATGGGACAGGGGTGCGAAGAATCTCCGGGCTCAAAATGGTATCCACTTTTAAAATTGCAACTTGGAATGTTGCAATTTAAGAAATGCCACAAGAGAAATGAAGAGGCTGGGCATCCGGATTTTGGGAATTTGCGAGACAAGATGGCCAGGATCTGGAAAGTGTCAACAAGATAATACGACAATGTATTACTCTGGGAATGATGAGAACAAACATCGACATGGTGTAGCTGTAATAGTAGATGAAGAAATCAATAAATCAGTAATAAATTGGATTCCATTTTCTGAAAGGATAATGCTGTTACAACGTAAGGGAAACCCCATTAACATAAATATCATCCAAGCTTATGCACCCACAGCTGACAAAAGTGAAGAAGATGTTGAAGAGTTTTATGAACACCTAAAAGAGATTAAAAACCTAACAAAGAAACATGATATAAACATAGTGATGGGTGACTTCAATGCAAAAGTGGAAGAGGAGGTGATGGAGAAATTGTTGGCGAACATGGCTTAGGCACCAGAAACGACAGAGGAGATCGCCTAGTCCAGTTCTGTCAGGAAGAAGATCTAACAATAGCATATACCTGGTTTAAACTTCCACCCAGAAGACTGTACACTTGGAAATCGCCTCAAGATAACCAACATAACATTGTCAGAAATCAAATTGATTATATACTGATAAATAAAAGATTCCACAGTAGTATAAAGAGTGCAAAGACTTATCCTGGAGCAGATATCTCATCAGACCACAATGCCATAGTTGCAGAAGTACGTCTTAGATTAAAATCAGCTAAAAAATCACAAAAGAAGAAAAAGAAAATTGATGTAGAAAAACTGAAAGACCCGAACATAAATAAAAGTGCCAAGACACAGCTTAACCTGCGATTACAACAGATTAACATAGAAGAAAATAAAAGTGTGGAATCTCTTTGGAATAGCTTAAAGAATGCCATCGTAACAACAAGTATTGAAGAAGTAGGTTATGTGGATAATATAAAACAACAGGAATGGATGACAGATGAGATTCTTTCTCTTATTGATACATGAAGAATGTACAAAAACAAAGACCTTGCCAGGTATACAGAAACACATAACATCATCAAGAAAAAAATAAAAGAAGCCAAGGAAAATTGGATGAAAAATTTATGTACTGAAATTGAACTACTTCAGAAGAAACATGATAATTTCAATCTGTATAAGAAAATCAACGAAATTTCTGGAAACTGAGGAAAAAGCAAATAGTGTCTCTAAGAGATGAAAATGGAAAAATAGTTCTAGAAGAAGAGAATAAAGCACTGATTTGGATAAAGTATGTAGCAGAACTTTTCAATGATACTAGACAGAAGCCTATAAATATAAAAGATAACATTCAAGGACCAGCAATCGTGAAATGCGAAATAGAGAATGCTATACGAACAAGTAAAACAGGAAAAGCCAGTGGACCAGATGGTGTGCAAACAGAATTTTTAAAATTAATAGAACCAGATAACATCAAACTTCTTGAAAAACTATTTAATAAAATATATGAAAGTGATGAATTTCCATCAGATTGGCTCAAATCAACATTTATCACTGTCCCAAAGAAACCCAAAGCAAATTCCTGTGGTGACTTCCGACTTATTAGTCTAATGAGCCAAACATTAAAAATATTTTTGCAAGTAATTCAGAATCGTATTTATAGAAAAAGTGAAGAAACTCTAAGTGAAACACAATTCGGCTTTCGGAATGGTTTTGGTACTAGAGAGGCCCTTTTCTGTACCCAAATATTGATACAAAAATGCATAGAAAAACAGAAATCTGTCTTTATGTGTTTCATAGATTTTGAAAAAGCATTCGACAAAATCAGACACACTAACTTAATAGAAGTCCTTCAACAAATAAGGCTAGACGAACAAGACATAAGACTAATAACAAATCTGTATTGGAATCAGTCAGCTACCGTTCAATTAGACAACATTACCACCAGTGATATTAACATCAAAAGAGGAGTGAGACAAGGATGTGTGCTCCCACCACTCCTGTTGAACATATATGCAGAGGTAATCTTTAAAAAAGCATTGGAAGAATGTTCAGAGGGAATCACAATAAATGGAAAGATTGTTAACAACCTTCGATATGCAGATGACACCGTGCTAATTGCAGATAATATTATGGATCTCCAAAAACTCATTGACAGAGTATACATAGAAAGCCAAAGAATGGGAATAAATATAAACATCAACTAGACAAAATACATGATCATCAGCAAACATCCAACCTCATCAATGAAACTGACACTCAATGGGAAAAATATTGATCAAGTGTCAAGATATATCTTATTTGCTGGCTTAATGAACGGTGGGATCCAGAAATAGATATAAAGACAAGGATTGAAGTTGCATGGCAGTCCTTCATGAAAATGAGAACACTATTCTGCAATAAAGACCTAAACATGGAAGTCAGATGCCGAATGCTGAAATGCTACGTGTGGTCTATTCTGCTCTATGGAGTTGAAACATGGACATTGAAGGCGACAACCATCAAGAAAATCGAAGCCTTTGAGATGTGGCTATACAGAAGAATGCTAAAGATATCATGTTCCAGAAAAAATTACCAATGAAGATGTCTTAAAATCCATTGGCAAAGCTAAACATCTTGTACAAATAATCAAGAAACGAAAAACATCATATCTTGGCCACATCATGAGAAACAGCAAATACCAACTTCTACAAACTATTTTGATAGGAAGAATTGGTGGCAAAGGAACTAGAGGAAGAAAAAGAATATCATGGTTTGACAACATCAAGATGTGGACAGGAAAGAGCAGTGCACAACTGCTCAGATTAGCACAAGAGCGCAGTTTGTTCGCCAAGATTTCACCTGTTTTTGTCATCTTTATTTCAGTAATACATATTATGCTGATCAGGTGTTATGTTGATGGTGTCAGTCTTGTATTTTAGGTTTGTTCCAGTAGCTGAATTTTCACTGTTCACCCTGGTTCCCTGATGAAAATAATAGGAGCTTTGATTAACCTGGTAATACCCCAGCCAGCATGAAATTCTGTCATGTTGTAGCCATCATTTTGTATTATGGTTTTAGCCAAGACAAATACAATTCTAAACCTCAAATTGCTAGTCCATGTTAATTTGTTCAGTATCCATGTAGATACCAAACAGGGTGCACCACGAGAAGGTGAGAATTGGATATTAGGTCAGAAGCCCAGTTCTCTGCATTCCATATTGAGGTTCTGCAATATTTTAAGCATTCTCCATTTCTTCATTTTCTGTTCTCCCATCAATCAATGTCTGGCATTGCAACATTGTCACCTAGATGGTACACTCCTGCAAAATGATCACTCAGTTATTCAACTATTTGGTTTGCTTCTGTTACCACTTCACCATCAGTACTTTTTAAAGTCATCTTTCCATTCCTTCTTTTATTTGCCACATAGTGAAAGAACTCTTTTAGGAGTTCTTTTGACCATCAGCTAGTTTTCTCTCATAATTAGCTTTGGCCTTCCTTATCACACACATCATCCTTCTTGTATGTGCCTTGTGCTGCTCATGGGCATGTTGATCACCTTTTTTCTTTATATTCTCTCAACTTTTTCTTTGTCTGCAGCTCTTTGCTTAATGAGGCTATTCATCCACTTAACTCCTACCTGATTTATCCTTCCGACTCTAGGTATAAATTCTGATACTGCTTTCTTCAAACATCACTTGACCACCTCCCATGCACCACCAACATCTCTCTCCTCCAAAAATTCTTATGCCATAGCACTATTGAAAACTGATTCCTCAGCTTATAATCATCTTCTTTGTAATTCTACATATATCCCTTAGCAAAGCAATATATTCCAAGTGATGACTACATTATCACTTTCCCCAAGCAGAGGCAGCATAGCTAGATTGGTTACTGTTAAGTTTTCTGATGCTGTGATCATATCCAGCACTTTCAAATCTCATGTCCCCTCCATTACATGCTGCCTCAGGTAATTCTCTCAGAAGCTGTATAAATTCCATTCCTTCCTGAAAATTCCATTTTCCTGAAATATTTCATTTCAAAAGCTGATAGTTTTCCTCTCTGCTTCTTTTTTTTAAGGTCCAAGTTTCTGCTCTGTAGAGAGCTGTTGGTAGTGTTATACTTTTGTATAATTTTATTTTTAGAATTGTAGGAATTTTGTTCATTTCCCAAATTTACCAAATTCATGGAAGACCAATCCCACATATTATGCATGCAGATGATGTAAATTTGGAAAATTTATTGACCATTCTATGGAGAGTCTGTTTTATTGTTGCTATGTTATTTAAATTTGAAGTCGAATATGCTACTAGGTAATTAAAACCATTAACTTGTTCTATGGTTTCCTGATTAAGTGTTATCAGTATATCTTCTGGGTGTCTTCCAATTTTCATTATCTTAGTTTTACATGAATTTATAGTTATATTATAATTTCTTCAGGTTTCTTGTAATTTTGCAAGCTGGGATTGGAGATTTCATTTGTTATCTGTTATAATTACTACGTCATTTGTGTGTGTAATATGTGTGATTGGGCTTCCATTGAATTTTACTCTTTTTTTGTTGACAGTGCTTTGATGAATTCTTGGATGAAAATGTTAAAGACATGGGAAGAGTGGGCATTCCTGCATAACTCCTCATTTAATTTCAAGTTTTTTAGTTGTGATATTTTTATATTGAACTACTGTATGCTGATAGTAGTTTGAAAGAAATCTTAGTATTTCATGGTCTATGGTTTTCATTTTATCATTAAGAATGCTAAAATAGTTTAATTTCACTAACACTAGTTAAGTTGACATGGCTGATTATGTTTTGGTTATTGCCACAGTGGTGTTTCTAGTATTTGGACCAGTTTGTGTTGTTGGTATTCGGGATTTTTTTTTTCTGGATGACCTTTGCTAGAAATTTGAAATCCACCAAGAATATTTTTAAAAATTGACTGAGGCTTCTGTTGCCACTCTTGATGCACTTAGGTCTTCTGCAAGGCTGAAATAATAATTTCCTCTCTTCATCTCCATACTCCATTGATGCTCCATACTCTGCATGTCTCCACATCTTTTGAGATTATTTAAAAATTGAACACTTAGAAAAACTTTGAATCCTTACATTTAATCTGTGACCATAGAAAATTTATATAGGATGAGATATAGTGCAAACACATTTTAAATCTCGAAAGGATAAGAATATCATAAAATAAAAAAATTGAGTTTTTTTAGTTCATTTATTGATTTTAAACCTAAGATATTCTGATTCCAAATTAGTTGATTTCCATACTATTCGTTTACCGAAATTGTTGGTGAAAAATCTTTTTTTTTCAGATTTATCCTGCTAGCTGATCAAAATTTGTTTAAATTTTGAATTAATTGTCTCACAAATGATAATAAATTTAAATTACTTAAAGCGAAATGAACTGTGGCATATTTTACTAAGCAGTAGACCAATCATCCCACTAATTAATTTGATTCAATGTAAATTTTTATTTCTTAGGGTAAAAAAGATGTTGTACAAATTTTCATTCACATTTTAAGGCGGCAGATTGGAACGAGGCTCCCTACTGTTGAGTATATTTGCACAAAACCAGAAATTCTCTTTACATTGATGAAAGGGTAAGTAATAGTTTTTATATTTCCAAATATTCAGAATCATAAGACAAGATTATATTAAATCTTATTAATTTATGCATTGCATAATGTTATATGCAAATAAAAGCAACTTTAAAAAAAAAACGCCTATGTACTTTTTAGACATTGTCCTCCATTTTCCTGAGGTCTCTCTTTTTCACAAAGAAATATCACTACTAACATAAGGATATTAAAGTCAACTTTAATTATTTATTTAGCATATGGACCAGGGAAATGTAAGAAATTATTGAGAAAACTATATACAGACTGACAGTTTGGTTAACCAGTCGATGGCACCATCTGGAAGTTTTTTTATATTGGGTCCATACACGAGAGGTTGGTTCGTTAACCTATAGTACGTTAGTACCATATATGGGAACGGGTTTGGAAAGGAGGAACTTGTTTACATTTGATTTAAAAGACTGTATATTGTATTTCTTGGAAGCACAACAGGGAGAAGACTTCCACAATACAGCAGTCGCAAGGATGAAGGAGGAGGAAAAGTAACTTGTTCTGTGGGTTTCAAGGTGCGCTGTAAAGGGATTTTGGGCAGCAGCTGCACGTGATCTAACAGACTTAGTACTGAGTGGGAGAGTTATTGATGTTATTTCAGATGAACATTTGCCATGGAAATATTTATAGAATACATATAACGCAGAAACCAAACGCCTGTACGAAAGTGGGAGGAATGAGTTGGTCGGAGATGGGTTATTATTAATCGATCTAATTGCTCTCCTCTGTATTGAGTCAAACATTTTAAGGAAGCTTTTAGAGGCCCCCCCACCCCATTTGTAAGAGCAGTATTGAATAGCTGGGTGGATTCGTGATTTGTATAAAGTTAACAGCTGTTCAGGTGTGAAGTAACATCTTGAACAAAAGAGAAATCCTAGTTTTTTAGAAGCTGAGGATGCAATGGTTGTGATGTGTTTATGTCAGGATAATTCCAAGAAGAGAAATCTCAAATTGTCTGTAAACTTGGGTGTTGTCAAAAAAATACTTGGAGAAAATGATTCTTTTTTATGAGAAATAAGACAGAACTGGATTTTATTAACACTGAAATTGATGAGGTTATCTGGACCCCATTGGAGGATAGCTTGGAGATCAGAGTTGATGTTGAATAGGTTGATGTGAGTTGTGTAGAATAAGGTTTATCGAATGAAAGGTAGGAGTGAAGGTCAAGTGAAGTAGGTCATGAATATACTGGGTGATCCAAAAGTCACAGAAAAAATAAAAATTCAATAATTCGAAAAGTATAGGCAGTAGCAAGATGCGGTTTTCACAGAAATGCACAGAAAGAAATGGGATTTTTTTAATAACGAAAAATTTTATTGCCAGAATAGTTACATTTGTTACCAACAGGTGGTGCTGTAGCTGTCCCAGAGGTGCTGTCTGTCACTATTTAAACCGTGAGGTACGTAAATTTCAGATGTAGTGAATACTGAAGTTAAACTTTCAGCATTTAACATTTATTACTGAAGTTAAACGTTCTGCCAAGGTGAGGCATGTTATCGTTAGGAGTTAAAGCACTTTTAGTTAAGCTGTATTATCAGAACTCTGAATGTGCAAGAGAGGCAAGCACTCCATAGTGTAACATTCATGCAGGATGTAGCACCTCTGCACATCACAGGTCCTGTCCAAAACCTGCTGCAATCGACATTTGGCGATGACCGTGTCCTCAGTTGCTCTTTCCCGCACGAATGGCCACCAAGATCTCCAGACCTTACACCTTGTGACTTTTGGTTATGGGGCTACTTGAAGTCACGGGTGTACAGAGGTCGGCCGACGTCATTGGCAATTTTGAAAGAAGCTATTCACCATCATGTGAAAGGAATTACAGCTGAAACCCTCTTCAATGCTGTGCAGGGTGTTGTGCCATGTCTGACGTCCATTCTCATGAATGACGGCCATCACATTGAACATTTGTAATCCTAGCTGTGTTGCGAACTGTGCTGCGCCACTGCACAAACTACTGACACAACTGAAGCGCCACCTGTCGGTGGCAAATGTAACTATTCTGGTAATAAAATTTTTCGTTATTAAAAAAAAATCCCATCTCTTTCTGTGCATTTCTGTGAAAACCACATCGTTCTATTGTCTATACTTTTCGAATTATTGAATTTTTACTTTTTCTGTTACTTTTGGATCACCCTGTATATAGCAGAAAGAGGGTTGGTGAGAGGACAGAACCTTGTGTAACCCTGACGTTAGTTGATTGTGAGAGGATAAGGAAGCATCCACCAACCCACATAGTGTGTGTCTGGATAGAAAGCTGGCAATCCAACTACAGAAGTCCTGAGACAGACCAAACAATGGTAGTTTGCTTAGTAAGCCTTTGTGCCAGACCTGGTCAAAAGTTTTGGCGATGTCAAGACTTGAGATTTGCCAGACTTCTCTATGGCATTTGTCCAGAGATGGGTGACATGTGAGCACATCTACAGTTGATTGGCAGCGACAGAATCCATATTGGCAGTCATTTATTAGGTGGGTGCCTTCAACATGTTGTAGGAGTTGGGATTACGGGTAGTTGTGTTGGATTCTAATTATGTAGAAAATAGAATAAATGTTGTTTGATTCAGAATCCAACATGATTTTCCGTCATAGGAACTGTGTTTGTAGATATTATTTGGTGTAAATGGCATGAATTATAATTGATATTGTGTAACTACTTTAATTATGTCAAATATTTAATTGCTTAATCAAAGAAATGTGTTAATGGTAAATAGATTCTGTATTAAATGTTATTAAGCTGTTTTATTTATTGTTTTGTCAATATTCTAAGAATTTATATTTGTGATTTAACTACGCATTTATTGAAATGCGATCATTCTATTTATTCCTTTTGTGAAAGCTTAATGTTATGTAATAACTCAATATAGTTGTATAGCGTAATGTAACATTCGCGAGAATGTTTACGTCTATCGGTTGTCATGGAGACGCGCGAAAATAAACGGGCGCGTGTGAAGGGAGCGTTTGTGGAGAAGAGAGAGAATAGATACGTAGTTGTAAGTGAGAGTCGGAACGGAACTTTGGAACTATAAGGTAGCAAGGAAGTAAACTAAAGAAGTAGAAGTAATTAAAAGATTCCTAAGGATAGGAGTTGAGTAGATATTTTTTTTTATAAGTGAATCTTATAGTTGGCTGAAAGCAAAATCAGCCGTAGTAATAAAAGGAAATTATTGCCGTAATCGGATAATTAGAGAACTGGACATTCAAAGAAGAATACTGAATAAATCCAGTCAGTCTACAATTACGACTTATTTCTATACTACCAAGAAAGGGAATTGTACGGAGTTAAACTAGTTGATGAATGATAAATAAGAATAATTAATGTACCTTATAGTTGTTATCTGGATTTTTGAAGAGCGATTAGTAATGTTTTAGTTATTTAATGTTTCGCAAGTGTGATAAATACAATTTGAAAGTGTGCTCACAAAATATTGGAAGTACTGAAGATTATTTCTGGTAAGGACAGTCATATTAGTTTATTTCAGTGTATGCAGATTTAAGTATTAGCTCCGTTGCGCTGTTTTTAACATTAACTGTAGCTTACATCGAGGCTGAGAGTTGAAAATATAGACATTGAAGTGATATCTACCGTGGTTAGTGCCTGTTATGAGTTAATCGTAGAGTGTAGCTGAGAGATACATGGAAACTGAATAAATAAGAAATTCTATTGTAATAATTTGAGTAAAGAAACTTTGTGATTCTGAAACTGTGAATTTGTTTGAGAAAGTTTGAAAGATTGGATTAATATGAATGACTTGATATGCTAACTTGACTGGTTTGTCAGATTTAGAAGTGGAATTTATGTAATTGTTATATAACCATATATTAAATGTTTTGTTTGTTAATTTAAATATTGTGTTTGCCTGAATTTCTTTTTACTGCACCGTTCACAAAAATTCGGATCTAGCGGGAATCCCAGAAGGAAAGAAAATAAATACCATCGGCCTGAATGAGTGAAAAGACTGCTAACTAATTTTGAATTAATCTTACTAATTCATATAGACTTATCTAAGGATAGAGTGGCGCAGTATAATAGAAATTTCTCTACCCTTAGATCAGTGATTAATTTGCAATTAGTTTTCCTTTAATTGATGAAAGTGACTTTAGCAAGATGGCGGATTTAGAACATAACATGAAAATAGAACGTCACGACAGTTGGATGGCAGTGATTTGTCGTCCTTGGGAATGGGTTGAATATAGGCCAATTTCCAGGCTGTGGGATAGATACCAGTGTAGTAAGAGAGTATATACGGGTGACATAGGATAGGAGTCGGCTCTGGTGACAAACTTTCAGGACAATTGGTGGAATGCCATCAATGCCTGGAGACTTTCTTGTGTCTAATTTGGGCAGTATTTTTCTGATCTCTTTCTGGCAAAAGTATATAGCGGTAATTGTATGTTAGGTATCTGGAATGGTTGGGAGAGCATTTACCATTGTCAGTTATGCATGCATTGGAAGCAAAACAAAAAGCAGAAGAGACCAAAAGGTTCTGCTACCATTTGGACAAGCTGTTAGTTTTCTGCTTTTTGCTCATTTGAACTCTATCTATTTCAAGCTGCGTATAAGCTCTAAAGGAGGATGGAGTTCTTGATTTGAGCCAGTTATGGTATGTTTGGTTTTTCATTTCTACAGCCTTGGTACATATTTTGGAGAAGCATGATTTAATTAGGGATTGGTGGTTTAGAGTAGTGTGGGGAATGTATGTTTCCATGCTGGTGAAGATTGTTGCACAGATAAGAATTCTGCAATAGGAACTGATGGGATATCAGCATGGATACTGAACGAGTGTTCAGCTGAACTGGCCATTCCCCTGAGCAGACTATATAATTTGATTCTTAGAAAAGGGAAGATCAGGCAATGACAATCAAGGAAAAGAAGGAGTAGCCATAGTATTCAACACAAAATACGAGGCTAATCTTCTTGAATGGCAGTCAGTCTCAAGTAGAGTAATGTGGGCAAATATGAGAATGGGGAACTGGACAATGAGACTTATTTGTGCCTATGGTCCCACAGAAGGTTCTACTAAGGTAGAAGTAGAGGAATTTTTTGAGGCTTTAGAAAAAGCAACTGACACAATGAAAAAGGAAAAGTTGGTCCTTGTTGGGGATCTAAATAGTAGAGTAGGAAATGATTGTGAGACATACAAAAATATTTTGGGACAATTTGGAGAAAAGAGCAAAGCTAATAATAATGGCAAATATCTGTTGGATTTCTGCTCAGGACATGGACTGGTTATTACTAACACCATGTTCCAACATAAAAATGTGCACAAATTCACATGGAGAGAAGAGGCTAGGAATAAGAAAAGTCTCATTGACTATGTTATTGTTGATAGTGATGATTTCTCCCTGGTGCAGGACACCAGAGTGTACAGAGGATTTGAAATTGGAAGTGATCACTATTTAGTCTTGAGCAGGATAAAATTGAATTTCATATTGAAAAGAATAACATGTAAGAAAGTTTTAAAGCGAATAAAAGTTGAGCAGCTCTCAGATGTGAACTGTAGACTAAAATACAGAAATATTATTGAAGAAAAAATGAAAGAGTTTGAGAACAGGAATCAAACCTTGGAGATTCAGTGGCAAACTCTGAAGGAAACATTGATTGATTCTGCCAGAGAGGCATGTGGTGAGGTTGTGTGCAAGGATAAAAAAATCAGAACTCCCTGGTGGACACAGGAAGTTAAAGAGGCAGTGAAGGAAAAGAAGAAAGCATATCAAAAGTTCCTGGCAAATAAGTCAGCTTTTACTCTTACAGAATACAGAGACAAATGTAAGAAAGCTAAACAGTGTGTAAAACTGGCTAAACAAAAGTCATGGGAGGACTTTGGCAAGAATATAGAAAATAAATATCAAGAAGGTGGCAAAATATTCTGGAGGTTGTTGAAGAAGCTTAGGAATGGAGGAAAGTGTGCTGTAAAAGGAATTAGAGATGATAAAGGTGAAATGAAAACAGGAGAAAAAGATATCCTTGAAGTATGGAGTAATTACTTTGAAAAACTGCTAAATGAAACAAGCAGTGATGACAGCACAGTGGTAAAAAACACTGACCAGGCATGCAGTCAGGAATACATATCCATACTTGAAGTAGAAAAAGCCATCAAAGGCTTGAAATGTGGAAAGGCAGCAGGAGTAGATGATATTCGACCAGAAATGCTGAAGTATGGTGGTATAAGAGTCTTACAGTGGCTGCACTGCATAGTTCAGAAAGCCTGGACAGAGGGACGAATTCCCGATGATTGGAGTAAAGCTCTCATAGTACCCATATATAAAAAGGGAAATAAGACTGAATGTGAGAATTACAGAGGTATTTCCCTACTGAGTGTTCCTGGCAAGATCTATGCAAGTATACTTGAGAAACGGTTGAGAAGAATTGTGGAAGAAAAGCTTGGTGAAGAACAAGCTGGATTCAGGCCAAATAGAGGCTGTCAAGATCAGATCTTCACTTTACGACAAATAGTCGAGAAAGCATGGGAATATAACAAAGATCTGTATTTAAGTTTTGTCGATTTGGAAAAGGCATATGACAAGGTGCCAAGAGAGAAGCTATTCAATACGCTGCAGTTATATGGTGTCAATGGGGCATTATATCAAGCAATACTTAGTCTTTATTTGAGTTGTGAGTCAACAGTTAGAATTGAAGGAAGTTCAGGAAGATGGTTTAATGTTAAATCTGGTGTGAGACAAGGATGTACATTATCCCCTCTGTTATTCATTATCTATATGGATCACATTATGAAGGAATGTGGTATTAAACCTGATATCAAAATTGGAGATGTTAATGTCAGCTCTTTGCTTTATGCGGATGATGTTATACTTCTAAATAAATCCGCTACAAGTCTGCAAGATTCTCTGACTAAATTGAATAGCTGTTGTAATAGATATGGTATGAAGGTCAGCAATAAAAAGACAAAGACAATGAAAATAGGCAGAATCATTGAAAATGTCAACTGTGTTGTGAATGGAGAACCTGTGGAACAAGTAAAACATTTCAGCTACTTAGGCACAATTTTTACTGAAGATGGTAAACTAAATATAGAAATAGACAACAGAATCAGCAAAGCTGGTATCGTGGGAAGTCAATTGAATAAATTCATATGGAATAAGAGAGAAATTAGTCGGAACACTAAATTAGCTGTATACAAGACTGTGTTCAAACCAATTTTAACTTATGGATCTGAGAGCTGGGTCAGAAGTAAAACACTTGACCAAAGACTAGAGACCGCAGATATGAGAGTCCTGAGAAAGATTAGAGGCGTGAACAGATGGCATCAATGGCAATATCATATTAAAAATGAGGATATTAGGAAAGAACTTGACATTGTCAGCATCCAGGAATGCATTAGCAGAGCTAATCTCAGATGGTATGGTCACTTAAATAGAATGGGAGAGGAAAGATTAGCAAAACAAGTGTTCTCTGCCAGGTTGGCAGGAAAACGACCCAGAGGAAGACCAAGATATAGGTGGATTGATACGGTACAAAGTGCCTTAGACGATAGAAATATAAGATCTGATAATGTTGGAGTCTTGACAAGTAACAGACTGATTTGGAGGAAAATTGTAGATAGGAAGTTAGTAATGATGTAATTTTTTCATGTAGTACTGTCATATCCTGTACACCCCTTGAGGGTACATGACAGGAATTTGATGATGATGATGAAAAGGGAAGATTCCACAGGTGTGGAAATAATGTATGCTAATCCCATTGCAAGAGGGTGGTGCAAAGACCGATGTATCCAACTACTGATCAATTAGTATCTCAGGAGCTGTGGTGAAGATTTTGGGAAAATTGTTTAGGGCTTGCATTCTGAGAATCTCTACTTTGCAACAAACATCATGGGGAGGTTAACTAAAGGAAGGTTATGTTTTGGCAACTTGCTTACATTCTATAATAATGTTACCACTGAGTTAGACAAGAGGAATGGATACACTGATACTTTTGGATTTTGCTAAGACTTTTGACAGAATACAGCATGGAAGACTGTTGCATAAATTGGTGATTATGGGATTGGATTATAAACTGTTGGCATGGATAAGAAGATGGCTGGCTTACAGATATCAAAAAACCATATATGGGGGGTGTGAATCAGCAAGATTCAAGGTAACACTAGTGGTGTGCCATAAAGATCATTCCTTGGTTCATTGTTATTCAATCTGTGCATTAATGGCATTGGAAAGGATTTGACATGCAACATATTTGGTGATGATGCAAAGATAGGTAAGTTAATCAGGAGTGCTGCTGATATGTATGCAGTACTTGCAGAATGATTTGAATAGGCTGGAATTGTTGGCATGTGAAATTGAATGTCGTTTCTGGGATTATGCTTGAAGAAACTGATGAGGCTAGGGATCTTGGAGTTTCAGTAGACAGGAAGTTGAAGTTCAAGGGTCATATAGCAAAAATTGTAAATACAACTCAGAGAATAATGGTAATACTGTAAAGAATCTTAATATGTAAAGATAAGGAAGTCATTTTTACTCTTTACAAGACCTTATTAAGACCTCACTTGGACTATTGCATACATGTCTGGTCTCCTGGTTTCTGTGATGATTTTGATACAGTGGATCGAGTGCAAAGGAGAGTGTCAAAAGTTATATCAGGATTGTGGAATATTTATATGTAGACAGATTGAAAATTTGTAGGCTGCAGACACTAGCAAACAGGAGAAAGAGAGATTGATGATTAGATGTGATTGAGACTTACAAACTTCTGAAAGGGTCATGCAGGATTTCATTTGAGAATTTTTCATTATATGAAAAGTGGGGGAAAGGATGCGAGAGCATCCATGGAAGTTGAGAATGAATGCTGTCGATAAGTGAGTTAGGGCTAGATTTTTCTTTCATGGAGTACTGTGTGATTGGAATGAATTGCCATTGTATGTTGTGTGTGCATGCAAGTAGCATGAATGAATTCAAGACCAAGCATGACAGCTAGTGCGAAAAATATGGCCTCCCTCTATGAGTTTCTGACTCCCTGGAGGTCTCTCTTAATAATAATAATAATAAAATGGAAGATAATCTGGTATTGCTAAAACAAAAGATATCCTACAATGGAATCGTATTAAAAATAAACATATTAAGGATGAACTTGATATAGTTAGTGGGAATAGAGCTAATCTAAGGTGGTATGGTCCACTTAAATAGAATGGAAGAGGAAAGTTTAACAGAACAGGTGTTTTAGGCCAGGATGTCTGGTGAATTGATGTTAGAAAGTGCCTTATAACACCAAATATAAGATCTTACAATATTGGTGTCCTGGCAAATAATGCACTAAATATAGGTATCCTAGCAGGTTACAGAGTAATTTGGAGGGAAATTGTTGATGGGAGCTAAAAGTGCAAAGTTTTCATGAAGTACTATCATAGTATCTTGTACACACATTTCTGGATAAATATCAGAAATTTGATGATTATGATGATGATGATGATTAGATATGTCTTATAATTTCTAGTACTGTTGTTCTGTTTTTTTATTTCAAATTGCAATTTTCTTATTAGTGTTTTTGTTAATGCTTGTTTTACTTCTGTCTATTAATGATGGAATTATGCATTGATATACTTTTCTTTTTTTAAGATTAGTTTACTGCCATACACACTTCTAACATCAGTCCACCCAACAGTCTGATCTCAAACACCTGTGTGCTAATCTTTCCTCTCCTGTTCTGTTTAAGTGGACCATACCACCTTAGATTAGCTCTTTTCATACATATTTTTGCTAACTATATCAAGTTCATCCCTAATATGTTTATCTTGATATTTATTACAGTTGTAATTTGTTATTGTTTCACATTTGCATTCTTTGATTTGTTCACATTCTTGTGATGGGTTGATTTTTTGGTGGTAATGTTTCTTGGAACATGCACAATTATCATATCTGGACGTCAGGTTCATCATATCTCTTCTTTCTCCATTTGTTTTAAGTTTTCAGTGATTGTCAGTCATTGCAAAGAATGTTATTTGTAGTTTTATTGTGTTATGGAATGCCTATGTATTTTTCAGGAGATGCTTTTCAAATGAGAGAGGGGTGTTTTTAAAAAACATCTTTTTTTTTTCTCTCCCCCTCTCTCTCTCTCTCTCTCTTTGTGTTTAATTTATTTGTCTGTCAGTCTGTTTAGTATAGAACAGAAGCTAAAATTTTGTAACTAAAAAGCACTGCTTTCACATGCATGTACTATATTAGGGAACACCAAATCGGTTAACACTGCAGAATATCACCTGCTAGGTGATATTCATCAACCAATAAACAAAATAATTATTTTTGGACAAAAGAAAACATTAGCTCTTGTCTAAATCAAACTGGAGAAAAAAAAAAAAATCACCAACCTGTCTTGGTTGGCAGGAACTATACAAGTGTATTTTATTCAAATTTCATTGTGCAGCCATTGTAACTTAAAGGGTATTGATATTGCCCCTATCAAAGCAACTCTGATATCATTGGTAAGGAAAAAATAAACAGTATGAAATGTCCCTCCCAAAATTTTTCTCTAATTGCAACTAATTTCTCTAATCAATAATGACTTCAATATTATTTCCAGTCCCACATGCCTGACGTTTTTGACTATTCCTAAAGCTTTGTACCAGGGATAGCGATACACAATACACAACTTACATGTAATCAGACACCTCATCCACACTGCCAACATTCAAAATGAAATATAATTTGTAGTATTTGTGGGCCCATTACTTCCAGATTAGTTTCTGTAGTCATAATTTTGGAATAAAATGGTTAGTCCTTAGCCTAAATATATATTTTTTCATGTGTAAATTGCATGTTTTGAACATGAGCATCTTTTATCAAATTCCTGATATGTACCTTTAGGGGATTGTACATCATGTAATAGTACTACACAAATATCTTTATGAAGTTTTTAATCTTATCTTATTAGAAAGCACTCTTCTGTTTGAAAGTAAATAACCAGCTTACCTACACATAACCTTACTGCGAGAGTTAAAACAAGTTCTCTGGTGGAAATACTCTATACACTGGTTGTAAAGCTCTTCCTGGAAAGTTGATGTAGCAGCTACTCTCCAAACAAAGCCCAAGCACTACATTGGAAATGTGGAAGAAATGAAAACCATTAATGCAACACACAAAATGCATGCAGAAACCTCTGGAGCAATATTATACTTAGGGAAAAGAAGTGACTTATAGAAAGAGAGCTGAAAACCAGAACCAGTTGCATTTAACTTCCAGTCAAATGCAGCTGGTCACGTGAATGGCAAAAATACCAGAGTTTACCTAGGCATCAGCCAAACCTTCAGTATGCTCAATTGAACAGCACTACACAACTGTTTCAACAGAGTTCTGAGAAAATGACAATGTATGAACAGCCTCTTCACATCAGGAGATAAGTGGTAATCATTAACCAGATGGCATCATTTTCTGGCACACACTAAAAGTACTTAGACCACTTCCTTCTCCAAATCAAATCTACAATTCCACAATTCCCCAGGAAATGTGTAATTATTAATTCAATTTAGGAATCCTACTGAGTACTGTGCAAGCCACTTTCTAAGGATGATCAGGGCTTGATCTCCTTTGAAACTAAGATTACATCCTTGAGAATCATCTTCTTTCTCAAGACACTCCAAATGCAACGTACACACCTATTTACTTACTATATAATATATTTGAAAAAAAAAATCAAAATGCTATCCACAATCCTTAGAATGTCTAATACACTTCAATGTCCTCCCAACTATCTAATTTTCATAGACATGCTCTCCAACACAGGAAAGGCTGATACACATAATACAAGAACCATTTCCTCTCTCTCTTCTCCCAGATCTTCTGTTCATAAACAGACTTATCATAGATTCTTTAATTTGACACCATCTGCTTCTCTCTTCCATGAATGGGATCACATTCAGAACCACTGGAGACCTTCTCATCCAGGATCTGATTTGGGAAAGCCTCAAAAATCTGTCAGTGAAAAATCAAAAGCAAAATTACAGTACTAACAAGTAAAACTGACAATTACAAAAATCTTTCCAGACCTTGCAACAGCACAATTTTGATATCATATTTAATGCCACTTTCCTCCATGATATTAATTATTCATATAAATACTGAATAACAGTGGCACCCTTTCATTACACTCTTACATCAAATCAAAAAAAAAATTAAAAAATATAAACATAAATAGATGGAACACGCTCAAAGAATGAAAATAGAAAGATTACCACAACAAGCCTTAAAGTATAATTCATTAGGAAAAAGAAAACCAGGACATCCACTTAAACGATTCAACGATGACTTCAAAGGCCGGAACAGGCCACACTAGGCCTAAATCCTCGATATGCATGATGATGAATTGTAGCTTTTTTGAAAAGCTTTTCTCTTGATACTTTGATATGTGTTTTGCAGATCAGTAAAACTAAAGTACAAATCCTTGTTTTATTCTCATGGTTTCTCACTTGTATGTCTTTAAATGAAAATCTCATCTTCAAAACTGCTGTTGGACTTGAATTCAGCTTATTCTCCTCCCCCATCCGCTAAGTATCTCTTCTATAACTTTTCTTATTCTCTTGTCAAGTATACTTGCAAAAATTCCCGGAGCAGTCAATAGGAAAATTCCTGTGTAATTTTCATTTTCAGTTTTATTTCCCTTTGTACAGATGGGTGATTATGAAAGCTCTGCTCTGGTCATGTAATTCGATCTTCTGACAGTGGCTTGAATTATGCAGTGACTGTAGAACTTTTATACTTGTATGCTTGAGCATTTCTTGTTAAATATCATATATTTCTGTCTGGCCAATATTTCGAAGTTTCTACCTTAAGTATTGATATGTTTCTGGTTGTATTTCTCTTGAATATCTTCTATCACTGCTCTGTCACTGGTTGTTTTATTTAATAGTTTTTCATCAGTTTTTTTTTGTACCTTTTATCATCTGATTCTTTTTATTGCATTTCTAAATATTTTCAGTAGCCTCCAGGGCATTTTGCCACCTACGAGGGTGGTCTGAAAAGTTCTCAGCCTCGACCATAGATGGCAACACTCTTGGCACAATTTTTTTTTTCCCCTAAGTTGGTATATCTGTCATAAGCATCCATGTGAAATTGCAAGTCATTCTATCAAGAAGTTTGTTTTATACAGCTATCTGAAGCAAAAGTGTTGTCTGTATCTCTTGAAATGGATAAAATTAAGTAACGTGCGGTTATAAAATTCTTTGTAAAAGAAGGTTTAATGCAAAAGAAAGAATTTTATAACCGCACGTTACTTAATTTTATCCATTTCAAGGGATACAGACAACACTTTTGTTTCAGATAGCTGTATAAAACAAACTTCTTGATAGAATGACTTGCAATTTCACATGGATGCTTATGACAGATATACCAACTTAGGGGGGAAAAAAATGCACAAAATCAGTTTTATTCTTGTTAAAACGCTTCAAGCACTGTTCAGAGATTTTCAGATTTTCATGCGAGTGTCTTTTTGATCTGCTGTGAGCAAGCGCAGCACCCATCTTGTGCAAAGCTTTTTCATTTGCGATTCTTCATACAAAATATATCCTACACTTTCATTTGAAATGCCTATGGTCTCAGCAATTTCACACACTTGAAGCAATTTCATTTGAAGTTCATAAAAGTTTATGGGCACTCTTGTCCTTCGTTTTCTACAATTAAGAAATGGACTGCCGAGTTAAACGTGCCCTTATGTGAAGACGATCCATGTGAAGGACATCCAAAAGTGTAACAACACCAGAAATCATTGATCAAGTGCACCATATGGTATTGGATGACCGGCGAGTCAAAGTGTGTGAAATTGCTGAGACCATAGGCATTTCAAACGAAAGTGT
Organism: Typopeltis vanoorti; assembly: GCF_054136105.1. NCBI lineage: Eukaryota > Metazoa > Arthropoda > Arachnida > Uropygi > Thelyphonidae > Typopeltis > Typopeltis vanoorti. The sequence continues at coordinate 112,850,834 of NC_143561.1, read as the reverse complement.
AGGATACATTTTGTATGAAGAATCGCAAATGAAAAAGCTTTGCACAAGATGGGTGCTGCGCTTGCTCACAGCAGATCAAAAAGACACTCGCATGAAAATCTGAAAATCTCTGAATAGTGCTTGAAGCGTTTTAACAAGAATAAAACTGATTTTGTGCATTGATTTATTACTATGGATGAGACTTGGATTTACCATTACATACAGAATCCAAACAGCAGTTGAAACAGTAAACAGAAGCCGGTTGTTCAGCACCAAAGAAGACAATGTCGGTTCCATCAGCAGGAAAGGCAGGGGCGAATTCTCCGTGCTTGCTGCTCAAGCTGATTACTTGAGAAAGAAGTAATATTTATTTGTTAATAAATGCATGCATTTATAAGCATTCCATTTAGGTTTATATTTTTGTAGACAGAAGACGTCTTAAGCTTGCGCGGCAATAATTGAGCTTTGCGTTGTGTAACGAAAGCTGATGCTTGCTTGTCTAGTCAAAGCTATCTTGGCTTGCTCGATTTTTGGAGCTTCCAGGTCCTCGCTGCAGCACTGTGATTTCATGCACGCGCATAGCCATTTCTGCTCCCTTCATGTCGTCTTAAACACAGACCATATGCAGTCAATGTAGCTCTCGCCAGTAAGCTTCAGCAGCCTTTACAAGTGTGCATGTTGCTTGGGAAAATTAAGTTACAACCAACTTTTTATGACGATGTTATTGACCAGTTCATAAAGTAGAACATTAGGGTAGAATTTGTATTCAAGTAGCTAAATTGAAAAATGTAGAATATCATTTGTAAAATGTATGTTGTATTTGTATGATTAAATGTACATAATTTTTAAATATATGGTTTTAAATGGTCAGTAATTCATTATTCCGCTAATCAGACTTCAATCACACCTCTCACTCCCTGAATAACAACGAGAGCAAGCGTAAATTTCAAGACCAGCATTCTCCCCTGAGGAAAGGTCATGGCATTGGTGTTTAGGGATGCTAAAGGCATTTTGTTTATTAATTATCTTGAAAAAGGGTAAAACAATAACTGTGGAATATTATTCCAATCTTTTAACCAGACTAGATGAAAAAATTCATGAGAAAAGACTTAGTTTGCAGAAGGAAAAAATTATCTTCCATCAGTACAATGCACCTGCCGACAAAGGTCTTTTTTCAATGGGAAAATTAAGGGATCTGCGCTGGTTGGAACATCCCCTCCCCCTATTCCCCAGATTTGGCTCCTTCTGACTTCTATCTCTTCCCAAAACTAAAACTCTTCCTCGTTGGTCAGCATTTTTCTTTGAATCAAGAGGTGACTGCAGCTGTAGAGGGGTATTTTGCAGATATTACTGAGAATCACTACAGAGATGGGATAATGGCACTGGATCATTGCTGGAATAAATGTATTAGTCTTGAGGAAAATTATGTTGAAAAATAAAAATAATTTTGAAATTATAAATTTGTTTTTTCATTGTTAGGCCAAGAACTTTTCAGGCCACCTTCGTACATGATAACTATTTTCTCCATTTTTATTTGTCTTCCCATAATAACTTTTGTATAGCTACCTTCTCACATAGATTAGCTTTCTTATATTTTTATCTCTGTTCTCTCAGCGTACCTGCTGACTTACATCTAGGAACTTCCGATACCCTTTCTTTTTTACTGACTGCCTCTTTAACTCTTGATTCAATCATCAAGTTATTTTTATCCTTGTAAACAAGATCTTCTGTATTTCATCACATACATCCCTACCTGAATCGGTGTTTTCTCCTACCACTGAATCACCAAGATTTTGTTTTTGTTTTAAAACTGTTTAATTTTTTTCCCCCAATAATGTTTATATATTTATGTCTACAATTCAACTCTGAAAGCTACTGAATTTTGATTTTTTTTTAAAATGTTCACTTTTTTTTTCAGTATCAAAAATGAATGATCACTTCCTATTTCACATTCCTATATACTTGTGTGTCTGAAGCACTATCATATCATTGTCAGCAATAACATATGAAACTTTTTCTTATTTCTTGCTTCTTCTCTCCAAAGGGATTTCTGCATTCTTTATTTTGGAACATGATATTAATAATGACCACTTTAAAGTTGTTAATAGAAATATGTCAGATATTTACCATTATTAGCTGAGTCCTTTCTTGAAATTTTCCCAAATCATTTATTTATCTGGTATTGAGTTGTAGCTGCTTAGATTTCTGGCTCTTCCTTTTCTGTATGTCATCTGTTTTCTTTAATGACTCGATGAATTTCTCCATTTCTTCCATACATTACATTGTCCAATTCTCCATTTTGATGTAGACCCACATCGCTCTTCTTGAAATTGCCTGACATTTAGAAGGTTATTTTTGTGTTTAATGTTAATTACACCAGTATTTAACAGTAAACACAAAATTTAAAATATTTAAATACTTCCTTTCCCTGATCATTGTTGCCTGAATAAACATCGTATTATTTAGTAGAATCAAGTGTTTTTTTTTTTTAACTCTAATTATGTCAATATACTTCTGCAAGTTCCACTTTTCTGTGGATACTTCTTATATTAATGGTGCTTATCATCAGTCAGGTGCTGCTGTAGAGTTTGTTGCTTGAGTTTTCACTGTTTACTCAGTTTTTCTGATGAAAACAGCTGGGTTTGATTAACTAGTGGTTTTCAAGATGGCATGACATTCTATTATGTGGTTTTTGGTTTAAGCAGATCTAGAATTCAGTTTTGGTTAGCTAAGTATGAAATGCCATATTTCCAGGTTATCCTTGCTCATTCAATATCCAGGTAGATATCATATGAGATCATGAATACTGTGTATTTGTGGTCTCACATGGTATTCATTTACACAAATACTATGTATTTGTGTGTGTGCGCCAACCTGTCTGTTTGACTATGCGAACAAAAGTCATGAACAAAAGAATAAACTAAAGGAAGCCTTTAGGATGAATATAGAAAATAAATATCATGAAGGAGGCAGGATGCTTAAAAATGTAATGTATTGAAAATGCTTAAAAATGTGAAGGGGATCATATGATCCCCTTTACATATGACCCCCAAAAGTAACATAAAAACATGCTTTACCCTCCTCTAGTCTCTAGTAATGAGGATGATGTTATTTATTTTATTTTTTTAGGGCACTTCAGACACCTTCAGTATACAAGGTTATAGTTAGGACTCACAGTGCCAGTATTTTGGTATTTTTTAACTGATGAAACTGGGATGCTGGTTTTAATGCATTGATATTCCAAGAACAAACATTTTTCTTAGTAAATTTTGATGACAGTTAGATGCAATAAATTAAGAGAAAAAATGATTGAATGCATGTTTTAAATCAAGCTTTTATTATAATAATAATAAATAAAACATCTCAACTTTTTAACAAAATATGATTTAAAATACAGCTTTTCTAAAAACAAATTACACATTGATACTGCAAATTTTAGTTGTTTAAGCATCCATACTACCCATCTGAATAAGTGAGTTCTTAAGAAACTCACTTATTCAGATGGTTCACTTATTCTTAAAAATTAAGAATGTCTCAATAGTGTTATTATTTTAAATGGGATCTGATTTTGGTACATATTTGAATAGTATTAGAAGATGCATTTTTGGATTCTGTGCTGGATGTTGTATCAAGACAGGTTACAGGTTTGCTCCCCTTATTCTCTCATCTTCAAAAAAAATCTTATTTCCTTTCTAGTCATATTTTCTACGCTTGGAATTTTTTGGAAGAAACAGTGAAAAGTCTTTTGCTGAGACAAAAGAATGGGAAATAATTTTCTCTTATCTTGTCTTCTGCTTTGCAAATACTAAAGAACCTGTGATAAATTTGTTTGCCTTTGTTTACTCCATGGTATATACTTAGCAACAACAGATGCACTTTCCTATACTTCTCATCCATCCCTTAGGAATTTTGCTATTTCAGAATTTTGATTGGCAAGAGTTTTCATTTTATGCAGAATCTAAAGTTAAAAGATTTGCTTCTTTGTGGCGTAACATATCTACTGCTCTAACTTTATAAGCAGTTGTGCAATAAATTAAATTAAAATATGGAGTTTCAGTGCCATGTGCAGTTATCTAGCTATTTCAGAATTTTAATTGGCAAGAGTTTTCATTTTATGCAGAATCTAAAGTTAAAAGATTTGCTTCTTTGTGGCATATCTACATAACATATCTACTGCTCTAACTTTATAAGCAGTGGTGTAATAAATTAAATTCATCCTCACAGAAATTAATACCTGAATCTAAATCAATTAATGCCTTCTGCACTCAATATCTCAACTCAAATTATGAATTTATGCTTGAATTAATTCCAGCATAAATTCAGATTTTCCTTTATTTACTATTAACTTATAAAAAATATTTGTTACTGCTAACTATACCATGGATCAAACAATGTTGCTGTTTCAATGGTCCTTAGAATCTAATTGCAAGAAGACAATTTCTTTTCGAAATTCTTCTGCACTATACTTTTGTAAATATTCATTTTGGATTGGTGAGCTTCTAATAATATATTAGAAGCTCACTAATAATAATACTCTAATAATACTTTTTTTTTAAATTTTTGTTTCAAAAGGAGATAAACAGTTGTGATTCAGATCATGAGGAAGTATCTATAATACTTTTCTATAACTATGAATATGATGATAATCCCTCATTATTATCACCACCCTCATTGTCATTTTCCTGTTCAGATTCTACAAAATAGTTAAATTCCAAATTTCTTTATTATTGTTATCATCGACTTATAAAGTGCATCTGAGCCTCTGTGTCATCTGAGTCAGTATAGATGAAGCCCTTTGGTAAGAAAGACCTGGATTTGATTCCCATCAGTGAAGTTAGAAACATTTATCTGGTCTCTTTCGATGAAAGGTGAGTTAGCCAGTTTCATACGGAGGTAGGGAGTTTTTTCACCTAGAAACTTGTGTTTTTCGTCCCCCAGAACAGGCAGACCTGTCCTGTGAACACACACACGGATTACAGTCATGAATATTGTCCTTAGGGGATGCAGCATAGGAGTGATGAGCCAGCTGCATTAATTTGTCTTAAGCCCCTCATTAGGAGGGACTCAACCCTTCCTAAGGGATGGATGAGAAGGATAGGAAAGTGCATCTGTTATTGCTAAGTGTATACCATGTACTAAATAAAGCTGCAGTTTGGCATCAATCAAACTGCAGCTCAATCATAACCGATGAACTGTCAGTTGCTATGCATATTACATCTTTAGAAACACAGAGACTGTGTTGACCAATTTCTTTTTCTTTACAAGTTCTAAGCAGTAGACACAGTAAACAGTATTTAAATACAGTGGTATCTCGCTATCCGAACTAATAAAACCTGGGCTCGTTCGGATTAGCGAATTTCCCCTCAAGAGACAACAATAACTAGTGTTTAAGACAAAAATAATCAGCTTCTAATGGTACATCAATTTAATTCTGTAAGTAAATTAAGTAACTGATAGAAAAAAAGCTACTTTACTGTAATGTAAAACTTAAAAAATAATACAGTACATAAGTTTATTTTAGTAAAAAAATTAGTTTGTATGTACCCATATTGTTGAGGGTTCTGATTTAATAAAATTGCATAATTCAGTACGTAACTTAATTTGCCTAACAAATAGCACTTTCTTGTATTCTTGATTCCGAATTCACTTTTGGTTCTACCTGTTTGTGAAATTTCAATATCTGGATTTATATTTTTAACCAAATTATGCATGTTTTGAATTTTCTCTTTTTGTATCGCCGTAGTTATACTGTAATAATAATAAAATAAATAATAATAATAGTTAAAATAATAATAATATTAACACAAAAAAAGTTTCACAAAATAATACAAAAAAAAAGTTTTTTTTATTTCTTTGTAAAAGTCACTGATTTTCTTTTGCTTCTTGGAAGCTAAACTTTTTTCGAATGTTTCTTCTCAGAGCTGCATTAGCAACAAAATTTTGTGCAGTGGTGTATCATTCTGCTTAGCCCATTCTATATGCATATTAAAACTGTCAACTGCCTCTTCATGTTTTACTATTTTTTTTCGAGTTCTTTATCATCATCATTGTCTTCTAATTCATTCTGCAGCGTCATATTTATAATTTCAGCATCTGATTTGATTCCGAATTCACTTTTGGTTCTACCTGTAATCCATTCCATAACATCTGTTTGTGAAATTTCAACATCTGGATTTATATTTTTAACCAAATTATGCATGTTTTGAATTTTCTCTTTTTGTGTATCACTGTAGTTATACTGTAATAATAATAAAATAAATAATAATAGTTAAAATAATAATATTAAATAAAAATAATAGTACACAAAATAATAATGCATAATAAATAAAACTTTTTTTTTTCTTTCAAACTGCAGTTCGGATTACTGGAGGTTCAGATTAGCGAGATACCACTGTATTTTCTATTGTGTACTGTTGTCCACTTGTTAAAAGTCAGATTAAATCTTTAACTTTTGATATAAGTTGAGTATTTCATTTACTGCCAAATATGACTGCTGTAATTCAGTACCATTTTTAATGGTTATTACAGCAATTTGAATAAATCACTAAAACCTCTCATAATCAGCCCTTTTCTGATATCGACAGAAAAATGTTTATAATACAACTTTCTCTAAAATTATTCATTAGCATGCAATCTTTACTTTTTCTTTTGTGTGTAACAAAGTATCTACCAAACCAGATCTGAGTTTCAAGATGTTTCAGGTTTCTGTTACGCTTGTATTGTGTATAACAATCCCTCATTTGCAAATTCAGTAATATTAATGACTTATTATTGTTGATTTTAAAACCTTTATGTGAATAAATTGTAAGAAATGATTTTTTAAATTAATACAAAATATTGTTATTTTCATATTTTACTGATATTTGAATATAGGAAAAAAATTGACTCAGATCCTGGGATTGTTGCGATGTAAGCAAAAGTTGTTGTCTAAGTTGATGAAAATATCTTCCATGCGAAAGCATTTATAAACATCCTTGCCACAGAGAGATTTGAATCCACAACCTCTAGGTCAGAAAGCAGAGATGCTACTCACTCAGCTGAGTAGATTGAAAGATGATCTCATTAGAGTCCTTTTGGTGAAAACAGGCTACACTGAAAAAGGGAAGTGAGCATGAACGTCACCTCCAATGTCAAACATAATGCTTCTGGGTCAAGCAGGAAATCTTGCTTTGACACTGCCAGAAAACAACTGGCCCACTGACATAACAGAGGTAGATGTGGGGGGGGGATAAGATGATATCAGAACTAAAATCTGTTGATGAGTCAGTATGTTCCATTTTTGGTAATGGAATTTCATCACTTTCACTTCATATTTCTCTCCTCTACAAATTCTTTACCAAAAGAATATTTCGGTGATTACACCACATTTTTTATTATTCAGTTATACAATATACTGAAATAATAGTTCCCGACAAGTTTCGTAAATCGTAGGATTTACATCTTCGAGATTTACATCTTGTCTTTTGAACCAATTAGCCACAGAAGTCTACGCCTGCAAATTCTTTTCCGTCAAACAACCATGAAAAGTTCAAGTAAAAGGTCAAAAAAATTCAACCTTAAACTTCTGGATCTGCTCAAAAAATATATATAATTGCAATTTGAAACTTTGAAATTTACTATTGGTTTCCACTCTTTATCTCTCTTTCAAGTTACTCCATGATTCTTCAAGAAGTTATTATTATTACGTGATACCTCCAAGGAGTCCAAAGACTCATCGAGGGAAGGCACCTACTCTACAACTCTCCATCTCCACCACTCAATCTACCAACTACAGCAAACTGCATCATCTACACCAATGTCATCTACTGCCCACCACCAGCACTAGTATGTTCTCTTTTCACAGACAATCACAAACATCCATGTCTATGGCGTGATTCAAACCCGCAGACTGGAGAGCGGATATGCTAACCACTTGGCCAACCAGGCGGCTCGTTAACATTAAAACTGATCTTAGCAGGATGTCAGCCTTGTGCTCAGAGTCTGTTATATTCATTGAATGTGTGTTAGTGGGATTGTTTTTCAATAAAATATTCACCAATACTATACTTGGATGATGTTTGAACTTGGATCTTTTCCCTAATCAAATGGTGTATGGTGAAACCACTTGGCCATGGAGATGTTGAACATTACATACAATGTATATAATTGCATTCTTTAAAAAAGCAGCAAAAATTCTGTTTTGTGGCACGTTAGCTTTTACTGCAAAGAAGAAACAGGTGCATCAAAATTCACAAGAAACACTGTAGTTAATTTGTTATAAACATTCTGTATTTCTATTACTCTGCTTTGTCTTTGTTTTTTCTTTTCCTTAAAACTTCGTGAATTGTAAGTGGTCGGCAGCTGCCATTTATTTATTTCTACTAGATTTTTTTTCTCACGATCTATAGTCTAACAAATTTGTTTTATGATGTGCAGTTAGGCTATGTATTGAGTGCAAGATTATAAGATTTTAAACTAAAGACAAAGCAGATATTGTTAGCATTTCCCACTCATGTTAATCTTTACCCTTAATTAGTTGTGACTTGAGTATTGATCACCTAAACTTTATCTTATGCCACTTTGAAATTTTCAGGATAGTTCATTAACAGAATCAGTGCAATGTGTTGTTCACAAACCATTTAATTAAATCAAACGGGGAATATATACAGTTTGTTACAATTCTTTCTAATTCAAACTTAGTTCTAATTTACTTAAAGCTAAATCATAATCTTTACTGACAGTAAAACATACCTTGAGTAAGCTTAATTCAATATCATTTTTACATTATTTTAATTATACCCATAAACAGACACACTCTTGATGTATAATTGTTGTTCGAAATTATCGCATATATAAGTACTTACAATTCTCATTCAGCACTGCTTTTTTCATGAATCTTTTGTTCACGCACAAGTGTTCCTTCTTGTCTTTCTTTCCTTGGCTCGTTCTTGATTTCTCACCAAATTTATTCCTTGTCTGAGTCTTCAATTATTCCATAATCGAGACCATGACCTGTAGGACCATTAACCAGGTGCATTGTGCAGCTCTTTCCTTTCGATTCCCGACATCGGACTTCACGTGACAGCAGACTCAGGTAAGAGAAGGTGAAAATCCTAAGACAAAGTCCTTCTCGATGTCTTGCCTTGTATAGGCCCATTCCATTGTATGCATGCGCGTCTCTCAAAACTTCCATATATGGTCATGTATCGATATCTGACCATGATGATGTCATACTTCGTGCGTCTTTTGAAATATATATGGCAATTCTTAGAATTAGACTTACTGATTAGACATGAGTTAACGTTACATGATGACATCATTCATCACATTATTTTAACAAAGCCTTGTGGTTAATTTATTGCAAATATAAGATTATTACAGACAAAAGTTGACATTCATTTAAGTGCAATCTCCCTAGAAAAACATGATAAGTTACATGTCATGAGAGATTTTACAAATTGTCTTGGATTTTACAGGCAAAGCAACCTTGGTTATGAGGCCAGTGTATATCTGTTAATTACATGTTCTTATGGTCAGTTTGTGTTTTGTGGAATGAAACACCATAGATCTCAATAATAACTAATATGGATAGAGTGTCTTGTCTTCTTTAATTCACCTGGAATAATCTTAAGGGAAGCTATGGTCATTAAATTCAGTTGCTCTGGAGACCAAACACAGCAGTCTCCAAAGCATGGTTTAACACCTCATCTTATGCAAGATGGGTGTCATATAGGGGATAAAATATACCTACCATCTAAGTAAGTTTCTTTAAAAACGACATTAGTACTAAAATAGGAATTTGAAATCATTTGGAAATTACTATAATTTTCACAGCTTTAATCTTCATATAGTTTTGCCATAGTTTAAATATGTTTCTCTCTCTCTCTCCCTCCCTCCCTCCTTCCTTGTCCTTTGGTGAAAGACATTCTACTATATTCCAATATGCTGGAATAAACATGTTTAAGCTATACCTGTTCTTATTATTATCTAATAGGCATCAATGCCAAAACTGAACCATATATACCAAACAAATATTTTAATTACTCGTATCTATAACTATAAATTCACACATACGCCACAGTAATTAACTTTTTAATAATATGTAAATATTTTGTCTTAAGTATCATAAGACATCATCAGTACAATTATAAACAATAGGAATTGCATAAAAAAACAAAACAAAAACCCATTACTGCTCATTGGAATCCACTCAATGTATACAGCAGCGTGTTTAATGAGTAAATACTATTGGGCTGTTTAATTGATTAAATTAGTTAAATTAAATTAACACTGATAAATTTATTTTATATAGTTGAGAATAACAATTTCCCATACTTTTGGGATGGTGAAGACAGTCGTTACGGTTAAGATTGGTCATGTTAAAAAAAATAATAATAATTATAATGTTCAGTCATTGGGAATTAGAATACTTTTTAAATTATTAAAAGTTTTATAGTGAGATCAGTATGCACAGATTATAAAATAAAGAGGAATGTGTACCAGCTAACCAACTATATCTTGTGCCAACTCATATAAGGGTTTTTTTTTTCACCCAGAAACTTGGATCTTTTGTCCCCCAGAACAGGCAAACCGGTCCCGTGGACACACGCACAGATTGCAGTCAGAAATACTGCCCTTAGGGGATACATCAAGGAGTTGCGATCCAGCTACGTAAATTAGCTGTAAGCCCTCTCAGTGGGAGAGGACTCAACCTGCTACTTTGCCTGTCCTGCGGGAAGGGGGGGGGAATATGATGAACTCATATAAATTGGCCAGTTGATATGAAAACTGCAATTTCAGGCATTGTTTGTTCACAGTATAGACAGTTTGTGTCTACAGTCATATTTTGAAGTAGTTCATTTTGGACTCCATTCATTTGGATGGCATCGTCAATTTGCTTTGCATTCGAATTATTTAAATAGCAAAGATGAGAAATTATAATTAAAAAATGACAATAAAACGTTCAGAGTTATGCGCAGTTCTATGTGGAGAATGCACATCTGTCTGCCTGTGAGACATTTCATCTCTTCATGAATGCTCCTATAGCTTACTGAATAGTTCCCGTAATCGAAGACATCAGGCATAGGAATTATGGATGGGGAGATGGTCAGAAGCATATGATGTGAGTAAAGTGGAGTATTTCTTATCTTGATGTATACCCCTCATTACTGCAGTTTCTTAATGTAACTCTGAAGGAAAAATTTTGATCAAGATTGGGAGTTAAACATTTTTTGTGTTGCTTACCATTTCTTGGATGATTTTCAGTTCACTGTGTGGTTATGTACACTTCTCTTTCTGTAGAGCACAGTATCTTGGCAGCTGAATTCATAAGGAAAAGCATGGCCAGAAGCATATGATGTGAGTAAAGTGGAGTATTTCTTATCTTGATGTATACCCCTCATTACTGCAGTTTCTTAATGTAACTCAGAAGGAAAAATTTTGATCAAGATTGGGAGTTAAACATTATTTGTGTTGCTTACCATTTCTTGGATGATTTTCAGTTCACTGTGTGGTTATGTACACTTCTCTTTCTGTAGAGCACAGTATCTTGGCAGCTGAATTCATAAGGAAAAGCATGGCTGCTTACAAAAAGCTTATAGCATGGTCTCACAATGTATTGGCTATTTTGCTGATAATGTCATTGTAGTACCTATATTTCATATAGGTACTACAAGGACATTTTTATACGAAATTTTTTTAGTTGTTTGTAATATGTCATGAACCTTCTCCTATCTTCTTGATGGAACAAGTGAATGATAGCTCTTTTTCCCAACTTACAGGCAGTAAGTACAAATCCCAATACTGGCACAGGGATGCTTGCAAATGTCTTTAAATGGTAGATGATTTTCATCATTGTGTGAACCAATCATCTTTCTTGTAGGCAGTCTAGTGGTTTGGAAAAAAATATATCAAATTTACAGTCTTTTTATATGAAGAATTATTATTAAAAGGCGACAATTTTCTTGAGTATTAATGTTTCAGAGGTTATTAAAACATACCATGTACTGCCTATGAGGAATAAGCTATTTTATAACTGCAACTTAGCAGAAAATGATTTTTTTCTATTAATGTTTTTAAAAAGTTGCTTGTTTTAATTCATATAAATTGATTATATGCATATATACTAATTAGTTTTTATATTATTTTTAGATATGAGAAGCAAGATATTGCTTTGAACAGCGGCACAATGCTAAGAGAGTGCATCCAGTATGAAGCACTGGCTAAAATCATCTTGTATTCTGATGATTTCTTTAACTTTTTCAAATATGTGGAAGTATCAACTTTTGATATAGCATCAGATGCATTCTCAACTTTTAAGGTAAATTATTGAAATATTTTTATAAGTAATTTTCATGTAAAGGATAAATAACGTTGCATACAACTACTGTTGATTCTCACCATAATAAGTTCCAAAAGCTTGAGCCAAAGTCAAATAACATTAATGATTTCCTAAAGGAAATTAACATAGCAAACAGTCTATCATCTATTTCTTTCTCCCTAAAAGTTTGTTTTAGTGCAAGGCAACTGTATGTTATTTATGTATTTGTTTAATTTTTTTTAATTATGGAAGAAGTATTAAGAATTTGAATTTAATTGTATCTTATAAATTGTGAATGTTTTGTTCAGTGTGTTAAGGCCATGGATGCACACTTTCATTGGGAAAAGGGAGAACACGTTATATTTGTTCTCTATTCCATTAGTCAGAGTTCATTTACATACATTTTTTATGTCCAGTTATGTTCCTTAATTATTTGTGGTATGGGGGAAATTTTAAACATTTTCTTGTCACTTTATATGTGAAATGTTTTTGTTTTACTGGAATATGATAACCAGTTGCAAATATGTTATCATCCAACTGGAATCATTTTTAGGTCTGTGTCTATTTAGGTCTACTTTTTAGGTTTTATATGTATGTTCTCACACACACACTATGACTAAAGGGTGCTATTTCTCAACTAAGATAATTTTTGGTTAGCCTATACATACCTGAATGTGTGGTCATACTGACTATGAAGATATGATGTAAATTTGATTCATATAAGTGTACCATATGTTTTTTTGTTTGTTTGATTTAAGAATGCATTACTGTAGACCTCTAAATTCTCTACATTTTTAAAAAATAACAATTTTTTATGTCAATCTGAATTGTGAAAAATTGGAAACTGGTAGCACATTTGGTACTGTGGGTGAGGTAATCTAGGAATCTTTCTCTAGACCAGACATATCTTTTTTATGCTACTTCAGATCTCTGGTAAGCAAGGTGGTGTCTCACATTAGATTATTGGAAACTCAATTACCAATACCTAAAGGCATCTAGATTCTCTAACCTATTGGTCATAGACTCCAGTTCCACTGTGGCATGGATGTTATGATTCTTTTTAGCTGGCAACTGATTTTCGCTGCCAATTTTTAAACCTCTAACCTAACCTAGCCAAAATACATATAGATCATCCTAATCTGATTGGCTGAGTAGATATGTTCTTAAAATTAGCTGCTGGGCCACTAATTTTTTCCATGTTAAAAGTTTTTTTTTGGATTCTAAATACGTTTTTAACAACAACTCTTAAGCCAGTTAGCAAATAGAGCATCAGCTCACCACTGATTATGTTTTAAAAATAGTTAAGTAATGATATGATATGATTTCACCATGTATGTGTGCATGTGCTAGAGTGTATTGTAATTGCAAGTGCAACTTTCATGTTGGGTGATGCAGTACTTTTCATGTGACAACTGTTGAAGTAAGAATGTTGAGTGGAGCATGTCAGAAAATTGCATCATGGAAAGAGATTTGCACAAGAGAAAGATTTGTTCGAGATTTGTACTGCTCATGTTGACGATGAACAGAGAGAGCACCGGATTGCATGCTGACAAAATTTCATCCATTCAATTGATCAAGATTGTGATGTATTGCAAAGAACTGTCGCTGGTGATGAAAGCTGTATTCAGTTTGATCTTGCAATGAAACGGCACTGCATGAAATGTCTTCTCCCCAGCAGAAGAAAGTCAGGTTGCAAAAATCACGTGCCAAGATAATGATCATTGTTTTTTTTGTTTTTTTTGACACTGTTGGGTAATAATCCACCATGAATTTATTCCTGAGGGCACCACAGTTGAATAGTCAGTATTATTTAGGTGTAATGCAATGTGTCAGAAAAGAACTGTTCCACAACTGTTTTCACGATAACGCATGCATGCACTGTGTGCTGCCTGTGGAGCAGTTTCTGGCTTCAAAGTTGATCTGTGTGATCAAACATTCTCCCTATTCAATAGATTTTATCCTCATATATTCTGCAAATTTTATCCTCTTCCCAAATTTGAAGTGTACCTTGAAAGGGGAGCACTTCAGAAACATTGAGACCATTCAACTGAAAGAAGTTTCTGTTCAGGACTTTCACTATTCCTTCAAACACCTGTATGACAGATGTAAATGCTGTGTGGAGTTGGAGAGAGATTATTTTAAATCTGTGTAATTGATAATTCCAAATATAGTTCTTTGTGTTGATATAATAATTGTTTATTGAAAAATTATGACAAAAAGATTATTGAAGAAAAAATGAAAGAGTTTGAGAACAGGAATCAAACCTTGGAGATTCAGTGGCAAACTTTGAAGAAAACATTGATTGATTCAGCCAGAGAAGCATGTGGTGAGGTTGTCTGCCAGGATAAAAAAATCAGAACTCCCTAGTGGACACAGGAAGTTAAAGAGGCAGTGAAGGAAAAGAAGAAAGCATATCAAAAGTTCCTGGCAAATAAATCAGCTTGTGCTCTTAGAGAATACAGAAACAAATGCAAGAATGCTAAACACTGGTAAAACTAGCTAAACAAAAGTCATGGGAGGACTTTGGCAAGAATATAGAAAATAAATATCAAGAAGGAGGCAAAATATTCTGGAGGTTGTCGAAGAAGCTTAGAAATATAGGAAAGAGTGCTGTAAAAGGAGTTAGAGATGATAAAGGTGACATGAAAACGGGAGAAAAAGATATCCTTGAAGTATGGAGTAATTATTTTGAAAAACTGCTAAATGAAACTAGCAGAAGATGACAGCACAGTGGTAAAAAAACACTGTCCTGGCATGCAGTCAGGAATACATATCCATACTTGGAGTAGAAAAAGCCATCAAAGACTTGAAATGTGGAAAGGCAGCAGGAGTAGATGATATTCGACCAGAAATGCTGAAGTATGGTGGTATAAGAGTCTTACAGTGGCTGCACTGCATAGTTCAGAAAGCCTGGACAGAGGGACGAATTCCCGATGATTGGAGTAGAACTCTCATAGTAATCATATATAAAAACGGAAATAAAACTGAATGTCAGAATTATAGAGGTATTTCCCTACTGAGTGTTCCTGGCAAGATCTATGCAAGTATACTTGAGAAACGGTTGAGAAGAATTGTGGAAGAAAAACTTGATGAAGAATAAGCTGGATTCAGGCCAAATAGAGGCTGTCAGGATCAGATCTTCACTTTACGACAAATAGTCGAGAAAGCATGGTAATATAACAAAGATCTGTATTTAAGTTTTGTTGATTTGGAAAAGGCATATGACAAGGTGCCAAGAGAGAAGCTATTCAATACGCTGCAGTTATATGGTGTCAATGGGACATTATATCAAGCAATACTTGGTCTTTATTTGAGTTGTAAGTCAGCAGTTAGAATTGAAGTATGTACAGGAAGGTGGTTTACTATTAAATCTGGTGTGAGACAAGGATGTACATTATCCCCTCTGTTATTCATTATCTATATGGATCACATTATGAAGGAAAGTGGTATTACACATGATATCAAAATTGGAGATGTTAATGTCAGCTCTTTGCTTTATGCAGATGATGTTATACTTCTAAATAAATCCGCTAGAAGTCTACAAGATTCTCTGACTAAATTGAATAACTGTTGTAATAGATATGGTATGAAGGTCAGCAATAAAAAGACAAAGACAATGAAAATAGGCAGAATCATTGAAAATGTCAACTGTGTTGTGAATGGAGAACCTGTGGAACAAGTAAAACATTTCAGCTACTTAGGCACGATTTTTACTGAAGATGGTAAATTAAATTTAGAAATAGACAACAGAATCAGCAAAGCTGGTTTGGTGGGAAGTCAACTGAATAAATTCATATGGAATAAGAGAGAAATTAGTCGGAACCCTAAATTAGCTGTATACAAGACTGTGTTCAAACCAGTTTTAACTTATGGATCTGAGAGCTGGGTCAGAAGTAAAACACTTGAACAAAGACTAGAAACTGCAGATATGAGAGTCCTGAGAAAGATTATAGGCTTGAACAGATGGCATCAATGGCAATATCATATTGCCTTAGATCAAAGTGCCTTAGACGATAGAAATATAAGATCTGATAATGTTAGAGTCTTGACAAGTAACAGACTGATTTGGAGGAAAATTGTAGATAGGAAGTTAGTAATGGTGTAATTTTTTTCATGTAGTACTATCATATCCTATACACCCCGTGAGGGTACATGGCAGGAATTTGTGATGATGAAAAGGGTCCTTGTATGTAATAAAAAATTTTGTTGACTGATCATAACTTTGCTGTATCAAAGCTGAAATTATACTAAAGTGTGCATTGATACAGTTGTTACTAAATGTAATGTAAATCATTATGGTACTGTTTTAGTAGTCAATGTATCAGGATTGCAGTACTGTACTACCATTAAAATTTTTTAAATTATTAAAAATTATAAACCATGCTATAACAAAACCTGTGCTATTCAAAACCTATAAAGACATCAATACCATGTATAGGCAAATGGGTATAAACACCACATATAGGTTGAGAAAGGTGGTTTGGACAGAAAAAAGACAGTTAAAAAAATTCTGCTTAAAGAATAGATATGGTCTTTTTTTTTTCCCTAAGCCTTGCATGCCTTATAAAGCAGTGTGCTGGTCTCACAGTGGTTAATGAAAATCATTTACTGCCTGATAACAGCCTCCACAGACATATACATCAGTATCAGGTTATAGTTGTTTTGGACTTTGGTATACATCTTTAGAGAGGCTCACATATTTAATTAATGGTTATTCAGTCCTGGTGTCTTAAAATATATATAAATAAATAAAAATTCACAGATGAAGGTGCACTATACATGATATCATTCACTTATGTAGAAGTCCTTGGTGAAATTTTTACTTATACGAACTGGAAATTTAAATTTCCAGTTGGAGCCCTTCTAGGATTCAGTTCCTGAAGAAACTACTCTCCAGTAAATCAGTCATTATCCATATCACATTAAAATTTGAATTCACAATCTGTTGGTAGCAAGTGGAAACCAGGAACTGATCCCTGTATGCAGCAGTATTAATAATACTGCTGCTGTATAGCAACTGTAGTGTGCCATATTCACCAGAAGCAGCTGTAAGTGATAGTGTTTCTGGTTTGAAAATATTTGGTGTCTTATTGTCATAGTATGAGAGGAGATTTATAAGGATATTTCAGATAATGATATGTTAGCTAGTCTTATGCATAAGTGGTGGAATTTTTCTTTCAGAAAGTTTTCCCCTGCAAACTGGATTGTTTGGAAACAAAATAATAGCAGAAAAACACTTATTACTCATTAAGCTATCATCATCAAACTACTCTTGATATGCACCCTCAAGGGTTTACACCACACTATGATACTACATGAAAAGTTTACATTATAACTAACTTCCTATTTACATTTTTTACAAATTAGTCTCTTATCTGTCAAGACTACATTATTGTCAGAGCTTATATTTCTCTCTTCTAAGTCAGTTCTAACTGCATCAGTCCACTTCAATCTTGATCTTCCTTTGGATTTTATCCTGGCAGTCTGTTTTTAATATGGATTTGCCATTGATGCCATCTGTTTATACTCCTAATTTTTCTCAGAACTCCCACACCTGCGGTTTTGGACTCCGATCAACTTCTGTTTCTAACCCGACTGTCAGAACCATAACTTACAATAGTTTGAATACTGTCTTCTACACAGATACTGTAATACTTTACCATTTTGATTCATTTCTCCTTTATTCTACATAAACGTATTCATTTCATTCTGTACCATACCAGCTTTGGTTATTCTGTGTATCCTTCACTAGAAATTCTGCTTAAATAGCTAAAATGTTTTAATGATTGGATATTTTTCAAGTTCCTGTCTATTTTCATTGTTTTGGTCTTTTATCTGATTTTCATGCCAAATTAGTTACAGCTGTTATTCAGAGAATAGTTAAAGAATCTCAGAGACTTATGATAATGTGATCCATATAGATGATGAATAAGAGTGAGGATAGTGTACTTTTGTCTGTCACCTGATTTTACATCAATTTCATACCTCCAGTTCTAACTGCTGACTTACAACTCAATTATATATTATATATTGCTCAATATAATGTTTCATTTACATCATATAATTGTAGTCTTTTGAACAGCTTTTCTCTTGCACCTTGTCATATACTCTTTCCAGATCTATGAAGCATAAATGCAAATCCTTGATATATTCCCATGATTGTTAACAGCATTTCTTCAAGTGGAAATCTAATCCTGATGACTTCTATTTTGCATGAATCTAACTTTATTCTTTTTAAAGTTTCCCTTCCAAAATATTTCTTAGCCTGCTATCAAGTATGCATAAATTATACCTGAAACATTCAGTACAGATATTCTTCTGTAATTCTCACATTCTTCATGCGCCTGTGTAGCTCAGTGGAAGTGGTGTTTGCACTCCTCAATTCTAGTTGCGAACTAGAGGAACTTTATCTTTCTTATCTGTATAAGCCTTTCTTCAGCCAGTTCCTGAGTTAGTTGATTTCCGGCTTGGGCATGCAGGTCTTTTCTCACGGAAACTTGGATTTTTCATCCTGTAAACTCTAAAAAAAAACCAACAGTAGAGTCCACACTATTTCAGACATTAAAATAATTATGTTATGGACCAGGGGTGCTTAAGGGTCAAAGCTGTATAACTGAGGCCTTTAAAGGAATGCGGAGAACACACTAGGCCTTCTGACCTAATGTCCAATCCTCAACTTCTTGTGGTGCACCCTGTTGGGTATCTACCTGGATACTGAACGAACCAAGATGGGCTAGCAATTTGAGATTTAGCCGACCAAATTGTATTCTTATTGGTTAAACTAAAATAAAAAATGATGGTACAACATGACAAAATGTCATGCTGGCTGGAGCGTCGCCCGGTTAAACAAGGTCCCCATTGTTTTCACCAGGGAACCAGGGTGAACAGTGAAAAGTCAGTTACTGGAACAAATCTGAAAATACACCACAACTCAACATCACAAGAGTTAAAGATAGGTACTATGAACGTAAGAAGCCTGAATGGCAAAGAAATGGAGCTAGCTGAGAAATTAGATAAGTACCAGATCGACATAATAGGGTGACTGAAACAAAAAAGACAAAAACTGGTGAGATCTTTCTGAGCAATAAATACAAAATGTTATATTCAGGCAATGACAATCAAGGAAAAGAAGGAGTAACCATAGTATTCAACACAAAATATGAGGCTAATCTTCTTGCATGGCTGGCAGTCTCAAGTAGAGTGATGTGGGCAAATATGAGAATGAGGAACTGGACAATGAGACTTATTTGTGCCTATGGTCCCACAGAAGGTTCTACTAAGGTACAAGTGGAGGAATTTTTTTATGCTTTAGAAAAAGCAACTGACACAATGAAAAAGGAAAAGTTGGTCCTTGTTGTGGATCTGAATAGCAGAGTAGGAAATGATTGTTAGACATACGAAAATATTTTGGGAAAATTTGGAGAAAAGAGCAAAGCTATAATAATAATGGCAAATATCTGTTGGATTTCTGCTCAGGACATGGACTGGTTATTACTAACACCATGTTCCAACATAAAAATGTGCACAAATTCACATGGAGAGAAGAGGCAAGGAATAAGAAAAGTCTCGTTGACTATGTTTGTTGATAGTGATGTGATGTTTTCTCCCTGGTTCAGGACACCAGAGTGTATACAGAGGATTTGAAATTGGAAGCGATCACTATTTAGTATTGAGCAGGATAAAATTGAATTTCATATTGAAAAGAATAACATGTAAGAAAGTTTTAAAGCGAATAAAAGTTGAGCAGCTCTCAGATGTGAACTATAGACTAACATACATAAAGATTATTGAAGAAAAAATGAAAGAGTTTGAGAACAGGAACCAAACCTTGGAGATTCAATGGCAAACCTTGAAGAAAACACTGATTGATTCAGCCAGAGAGGCATGTGGTGCGGTTGTCTGCAAGGATAGAAAAATCAGGACTCCATGGTGGGCACAGGAAATTAAAGAGGCAGTGAAGGAAAAGAAGAAATCATATCAAAAGTTCCTGGCAAATAGTCAGCTTTTGCTCTTAGAGAATACAGAGACAAATGTAAGAAAGCGAAACATTGTGTAAAACTAGCTAAACAAAAGTCATGGGAGGACTTTGGCAAGAACATATAAAATAAACATCAAGAAGGTGGCATCAAGAAGATATTCTGGAGGTTGTTGAAGAAGCTCAGAAATGGAGGAAAGAGTGCTGTAAAAGGAATTAGAGATGATAAAGGTGACATGAAAACAAGAGAACAAGATATCCTTAAAGTATGGAGTGATTACATTTTTGGAAATTATGGAGACAACTACCGTGTTTGAATAAAAACTTTAGTTTAATATTACTAAAATTTTACAATTCGACGTTTCGACCTTTATGTCAAGGTCATCTTCTGGAGCGTGCAAATATACACAAGAAACAAGCTATACTACAATCATACTGGTTCGTTAAAGACACTGACTAACCGCTACCACAATTGTTGGCCTGACCTCTGGTGGAAAAAAAAAAAAAAAAAAAAAAAAAATATATATATATATATATATACATCAACACTAGAGTCCTATTATTTGTGTTGTCTACTATATACATATGTTAACATCATTCCAGCCTGTTGGAGTGGAATGGTTTCTAATACTAGCAGATTGGCTAGAGTCCTGACTTATGTTGAATCTTTCATATTAGGTTGGCTGAATGCGTGCCATCCAGATCCTTGGAATTTTCATACCATCTTTATTGTTGATATTTGGGTGGTTTATCAGGATTTCGCAGGATTCTTTAAATTTTCTTTCGTACCATGTTTTTGTGCGGTGTAAAGAGCAGGTGCTTTTCCAGTTGATTTAGTGTAAGGTGTTAAGTGCATGGTCTGAGAGGCCTGCTTCACCATAATGGTTATATTTAATGTGTTCTTTCTTGCGTATAGGGATTGTCCGTCCTGTTTCACCAATGTACAGTAAGTTACAGGTGCAACGAATGCAATAGACTCCAGGATGTGCTAATAGGAGGAGAGGATCATTAGAGGAGCTGAATATGGTTTTAAGTTTGGTGGGTGGTTTAAAGGTGGCATTGAGGTTATAATGTTGTAGGATTCTGTTGATTTTTTCTGATAACCCTTTAATGTATGGGATGGCTATGGTTTTACTGTAATCTAGATTCGTTTTTGTTGTGGTTTTATAGAGTATTTTATTGACAGTATTTTTGTTATAGCCATTGTTTATGTATGTGTCACTAATGATTTTTAGTTCTTGTTTCAGGGCTTGCTGGTTAGAGCAAATAGTTGTGGTTCTGTTTTTAAGGGTGTTTATGACTCCATATTTTTGTGCTGGGTGGTGGTATGAATTCGCATGTATGTATTGGCCCGTGTGTATCGGTTTTCGGTAGACCGTGAAGGATAGACTGCCTGAAGGAAGAGGTGTAACTAGTGTGTCTAGGAACTGCAGCGAATTTTGGTTTTCAATTTTGATGGTAAATTGTATGCGTTCGTGTTGTTTGTTTAGGTGGCTGAGGAATGTGTTTAGCGTTTGTCGCCCGTGCGGCCAGATCACGAACACGTCGTCAACGTATCTGAGCCAGATTGCCGGTCGAAGCGTGGCGGAATCAAGAGCCCTTTGCTCAAAGGTTTCCATGTAGAAGTTCGCGATTGGGGGGGGATAATGGTGAGCCCATCGCTGTACCTTCCTTTTGTAGGTAGAATTTGTTTTGCCACACGAAGTAACCGGACTTTAGTACGTGGGCAAAGAGGGCCGTAATGTCGGGCGGAAATTTGTTCTGTAGTAGGAGAATTGTGTCATTGATGGGGACATTAGTGAAAAGGGCAGAAACATACATCAAAACTGACTAATAAGTCGTCTTTGTCGAGTGTTATGTTTTTGATTTTGTTTATAAAGTGTTGTATGTTTTTTATGTAGGAGGGGGAATGACCTACCAACTCCTTGAGTGTTGCCGCTAATTTCTTGGCTAGGTGGTAATTGGGACTGTCTATTCCTTCCACTATTGGTCGAAGGGGCACATTTTGTTTGTGTATTTTCGGAACCCCATATATTCTGGGGGGGCGGGCGTAGTGGGGTTTGAGTTTTTTAACTGTGTCTGGTGGCCAAGAAGTGACGGACTTTAGTAGTTTTTCTGTTTTGTCCTTTATCCTTTTTGTTGGGTTATAATTTACCATTTTGTATGTGTTGTTATCGGCTACTAGTTGGTTCATTTGCAGTATGTATGTTGACCTGTCAAGGACAACAGTGGTACTGCCTTTATCAGCTTTCGTTATTATTATGTTTTGTTTGGCTTTTAATGATTTAATTGCTGCTAATTCTGTTTTAGTCAGGTTGTTCTGTATGGTTTTCTTGGTATTTAGGACATTACTGGTTTCTAGTCGTATTTTGTCTGCTATGTTGTTAGATAGGGATCTGATGCCTCTTTCACTGTGGTAGATAAAATCCAGTTTGTTTACCTTTTTAGGCGCTATTGCGTAGTTCAGTCCTTTATTCAGCAGCGTGAGTTTGGCGTTGTTCAGGGTGTGGCTTGATATGTTAATCACATGGTTCTTGCTTGTCGGTGGTTGGTCGCTTCTTGTCTCCCTTGTTTGTTGTTCATTGTTGTTTCTCGGGGAGGAAGTCCTCTGATTGGCCGCCATATTTTGCCGTTGTTTCAACCTGTGGAATTTTTTCTTGAGTTTTTCTTTATTCTTTTCCAGGGTATGCTTGGCCGAATTGTCAGTAATTCTTTCAAGTGTTTGTAGAATGTCTGGATTAACATAGTTCGATAGTTCTGATTGTAATTTAGAAACCAGATTTTGTGTTGTAGCTAGGTTTCGGCGGGCTGTTTGGATCTGTTCTCTAAGCATTGCTTTTTCTGTGCGGTCATAGATATGGAGTGCCTTAGCGGACATAAATTTCTTTTTTATCCTGATGCAGATCGGAATGAGGTTATTGTCTCTGCATCTTTTTAAAAAGGCCAGTCGATTGATCAGGAGAGAAATACGAATCTTTAGCTTACCATAGCGATTGCAGTGCTTGTGGATATCATTTCCATGGATGAACTGAATCCTTTCTTTTAGGCTTGTATATATATGTATTAATATATGTATGTTAATATATTAATATATATTAATATATGTATATAGTAGACAACACAAATAATAGGATTCTAGCGTTGATGTATAATTTTTTTTTTTTTTTTCCACCAGAGGTCAGGCCAACAATTGTGGTAGCGGTTAGTCAGTGTCTTTAACGAACCAGTATGATTGTAGTATAGCTTGTTTCTTGTGTATATTTGTACGCTCCAGAAGATGACCTTGACATAAAGGTCGAAACGTCGAATTGTAAAATTTTAGTAATATAAAACTAAAGTTTTTATTCAAACATGGTAGTTGTCTCCATAATTTCCAAAAATGCATTTGGATCACCGTGCAAACCTAAAAGAAAGTATGGAGTAATTACTTCAAAAAATTGCTAAATGAAACAAGCAGTAATAGCACAGTGGTAAAAAAACACTCGACAGGCATACAGTCAGGAATACATATTCATACTTGAAGTAGAAAAAGCTATCAAAGGCTTGAAATGTGGAAAGGCAGCAGGAGTAGATGATATTTGACCAGAAATGCTGAACTATGGTAGTATAAAAGTCTTTCAATGGCTGCACTGCATAGTTCAGAAAGCCTGGACAGAGGGATGAATTCCCGATGATTGGAGTAGAGCTCTAATAGTGCCCATATATAAAAAGGGAAATAAAACTGAATATGAGAATTACAGAGGTATTTCCCTACTGAGTGTTCCTGGCAAGATCTATGTAAGTATACTTGAGAAACGGTTGAGAAGAATTGTGGAAGAAAAGCTTGGTGAAGAACCAGCTGGATTCAGGCCAAATAAAGGCTGTCAGGATCAGATCTTCACATTACCACAAATAGTCGAGAAAGCATGGGAATATAACAAAGATCTGTATTTAAGTTTTATCGATCTGGAAAAGGCATATAACAAGGTGCCAAGAGAGAAGCTATTCAATACGCTACAGTTATATGGTGTCAATGTGGCATTATATCAAGCAATACTTAGTCTGTTAGTCAGCAGTTAGAATTGATGGAAGTACAGGAAGGTGGTTTACTATTAAATCTGGTGTGAGACAAGGATGTACATTATCCCCTCTGTTATTCATTATTTATATGGATCACATTATGAAGGAAAGTGGTATTAAACATGATATCAAACTTGGAGATGTTAATGTCAGCTTTTTGCTTTATACAGACGATGTTATACTTCTAAATAAATCCTCTACAAGTCTGCAAGATACCTTGACTAAATTGAATAACTGTTGTAATAGATATAGTATGAAGGTCAGCATTAAAAAGACAAAGACAATGAAAATAGGTAGAATTGTTGAAAATGTCAACTGTGTTGTGAATGGAGAACCTGTGGAACAAGTAAAACATTTCAGCTACTTAGGCACGATTTTTGCTGAAGGTAGTAAATTAAATTTAGAAATAGACAACAGAATCAGCAAAGCTGGTATGGTGGGAAGTCAACTGAATAAATTCATATGGAATAAGAGAGAAATTAGTCGGAACACTAAATTAGCTGTATACAAGACTGTGTTCAAACCAGTTTTAACTTATGGATCTGAGAGCTGGGTCAGAAGTAAAACACTTGAACAAAGACTAGAGACTGCAGATATGAGAGTCCTGAGAAAGATTATAGGCTTGAACAGATGGCATCAATGGCAATATCATATTAAACACGAGGATATTAGGAAAGAACTTGACATTGTCGGCATCCAGGAGTGCATTTGCAGAGCTAATCTCAGGTGGTATGGTCACTTAAACAGAATGGGCGAAGAAAGATTAGCAAAACATGTGTTCTCTGCCAGGTTGGCAGGAAAACGACCCAGAGAAAGACCAAGATATAGGCGGATTGATACGGTACAATGTGCGTTAGACGATAGAAATATATGATCTGATAATATTGGATCTTGACAAGTACAGACTGATTTGGAGGAAAATTGTAGATAGGAAGTTAGTGATGATGTAAATTTTTCATGTAGTACTATCATATCCTGTACATCCCTTAAGGGTACATGGCAGGAATTTGATGATGATGTTATGGACCACAAGATGATGGCACTTGTTAGTCTCTTGACTGAGTGCCACTTAAAATTAGTGATAGTCTTGGATCAGCTATCTCTGATTGGCTACCTGTGAAGATTGAAATGCCCACTCAGTTTCCAAAAGTTAGATAGGGCTAAAATGATTTTGCCTATTCCCTATAAGAGAATAAAAGCCATTATCTGTTTTTAATTCTCATATTCTGTTTTATCTCTTTTTATAGATGGATACTATTACATGAGAGCTTTACTTCAGTCATCTAGATTTGGCCATTTAGTCATGTAGATCAGATCTTCTGAGTTATGCCATGAAGCTATTGTAAAAGCTATTATACTTCCATAATTAAGCATTTCTGGTTGAATATCATCTACTTCATCTTCCTTTCCTAATATTTCTGTTCTGTTCTTGGTGATTGCCTTCACCAGATATCTCTGGCTGAATCAGTTAATGTTTTCTTTGGGCTCCAACAGAGTTGAAATTTTGATTTATTTTCAAACACTTATTTTTCTTGATTTCTTTTCTTTGCTTTTCAACATGATATCAGTTTTAGCCTGCTCAAAAATGAATAGTGATCACTTCGTATTTCAGATCTCCTGTATGCTTCTTTCTTGTGTCCTGAACCAACATGAAGATATTGACCATGAACAGTAGCATAGTACATCAACCTTTTCTTAATTCTGTGTCTTCTCTCCAGGTGAACATCTGATATCTGATATTATAGCATGCAATTAGTAATGGCTGGTCCATGTCCTGAACAGAAATTCAGCAAAGCTAAGCTAATAATACTATTATTATTAGCTTTGTTCTTTTCTCCAGATATTCTCAAAATGGAAACATTTTGAGAAAATCTGGAGAAATCAGATTAACCTAGTTTAACCTAAACGGCAAAGCTAGAAATGATTTTCTAGCTTTGCTGTTTAGGTTTCAACAAGAATCTGGTCTTTCTTTATACCAGCTGCCTTCTCTGAATGACTCAAAAAGTTCCTCCACTTTTTCCTTAGAAGAATCTTTTTGGGACCCCCCCCCCACCACCACACACACACACAAAAAAAAGACTCATTGTGTAATTCTCTGTTTTGATATTTGCTCTCATCACTTTACTTGATATTGCCTACCATTCAAGAGGATGATCATCATGTTTAGTGTCGAATACTATAACTACTTTTCCATTGCCTGAATATAACATCTTGTAATTGTTATTTAGAAGAATCTCACCTGTTTTTCTCTTCTTTGTTTTTGGTAACATCAGTTATGCTGATGTGTTACTCTCATTCTTTTGCAAGTTCCACTTCTGTTCCATCGATACTTCTTATTTTGATGGCACCTTTCTTGAATTCTTCTGATGTTGTGTTGGAGTTTGTTCCAGTAAACTGACTTTTCACTGCTCTCCCGATGAAAGTTGGTACCTTCTTTTGCTAGTTAAATCCCAAATTGTCAGTCCTTTCTCATTCATTCAGTATCTGGTATCTATTAACTGTGAGGTGAGGATTGGACATAGGGTCAGAAAACATGCAGAAGTCTCCTCACAGTTATCTAGCTGTGATCCTTCAGTGCTCATTAAAGTAATGAGCAACTTCATTTCATCATTAGCATTATTTTTTTTTGTTAACAATGTAACACATTATGTTATGACCAGTTTTCAATAATCTTTCTTCTAAATTGTGTTATTTGTTAATTGATTGGCTCTTATATTTCAGTTTTCTAAATCACTCCAAATCAAAATCATCCGTTGTATATCTTGGTTTTCCTGTGAGTCTTTTTCTGCCATGTTCCTTGAAATACTTGTTTAACAAATATTTCATTTCTCTTTGAGTATACATATTATTTTAGATTAGCTCTAATGTAAGATAGTATTAATATTCATTTAATGTATAAGTGTACACAGTTCAATATTAGTAATGCCTAGTGTTTTTATATATTCTTCATTCATAAAATTTTTCTGCATTTGGTACTATGTGTTCACTCTCATAATTTTCCTCAAACTCATATCTGTTATCTTCCATCTCAAATTACTTATTTCTGTCTAAAGTTCAGATTCATATGCTAAAATTGGTTTGAACACTGGCTTGAAAACTACTGGCTTGGCCTTCTGGCTGTCTTCTCTCTTATGATTTTATTTAAATTTATTAATGGTGGATTGATGGGATTGCATGCACCAAGCAAAAGAAAGACTAAAAATATACTCCCCCCACCTGCACACACACACACACACACACACACATTACAACCTCATCTAGACTGTTGTGTGCAAATCTGGTTTCCTGGTTTCTGAGGTGATGCAGATATACTGGAGAATGTTAAAAATGATATTGGAACTGTGGACTGTATACACTAGCAAACAAGAGAAAGATGTGATAAAATCATGCACTTTGGCATTATGGGATTATGCTAGAAGAAACTGATCAGGCTATCTTAAAGTGTTTTACTTCAACTTCCTATGTACTAAAAGTAGATAAGAAGTTAAAGTTCAAAGACCATATAGTGAAGATTGCAAATAAAACTCAGAGAATAATTGCAATGCTAAAATGAACCTTGACATGTAAAGATAAGGAAATCACTTTGCCTCTTTATAAGTTGATAAGATCTCACTTAGACTACTGTGCGCAGATCTGGTCTTCTGATTTTTGTAGTGATTCTGATACAACAGAGAGTATTAAAAATGATATCAGGAATATGAAAACAGATTGAGAATTTGTGGACTGCAGACAATTATCAAATTCTCATTTACAAATAGCATACCAGTAGATGGAATTTTTCATTTTATGGAGGATAGGGAGAAGACAAGATGACATCCATGGAAATTGAGAATGAGTACTATCAAGGAAGGAGTAAGAGCTAGAGCAGTGTGTGTGACTGGAATGGCGAGCCTTTGGAGGCTGTGGGTGCAGATAGCATGAATGAATTCAAGGAAAGTTATGACATGGGGTGAGTGATATGTGACCTCAATTTATGAGCCTCTTTCTCCTTAGAGGTCTCTCATAACAATAACGAAAAAAATACATAACACAGCCTTAACTTTAAAATGCAAATATTATTCAAGAAAAAATGAAACTTAGAATTCAAAGTTTTGGTTCATGTTTTCTCAGTGTCACATGCTGAAGAAAACATTGATTCAACTCTTAAAGAGATGTGGTACAGTTCCATGGTGGGTGCTTCTTACACCCACCATGGAAACTAGGAGACCAGACTTGCACACAATAGTCCAAGTCAGGTCTTATCAACACCTTGTAAAGAGGCAAAATGACATCCTTATCTTTGCATGTGAATGTTTGTTTCAGCATTGCAATTATCTTTTGAGTTGTATGTGCAATCTTTGCTACATGGCCCTGAACTTCAACTTCCTATCTACTAACACTCTAGGACCCATTGCCTCATCAGTTTCTTCAAGCATAATTCCACCAATATAATAAGACATTTGATATCTAATCACGCCGAAAGTGCATGACTTTACGTTTATCAACATTGAACTGACATCCATTTTCCCATTCCCACAATTCACACCTATTCAAATCATTCTGCAAGTACTGCATATCAGCAGCATTCTTGATTACCCTACCTATCTTTGCATCACCAGCAAATAGCTGTATGTCGCTTGTCAAATCCTTCTCAATATCATTAATGTATACATCAAATAACAGTGGACCAATCACTGATCCTTGTGGTACACCTCTAGTTACCTTAAATCTTGCAGACTCACATCCCCCGTATACCACTTGATATCTGTCAGTCAACTATCTCCTCTTATCCATGTCTAATATTCTATAATCCAAACCCATATTCTCCAATTTATGCAACAATTTGCATGCTGTATTCTGTCAAAAGCCTTAACAAAATCCAAAAGTATCATAGTGTATCCATTTCCCTTGTCTAGTTCTTATAGAATGTGAACAAGTTGCTAAAACATGACCTTCCCTAGTAAACCCATATTGCTCATTACAAAGTAGATTCACTGTCGACCCATTTCTGAATGCAAGCCCAAATTTTCCAAAATCTTCACCACCACTCTTGAGATACTAATTGGTCCATAATTGGATATGTATGTATGGTAAAAATGTATGTAATGAATGTAAAGATTGTATGGTAATTCCATTGCACCACTGCTGTGCAATGGAATTACCATACATTCTTTCCATTCCTGCAGAATCTTCCCTGTTCTGAGACTCATTAAATAGCCTGGTCAAAGGAATAGCCAGTTCAGCTGAACACTCTTTTAGCACATGTGTTGATATTCCATCAGTCCCTATTGCTGAATTCTTTTTCAGTTTGTGCAACATCTCTAATACCTCATCATCATACACCTGAATTTCTTCATCCGTTGAAGAGGTAGCAGTGAGCTCAATGTCGTATACACCAGGTTGATAGCTTTTAACAAAATGGATGAACAACCTCTTCTGCAGCTGTAACCCTTATGCCATCTGCATTTAGAAGAGTTATTCTTTCATATTCTTTCTTTCTTTTACTTGCATCTTATCGATAGAATTTATGTGGGTTGTCTTTAGCTTGCACAGCCAGTTTCTTTTCATAGTCAGACTTTGCTTTGTGGACAACAGTTGTGACTATTCCAGTCTGTATATAATTTTCATAATGTACATCATCCTTATTGCATATCATCCTTTTTTCTTACGAATTTCTTGTTTGATAAGATTACAAATCCATTTGACTCCTACCCTATTTATTTTTCAAACTCTCGGGACACACTCTGAAATTTTAGAGTGTGTCCCGATTCACAATCTGAAGTATTGTTTAAATGCTTCCCATGCATTGTCGATATTCTTCCCATCCATCAACTGATCCTATTTCACTGAACTCAGTATACTCCTCAGTTGATCATAATTTCCTGCTTTGTAGTTCAGCATGTAACCTTTTCTGAATGGAACATTCGTGAACTTAGTCACTTCTCAAGTGAGTACCATATGATCACTGTCACCAACCGTAGGCAGAATATATTTGATTATAGTGCCCTCTGACACTATAATCAAATCTCACACTCTTTGACCTTGAATTTCTTCTGTCACATGCTGTTTGAGGAAGTTGTCTCCCTCAACAGCTCAATAAATGCATTTTCATACTTCTCATGAGATTTTACTGCTACCCAGTCAATATTTGGATAATTAAACTCTCCCATTATGATTACACTTTTTGCACTCATCTTATCTATTTGGTGATACATTTCTTCATCACTAGCAACTGATCCACCAGGTCTGTAACAACAGCCCACTATGTAACTGATCTTGTTAGATTCCACTTCACACCAGATGGCTTCAAACTCATTGCCACATGAAATACTGTTAGTAATTGTACTACAATCATAGGTCTCAACTCTCACTGGATTCAAGTCATCTGATATCATTAGCAGCACATCCTATCCTCTTTATCCTTCCTAAAAATAGTGTACCCTTTACACCTGATACCAGTTAGTATGTCTGATTCTGATAGCCAGGTCTCACTAATGCCTATAATCTGAGGTCCCAACATATTGACTAAGGCAACAAACTCTACCCCTTTGTTTCTGATACTCCTAGCATTTGTGTATAGAGATAATAATCTACCTGCATGTTCTTTTGTATACCCTTGTCTGCAGCCTGCATGACACAGTTGGACAACTTGCAGATCTCTATTCTTCTCTAGTGCCTTATACATGTAAACATCTTTGCACATGTTTCATGGGTCTGAACTGGATGAACACCAAGTCAAAATCGTTCTCTCCTCATCAACATTTCCATGACAAAACCCATTCCCGTCATTAACAATTATATAACGTTGTTGCTCTTACACTTACATTCTCACCATTCCTCCCTTTATAATTTAGTTTCCCTGACTCTTTGTTAGGTCTCATACCAGTTATTAGTTTTTCTAGACTCCTGATACCAACTACATTCAGGTATAGACTGTCCCTCTTATGCAAATCCAGTCTTCCCTCAAACTCTCTCTCAAGGCAAACCACTGAATTAACTGTATACAAGACAGTATTCAAACTAATTTTAACTTATGGTTCTATGGATTAAATTAGAAATAAAACATTTCATCAAAGACCAGAGAGCACAGATACGAGAATTCTGAGAAAAATTGAGCAGTAAACAGTTGACATCAGAGGCAAAATCATATTAAAAATGAAGATATTAGGAAGGAATTCAACAGTGTTAACTTTCAAAAATGTGTGAACAGAGCAAATCTAAGGTGGTTTGCTAATTTAAACAGAATTCCACCTGCTCACATTCCTCTCAACATAGACTACAATAATGCTATATTCCCTGTATCTGGTGTACTTCAGAAAAAATAGCTAGAACTTTATAAAGAAATACAGTATAATCTCTGCACTGCATTCAAACCTCATTTGATGTTGGCTTCCCTTCTCTGCTCTCCTAAGGATTTGCTTCCTTTCCTCTATTCCAGGTATTTACAAGGTTCCTTGTTCTTGCAACTTATCATATTATGTTCAGACTGGGAGATCTGCTAATATCTGCCTAAAAGAACACAGAAAATACATCTGCTGCCCCAACTATGGTCAGTCAGGTCTAGCAGACCATGCCTTGGATACCTTGCACAGAATCAGATGAAAGAAAACCACCATGTTCCATCACATCAAATACAAACTTGACTCTTCTAGAATCAGTTGTAGACTTTAAAAAAACAAACCTAATATTAATAAATATGGTTGTATTAAACTTCCCAAAATTTTGGAAACTTTAATTCTTAGGCCTCCTACCCAACATCTAAGGCTAGCCAACCGCACCCATAGAGGGTAATCCTCATAGGACTTCAGTCTTAATTTATTCTAATCTCATTTCTTCCACTTATTGTTTCTTGTGTGTTTTTCTATGTGTTATTGCAATTTTAACATTGTATTCCTGAAGATGTCTCTGTGACTGAGATGAAATATTGAACTGATTAAGCCAGTTATTTAATTATCTCTCTTTGTGCTCTAAATTAATCCATTAAAGTGTAACATGAATTCATCAGACTTAGTCCCTTTCCTTGCTACTTTTGGCTGTCTCCAAAACTGAAGAATGCTTTTGAAGGACACAGATTTTATGGCATTTCTGATGCATCCAACATCATGTGGTAACAGTAATGAAAAGCATTCCAGAAAGTGACTCAGAAATATTTTGAACATTGGCAGTATTGTCTAAGTGCATTGCAAGAGGTGTTAATATCAGCTAGTCTACAGGTAAGCAAGTATAGTTTTTACATTTTGCAAATGTGTAATACCTTGTATGTCTATAGTTCCTGAAGAAAGAACTCTCAACAGATTAAATCATTACATTACTAATTGTTTCATGTCTTGGTTCTCATTTAATTTAAAAGACCATTTAGGAATAGCTTTATTCCCATATAGTAGGATATAAACCGTTAATCACTGATTTGAGGATTCTCTCATATATACAGTTTTCATTTTCATTTCAAATTTTTGTTCATTACAAATAGTTTTTTTTTTTTTTTGATGGATAGTGAGATAAATATATACTGTTATTTATATATATGATATTTATTGATTCAGGGAGATGCATCTCAACCACATTTCATTGATATTGTTGAGGAAAGAGTTTTTTATTTTGCTATGAATAAAGCCTTTAGCTTTTTTTTTTTAATATATATATATATATTGACTTTGCTATTTTCTTGTGTGTAGTGCCAAGCATAACTTTTTTTTTTTAACAGGAAGTTTTGACTCGACATAAAATCCTAGCAGCAGAATTTCTTGAAAGCAACTATGATAAAGTATTTAGCCATTATCAACATCTTTTAAATTCGGAGAATTATGTTACCAAAAGGCAGTCTTTAAAGGTTCGTTTATTATATGATTAGTAATGAAAAGTTTGTATTACTGCTTTTATTTAATTTTCTTTTAATTATTCAGTAGCATTTAAATGATTCACAATGTAGTATGTATGATATTTTTTATATATCAATGCCAAAAAAACCTGTAGGTCAAAAAAATTTTGCTGCTACAGGTTTTTCAGAATAGTGCTGTTGTGACTAAGAAGAAAGAAGTAACATTCTAATGTTGTTTTTGTGATCAGCTGAAGATCTTAATCTTCACAGGTAAATAGTGTGCATATGCATACTCTATTTCTCAGAGTATAGATGCTTGCTCCTTATTCAGTTCTGGGCTTTTCTGTTTATATCTCCATTGGACAGTGGTTTTCTGAGCTTGCCTTTTATATTTTTTATATTTCTGTTACTCTTCTCAGAAGGGACTAATATTTGACTTATGGACAGCCATGCTCAATTTATAGTCTTTCATTCCTAGTGCCTATAATCTCTAATGACACAGCTACGATTTTAATATAACTACTTTTGGAAGTTTTTTTTCCCACTTGGTTAGACTATAATAAATTTAGTTTAATCCTTTATCCAAGTGTAAGCAAACAAAGTTTGTGCCTGAACTAAATTCAGGACTGAGGCAACTCTTGGTAAAGGTGGACCAAGCTCTCATCACTTGTCTTAGTATCTCCCATAATACAAAGCACATCTCGTTGCGGACATGCATAATGCTATGCATTAAGGTAATGGCCACTACCCTGACTGGTTTCGACCTTTATTGAGGTTTTGGCAACTCATATAGGTAAATACGATTTGTCCATTACTTCCACTTTGGTATCACCACCTCTGGGTCTGGCTCCCACTGATGAGACCTCAATAAAGGTCGAAACTGGTCTGGGTAGTGGCCCTTCCCTTAATGCATAACAGTATACAAGTCCGCAAGGATATGTGCTTTGTATTACGGGAGATACTAAGACAAGTGATGAGAGCTTGGTCCACCTTTACCATGAGTTGCCTCAGTCCTGAAGATACTTCAGGCACAAACTTTGTTTGCTTACACTTGGATAAATGATTAAACTAAATCTATTATAATGTTACTTTATTTTCAACAAATAAATGACTTTAATGATGAACAGTATGTGCTGAGTTAGGCATGGTGTTTTGTGCATTAACATTGCGAAAATATAATGGATACAATGGATCAGATCATAAATGCATATTGGGAAGTCTTCTTGGTAAAATAGTAAGTTTGGATTGGATTGTTTGAAGTTAAGAATTTCATTAACAGATTCAATGAAAATTGGGGGTAGGGGGGTTTAACACTTTAATGAAATTAGCTGACTTAGATTTAGGTGTCGAAATGTTTTATCCCATATACATAATGGGATTTAAATGCAGTAAACGTATATATTTCGTTCATTTGTATCAGCTTAGCATGTTTGATATGTAAAATCAACACAAACAAGCCAGCAAGATTACTGATTTTCTAAACATTCTTATGTGACAAAAAGAGTGACTCCAATCAAGTTATTAACTTGAAATATTTTCAGATTTTTTTTTATGTAACTGTCTGAACATGATAATAACTCATATAATCTGTGTTTCAAAACAGTGCACAGAAGTATAGATAAGGGGAGAAACTGATAAAGAATGTTAAAAAAAAACTTACGGGTGTTCGTGTTCTGCCTGGATACAGTTATGTTTGATTAAACTTGATTGCTTTGATATTTCTCTACAGTCCAGCATTGATTTTGCAGCGGGTAGATTCATAGATAATCAAACTATACTTATGCATTTCTTAGAATGTTTATTTTGAAGTTATATTGTCATTTTATAAATATCAGTCTTGCTCACACAACAGGCTTTCAGTACCCATAGGTAATGATTAAGAAAGAATGAATTCAGAGAATTAAGACTTTCCTCCAAAAACATTGTAGAATGTTTACTCTCTTCTTGCAATTTCATCCATAACCTTATCCATGTCTCTTTTCTATAGATCATTCTCCCAATTGATCTCAGTCTTGTACCTTAATGGCACCTACTCTTGTACCTACAGTGATTACAAGTGATAAACAGGAATGTCTTTGCCTCTTTTCTGTGTTGTGATTACTGTTTGCACTTTACCGATCCAAATACGTACTTTGACTAGATAACTGGAATGAGAGCCATCATTCCTCAATCCACTGCAAACTCCCAACCTCTGTTCTCTATTCAAGCTCTGGTTCTCTAAAGAAATAAATCCTTTGCAGTCCATGATAGAAATTCAGAATATATTCAGTGGCTCATTAAAAAAAAAAAACTCTTACCTCTCACTCACTCACTCACTAATGCTCAAAACATAAGAAAATCATCAAATCCAATGTAGGCTTTGTTAGGGGGAAATGCAATAAGCTTGCCTCATGTTCAACAGGCATGGGCATAACTTCTGATGGTGCAATGGTAACATCACCTAAAGATAGGGCAGACCTTAAGCCTCTTGACATCAGCCTTTTCCTCCAACCCTTATAAAGGTGACCAAGGCAAATTACCTCCTACCAGTACCATGATCTGCTCACAGCATGCTTCCTCTGATCTTTTGGCAGAAGGACATCAGAAGAATCCTCATTAATCTTGATATTGATAAATCTCTTAGTCCACATAGTACTATTCTAGTAGTGCTCAAAACTTGTGCTCTAGAATGAAAACCCATTCCTATATAAGCTGTCATGCTCATCTATAGTCTATCAAATAGCATGGAAGCATGCCTTTATTCAGCCAGTTCCTAGAAAAAGAAGATAAAATTCAGTCACCATCAAACTATTCCAGTTACCCTCATTTCATTACTCTTGAACATGATGGAGAAGGTAATTTCTTTACTACCTATGGATCCATCAATTAGTGATCACTAGTATGGATTCTGCCATTCTTGTTTTTCAGCAGATCTCCTTGCTACCTTATCCATATTTGGATACAAGCCATGGAAAGATTTTGAGAAACTGATATGGTCACTTGATATTTCCAAGGCATCTGATCATGTCTGACATCCAGGCCTTCTCAAAAAGCTACTATCTGATGGTTTCCCTCCTGCCTATTTTGATTGGATTGTCAGTTTCTCTAGTTGTTCATTGCATGTCATGGTGAATGGGTGGCTTCTTCTCGTCGGATTTCTTCATTGGTGCTGGAGTACCCATATTTTTAGAGAAATTTTTTAGTATTGAAATGATTCAAGCTTCAAATCTTCCATAACCAGTATGTTAAACACCGATATTCTCACTGTCTTAAGTGGGGTAAAGCAGTAACTTTCATTGCTATCAAAACACATACCTGTCTTATTACCCAGAAGAAAAAATTTGACCTCACTCCCTCTTATTTTTTGATAACATTTGCTTTTCTTCCAATCATATTTTCCCTCATTGATTGAATATCAGAGTGATCCCTAGAATTCACAAAAACATCAAAAACATTGGATGCTGTTCTTAAGAACACTTGAAACGCTCTGGGAAGGAGTTAAAGATATAATACCAGATGCACTCGTGAACATCATGTTGAGAGAGATGAGGCCCATGGATCTGAGTGTTATCATGGGATTTGATCAAGAAGAGTAGGTAGTAAGCGATTGCATAGAGAAGTTTTGAATATATCAGACAGGAAAAGGACCAAGATTATGCTAAGAAATGTACCAAATGGCATGATTACAAGAGGATGTTTCGACTATTTCTTGAGCTTAAGTAACAGTTTATCCAAATCATATGTTTTTAAGGATAGGAATAGAACAGTGCTAATTGAAGAACAGGAAATCAGAAACAGATGTGAAGATTACTGTAAGAAACATGAGAGAGAGAGAGGGTGTGAAGAATATTTGGAAGAGATTCTTTCCTAGTAAGCTCTTAAGTTGATACCACCTCTGCTTAAGCATGAGATGGTTGAAAGCAGTTAAGGACCTGGATATTAATAAGGTCACAGATGGAAGGATAAGATAAAAATGATTAATAGGTAGATTGATTGTAAATTGAGTGCTTATCATTATCAATTTCCTGATGTGCCTCCTCAAGATGTGTAGAGGATATTATGACAGTACTACATGACTGACATTGTCTATAGTAATAATATAAATTCAGTGCCTGAATTTATATTATTACTATATTATGAAGTATCAATTATTGTTATAATTATTATAACAATAATTGATACTTCAGTCTATCACTTGTTAGTCCTTCAATACTTTCACATTTTATTTTTCTGTTTTCTTCAGATATCCCTTGATTATGGGGGACTTCCACTATGAAGACAGGTTGAAAAGAAGAAAAATCACATGGCTGGAAGGAAATGTAATTTATACACCTACTAAGAGATAATGTGATAGAGATGATTCAGGGTTGGAGGTTTATTTTCTACTTGGTTAAACTAATAAATTTAGTTTAATCCTTTACCCAAGTGTAGGCAAACAAAGTTTGTGCCTGAAGTAGTTCAGGACTGGGGCAACTCGCAGCAAAGGTGGACCAAGCTCTCATCACTCCTTGTCTCAGTATCTCCCATAATGCAGAGCACATCTCCTTGCAGACATGTATAAAGCTATGCATTAAGGGAAGGGCCACTACCCAGACTGGTTTCGACCTTTATTGAGATCTCGTCAGTGGGAGACAGACACAGAAGTGGTGATACTAAGGTAGAAGCAATGGAGAGGTCATATTTACTTTGCCTACACATGGGTAAAGGATTAAACTAAATTTATTATGATTCAGGATATGAGAGTGTTGGGATCAGATTGGGATCTAGTCATGGGATCAGATCTGTTCAAAACCGGTTGGCCACTACACTGCCTTTGATTGGAGATAGTGATCATGCAGTCATTACTTGGTATGTTGTGAAATGTCGAATTTTCACAAAGGGTATATGTTGGAACTACAACTAGGTAATTAGGACAAGTGTAGAAGGCAACTTGAAACAGTGCAGTGGAATGTTAGTTAGTGTGCATAGGAGATAATCAAGGGATATATGAAGTCAGCATCAGACTGTATACCAATCAGGTAGGAGTTGGATGAGTATTATCATTAGCAGGAGCTGCAAAAAAAAAAAAAGAAACTGTTGTGAAGGATGTACAAGGTGACCAGCATGATAAGGAAGACAGAATCAGATTATGAGAAGAAATTAGCTGAGCAGACCAAAGGAAATCACAGAGAGTCATTCTTCCTTTTGCTATGTGACAAGCAAAAGGAAGAATGACTGTGTAAGGAAAATGCAAGTGCTGATGGTAGTGAGGTGACAGAAGTAGACAAGATAGTTGAATTACATTGAGAATACTGCTATGAGAGACGTGACAGGAATTGATGTGAGAATAGAGGTTGGTGAATTGGATGTACTTAGGATGTTGCAGAATCTCAATGTAAATACAGCAGTGAGATCAGATGAGATGGATATTAGCTCAAGTTTTATGAGAATGTGTAAAGGAACTGGCATTTCCTCTGACTAGGCTGTTTAACTTAAGTCCCAGCTCTGGTTAAGTTCCAAAGGAGTGGAAGAAGCACAAAAGAATTCCTTTGCTTCGAGCCTCCTTTATGCAGTGGCAAGTTATAGAGCAATCAATGTCTCAGGAGTTCTTTCTTTTAAGATTATACAGTTGTCAGCATTCGTAGTGAAGAATTTATGGAGACGTAACACACGTGTTAGAATAATTACTTTATTTATAATTATGAAAGTAGCATTTGATGTTTCACCTCTGTATTGAGGTCATCATCAGGAAAAAAACCTACATATGTTACAACAGGACACAAGCTATATGACACTACACAAAAGTAAGATGAATCCAAATGCTTGTTAATCATTTACCCTAGCCTGATTTCTGGTGTATGTGTGTGTGTGGGGGGGGGGGGAACACTCCAAACATGTCACAAAATTGACTGGAAAGGTGCTAAGTCCTTCTACCACACTAAAATCTGGTTTGAAAGAAAGTTCAAAGAAGCCTGTGAAATTCTGAAAGATCATCCAAATCTGAATGCAATGGGGAAGACTTTTTATACTATTTCTAAACTTGATTGGTCTTGTGTGGCTGGTCTTGAAGCAAGAGGTCATGGTAGTGGCACAGCGATTAAACTTGGAGTTGATAATAGCTCCTGGTTTTTCTGCTGAATACCAGTGGTGAGTCATGTCCTGGAGTAGTTTTAAAATTTGGGGAACCCATCTTCAACCCATATAGCATCCAGAACAACCCAACCCAAACAGGAAAAAAAATCCTAATATGAGAGGACTTTAGAAATTGTTTAATGTAGTTCTGCTATACTTTTTTTTTTTTTTATCATCTGTATATTAGTATGAAAAGGCTATTTTATTTCGTGAATTAATTTTTAATGTTTTTTTTTTTGTTGTTTTGTTTTTTTCCCACCAGAGATCAGGCTATGGTAAATGATTAACAAGCATTTAGATTCATCTTATTTTTATGTAGTGTAGTGTCCTGTACATATGCATGTTTTCCTGATGATGAACTCGGTACAGAGGTCTAAACGTTGAATGCTACTTTCTTAATTATAAGTAAAGTAATTATTTTAACACATGCATTGTGTCTCCATGAATTCTTCACTATGAATGTCTCTGGAGTGATGGTGGAAGTTTTGGAAAAGTTGATCGAAGACAAAATTCAGCCCTTTAACTTTTCAAGAGCTGGAGGATGAGTCCTTTGGAAATACTTCATGCAGCAGGATTGCTTTGTGAAGGGTTGGTCATGCTTTAGTCATTTACAGGTTTGCCTTTTTATTATTATTATTATTATAGTGACAGCCAAATTGAATAAAGGGAATAATTCCATAAATCAGAGGTGCAAGGTCTATAGCAAATAAATGCAATGTGTGGACTCAGAGTCAAGAGCAAAATAATCTGTTGATATTCTTCTTGAGCTAGAGATTGTAGTCCTTGGGATACATGATGAGGAATGTTGTTCCTTAGAATGAGGTAGATGATATAAAAGATGATTGGAAATAACAGATTTTGTGAGTCTGCAGTTCAGTTATAAAAGAATGTTTGGAAGCTACTACTTGGGTTCCTGTAGGTTTAGCAGAAATGGGGGACATATTGGATGCTAGTTCTGCTCAACAGTGACCATGGAATAGCTACATAATGATAATCTGCCTTATTTTGCAAAGACATTTGACAGAATACCAGATGGTACTCTGTTACACAAGTTGGAATGGATACGAAACTAGTAATATGAACATGAGGGTGGCTGATAACAGATGCCAAAAAGTAGTATATGGAAAAGCAGAATCCAGGAAAAAGCAAGTGACTAGTGGTTTCCAGAAGACTGTGCTTAAAATTAATACAGTTTAATTTGTGCATAAATGGTAATAGGAATTTTTATTTTTTTTAATTTTTTTTTTTATTTTTAATCTTATGGTATAATTACACCAGGTCATAGAGGTCAAATTCATGTATTTTATAAAGCAGCTTTTCTGGAATGTTATGAAGTTCACATCTGGAAACATTCATACAAGTTAGTAAATATAGTCGTGATGCTTCCTCGATGTTACAGATTTTGCAATGGGGAAGACTTTTTTTAATGTTCTAAACTTGATTGGTCTTGTGTGGCCAGTCTTTGAGGCAAGAGGTCATGGTAGTGGCACAGCGATTAAACTTGGAGTTGATGGTAGCTTCTGGTTTTTCTGCTGAATACCAGTGTTGAGTCATATCCTGGAGAATCATTCTGTTTACATTTTCTTTTTAAGTAGTTTTAAAAAGATCAAAATCTGTGTTATCAATTAATGTTACATTCATTTTTGCTATTTCATCTACAGTTTCATTGAAAAATTATTTCAGAATCCTTATGTAGTTTGTTTATGTTTTTTGATATGTCTCTAAGTATTTCTTGGTGAATAGTGTAACAGTTCTTAATAGCCTGAAGGGCTGCTAAGGAATCTGTGAAACATATAAATTCCTTTGGGTTTTGTTTATCCAAATAAACTTTGTTTTTAATTTTATATTTTGAGACCCATAGATGAGTACACCATTCCCAGAATTGCCATTTGGATTTTTGGGGCCATTTTTTTTTTATTATTTTATTTTTTATTTTTATTTTTTTTATGTGAGCCCATACATGAGAGGTTGGTTAATCAACCTATAGTACGTTAGTACTGTGTATGGGTGCGTGTAAAGATCCACACAGATACCTTGGATCTTTATTGAATCAGGTCCATATTTCATTGTTTTTGAGAGAGCTAATGATTTCAAAATTTCAGGGTTTTTTCCCTCATGTTTCACTATTTCAAAATTAATAACTATATTTTTCCTGTCTTGATTCGGAGGATATGCTGGGTATTTGGCTATTTTATTTTCCATGATTTTATGCATTGTCGACTTTTTCTTTATTCTGTTTGCTCGTTGCCACTTTTTAAAAAGTTTACTTGTTCTACGAAGTGCAAGGTTGACTCTTTTTTTCTCTAAATTTAGTAAGATTTTTTTGCCACCTAATTTTTAAGGGAATAAGGTTGGATTTGAATTTGGCTACTTTTCCAGGAGTTGTATTCCTTAGTCTACATATGATACTAGCTGCATTTTTCTGAATTTTTATAAGCTTGTCTAAACTGGTTTGTGATGTTTTCATCCAGATGGGTGAAGCATATTCCATTGTGGGTCGGATAATAGTGGTATATGTGACTTTTAAGGTTTTAGCATCAACTTCCTAATCTCTACCAGAGATACTTTTCATGATATTTAGTCTTCTTTTTACTCTGGCTGCAACATTGTTGATATGCTCATTAAAGCATAATGATGGATCCAGAGTAATTCCAAGATATTTGGGGTTTTCATTAGATGTAATTAATTGATTGTTTAGCTTAATCTTTGGTCTCCACTTTCTCAGGTGATTATTAATGGTAAATACAAAAATTTCTAATTTAGCAGGGTTAATTTTGATTTTTTGGTTTTGACAGTATGTAGATAAACTTTCAGTGATTTTGTTTAAGTGATCTTCTGCTTTTTCTAAGCTGTTATGAGCTGAGAATAGGACCATATCATCAGCAAACAAGGCTATATTTGTTTCTTTATTTATATTTTTATCTAAATGGTTTAAGTAGATGGAAAAAGAAGTGGGCTCAAAATACTCCCTCGATGGAGTCCCTCTCTGATTTTCACTTTCTTGGTAAAAGTATTATTTATTCTAACTTGAATTATTTTATTTCTTAGAAAGTCATAAATCCAGTTTAGAACCTTTCCTTCTATTCCAGTATGACAAAGCTTGGAAAAGTTACTGCCTCCACGCCTTGTCAAAGTCATTGCTAAAACCTATAAAAGCTGCAGTGGTAGCTCCTGTGTGGATTTGGTAGGTTTGGTCAGGAAGTTATCTTGAATCGACTGGGTTAAGTAGAAAAATTGATCAGTTAGAGCGATTTCTTCTAAAGACATCCTGAAAACCTGGTAGGATATTATTTTTGTTTTGATAGTAATTCAAACGTTGGAGTATCAATTTGCTTGGAATTGAAGTCAGTGAAATTTGGCAATAACTTCCTGGTCGGTCTTGAGTTTGTTAGGCTTTAAAATTGGTATGATTGTGGCTTTTTTTCCAGTCTTTTGGCTTTTCCTTGTTTGAGGCTAATGTTGTATAAGTGAAGTAGCCAATCTAGGGCTAGGAGAGGAAGATCCTTGATCATAATTCCATGTATGTTATCTGGTCACTGATTTATTTATATCTAGTCTCTCCAAGGCATCTTTCAATTCAGAGATTGCAAATGGATCCCAAAATAATTTTTTATATTTTGGGGAATTTGCAGCATTTTTCTGCTGTTGAGCCTGTTTTAATATTTGATGGTCTTTGCTAGTATTTATCTCTAGTTTGCTTATATTTTGAAATTGAAAGGCCAAGGTATTTGCAATCTCCCTGTCTCCAATTTTGAAATTTCTATCCGGGTCTTTAGGCTTGTTAGTCTCATTGGCCTTTGGTAAGTCTCTTTGTAGATGAGCAGTCAATTTCTAAAGTGTTTGGATCTAAGTTGAGGCAGGATTCTTGCCACTTAGTTCTTTGTAGTATATTATATTTTTGTTTAATTTCAGCATTTGTGTTATTGTACTCAATCCTGATTTCTGGAGAGCTTCCAATTTTTAAGATGTTAAATAATTCATTTCTTTTAGTTATTTTACTGGCAAGTTCCTGGTGACCTTTGTGTAGTTTGAAATAACTTTTCTCCTTTAGCCTTTTGGTATATTATCTTGCTGCATTTAGGATAGTATTCTTCCAAGTTATGTAGTCTTTGTCATCATAATATATGTGATCTTTTAGCATTGTGTTTACTTCCTTGTAATTCTCCCAATTTGCTTTTTGGAAGTTCCAGTGATATTTTCTTTTTTGGGTTCAGGTTAATATTGGGGTATGGTTGCTTCCTACTGGTTCAGAGCAACCAAATAGCTTTGTCATGAAGATCTGGAGACAAAACAGTAATATCTATGGCATCTTTTGTACCATAAGAATAAGATGAGTGGGTTCTCCACTATTACGTTTCATCTAAGAAATTACTCAGATTTTCTCCTCTTGAGTTCATTTCCCCAGAACACCATTACAGGTGTTTACTATTCATGTCACCTAAGATAATGGAATTTTCTTCAATGAGATGGGATAAGCTGGAAAGATTTACAGCCTATCCCATCCGGGTTTGTTAGGAAGATGATAACAGTTGAATATGTTTAATGGCCTTTCACTTGGTTCCAGTATTTGTATTCCTTTTATTTCAGTTCCTTCTGCTACTATGCCTAGTTCAACAGCTTTATAGGACATTTCAAATTAATGTCAGAAGCCCTCCTCCATTTTGGTCAGTAGGCCTAGCTAGTCATATGATATCATAGTTTTTAATGTTTAGTCTGCTGGTTTGTCAGAGTTTGGTTTCCTGGATGCAGATAATATCAGCATCATTTGTTGGAAGTTTTTTACTTAGTTATCCTATAAATTAAAGATCCCAAGAAATTATATTCTTGGTTTAAGCCTTTATCCAGGTGTAAACAAACAAAGTTTGCACCTGAAGTATCATCAGGACTGGGAAACTCATATATAGAGGCTAATGACCTCACATCACTTTCCTTAGTATAATGAAGACATATCCTTTCAGACATGTATAATGCTATGCATTATGGGAAGAGTCACTACCCAGACTGGTTTTAACCTTTATTGAGATCTCATCAGTGGGAGCCAGACCCAGAGGTGATATCAAGGTTGAAGTAATGCAGAAGTCATATTTCAATATAAAAGGTGTCACACCTTATCATTAAAATACTCTGGATTAGAGACAGATGTTGGAAGTTTTTC
The DNA here is from genome assembly GCF_054136105.1 of Typopeltis vanoorti. Lineage (NCBI taxonomy): Eukaryota > Metazoa > Arthropoda > Arachnida > Uropygi > Thelyphonidae > Typopeltis > Typopeltis vanoorti. The sequence continues at coordinate 112,806,481 of NC_143561.1, read as the reverse complement.
ACTTGATTATATTATAAATTAAAGATGCCAAGAAATTATATTCTTGATCTAAGTATAAGCAAACAAAGTTTGCACCTGAAGTATCTTCAGCACTGGGCATCTTTGGGTCTGGCTGCCACTGATGAAACCCCAATAAAGGTCGAAACTGGCCTGGGTAGTAACCCTTCCCATAATTCATAGCATTATACATGTCTGAAAGGATATGTATTTTGCATTATGGGATACTAATGCAAGAGATGTGAAGTCTTTAGCCTCTATATACGAGTTTCCCAGACCTGAAAATACTTCTGGTGCAAACTTTGTTTGCTTACACTTGGATAAAGAATTAAACCAAGAATATAATTTCTTGGCATCTTTAATTTATATCAGCATTATGTTTGGTAGTAATAGTTCATTTAGTTTTTCTTTGCTTGCTGGAGTAATGATACCATTTAAATTATATTGGATGATATTAATATTTCTTGTAATGGATAAAATATACGAAATATATTTCAAAAAATAATGGATGAAATAGGCTAACAGTATGAGCAAAAGGTAATAGGTATCAGTTTAATATGGAAATGTGGCAAGCATCTTGAGCTAAAAAGATTACAAGCTATGTACAATACCACATTGAGAGAACTATGTATACTCCAGGAAATTGATGAAGTTTTGAGTGATAGTAGAGAGGAGGAGAGAGAGGGAGTTGAAATTCAGAGGCATATTGCTGAGATTGTCAAGGTAGCTTATAAGATTACTTGGATATTGAGGAACATGTTAACATGCAGAGATAAGGAAGTCATCATTCCTCTTTATAAACTTGATACATCCACATGTTGAGATCTGTGGATTCAAATATGGAACCTGACACAGGTGTGGTCATTTGGGTTTCTTGGGAATGAGAAAGTAGTGGAGTGGATTCAGAGGTGAGAGACCAAGATAAATGAGTGGCTTGTGGAATACTGCCTGAGATCAAGCGTTTATGGATTGCAGAAGTTGGTTGATAGGCAGAAAAAAGAGAAAATATGGTAGAAACATTACCAAAAGGGTTTTATAGGATTGATGCAGGATAAATATTTCAACAGTTGGCTAGAGGAGACAGAACAAGAGGGCATCCCTCGAAATTGAGTAAGATTGTAGCGAGCAAGGGTATAGGGACTAGATCTTTTGATTTGAGTGCAGTGAATTAGTGCAATGAATTGCCATAGTCCATTGTGAGTACAAGGAATAGCAAAAATTAGAATAATAATGCTTAATCTGTAAGAATTAAGTATTTCTTATAAACCATCCACACAGTATGATAGATATTGTGTGGATAGTTTGCATTTCCCATGATGGTCTTCAGATTCCATGGAGATGCCTGTAGGATAATGATGATGATGAATATTGGAATTTTAATAGATAACAGACTAATCTAGAGGACAATTATTAATTGTGGTACATATCAGGAATTTAATTATCATTATATATATTAAACTTTTTACTGCTGAGTAAATAAGTCAATCCAAACTCCTTGTTGACCTTTTTTTTTACAATTTAAATGAAAAAATAATATGTAAAAACTTTAAGTTGTTTGTTTTCAAATTGGTAATTTTTTTGTTCAACCATCTATTGAAGAAAATAATGTGTAACATTATTTTTTTCAACTGAAAATAATGTGTAACATTTTTTTGTTCAACCATCTATTGAAAAAAATAATGTTACACATTATTTTCAGAATGCAGGGATTCCCCATCTAGCTGCTGGGAAATGATACCATGATACACCTCGAGCTGAAGAAGAATGGTTTTTCAGATATTCACTGGATAGATTTGAATGCTAAATTGCACTAGTGTGTCTGTTCACAGTTTTTAATTTTTACAGTTTTGCAACTCTTTTATTTTTTTTTTTTTCAGTGATGTTTTTGTAGACTTAGATACACTAGCATCATTTAACAAAAAATGAAAGAGTTTGAAATAAAGAACCAAACTTTGGAGATTGTGGCAAACGTTGAAGAAAACATTGATTCAGCCAGAAAGGCACATGGTGAGGTTTTCTCTAAGGTTAAAAAAAAATCAGGAAGAGACAGTCAAGGAAAAGAAGGAAACATATGGAAAGATATTCTAGATGTTTGGAGTGATTACTTTGAAAGAATGCTAAATGAAACAAGTAGTGTCAGCATAGTGGTAGAAAACTCCCAACAGGAATGCAGTCATTTATGCTTGAAGTAGAAAAAGTCATCAAAAACCTGAAATGTGGAAAGACAGCTGGAGTAGATGAAATTCGACCAGAAATGCTCAAATATGGAGATATAAAAGTTACAGTGGCTGCATTGCATAATTATTATTATTTCAAGGCAACCCTTGGAGTCCGGAGACTCGGGAGACCCAAATTAACCATTATAAACACAAATCCTATCATACCTTTCCTAGAATCCATTTGTAGTCAGGGAACTCACAATCAATTCTGGCAATCTTTTCTGCTCACTCCCCACCCTCTATACAAAAAATCTGGTCCTACTAACCACTGCTTCCAACAACCATCTTTGGATTAGGGATAGTTGTTGGAAGTTTTTCCACTTGGTCATACTATAAATTAAAGTTGCCAAGAAATTATATTCTTGATTTAATCCTTTATCCAAGTGTAAGCAAACAAAGTTTACAGCTTTAGTATTTTCAGGACTGGGCAACTTGTATATAGAAGCTGATGACTTCTCATCACTTGCCTTAGTATCCCATAATGCAAATACAATGCAAAATACTTCAGGTGTAAACTTTATTTGCTTATACTTAGATAAAGGTGTATACTAATTTTTTGGTTATATGTAATTGTCTTTAGGTGGGAGATGAATTTCATTGTCCCATGTGAGAACATTACCTTGTTGAAAAAGTTCCATGTTTGGCTTCCAAAGAGGTTTCTGGATAATGTAAAAAAATATATACAAAAAAAATTTAAATTATTAAAAAAAAAAAAATGCTTAGCCCAAACCATGTTACTTGATGTATTATAGGTTTATAACTTTCTATGGGTGAGTGCTATTAAAAAAAAAAAAAAAAAATTGTAAATCGGGGGGATTGTGGCATTCAGTGAGTACAGCAGAAAATTACTATCGTAATAGTTTGAGTTGTATGGTCAGTTTTTCTGAAATGCAAGATTAAAAACTTAAGTATCCCAAGAGGTAATCCCTCTTACCTCCATCAAATATAACTGAATTGGGAAACAGCTGAAAAGAAAAGCATGAAAATCTCGTAGTCAGTGACTAGAATCATATGTATAATGATCCTTGTTTTGGTAGAATATGCAAGAAAAAAATTGAATTCATGATCTTTTCTTTGACAAAAAAAAAAATAAATAAAATATAAAAAATAGATTCTCTAATGCTTTATTCCAAGAGGGTGGCACTCCTGACTTATTGAAGGTCAGGATATTTGAATATCAGGTTAGAGATTGACAATATAGTTACTATAGATGCTGAGGCACAAGGTATTTATTAGACATCTGCAGAACAAAAAAGGAAAGCATCTTTGAAAGGAACATCTAAGCATTACAAAATCAGAAGGAAAATAGAAATGAGTAGTTAAACATTTCTCAAGTTCCTCTTGTGATGATATGCATGCCGTCACAAGAGAAACTTTTATTCTTTTAGACTTGCTTGTATCCAAACTGTAACTTCCATGTTTCAAAGATTGGTTCTAAATGAATTCAGGAATGTAATATTTGTTTCAATGAAACAAAGTTACAATGAAACATTCTGAGGATTTATTTGTGAATGAGCTTTCTATGATAAAAAAAAGAACTTATGAATACTGATTTTTTTTTTTTTTTTTTTCAATTTTTTTTTTTTTTCCGTTGTTCCTGCACATGAAAGGTTATTTGAAAACTTTAGTGCATTTTGTACTATGGGTCAGTTGCAGATTTTTTTCCCTATTTTTATCAATTTTTAATATTTTTTATATTTTTAATTTATTTTAGTATCATTTTCAGAAGATTAGTTATATAAAAAATTGCATTTATTTAAAATGCTACTTAATATATTGCACTCTTCTTTTTAGCTTCTAGGAGAACTGCTACTGGATCGCCATAATTTTTCTATCATGACAAGGTATATTAGCAGTGCAGATAATTTAAAGCTGATGATGATTATGTTAAAAGAAAGAAGTCGTAACATACAGTTTGAAGCCTTCCATGTATTTAAAGTAAGTTTCATATGCTTATTTCTAAAAAAAAAAAAATAATAAATAAAATTCTGAAAATTTTATTTTTCTGAATAGCTGTAACAGATACCATCACTAAACATATGAGTTTTAAATTAATGTTATATTCATGGATAAAATAGAACATTAAGATAATTATAGAAATAGTTGTAGAAATGTGGAAAGTTTGATATACTTGGTAATCAACCAGAAAAGTGTTCCTGCTTGGCTAAGTATATTACTAAGATCGTGATTCGGTGAAATCTAATTTTAGTATATCCATTTCATTGTTGTGAAGCCTATGGTTCAATGATGTTAATGTAAATTTACCTGTCATGTGATCACCTATTCCTGGCTGAATTTTCTTTGTGATGACTGCATTCCACTGTTTGACTATATATCATGATTAATTTATATTTACTTTTTTTTTTATTTTTGTGTGTGTGATGTGTGACATGACTTTTTAACATCCTGTTCAGAATATTCTAAATCAATTCTGAATCTTAGATTCCATGATTCACTCCACTATCCTTTACTCCACAGCACTCTCAACAGTCCCTTTAGTCTTTTTTGCTGTTTTTAAAAGCAAACTCTACTGAGTTTTTCATAAATCATAAAAATCTAAAATCAACATTATTTCATTGCCAACAGGTATCTTGTCATGTGCCTCGTCCAGATTTGTAGAACTTAAATACAAATCCTTGTTATTATTCCCAAACATCACTGTTTGGTTGAATCCAGCTTGTTCTTCTCCAAACATCTATTCCATAATTTTTCTTAGCCGTTTCTCAGGTATACTGGCATAAATCTTACCAGAAACGTTCAGTTGGGAAATTCCTATGTAATTCTCATTGTTTTATTTACCTTTTTTTTTTTTTTTTTTTTTTTTTTTAAATAGATGGGTACTATGGGAGCTCTACTCCAATCATCCAGAATTCAGCAGGCCTGTTGAATTATGAAATGCAGCCACTGTAAAACTTTACAACTTCCATATTATTATTATTATTATTATTATATGACACCTCAGGAGTCCAAAGACTCATCGAGGTAGGGCATCTACTCTACAACTCTCTGTCTCCACTACTCAAATTCACCAACTACAATGAACTGTAACTACCATCATCATCTTCACCAACACCATCTACTGCCCACTACCGCCACTAGTATTATTACAGACGATCACAAACATCCATGCCCACGGCAGGATTCGAACCCGCAGCCTTCTGGCTGGAAAGCGGATATGCTAACCACTCAGCCAACCAGGCCAGCAATATCTGGTTGAAAATCCTCTACTCCAGCTGCCTTTCCACAATTGGGGTTTTTGATGGGATTTTTCTACTTCAAATATTGATATGTATTCCTAATTGCATTCCTATTCAGTATTTTTTATCATCATGCTGTCACTGCTTGTTTGATTTAGCAATCACTGAAAGAAATGATTCCAGATATCTAGAGGATGTTTATCTTCAGTTTTCATGATACCTGTATCATCTGTGATTTCTTTTACGGGACTTTCCTTTTTTTCTCAGATATTTCAATGACCTCCAGGATATTTTGCCACCTTCCTGATATTGATTTTCTGTGTTCTTACCAGTCTTTCCATGAAGTTTTTTTAGCTAGTTTTACACAGTGCTTTGCTGTCTTTGTATTCTCTAAGATTACAAGATAACTTACTTGCCAGGAGCTTTCAATATGCTTTCTTCTTTTCCTTGACAGTCTCTAACTTCCTCAGTCCTCTATGGAATTCTGATTTTATTTTCCTTGAAGACTACCTCTCAGGCTGAATTGATGTTTTCGTCATGGTTTGCCACTGAATCTCCAAAGTTTGGATCTTATTTTCAAACTCTTATTTTTTCTGGAATAATGTTTGTGTATTTGAGTCTATCTATAGTTCATCTCTGAAAGCTGCTGAACTTTGATTTGCTTTTAAACTTTCTGATACACTCCTCTTTTCAATATGAAATTCAACCAGCTCAAAACTAAATGGTTATCACTTACAATTTCAAATCTTCTGTATACTCTTGTGTCTTGAACCAACATGAAGATATATGACTATCAACAATAACATAGTCGATGAGAATTTTCTTATTTATTGCATCTTCTCTCCATGTGAATTTGTGCATACTTTTTATGTTGGAACATGTTGCTAGTAATAATTAGTCCATATCCTGAATCCAGTAGGTACCATTATTATTAGCTTTGCTCTTTTCTCCCAATTTTTCCAGAAAATTTCTATATATCTGGCAATCATTTCCTATTCTGCTGTTTAGATCTCCAACAAGCACCAACATTTTCTTTTTGATTGTGTCAGCTGCCTTCTCTAATGCTTCAAAAAATTCCTCCACCTCCTCCTTAAGTAGAACCATCTGTGGGACCATAAGCACAGGTCTCGTTGTCCGGTTCCTCATTCTGATTTTTTGCCCACATCATTCTACTTGATATTGCATGCCATTCAAGAATATTATCCTCATGTTTAGTGTTAAATATTATAACTACTCCTTTTCTGTCATTGTTATTGCCTGAAAATAACGTCTTATATTTGTTGCTTAGAAAGATTTCACCTGTTTTTGTGTTCTTTGTTTTGGTAACACCTATTATATTGATATGTTACTTACCCATTTCTTTTCCATTGATTCATGTTGAGTTGGGATTTGTTCCAGTAGCTGACTTTTTGCTGTTCACCCTGGTTCCCTGATGACAACAACAAGGCCTTGTTTAACTGGGTGATGCCCCAGCCAGCATGAAATTCTGTCATGTCCATTCATTTTGCATTGTGGTTTAAGCCAGTAAGAGTAAATATTGGTTGGCTAAATCTCAAAATGCCAGCCCATCTTTCTTTGTTTATTATCCAGATAGATACCTAATAGGGTGCACCACAAGAAGGTGAAGATTGGACATTAGGTTAGGTTAGAAGTCCTAGTCGGCTCTCCATGTTCCTTAAAAGGCTATAGCTTCCTACCAGTTATCCAGCACCCTGGGAAAATGCTTTTGATGAATAAAATATTTATGGGTGTTGCTTAATGGTGAAGGCCTGATAACTGGAAGGAAACTATCATATAACTTTTAAGGAATGTGTAGAATGACTGGGACCTCAAACTTAATTTCCAGCTCTCACCTTCATGTGATGTTCTGAGTTGTGGATATGTATCTGCTGAGCTGAAAATTTGGAACATAACTGACCAAATAGTATTCTCCATTGACTTAAACCAGAAATAAACATGATAGTACAACATATTGAGGTTTCATGCCAGCTTGGGTGTATACTGGTTAAACAAGCCTGAATATAATATGAGATATTACATTCAGGCAATAATGATCATGGAAGGAAAGAAGAAGCAATGATCTTACTTTAAAAAAAAAAAAAAAATCTTTGAGTGAATAGATGTAGTTATCAGTTTTTAAAACATCAGGAAATATCATCTCCAAGTTTGAGTAGTCACAAACACTACTCAAAAACTTGGAAATGATAGTTGAACAATTTTTGAAAAAGACTGCTCCAGAGAATTGAGAAAGAAAGAGGAATCTGAATTCGTCATAAAATGTTCAGTTTTGATAAAAAGATAAAATTTTGACTGCGGTGTTCACCATTGATTTAGTGGGGAAGTGGTGGATATATAGAAATATCAACTGAAGCAATAGTTTAGCCTTGAAGACAGAGTGAAACCAAATTGCAAGGTGTGTAGAAAGAGAAGGTAAAGATACTAATTTTTAAGGATGGAATTAAAGATGAAATGCAGAATTGGAATGCATGTGTGAAAGAAGCAGAAAGGACATATAAGAATAAATAGTTATAGGTAGTTGTTTTTTGTTTAATTTTCTAGCAGTTTAGGCACTGTCAAGATTTCCTAATTCAAAACTTGCAAAGGCAAGTTTTGAGCCAGAAGGATTGCTATTGCAGTTTTTTCCTTATGTGCATGTAACTGAAGTGTACATGCACATAAGGAGATAACATCTGAGCAACTTCAGAAGGGTAGAGTTAGATACCAGTGTGGCAAAATGGGAAGATGTTCTGAATTTTAGTGTGTGGAGAACAGTAAGTGAACTGTTTACCATATGCAGTATTATTAGACAACTGGTACTCTGAAGGAATGGCTTATGTTGTATTCCCAAAGTACATTGTAATGTTCTTATTAGCAGCTTGGATAACAGCTAACTGATTCTTTCTTAAATCTACCTGAATTCACCTCTAACCCAGTGCTACATGTTTTTGACTCTTGACATTAAAAAAAAATGAACTCCTTATATTTGTTCTATCTTTTAACTTAATTTATTATACCCTCTACTTGAGTCTATTTCAGTAACAGATTCCTGCTGTTTTCTGAACTGGATAGTACAAGATTAATTCAGGAAATATATATATTGACTTCAGTTAAGTTTCCTCTCTGTGTCTTTTAGTTAAAATCAACAAATTAGTCAACCAGTCTAATCTGATGATTATTGTGATATGATCCTTCACTCAGTGCACCTTCTCTAAATATCCTTTTGCTTGACATTCAGTTAAAAGCTGGTGACCACAGAGCTGCACAGGCTATAATGTAGCATTGGCCTGATCAGAAATTTATGTTAAAGAATCTTATTTCTTTTACAAGTGCTAACCTTTTCTAATTAAACATATGATGATGATGATGATGACATATTTTATAGAAATTAAACTTACCAAGAAATTATATTGTCTAATCTTTTATTCAAGTATATGCAATGCTTTATTCAAGTGTATGCAGACGAAGTTTGTGCATGAATTATCTTATTGATTAGTCTACTTGTATATAAAGGCTGATGACATCACATCAGTTTTACATTACATCAACCTTAATATCCCATAAGGTAATTAATTTCTAATCAAATGAAAAACTTTCTACAACTATCTCTGATTTTTACTACTTATGTATGGGAAGTATATGACTGCTGTGTATTAAGTCCAGTTTTCTATCTCTTCTAAATCTGGCTCCCACTGATAAGACCTCTAATGGTTGAAATCCTTTCCATAATGTCATAGCAGTATACACTTCTAAAGGAAGGGTGCTTCACATCATGAGGTACTGTGGCAGTTGATGTGGCCATCAGCCTCTATATACAAGTAGCCTAGTCATGAAGATACTTCATGTATAAACTTTGTTTGCTTACACTTCGATGAAGGATTAAACAAGAATATAATTTTTTCTCAATTTTAACTTAAACATCTTTTAATTCAACCTTTTAATTAAACAATTTTCTAATCTTTACTAGTTGTCATACCAATATAATTTACAAACTGAAATTTGATCAATTAATATACCATAATCCTTATATTCATCTACCTTCTTACCAGATTTCATATATTTCTCAGCTGTTAGTAAATACACAAAACAGAGGTGTATTTTGTATAGAGGAAACCTGGCTCAGCTCACTCAAAAATAGAATCATTCAGACTATTCACTCTATCCTACTTAATATTACCTAACTGGTAGAAAAACTGTAACATTGTGTTGCGATAATATATAATTAAATACAGTCATACCCCGACTTACGCAAATCCGGAGTTATGCGGTTTCTGTGTACGTATTCCCGTTCTGCTTCACCACTAGTCGTATGTTTCCGGCGCCAGCCACATTTGCCAGTGTCGCACATGCTGTGAACAAGCACACTGACGTGTTTCGTGCGTTCTCCATTCATATACGATTTTTATAGTCTACAAACCTTGCAATTGTTTAATGTTATGTTCTTGATACAAATTTTATCACATTAAAAATAATAATGTCATCCAAAAGAAGCAAGTCCGATTCTGATATAGCTAGCAAGAAAAGAAAAACATTGACTTTGGAAACAAAACTCAACATTATTAAGGATTTTGAAGGCAGAATGAAAATTTGTGAGCTTGCAAAGAAGTTCGGTCTACACGATTCCACAGTAAGAACAATCATAAAAGAAAGGTTTACAGATTTTGGAGGACATAGATTCTAACGGGGAATGAATTGTAGCCACAAGGCAAGGAATAAAAAAATCATTGGCTTGCTATGAAGAAATTTTGAGTGACACAAAAAGACATTATCCGTCAGACGAATGTATTAGATTTTATGAAATGATCGACATAGAAATAACTTTCTTTTTTTTATGTACGAAAAACTACAATTATGATTATATTTCTTAAAAAAAAATAGGTGTTTTTGTAAACCTTTGGTCCTAATTAACTAATATTTTGTATGTTGGTATATATAAATTACATGCAAAATTATACCCCGAGTTATGCTAATTCGACTTACGTGCTTTTTGTAGGTCCCACCTACCGCATAACTTCGGGGTATGACTGTATTACATTTAAAGCTTTTTTTTTTTTGTGTGTGGCCCAAATTCCTTGGATTGTTCTAAAAGCATCCATGTATACATATTTTGTCATCAGATTTTTCATTTTCTATTTTTAAAAATCAAATTTTAGAGGTTATCTTGCAGTCATTTCTACAATCATCTCTGATGCAGAGCATTTTAATGATAAAGTGATATACTTGTATATTAATATATACTTGGAAAGGATTTTATAATTACCAGAAAAATGATGGCATAATATGAGCCTGACATAATAACGTTGAATTATGACCATCTGCACAACATCACATCGCGCTCTGTCTTTTTTTTGTGTGAAAATATCAGTTGTACTACCATGGCATTAATTCCATTCGATGTTTAATAAAATCAGTGCAGATCTGTGTGACGTTTGCAAAACATTTTCTGGTCTACTGTTTTTTTTTCTCTTTGTTACTGATAAAGTCATTTGTTTAGTCAGAAAGTTGAAACTTCATATAAGCTTTAAAAAAAGATAGAAAGAGGATCTACATAGTGCCAATTTTCATTAAGTTACATAATTTGGTTAACCATCCTACTAACCATTGCATTTAGCTGTTATATAAAACATAGGGTCAAAACTATATAACTGAGAGGAAACCGCCACATAGCCTTCAAAGGAATGTGGAGAACCGACCAGGGCTTCTGACCTAATGTCTAGTCCTCACCTTCTTGTGGTGCACCCTGTTAGGTATCTACCTGGATACTGAATGGATGCAGATGGTCTGGCAATTTGGGATTTAACCAACCAATTTATATTCTTATTGATTTAAACCACAATAAAAAATGATGGTACAACTTGACAAAATTTCATGCTGGCTGGGGCATTGCCCAGTTAAACAAGGCCCCCGTTGTTTTTACCAGGGAACCATGGTGAACAGCGAAAAGTCAGCTACTGGAACAAATCTTAAAACTTACCCCAACTCAACATCACCACAGTTCAAGATCGGTACTATCAACATAAGAAGCCTGAATGGCTTCTTATGTTGATAGTACCGATGGATACAAAGATTTGTACCGATAGTACAAAGAAATGGAGCTAGCTGAGGAATTGGATAAGTACCAGATTGATATAATCGGGGTGACTGAAACAAAAAAGACAAAAACTGGTGAGATCTTTCTGAGCAATAAATACAAAATGTTGTATTCGGGCAATAACATTCAAGGAAAAGGAGTAGCCATAATATTCAACACTAAATACGAGTCTAATCTTCTTGAATGACAGGCAGTCAAGTAGAGTGTTGTGGGCAAATACGAGAATGGGGAACTGGACAATGTGACTTATTTGTGCCTATGGTCCCACAGAAGGTTCTACTAAGGTAGAAATGCAGGAATTTTTTTGAGGCTTTAGAGAAAGTAACTGACACAATGAAAAAGGAAAAGTTGGTCCTTGTTGGGGATCTAAATAGCAGAGTAGGAAATGATTGTCAGACATATTATTAACATTATTAACACGATGGTTATTATTAATACGATGTTCCAACATAAAAATGTGCACAAATTCACATGGAGAGAAGAGGCAAGGAATAAAAAATGTCTCATTGACTATGTTATTGTTGATAGTGATGTTTTCCCACTAGTGCAGGACACCAGAGTGTACAGAGGATTTGAAATTGGAAGTGATCACCATTTAGTCTTGAGCAGGATAAAATTGAATTTCATATTGAAAAGAATGACACGTAAGAAAGTTTTAAAGCGAATAAAAGTTGAGCAGCTCTCAGATGTGAACTGTAAACTAAAATACACAAAGATTATTGAAGAAAAAATGAAAGAGTTTGAGAACAGGAACCAAACCTTGGATATTCAGTGGCAACCACTGAAGAAAACACTGATTGATTCAGCCAGAGAGGCATGTGATGAGGTTGTCTGCAAGAATAGAAAAATAAGAACTCCATGGTGGACACAGGAAGTTAAAGAGACAATGAAGGGAAAAAAGAAAGCATATCAAAAGTTCCTGTCAAATAAGCTTGTGCTCTTAGAGAATACACAGACAAATGTAAGAAAGCGAAACACAGTGTAAAACTGGCTAAACGAAAGTCATGGGAGGACTTTGGCAAGAACATACAAAATAAACATCAAGAAGGTGGCAAAATATTCTGGAGGTTGTTGAAGAAGCTCAGAAATGGAGGAAAGTGTGTGTAAAAGGAATTAGAGATGATAAAGGTGACATGAAAACAGGAGAAAAAGATATCCTAGAAGTATGGAATAATTACTTTGAAAAATTGTTAAATTAAACAAGCAGTGATGACAGCACAGTGGTAAAAAATTTTTGCTTGCTTGATATAATGCTCCATTGACATCATATAACTGTAGCATTTTGAATAGCTTCTCTCTTGGCACCTTGTCATACCTTTTCCAGATCTGCAAAACTTAAATACAGATCTTTGTCATATTCCCATGATTTCTCAACTATCTGTCGTAAGGTGAAAATCTGACCCTGACAGCCTCTATTTGGCCTGAATCCAGCTTGTTCTTCACCTAGCTTTTCTTCCATTGTTCTCAACCGTTTCTCAAGTGTACTTGCATAGATCTTGCCAGGAACTGTTAGAGCTCTGCTCCAATCATCGGGAATTTGTCCCTCTGTCCAGGCTTTCTTATAGGTGGATTGATACGGTACAAAGTACCTTAAACGATAGAAATATAAGATCTGATAATGTTGGAGTCTTGACAAGTAACAGACTGATTTGGAGGAAAATTGTAGATAGGAAGTTAGTAATGATGTAATTTTTTTCATGTAGTACTATCATATATCTGATGATGATGTCCAGGCTTTCTGAACTATGCAGTGCAGCCACTGTAAGACTTTTATATCACAATACTTGAGCATTTCTGGTTGAATATCATCTACTCCTGCTAACTTTCCACATTTCAAGCCTTTGATGGCTTTTTCTACTTCAAGTATGGATATATATTCCTGACTGTAGTTGTAAGTTAGCAGTTAGAATTGAAGGAAGTACAGGAAGGTGGTTTAATGTTAATTCTGGTGGCAGATAAGGATGTACATTATCCCCTCTCTTATTCCTTATATATACTGATCACATTATGAATGAAAGTGGTATTAAACCTGATATCAAATTGGAGGTGTTAATCTTAGCTGTTTGCTTAATGCCAATAATGTTATACTTCTAAATAAATTCGCTTCAAGTCTGCAAAATACTTTGATTAAATTGAATAACTGTTGTAATAGATATGGTATGAAGGTCAGCAATAAAAAAACAAAGACAATGAAAATAGGCAGAATTGTTGAAAATGTCAACTGTGTTGTGAATGGAGAACCTGTGGAACAAGAAAAACATTTCAGCTACTTAGGCACGATTTTTAGTGAAGATGGTAAATTAAATATGGAAATAGACAACAGAATCAACAAAGCTGGTATGGTAGGAAGTCAACTTAATAAATTTATGTGGAATAAGAGAGAAATTATCCAAAACAATAAATTAGCTGTTTACAAGACAGTGTTCAAACCAGTTTTAACTTATGGATCTGAGAGCTGGGTCAGAAGTAAAACACTTGACCAAAGACTAGAGACCACAGATATGAGGGGCCTGAGAAAGATTAGGGGCATGAACAGGTGGCATCAATGGCAATATCATATTAAAAATGAGGAAATTAGGAAAGAAGTTGATATTTTCAGCATCCAGGAATGCATTAGCAGAACTAATCTCAGGTGGTATGATCACTTAAATAGAACGGGAGAGGAAAGATTAGCAAAACAAGTGTTCTTTGCCAGGTTGGCAGGAAAAAGACCCAGAAGAAGACCAAGATATAGGCGGATTGATACAGTAAAAAGTGCCTTAGAAGACAGAAATATATGACCTGATAATATTGGAGTCTTGACAGGTAACAGACTGATTTGGAGAAAAATTGTTGATAGGAAGTTAGTAATGATGGAAATTTTTCATGTAGTACTATCATATCCTGTACACCCCTTGAGGGTATATATCAGGAATTTGATGATGATAAAACATAGATGTAGAGTGTAGCATTGAAATAACATGGATACAAAAATTTAATATGGCTGGTTGGATTGTTAATTCATAACAGTCCTAATTCTGACCTGTAAATATACCTCAAATAAAGAAGATGTTCTTCTTACTCATATTTGACTCTTGATGCTCCTACCTATTGCCAAACAAAGTGCTTAGCTTGTCTCTTGTACAGGTTACACCTGCTCTTCTGTGAAAAATTCTTTGGAATGCTCACAAAAATTAAAAACTTATCCTTATAGCATACTGTCATAATTGTCAGTTGTGACATTCACTTACTAGTGTGCCTCTTGCAGATATCAAAGGAGCTTCCTCCAAACATAGTTCAACTATTTGATTTGGTCATTCACTTAAGTAACTTCATCTGTAGAAACAAACCCTACAAGCAATCCAAAGGTACTGACATGGAGAGTTCTCCAGCCTTAGCTAATTCTACTTGTAACATTTAGAAGACTAATTCTCTTCAATACAACTTTAACTGTTATTTAGATGTGTTATAATGGATGATGTTTTTGATATTTGACCTGAGTCTCCTAACCAAGATTAATAGTCCATGCCATTGCATCAACTTCACCATGGAAAAAGAAAAGGATGGAAAATTAGTATTCTTGGATCCTCCCCAGTGCCCCATCTAGTGTACTAACAACTTTAATTCCTTTAATTCATCATCAATCTATCTTCACAGGCAGTTATACAAACAGGATTCAGCTCAACACTCATTCTCAAAACAAGACGTTCTATTGAAAAAAAGACCACAGGAACACTAGTCTTACATCATCCAAAAGCTGGAAAAATCTGGTCTGGCAAAACACAGATTAGACGCTCACCAGTATTTCTGGCCCAAGACTGTTACACTGCTGTCATTTTGAGTTTGAGCCATTGTTCAAAGAGAGTGCCAGAGTGCTATTATTACACTACCTAAAAGTAAATCAGAATGGCTATCTTTCTTAAGCTGAAATTTGAGAGATTCTTATTAATAGCAGGCAGTAATTTTAAATTATATATCATACCTTACCATCTATTGTATAGTGGCACTGTAGCATGTGGTTTGTACCTGTTGAAAGGTTAAAAAAAAGTTTTTGCGCTACCTTTTGAATTGCTTGTTTGTTGATGATGATCTGTTAGTTTCAAACTGAAATATTTGCATTAATAAAATATTATTAAATGTCTTGTGTCTTCTGCATGTTGCAAGAAATTTTTTTCCTATCGAATCCTCATACCATGGTATCTTGTCTACTATCTGGAATGGTAAAACCATGCTTGGTGGTTGCAGGGAGCTCATCATTGTACTGTGTGCTCTATACATAGCCATACATCTTTGGTATAGCAATAACTACACTTTTTTCCCATTCCTGACATCACAGTAATTGGCTTTTGACTCTAGAACCCCATACATGCAAGAGTGCAGAGTATTATCACTTAGTATATTGTTCCTATACTCCCTTTTTTATTAAATCATCATTTGTGGCATTGTCACTCCAGTTATTTATGTGATGCATCATACTCTTCATTCACTATGTGCATCCACTTTTTTGTCCCACTCTTTGTAGGCAAATGGGTAAAATCAATGCTATATACTTGCATACATTTGAATGGCATGTGTGTATTTCCAGAATTTTGTTTGACATGAGACTTCTAAGCCATTGTATTTGAACATTTGGTTATGCAAGAGACCCAGCCCTTAGCTCGTATTAAAAACTAAGGGCTGAGTCATTCAAACAAATAGTCCTGCCTGTGTTTTGAGGATGCCATACTGATGACGTAACCACTTCCTGTGTGTGTGTGTGTGTGTGTGTGTGTGTGTGTGTGTGTGTGTGTGTGTGTGTGTGTGTGTGTGTGTGTGTGTGGATTTCCTATAAACAGTAAAGGATAATCAATCACTTGATAGTTCACTTAATAGGTGTGACATATCATATATCATGTTTTAATCCTTGCTTCCAAATATGTATAGATAACTAGGATTTGGTGGTTATTCATAACAGAGCTTCATGATACAAAACAGTACCAGAAGAAAATATTTCATTTATTGAGCTTATAATACTCTTTTTGAAGCAGCATCTTCAGAGATCAAATTACAATTGGGGTAAAGCACACAGCACTGATTGTATAAACAATTCATTGTAATTGAAAAAGAACTATTGTTCTACCAGGGAACCAGATAAAAATAAGTTTAATTTGGAGAAGTCAGGATAAATGTAGTCATAGAATGATTGTTTTCCAGATATAAGGAAGTGTTTTATAGTTGATGCTGATTCCAAAAAAAAAGTGTTCTATACGCTCTGTAAAAGATATGATGGTAGTATTACATGAAAATTTTTGTCCTTGTCAACTTCATGTTGACAATTTTCATCAGAATTAATCTGCTATCCGTCAGGGCTCTATTATATTAGAGCTTACGTTTTGGTTTTCTAAGGCACCTTACTATATTAGTCTGCTAGATCTTGGTCTACCTGTGGATCTTTTTCCTGCCATCCTAAAAAAACATTTGATGTACTAACTTTTTCTCTCCCATTCTGTTTAAATGTGTGTGATGGGGAGGGGGACTGGTGATTACATTTCCCTCCCATTTCTCTGGATATATTATTTCATTTAAAGAAATTTGTGAAAAGAACAATGTTTAAATAAGGTATATCAAGAGAGTTTTTCTATTATGATTGTTTTCATTGATCTCATCAAATTCGAACATTGTCAAAAATTACATCACATCATATGGGGCTTATTGAGATGACTGTGATAGTTCTTGTTATGCTTTATAATTTATTTACTTGTCCAACAGTTTTGTAGTCTCAGTGGTATCACATGCCCATTTCAGTGGGGTGTGCTATCATGTGGCTTATGCAACCCATGCTACAAAATTCATGTCAATTTGACTGTATAATTTCATTTTTATCAACATATTAAAGTTTTAATAGTGCATCAGCATTCATCTAAATTGGCCCAATGCAATTAATTGTAGGATAACTTTCGATACTTTAATTTATCAATTAATTTTCCAAACACCCTAAGATTTAAAAATGACCAAAAGTGTGATTGGGAGTGCTCATGCTTTTGCATTGATGTGGCTACACGATTAAGGTCGGAATATCCATGCTTATTCCAAACACCTTTCTCTTTGGAGAATAAAAAACAAGGCTAACAAAAAAATTCTTGATCACGCTTCATGTTAAACATTCTACTGTATTGTATTGTGAAATAGAGAAGTGTCTAATGTACTCAGTTTTTGCATCTCTCTGCTTACTCAGTAAATTTGGAAGAGGAAGACAAGGCTTATCTCCTTCGACTACAATCATACAATCTACAAAAGCTCTTGCAGAAAATGGAACATTCAGTAGATCAACAATGTTTCTTGTAAATATGGGAAAAAAGTTCTGAATTATTTATAGAAAATTATATATTAAAAACTTGTCTATATCGGTGACCTAAACATATCATTTCACACTTTACACATGCAAAACAGATGAAACTCAGCAAAACAAAAACAGCAACTCATGACAAATGACAATGTTCAGTTGGATTGGTTGGCACACTAACCAATCACAGCCACTGATTTCTGGGTGCTATTGTCTCAGTGCACACCCTGCCTCACCTTCTGGGTGTTTAAAAACCACTGGAATGCTAAGAATTTGACACACTGCACCATCTGTACATCTGTTCAAAGGGTTCAAATGTGTATGTATTTGTCTTCACACCTGGGCTATTAACGCAAATATGATGTAATGCTTACATGTTGAAAAGTGTTCCCTTCATGAAGCATTAGTATATCGTGTTTAAATTTAGGAATCGCGCAAAGCCAGGAAACAATTAAGGGAGTTTTTCACAGGAATAAATGCAAAAATATGATATCAGTGATACTGCTATTCCATGCAGTGTACACAGCACACTTAGCACACTCTGAATATACACCCCTGATATATAGATGTGTGTTTGTGTATTTAGTCTGTAGCTCAGGGGAAGTGGTGTTTGCACTCTTCGGCACTAAACCACCCGAAGAATCGCGAGTTTGATTCTAGTCGCCAGCTTGAGAAACTTTTTTGCCAGCAAAGGTTGGTCAGTTGGTAGAGCCTCTGCTACTAATGGCTCACAAAAAAAAAAAAGTTAAGAAAGTTTGAGCGTGGTTAGTAGTTGGAAGGAGTCAATTGTTCGATGCTGTTGGCACACTCTCCCTCGATGAGTCTTTGGACTCCCTGTGGGTGTTACATAATAAAATAATAATGTGTGTATCAGTGCTAGGTGTGTGATGTGCACCCACGAAATAGCAATATCACTGATATTATATTTTTGCATTTATTCCTGTGAAAGACTTCTCTGATTGTTTCCTGACTTTGCATGATTCCTAAAATTAAACACGATATACTAATGCTTCATGAAGAGAACATTTTTCAACGTGTAAGCATTGCATCATATTTGCGTTAATAGCCCAGATGTGCAGTCACAAATACATACACATTTGAACCCTTTGAACAGAACTATACAGATGGTGCAGTGGGTTAAATTCTTAAACAAGTAGTTTTAAACACCCAGAAGGTGAAGCAGGGTGTGCGTTGAGACAATAGCACCCAGAAATCAGTCGCTGTGATTGGTTATTGTTTCACGCAATCTAATTGAACATTGTCATTTATCATGAGTTGCTGTTTACGTTTTCTGAGTTTCATTGTTTTGCGTGCGTGAAGTGTGAGCTGACATGTTTAGAACACTGATATAGATAAGGTTTTAATATATAATTTTCTATAAATAATTTATAACTTTTTGTTGATTACTGAATGTCCTCTTTTTTGCCACAGCTTTTGCAGATTGTATGATTCTAGCTGAAGGAGGTAAGCCTCATCCTTTTCTTTCAAATTTACTGAGCAAGCAGAAAGATGTAAAAACTGAGTACATGCGACACTTCTCTATTTCACAATACAATACAGTAGAATGGTTAACTGGAAGTGAAGTGTGGTCAAGACTTCTTGTTATCCTTGTTTTTGATTCTCCAAAGAGAAAGGCGTTTGGAATAAGCACGGATATTCCAACCTTAATCATGTAGCTGCATCGGTGCAAAAGCATGAGCACACCCAATCACACTTTCAGTCATTTTTAAATCTTAAGGTGTTTGGAAAATTAATTGGACAAATTAAGATGAGCACCGATGAACTCTTAAAACTTTCATGCATTGATATAAATGAATGATAATGCATCGATTCATATGAATTGACATGAATTTTGTTGCACAGGTTGCAAAAGCTACACAACAGCACACCCCACCAAAATAGGCATGTGACGTCACTCATATATATCTGACTTACACACAAAAGGTCACAAGACCTATAGTGGATTAGTACCATGTGTGGGCAAGAAGATATCTTGCCCATGAAAGAAGGAATCACTTTACATTTTGTTTGAACAGCTGAAGGTTGCATTCTTAGGGAAAGACAGAGTTGGGGATGCAGTGAAGTTGGTTTGGTGAATTTCAAGTTGGACTCTAAAAGGGTGTTGATTAGCAGTGGCTCTTGTTCTAATGATTTTGGAGGAATGATAGTGGCCAGTTCAGCAGAATGCTGTCATGAAAGCAACAGGTTTGCTAATTATTCTGTTAGCATGCACATAGGCAAACTCATAACATTCACTAATTTTATTTCTTTTAATATAAATTCGATACCTGAAAGGCTGGAAACTTATTGTACACTAGTCCAATGGATAGTACTCAGAGTTATCTTTTTATTTTTTATAAATATTATTTATTTAATTAAATATTATTTATCCTACTATTATTTAGCTTAAAAATGGAGGAAAGAGTGCTGTAAAAGGAATTAGAGATGATAAACGTGACATGAAAACGGGAGAAAAAGATATCCTTGAAGTATGGAGTAATTACTTCGAAAAATTGATAAATGAAACAAACAGTGATAAAAAAAACACTCAACAGAAATACATTCAGAAATACATATCCATACTTGAAGTAGAAAAAGCCATTAAAGGATTGAAATGTGGATAGGCAGCAGGAATAGATGATATTAGAACAGAAATGCTCAAGTATGGAGGTATAAAAGTCTTACAGTGGCTGCCCTGCATAGTTCAGAAGGCCTGGACAGAGGGACAAATTCCTGATGATTGGAGTAGAGCTCTCATAGTATTCATATATAAAAGGGGGAAATAAAACTGAATGTGAGAATTACAGAGGTATTTTCCTACTGAGTGTTCCTGGTAAGATTTCTGCAAGTATACTTGAGAAACAGTTGAGAAGAATTGTGGAAGAAAAGCTTGGTGAAGAACAAGCTGGATTCAGGCCAAATAAAGGCTGTCAGGATCAGATCTTTACTTTACAACAGATAGTTGAGAAATCATGGGAATATAACAAAGATCTCTATTTAAGTTTTGTCGATCTGGAAAAGGCATATGACAAGGTGCCAAGAGAGAGAAGCTATTCAAAACGCTACAGTTGTATGGTGTCAGTGGGGTATTATATAAAGTAATGCTTGGTCTTTATTTGAGTTGTAAGTCAGCAGTTAGAATTGATGGAAGTACAGGAAGGTGGTTTACTATTAAAGCTGGTGTGAGACAAGGATGTACATTATCCCCTCTGTTATTCATTATCTATATGGATCACATTATGAAGGAAAGTGGTATTACACATGATATCAAAATTGGAGATGTTAATGTCAGCTTTTTGCTTTATGCAGACGATGTTATACTTCTAAATAAATCCTCTACAAGTCTGCAAGATACCTTGACTAAATTGAATAACTGTTGTAATAGATATAGTATGAAGGTCAGCAATAAAAAGAGAAAGACAATGAAAATAGGCAGAATTGTTGAAAATGTCAACTGTGTTGTGAATGGAGAACCTGTGGAACAAGTAAAACATTTCAGCTACTTAGGCACGATTTTTAGTGAAGATGGTAAATTAAATATGAAAGTAGACAACGGAATCAACAAAACTGGTAAGGTAGGAAGTCAATTGAATAAATTCATATGGAATAAGAGAGAAATTATTCGGAACACTAAATTAGCTGTATACACAGTGTTCAAACCAGTTTTAACTTATGGATCTGAGAGCTGGGTCAGAAGTAAAACACTTGATCAAAGACCGCAGATAAGAGAGTCCTGAGAAAGATTAGAGTCGTGAACAGATGGCATCAATGACAATAACATATTAAAAACGAGGATATCAGGAAAGAACTTGACATTGTTCTTTCCTGATATCCTGAATCCAGGAATGAGTTTGCAGAGCTAATCTCAGGTGGTATGGTCACTTAAGCAGAATGGGCGAGGAAAGATTAGCAAAAGAAGTGTCCTCTGCCAGGTTGGCAGGAAAATGACCCAGAGGAAGACCAAGATATAGGTGGATTGATATGATACAAAGTGCCTTAGATGATAAAAATATAAGATCTGATAATGTTGGAGTCTTGACAGATAACAGACTGATTTTTGAGGAAAATTGTAGATAGGAAGTTAGTAATGATATAAATTTTTCATGTAGTAGTAGTATCATATCCTGTACACCCCTTCATTGTACATGGCAGGAATTTGATCATAATGATTATTATTTATCCTACTGATATAGGATATACTGGGGCATAGAGCTGACCACCTTATCCTGCAAACGGTTTGAGGTCCGATGATTAATAAACCCTCGACACTGCAGTGTAAAAGAGGATAAAAGGAAGATGAGATTATTTATTTTATTTATCTGATGAAGTGGAAGTTTATTTAGAAACTAAATAAACATCCCTATTCTAGAAATTGTTCCATATTTAATTTCTAGAAAAGGGATGTTTATTTAGTTTATTTTTTCCCAATCCATTTAATAGCTTTTTTCTGCTAATGAAAGCAATGTTGCATTTATTGATTAGCTTTTAAGCTTCACCCTGTTGCATTTACAGTATTTCAACATAGAAATCAGTAAATTTTTTTATGTGCCAATTAATCTTTTTGTGTTTGGTTTCTGATTTCTTGCTATTTAACTATTCTTTTTAAATCTCTTCTACTAATTTGTTTATTCAATTATGATCCCCTCTATTTTAATCAATTTGTTCATAGCTTTATAACTGACATTCTTCATAATTCTTTTTTTAATTCTGGTTTTGCTTTTATTCTGTATCTAATCATAAAAACATGCAAAAATGGACATGGTTATTGATTACATGAATTCATCTCAACTTCCTTATATGTCATATTTGTAAATTTAGGGACACAAAAACACATGTGTTGAACAGATTATTTTATTAATTACTAATAAAATAAAACTTGACGTTTCAACCCCTGTATCGAGGTCATCATCGGAAGAATACACGTGTATAAGGAACCAAGCTACATGCTCGTGCCCTGTATACCGGTAAACTAAATCTACGTAGTTAATTAATCCTTTTCCCTAGCCTGACCTCTAGTGGTTAAAATAAACAAATAAAATTTAAAAAAAATTAAAAAAATAAATAAATACAACTACAATAAACTGCTAAAGTCCTCATGTATTAATATTCTTCTGGATAGTTCTGATTGTTATATGATTTCTTTCAGTTGCTGTTGAATGTTACAAACACATCACCAGGTTGTCTTCTTGTAGCGGGATTTTTCTATGGCTAGTTTAGGTTGTTATACAGGTTGTAGATGGGTCCTCCACATTCTTGAAATGGTTAGGCCATCATTTTTGTTGAGATTTGGGTTGTGTTTGAGCATTTCACATGACTATTTAAATTTTCTCTCAAACCAGGTTTTGGTGCGGTGTAGGGACTTGGTATTTTTCCAATCAATTCTGTGGTATGTTTGGAGTGTGTGGTAAGAAAGGCCGGTTTTACCAAAATGGAGGTATTTAATGTGTCGTTTGTGTTCATCTTGTCTGATTGGGATAGTTCGCCCTGTTTCCCCTATGTATGATATGTTACAATGTGCATTGTATTTTGTATACCCCTGGGTGGGCTAGGTGTGGAAGAGGATCTTTAGAAGAACTGAATAGGTGTCTTAACTTATTTGGGGATTTAAAGGTGGTTTTAATGTTGTATTTGGGTAATGTTCTGTCTGTTTTTTCAGAAATGCCTCTAACATAAGGAATGGCAATAGCATTCTTTGGGGGTTTAAAGGTGGTTTTAATGTATTTGCGTAATGTTCTGTCTATTTTTTCAGAAATGCCTCTAACATAAGGAATGGCAATAGCATTCTTGAAATCTTTTTTGTTCTTACTGGTATCTTTATGGAGGATCTTGTGAATAGTTTTTTTACTGTATCCATTTTTGATAAATGTTTGGTTGATGATCTTGTATTCCTGGTTTAGAGCCTGTTCATTAGAACAAATAGTTAGGGCTCTATGTTTAAGGGTGCTTATGACACCTAGTTTTTGTGTTGAGTGGTGGTAAGAATTTTTGTGTAGGCTTGCGGTAAACTGAGGAGAGACAGCCAGAGAGAAGACGTGTGGCAAGTGTGTCTAGGAAAGGAAGAGAGTTGTTTTTTTTTTCATTTCAGTGGTGAATTGGATACGTTTGTGTTGTTTGTTTAGGTGGCTAAGGAGTGTATTTAGAGCTTCGCGGCCGTGGGGCCAAATGGCGAAAATATCGTCGACGTATCTGAGCCAAATTTTGGGCTTTAGACATGCTGTCTCTAGAGCACGTTGCTCAAAGTCTTCCATATAAAAGTTAGCTATTGGGGGGGGGGGAGTGGTGAGCCCATGGTTGTACCTTCTTTTTGAAGGTAAAAATTATTTTGCCACACGAAATATCCGGAGCAGAATACGTGGGCAAAGAGGGCCGTGATGTCATGTGGAAATATGTTCTGTAGGAGCAAGATCGTGTCATTGATTGGGACATTAGTGGAAAGGGAAGTTATGTCAAAGCTGACTAATAAATTTTTGTCGTTGAGTGTAATGTTTTTAATTTTATTAATGAAATGTTGTATATTTTTTATGTAGGAAGGGGACTGACCTACTAATTCCTTGAGCATGGCAGCTAATTTTTTGGCTAAGTGATAATTTGGGCTGTCAATTCCTTCAACAATCAGACGTAGCAGTGTGCCTGGTTTGTGTATTTTTGGCAGGCCATAAATTCTGGGCACACGGGCATAATGAGTTATTAATTTTTTTGTTGTTTCTTCGGGCCATGTGTGGACGGATTTGATTAATTCAGTTGTTTTCTTTTTGTTACATTTTGTGGGGTTGTAGTTTACCATTTGGTAGGTGTTGTGGTCCGATATTAAATGGTTCATTTTTTCAATGTATATTGTACGGTCTAAAAGGACAGTGGCATTGCCTTTATCTGCTTTCGTGAAAGAAAGATTCCTTATATTGTTCTGAGGGCATGTTCAGAATATTATGATACTGCTACTTGAAAACATTACATTATTACTAACTTCCAATCAACAATTCTTCTCCAAATTAATCTGTTATCTGTCAAGACTCCAGTATTATCAGATTTTATATTTGGATCTTCTAAGACTCTTCATACCATATTGCTCACAAACTAGATCTTAGCTTTGTGCTGAACAATTCAGTATGCCTAAGTTCAGTAGTTATAATTGACGGCAGTACAGGAAAATGGTACTGGCTTCAGTTAAATGAATCACATTATGAAAGTATCATTAAATCTGATATCAGAATTGGAGATGTTAATTTCAGTTCTTTACTTTATGCAGATAATGTTATACTCTTAAATAAATCCAGTCTGAGTTTGCAGAATATTCCTTTACTATATTGAATAGTTAAGGGATATCTTGCAATAAACAATAAAAATAGCAACCAAAACTGTAATGAAAGGCAGTAACATGGGAAACTTAGCGCTGCATTCTGAACTAAGAATCTATAGAACAAGTAAAACATATCAGCTATAGGTACAATTTTTAGTGAAGATGACAAGTTAAATATGGAAATAGACGCATTAGCAAAACTGGTCTTATTCGTGGATTCATGAATAAATTTATATAAAATGAGAGAGAAATTAGCACAGTAAACTAGCAGTATTCAAGACAGTATTCAATCTAGTTTTAACCTATGGATCTGAGAGCTGGGTTATTAGTAAAATAGTTGATGAAAGGCTGTAGACCACAGATATGAGAATTCTGAGAAAAATTAGGTGATAGAACAGATGGCCTGGCATCACTGAAAGAATCATATTTAATATGATTCTTCCAGTGATGGAAGATATTAGGAAGGAACTTGACATTGTTAGTGTTCACGAATATGTGAGCAGTGCTAATCTAATATAAGCTAAGCTTATATTAGATGAAGTTAGATTAGCTAAGCTAATTTAACTTAAGCAGAATGGCAGAGGAAAGGTTAGCAAACTAGGTGTTTGATGCTAAGATGTCATGGGGAAAAAAGATCCAGAGGAA
Organism: Typopeltis vanoorti; assembly: GCF_054136105.1. Lineage (NCBI taxonomy): Eukaryota > Metazoa > Arthropoda > Arachnida > Uropygi > Thelyphonidae > Typopeltis > Typopeltis vanoorti. The sequence continues at coordinate 112,780,737 of NC_143561.1, read as the reverse complement.
GACCAAAATATTATATATGATAATATTAAAGTGCTGACCCGTAATGGACTAATTTAGAGGAAATTTGTTGATGGGAGATTAGAAATACTGTAAACTTAATCGTAAACTTAGCCCTTGAAGGTACTTGATGATGATAAAATAAATAAATGAAAATGATGCAAATCATTTCTAGTTTATTTGTTCTGCATATTTTCTACTTCATCTCCATGCAGCCTACGCCTTGTTGCCTGGTATAGTGTAATTTCATTTTGTAAAGAGAGGATTAAAACAACACAAATTAGGAATTGCATAAGGCTGTAATCTTAAAATTTTGTTTTTTTAAATTATCCTGTCCATATAGGGTTTGTTTAAAATATTCTCAAGTAACTTTTCTTTCTTCAAACTTTGTTCTATTTAAATGCATTTTTTAATGGTTTCTCTTACACTGCTGTGTGATAATTGGATCAATCCTAACTCTAAATTAGTTTAAACAGAATCTGTTATTAGTAGGCTGACCATACGTCCCGATTTGACTGGGATGGCCCCAGTTTGAAGGTCCTGTCCTGGGAAAACATAATATTATATTATTACTATTGCTATTGTACATTATCATGAGTGGGAGGGAAGTAAAAATAGAAAAACATGCTATGCTAAACTCTAGAATATGTGTAATCAATCTGCATTAAGGCCACTTCAATTGTGGCTAGACCACTACTAGCTATGAAACTATGCGCACGCAGCATCTATACAGGCATGCAAATCACATGTCCATGATATAGCATCGTGCATGTTTACAACGCTGTTCATCCATTCTAGTAGTGATTCAGGTGCTAATCACTATGTGAACCTGACGTGTGCTGAGAGTGTTTTGCTTTGGTTGTTTTGTTCTGCTTTGTTCCTCCCTGTCTACCTAAATGGAATTGTAAGTTCACCCGATGAACTACAAAAGGGCTTTCCTTTTCTTAAGAGATATTGTGATGAAGTTTATTGGGTGTGATGCGATCATTGTGCCTCAGTTTTCTCTGTAGCGCATGGCGGGCTGTCAGACATTAAAGACCACTTGAAAAGTGCTAAGCATAAAGCTGGTTTGTTAGTGGCGGCTGGTTGTTCTTCATTATCTATATATTTGTATTTCAAAAACAGTAATTCTACAAAAAAAAAAAAAAAAAGGACCTAGCAATCGCAGCTAAAGAAGTAACATTTGCTTACCATTCCATTCCATTTCACATGATGTAAGGTTCAGAACCTCTGATTGTTCATCTAAACTGATTTCGAAACTTTTTGAACCAAAATTTGCACTTGAATGCAAGGCTGTCGTCTTGAATGTAGTTGGACCCATAGTAATTGATGAACTGTACGAAGACTTAGAGAAATGTAATTTTATCACAATTACAACAGACACATCAAACAGGAAAGAAATTAAATTTCTGCCAGTTGTTGTAAGGTACTTCATGTCCAAATATGGAATAAAGGTTAACTTCTGGTTAAACATTGGAATTAGTGACAGAATCACTTAACACTGTCATTAAGAAATGCAAACTGTCTACTAAAATTGTTGGATTTTGTGGTGATAATTGCAGCACCAACTTTGGAGATGTAAAATGTCAAGGTTTTTGCAAGTTTGAAGAAAGACTTGGGGAGAAGCATTGTTGGTGTTGGCTGTGGAGCACATATTGTCCACAATTGTCTACAAACTGCAGTAGATGTTCTTCCAATAGACATTGAAGATTTGATCGTTAAAGTGTACAAGTATTTTTACATTTATACCATTTGCATATCTCAGCTGAAAGATTTTTGTGACTGTGCACAAGAAATACAGGAAATTACTGAAACATGGAAATACAAGATTCTTACCCCTCCTCCCAGCTATTGAACAATTTCTTCATATGAATGAAGGTCTGAAGTCTTACTTCTGCTCATTAGAGCACTGTCCAGTGATTACAAGTAATGTTTTCAACAGTGAGTATGGAGAAATGTACCTGTTTGTGCATGGACAGCTCCATCTCTTCAATGAAACCATTTTGGCTATGGAGACAATGAAGGCAACTGCAACTGAAGTGACCATTGAGCCTGAAAAACTGAGAACAAACATTCAGGAAAGACTAGAAAGTAGATTTGAAGACGAGGGACAGATTAATGGTACAGTTGTCATGCAAGAAATTACTGCCTTTTATGAGAGATGCATCTCTTACATTGAAATGTGGCAAAACAGCTTTGGTGAGGACACCAGATCCTTTTCTTGGGTCAACAATAACACCTTATCATGGCCTGATGTAGAAATGTCTGCAGAAAAAGTTAATGAGGTAGTTGGTTTGAGGTTATAGATTTGGATAATCTTTTTGATGAGTAATCACCAGCTCGGTGATTGCTAAGAATTTTTTAGAAGAAAATAGGAGGCAAACAGAAGAAAAGTGGGTAGTGGGTTGGATTGTTCTCCCATTTCAAGAGCCAAAAGATAAATTTGTGTAACCTCTCTCTCTCTCTCTTATGTCACAGAATACATATAATAAATTTAGTTTAATCCTTGCAACATCACAGAATACATATTCTGCTTTCCTAATACTTCTGCTCCAGTCGAAAGAATATTTTCAGTGATGTGGTCAGAAGAAAGAGTAGAATATTGGAATCAACTGTTAAAAGTTTTGTTGTATTGTAAAATTAATATTGAACTCACCTTCACACAGTTCTACAACAAAATAAAAAAACAACACACAATTTTTAAAGAAGATTCACTCAAGTGATAAATATGAATGGTATACTACAGCTTAGAAGAAATAAAGACAGTGGATAAAAATACAGGTAACCCTCATATAACGCAGATGTTAGGTTCCATAGGAATGCCGTGTTATATAAATCACGTTATGCGAGACTCAGATCACATAGAAAAAGTATGATTATGTTCCAAAATCGTTTTTTTTTTTTAAATTATATAAAACAATGACATATCCAACAAAAAAAAAATTTTTTTTATTTAATTCAGATAATTCATGTAAGTTATGAAAATAAATAAATTATGAAACAAATACATAGTATAAAATTATAAATTTACAAATTGTACATAAACTTCATTGCACATAATGCATAAATGTTTTAGACAAAATAAAATAAAGTGCATATTTTAATCTTTCATAGCACGAGGATTAGAAGATCAGTTAATAAACATTGGTTTTGTCATGTAATCACCTGATGCATTACTACAAAACAGTAGAGTAATTCTATCTTTAGAAACTTTGAATCCAGAAGCTGACTTTCATTTTTCGAAATATAGGTGCATTTTTTTTCCCCCAATATAACCCAGATTCATTCACATTGAACACCTGGTCTACATCATAAATGTTTATAAACTATGAAAGCTTTTTGTTTAATAAGATTTCCATCCAACGGAATTTTCTTTCGAGTGCAATCTTCTATCCAAATCATTAGAGGTTTCTCTATTTTTCCATTAGAATATTGCATATACGAGCAATGTGCTTTGCACTTACCATTGACCCAGCAATAAACACTTTCTTTGATTTTATGTTCATTTTGTTTGTTCGAATTGTTGATTCGTTTAAATTCAAAGTCCTTGCAACAGCTCCTGGTTTTTCTCCATTTTTCAACCGATCTAAGATTTTAATTTTGTCTTCAAGAGAAATACATTTTCTTTTCAATGTTGGTTTTTCCCTTTCGTTGCAGTTTGTGGCCATTACTATAAAAATATTTTTTTAGATAAAAAAAAACATTACATATTATGTATGTAACTCACCAGAAAATAAAGTGCTCAGCTTGAGATTAACACACTTATGATTTTTAATGCGCTTTCCTGACAGAAAACGAAGAAAATTTTCAACAATAAACACTTTATACAGTAAACAATTGACGTACATGCATGCTGATGGGTATTTTTCCCTAATATAAATTCGCTACTTATAACTACATGCACAATACGGGCAGACACAAAATTTGATTTTTGTTGCACGGTGAAAAATATATGAAAAGATAAAGGGTTATTGCAATGTGTAGACGTTGTATTTTTATCGAAACTGCATTATGTAAGTACCATGTTATGTGAAGGCTACCTGGATTACGAACATTGTTTAAATAATCATTAATCTCATCAACATTCATAGACTAAAAACTATTTTTAAAGTTGAACAGTTTTATTCCAAAAAACAAAATAGACATTTAAAACATACATAATTAATAAAATACTTTTAATTTTTTTTAAAGTTAACGGTAAACCTGTTTTGTTTGCTTTTCTTGGAAGAACCGTGCTTAAATGTACAATTATTTTGATGCCAATTAAACAATTTAAAGTTAAAAGCCAGTATTAATATATTTGTCATATCAGTTATTGTCTTGTATAGAAGTGGGCCGGGTTTGGGAAAATCAAAATATGGTCAGCTTGGTTATTAGAATCAGTCACTTAAAGATGGAAGAAGAAAGTTTAGCAAAATAAGTGTTTGAAGCAAAGAATGCTGGAAAAAGACCTGGAAGAATGAAATGTTAGTTATGATAATATTGGACAAATAGACTAATTTTGAGGAAAATTATTGATAGGCAATTAATTATAAGGTAAACTTAATCATGTGGTGATTAAGTGCTGTTATATCCTGAACACTCCTTGAGAGTACACATCAGGAAATTGATGATATCTGTTATTCTCATATTGTTATTTTGTGTAATTTTCACAATTTTTGCGCTGTATTTTATTTATTTATTTATTATTATTATTATTATGAATTTTTTACTTTAGGTATTTGTAGCTAATCCAAATAAGCCAAAGCCTGTCTTAGATATCCTTCTGAGAAACAGGGATCGATTAATAGATTTCTTATCAAATTTTCATACTGATCGTTCTGATGATGAGCAGTTTAATGATGAAAAAGCTTATCTTATCAAGCAAATCAAAGAATTAAAGCCAGAAGAAGAACATTAGTGAATATCTTTGTATTAAAAAAAAAAGTTACTCTAAAAGCTGTTAAATATTGTAGAGCTTAAAAATAAAGTCAAAAACCTACACACACACACACACACACACACACACACACACACACACACACACAAAGTACTACCTTGATAAACTTTACTTAAAAGCAATTTTCACTAAAATAAATTTGCATTTATATTTAATTTGATTAAATGCTGCAATGGAATATTTTTAAGAAAAAGTGATTAATGTAACAGATAAATTAATAAGGTGTTCAACAGTTATATGGGTAGGGATGTGTGCATGTTTTTTTTTTTGTTTTTGTTTTTGTGTGTGGAGGGGGTATTCATTGACATGATTTTGATATAGGCAGTAAATTATTAATTTATTTCTTTCATATTGCCTTCAGTGCTCTGACCTTCATACTTCTCTTTTATTAGTTTTAAATGTCCTTGAGAATTATTTCTCTCTCTCTCTCTTCATGTTCATTGGATTATCAGTATTGCTTAGATGAATGGCTATTAGTTTGGGCTGCATGATAATCTTATGCTATGTTACATCAGCTCGTGTCTTTTTTTTTTTAATATCCAGTATAGAAGCTTTAGAAGTTAACTTTCAAACCTAGTCTTAATTCTGAGGAGTTAAATGCAACCGAGGATAATTTCTTATATATATAGATAGACTGGATACTCTAAAGTTGTGCACCTTATATTCGGAATTTCTAAAGTATGTCAGATACTACTGTTTTGTACACAGATGGTACATCTGAACTGTACATTATATTAATGGATAAAGAGAGAATTAATTGTTAATGTGGTAATTGTTCTTTGAATATTTTTCCTGTGAGCATGACAAGAAAACATTTAAACTCAGATATGGAGTTAATATTTTCTGTCTTACAACTGTGAATTTCCTTGTTATTAAAATCAATCAAAATACTGTAAACTAATTGAAACCGTTCGCAGTTTAAAAATGCAGTAATAAAATAAAAAGTGTTTGGTGTGTATATTTATCATGTACACTAAAAAGTATGTTTATCAAGTTAAATATGAGATTATATACGTCATGTAGAGTAACAATGGAATTTAACAGATTCGGAGTTTTTTTTTTTTTTTTTTCCACTTACTATTTTTAAATAAAATGGAATATAGCCAATTATGAAAATAAATGCAGTATTATAGAATAATTACTAATTTCGGTCTGCAATTAGCTAAATAAAAAAAAAAATGTTTGTACATTCTTTTTACTTTGTTGCCGAATGGTTGTATTAAGCTTGTTTGTACCATTTCATTAGTTACCCTATTTGTAACTAGGCATATGGGTGTTGGCATTTTATCAAGGCTGTATTGTATATACATGTGTGCACATTATTTTACTGCTACCATGACTAAAATACACACACACATTTTTTCCTCTTCATAGCATTCAGCTGTTTATGGAAGACATAAAATCCTAGTATTTGTGAAGACAGAACTTTAATTTAACTAACCATAAAGTTATTCTGTCAGTGCCTGTCCATAACTTAGTTAGTCCAAAAAAATAAACCACTTTAATACTCTGTAGTTTACATAAATTATGTTGATATTTATAGTTCATAATTTTTATAGGTTAAGATCATAAATGCTTGTTGATATATTACTGGAATGCTGTAATTTGCTATAAATGATAATTGTGCACTTTGTTGAACTTCTTTCTGGTACTGTGATCTTGCATTAAGTAGCAAAAGAGTATTAGGTTTATAAATATATCCAGTTGTTTCAACATGTTTCATTAAACATAAAATAACAGCTGAGAAATGCTGCATTTCAATGACATGCTGGAATTATTGAACCTGTTTTTATTGTAGTTAAAACGGACTGAAATTCACTTATGCTTTTTGAGATGTAAAACAGGATCGCAATGAAGTTACCCCCCCCCCCCACCCTTTTTTTCTGAAAAAAAAATTAATGATAACTTTTAATATGTTCTTCTAAAATGATTTTAAAAGAAAGAAAAGCAAAACTATTTCATAAAGCCTTAGTAAAATCATTTAAATATCGCTTATATCACTTATATTTCTGTTTGTAGGCTTCTTTGTTATGTAGTAAACAAAGAATTATTAACAGAAAAATAGAATCTTATTATTCAGTGGTGTTTATTTGTAATTACAAGTTTGTAGAATGTGTTTATTTCATTAATTCATAAATAAAATACTACCTATAAGTTTCTTTAATTAAATATCTGGTAACTTCATCTATCATTACACAAAATAATCTGTGTATTTCTAAACTAAATACTACCTGAGTACTTCTGTACACATCTCTCCCTTTGCATTTGTTAATTTTTGTACCATTTTCTTGTACCACTGATGAAGCTGCCTGATTCCGAATGAAACTTTTAGATATTTTATTTGTAATTTAATTGAGAGTAAGCCAGATTTGGTCTAAAAATGTTGAACTCTGTTATAAAAATTTTTCAGTAAGCATAATCAGTAAGTTTTCAGATCCTGCATTGCAGTTTAATTTCACTTTGACTATTTATGGTTAGTATGAGAAAGAACATCTGGTTTGAAGTTGAGTAGCATATAAGAATATAGCTGCAGTCTTTCCTCAATTTTTCTGTCTGGGAAATATACTTGTCTCAAATATTTTTGTTTGTGCATGAATATGGTTGTCAGACAATATAATTGGAATACAAAAACATTTAATTTGATAGTATTGATTATTCTACCCCCATCTCAAGCTAATTCACAGATTACCTCAAAGAACATGATCGTTATAGATTTTTTATTGAAAAATTATTTTATACAATATTGCATTACTTTGCATTTGTTTATATTCAAGAACAGTGAAATGAAAATCATCCATTCAGTATTAGATTTTATTAATTTCATTTTTTGTTTTCAGTTGAAGTTATTCTAGTTATAGCTAAAACAAATGTGAGGATTAGCATTAAGTAAAAAAACCGACATCAATAGTTTTCACTGTTAATTAGGAATTGTCCATAACTTATCTGACACCCTTGAGGAAACTGTGGTTGTATCATGACTCATTGATTTGAGTTTAATTTATCAAGAATTTTCTATTTAATATTCTTTAAATATTAACCTACTTCAACACAGAATGAAAATTGAAATATTGATTTGCAAAGATTTGCTTGAAACAGGTAGAAATATTGTCATGCCATTAATCTTTTAAAATTCAGTAACCTTAGGAAATAAGTAAGACAAATTTCACTTCACTGTACTGTTTAAGGGTCATATCCATTTTTCTAAAATTACTCTTAGAAATTAAGTTTATATGAAATCCTACAAGGAGAAGTAAAGTAATAATGGCAAATATTGCTGATGGGGAAAATAAAGATGTAAATGGCAAAACTTTGAAGAATTTGTTTTGATGTGATTTTAAACTGAGTATATAATGAAGTTAATACTCCCAGTAAATTGTATTCATTTTAATGACTGCTTAAATGCTTCATGGTATTGTATTACAGCATAATAATATTATAATTTTATGATACAATAATGCATACTAATAAGATATGTTCATTTATAATATGAAGAATTATTATAAATGACATCATATTAGTATGCATTATAAAATGACAATACTTATTTACTAATATTCATAACTATTATTTTTGCTATTAAATAAAATATTACTAAATTTTTTAAAGTTCATTTCTGTGTAATTTTCCATGCTTGGGGAAATTGATAAATGGCATATTGATCAGCATCATAATCGTTTTTACAAACTACTGGCATTCTATTGATGTATCAACTAACTTAGCATTAATAAATAAAACTGGTCATTGCTTTTTCCAAAAGCACATTTTCAGAGTAAATAAACACAAAAATATATCTATGACAGAAATTTTGGGGATTTTATTTCGTTAAAGCTGAGGAATCTTAATTCATTTTGTTTTATGGTATTTTATTTGCCCATTATGGAGTTTTTCAGACATGCAGTTTCCAACATAAATGGCAAAGTTTTTTAAAATTTAAGGGAGCAAAATGTAGATTGGTTAGTAATATATAACTATATATATATATAGATAGATATATATTACTTTATATATATTATATAGGAATTCCAAGCAGTATTTTTGTTTTCAGTGGTCATAGATCAGTTGCCAGACATCCAGTATTAATTGAGACTGAATTATAATTTAACTGCAGATTAGTAAACAAGTTCTCTCATATGGAGTTATATGTTATATGTCTTTTATGGAGGCAAAATTAGTGGTTTGGAATAATGGTGGGGAGGGGGAAAGGGGTGTTCAAATAATCAATAAGACTGCAAATTATGGATCACAATCAATTCGACTTTTCCAGTGCTAAGTAGAAGTTATTGTTGAAATTGGCAAAACTGCCAAATAGTGGACATTGGAATAAATGAGTGATTTTTGGACTTCTTCCACTGTCAGATAGGAGGCTCACTTTTTAGGTTTTTCCTGTTAGATAGGGTTTCCTTGTTTAGGTAATTGATGAAATTTCAAATAAAAATATTAAAAAACATTAGATTTTTATTAATTTAGGTTAGGGTTTGGAAAGGTTGAATATCATGTAACCCTTCTGTATATCCTGATTCAGACTAAATAGTGCCAAGATAATCCTGATTTGTTGTACCACGAAAATATATATTGTAGTAGTTAAAAGCACACATTTTTATAGCATATAAATTGTTCTGATTATATATTTTCAGAATAAAGTAAAATTCTGTTCAAAACTTAAATTTTTACTCTTACAATTAGTTTATATTAAAAGTCCACCGGAGACATTATGGTTAAAAAGATGTCAAGTTTAAGTACTAGAGTATATTTGTTTATTGTAAAAACTAGATTTAAAAGAACATAGTTTGAGGTTTATTATGTTAATAAGTTAATTATTAGTATATAAGTATATTAGTATATAGTAAGTTTATTAGTATATAAGTTAATATAACTTAACTTCCAAATACTGTTCATAGTGAATTGAAAGTACTTTCTTGGGCAGGAATTAGGGAGGGTGGGTTCTTGCCCACAACAGAATTGTTCTCTTTCTGATAAATTAGAAAGACATTGTATACATTAAATAAAAGTATCACTTAGTCATTCCATTGAACTAACTTGTTGATATTTATAGTTCATGTGACTAATCTTTTTTTTTTTTTTTCATTTTACATTGTGAAAGTAAATATGGGAAAAATTGTAGTTCACTATGTTATTGTGGTTGAAGTAGCATTTACATGTTTGCTACAGAAAGCTTCCATTCTTGTATTTACTTGTTGATAACTAAATAATTATTTTTGTGAAACTTTGGAACTCATGTTTCAGTTATGAGAGTAAAATATTTTTATTTGTTTGTGTAGATGTTTGTTATTTTCTCTTTTTAATACTGTTAATGTGTATACAACAAAAGAGTATTAAGTTATTTCATTATCATAATTTGTATGTTCAATATTTAATCATTTATGTACAAATTTACACTTTTTAATAGAACTCTACAAATTATGGCCAGCAATCAAAACTATTGTGGTAATCTAGAGATTCTTTGTTGCTTATTGCCGATGATATACTAAAGAAAATTCAAGAGTGAATAAATAATTTTACTTTTATCCTTGTCTCTTGATTGTTTTTAATTAACAGTTAAACCTAATTAAGTAATCAATTTTAAATGATATTGCTGCTATTAAAATTTTGTAAAAAGTTTTAATCTCTCTCTCTCTCTCTCTATATATATATATAGAGAGAGAGAGAGAGAAAGATTTTATATATATATTATATGTAATCCGAGTAAATACAAGTTACAATTCTTCTGTTCACTTTTGTTTGGATTCATTGTAGTGAATGAAAACAAATAGTGTGTTGAAATGTGGGTTGTAATTGCATAATTTATCAGTTATTTCTGATTTTCATTTAGGGATTAGATTAAATGAAAAATAATAATAATCTTGAGTAATAAATGGCTTCATAATACAGCATTTTGTACTATCTTCATTAAGTAGCTCTGTGGGCAGAATTTTTAACTAATTATTGAGATTTTTGAATTTTGATTCATAGTGAATTGATAGAAAACTATTTTTAATCAACTGCTAATAAGTTTCTTCTCCCCCCCCCTCCACACCTTTAGTCTGCCTGTAATACTAATATGTTACAAAAAAAAAAAGTTTTGAAATTTTGAATATTATTTGAATTTCTTAGTACATACCAGTTTCAGAGTATTTTGCTCTACATAAATGAAAAACTGCATCTTTATTTTTTTTTTCATTAATTGCTATCTGGACTAATTTTGTTATGCGATGATAGGTGTCTCACTTCACTGCAAATGAAATAAGATAAGGTATTGAGCTACTTTGCATAATGTTTACCTACATTAGGATGGCTGAAAATTCACCTTGTAGTGTACAAGCATATGTTGAGATCAGTTATGGAAGGGCTTAATGGTGTTCTAGTAGTTCCTAATACAGAAGTTCCTGGCTTTCTGTTAAATTAAAATGTATAATATATGTAAATAAGATTTGGATATATCAAATTTATTTGATATATCCAAATCTTATTTACATATATTCTTATCCTCTCTCTAACCAGGGACTGAAATAGAAAATAGATTTTTGGCATGTTTTGTTTGAGAAAATGTTGACAAAATGATTTAAGTATGAAAAGTTTATTCTGTAATCTCTACAGTAACTGTGTATGTTAAAATTGTGTAAAACTGGTAGAGTATTGATTATCAAAACAGTCCTGAAAATCTGAAATAATACACTACTATGAAAAAATGAGTTTACCATATGTATATATAGTGTGCATTGCGAAACAAAATTGATAATATATCACTGAAGTATGCAGAACTGGCAAAATGCTTTACAACCTTGGAGAATACAGTATACTGTTCTCAGTATTTCTCATTACATGAACACTGCTCAATAATGTCTATTATGAAGATTAACTAATAAATACTAATATATTACAAAAAAAAGTTTTCAAATTTTGAATGTTATTTGAATTTCTTAGTACATACCAGGTTTCTTATTAATTTAATTTGTAATATTCTTAAAATGATGAAGATTGTAATACAGAAACACTTCACATGGAAAGTTGTTCGGAGAACAAAGGCAGATGAATGAAAGGAAGAGGAGAAGCAGTCTGCAGTTCAACTGTAAGAGGTCCAACACTTATTATTTGTTTCAATGGACTGATGAAGCACATAGAAATAATGGATGCCAGTTTAGTGAAAGAGCATCCACAAAGAATTATCTATAGAAAAAGACAAGGGAGAAACAGACTATCTGTGAGATCAGTAGTTGAAATGAGTCATTGAGAAAGGGTTCACTGATCAACCACACTGCTCTTTTCTGGACAGTATGAATTTTAGAGATTTCAAACTGGTGTACTGTATGAAGCACTTGAATAGTATTCCAAGATGGATGGATTTTGGATTTGTACAGAGTTATTAGCTTGAGTTTTTTTGTAAAACATCTTGTTTCAGTAGCATAAAGGATGATAAATTAGTTGAGTAGGCTGATGCTGTGAGGATTAAATTTGTTCTAGGTGGCTATAAGTTATGTTGTAATCAAGCCACTTTTAAGAAGCAAGGGTAAGGAGAAAAGTATAATCTATTAACAAGTGTTTGGAGATAAACTTTGCATGGATGCTAACTAGTGGCTGCTAATGTTTTAACATGAAGAGAGGAATGGTAGTGGGCAGTTTTGATGGAGCAATAACTATTAAAGAGACAGCACTAATGAGAAAGTGACTGTAGAGAGTCTGTGAGATGTCACTTTAGGCAGATTATCCTCTTCTGTACAGGTATACAGTCCAGAATCGTAAGGATACACCATTGCAAGGAGGGTATTCCCACCTTGTGTTAGACAAGAGGCAATGTTTGTACCCAAGTTAGTATTTATTTCTACATATCTATGTATGTTGCTGAGTTGTGAAATTATGCATTCCTTCCATCAAAGTGTTCGATTGACTTCGGAATTGCTGAACAATTGATTTTTGAAAGTTATTTATGAAAGTTATTGAGAGGGTTAGCTGGCCATAAACTAAAAAATAAATGATAATGTTACAAATCAAACATTCATACTAATAAATCTCAAGTCCATAAGACTCAAACCTCGTTTTTTAATCAATCCTGCCTTTGAAAGACAAAATTGTAACCTAGAGTAACATTTAATAATAAGACCGTACTTTTTTCAGACTTCAGAGCTTTAATAAGCATTTACCTAAAGACTTTTGCAACCAACAATGCCACAGTGGCACTGTATTCATGTGTGCTGCCATTTGATTGAATAGTCAATCACTATCCATTTTCCTTACTAATGCTTATGATATTGCATGCTATCGTCATCACACTATTCTTGAATGGAGTAAATCACTAAGAATACAACAATGTCGATATTTTAAAGAATTATGTAAATATTTACATGTGATAATGCGAGAGGTCATTGACTGTCTCCTTAAACTTATCTTGTATATGAGAAAGCGAGTGGAGACAGAACCAAGCAGCTCAACCAGAGAAGTGGGGAACTAATATCCATTACGTCTGTGGCCATAAATCTTAAACATTTTTGCTTGAGTGTTGTCTACCTAGACGAAAGGCATGTTTTCATCTAACCTGTTTTCAACAACAGTATTGCACAGCAGAAGAGAAAATTCACTTTTAAATGTTTAAACAACGGTGGATGTGGTATATATGTGAAATAAAGTTTGAAGTTATTCTGAGAAGAAAAAAGTTTGGCTGAGCTTGTGGAAGGGAAGGGGTCTTATTTTGTGGCAATACCGACCATGATAGTGTGTTCAAGTATAGAATTCACTGCTTGGAAAGAAGTCAGTGGACACCCCTTGGGCATCGTGCCATATGGCGAGTCACGTTTTTTGTGGTCAATATAAATTAGAGGAATATGATGCTCACAAGTCAGTAAAACTGACTGTGAATGGCTGTGAGAAGGGAACCGATGGAGTTTGGAAAAGCCATTGATAGGATGATATGTGGTAGGCCTAACTGTTCAGCAAATTGTTAACAAATTGGGCCGTCTCGTCAACAATAAGTAATACCATAATGAGATGGAAGTGGAGTCGGCTACAAGGGCTACCCACAGTGGATGACCCACCACACTTGCCTTTGTAGCATCCTACGGTGCTACAAAGGGGTACGAAGGATAATATGTAAATACCTTCATTCGTCGGCAGACATGCTGCATTGATTGGAACATGAATCTGCACAAAAATGTCTAGAACCCAGGTTTACAACATGGGGTTTCCGTGGTAGATGCCTAGCGAATGGCTCTTAGCAGACCGCAACTCCAAGTATGAAATTCGGAGGTGGCGATGTGATAAAGCCCTGTTTTTCCTGGTTTGGCCTCGGATTTCTGTTCATGGTGCCACAAGCACAACTCCGAGAGGTATCTGAGCATTCCTGGACAATGCAATGCTTCCTACTTTGCAGCGTTTCTACAGATCTGACCATTGTCTCTTTCAACACGACAATGCACCACGTCAAGGCTGCTGTAACTGCATGGTTTGTGGACATAGACACCACACTTGACTGGCCTCCACAGAATCCTGATCTCAACTTATGGATGGAGCATCGGGTAAGGTCCACCACCCACAACAGGCCAGGATCTCATTACGTGCCTGCAGGAAAAATGGTCCGAAACTCTCATTGATTGCTATCGTATATGCTTGTGGAAAGTATGTCCCTTAGAATTGCCGCAGTTATTGCAACGAAAGGAGGATTATGTCATGTTAGCGTGAGCACCATGGCTGTTTGTTCCTCACAATGTTCGTTGACTTCTTTCCAAGCAGTGTATATTAGTATTGTGAATGGGTAGAAAGTTCGGGCGTTAATATAATAAACGTGTTAACATTGGATTTGAAATCCTGTACGTTGTACTTTTGATGAAGTACGGTACACGATAGACAAGACAGCAGTAGAAGAAAGGAATGTTTTTTTTTTTGTTTTTTTTTTTTTTGCTAGTTTGAAATTTATCTGTGAAGGGAGTGTTGAATAGCTGATACATGTTTTATCACATGAGATGAAAGTAAGGAAATTATCGACCCCGTTCGGAAGATCATCAAAATAGTTCTAGAAAATGCAATCAGCCAAAAATGAACGTTTGTCCGTTAATAAATGTGATTCATCTCCTCTGTACCAAGTCGTATTTTGACGGAGATCTTAGGGGCACCACTCTACCCCATATGTGACTGTAGTATTCATCGATGGGACGGATTTGTGATTTTTGTAGTAATAATGGCAGTTCTGTAAAGTGACTTAAACGAAAGAGAATATTTCAATTTTATTCATTTATTTATTTTATTGAAAAGTTTGTTAAATGAGAAAGAGAAGCAGTGCTGTCATTAAAAATCATTTTTGAATTGGTTGCAAACTTTGAGGATCCAACATCACGCAACGTGCATTTCGACAGAAAGATGGCACATTTACAGAAGAGACACCATATGATGTGAGCTTAATAGGTCTCAATATCTAGTTGTGAAGATTTTTGTCACGAAGACTTGCGAATTCTCTTTAAACTGTGTACTGGTGGCCAGGAGGCGTGGCAGTCGTGACAACGAAGCAGGCGACGCTTAGGACTGTTATTAGCAAAGTTTCTGCCGAGTGGTATCCATTTTTGTTTTTTTAGAATGTGCCCGAAGTGAGAGAACAAGTACATTAGTGTTTGAAAGCAAATATAATTTTCTAGTTAGATCATATACTACAGTATAATAGGTCATCGGCATTGCAAAAAAGAGCTATTTCAGCAAGCATTCATTCTGCATAATGATCAAAACTTTCACCAGCTTTACCATTCATCACGAGTCTGAGTTTTACTGGCACAGTCGACAGGATCTACAAGGTGAGAGCAATTCGTTATGTAAATGCATGCTCCCATGTTTTAGAGTTCTATTTTGATTATTTGGGCGAAAGTCTGTTTTAATACAAAACAAAAAATGGTGTTCGGAGTTTGTTCCATCCTGGAACAGTAGTAGTTTTGATTTCTCACCAGAGAAAGAATACATCAGTATTCAAATTTTGTTCCATCCTGGAACAGTAGTACAATAGTTTGGGTAAAAGAAAAACACGCCAGTGTTCAAGCTATATTTTCGTCCCAGATAAATCAGAATAGTTGTTTTTTTTTTTCATTTAAAATTTATTTTGTTCTGTTCTGCATTTACCGATTTGTCCTGTTTTGCATGTTTGTTCCATCTTGGAACAGTCAGTACTTGTGATTTCTCGCCAGAGGAAGAACACGACAGTGTTATCATAGTTCATTTTTGCATACTGTTTTGATAGTTCTGTTTCGAGATTTAAGTTATTATATAGTAGCAGTGTAAAATCGAAACTATTTCTTTTTTGTTTGGTTTTGTTTTTATATATCCACATTTGTGTATTTGAAAGTAGTAAATTGTGTAGTTGAAGTTTTTATCTGATAATATTGTAAGATTTATCTATGTTTACAAATGATATGTTGAATTTAGTTATGAGTCCCATAATCGCCAAATATATATATACATCTCTTTCTGGGCATTTAAAAAAAAATTGCAATTGATTCCTTTTTAAGGGTGATTTTTTTTTATCAGTAAAGAGAGTTATTGTTAAGCACCATGGCTTATTTAACCAAAGGTAGAAAAGAAGATTTACGTAAATTGGCTGAAGAATTGGGAGAGAAGTTAACTATTGAAATGAAAGTGATAGATCTCAAAATGATTATTACGGGAAGTAAATTTTATGAAGAAGAATTTGTTAAAGGGATGTTGGAGACGATTATTAGTACCAGACTTGAAGAACTGATGAAGAAAGAAGAATTAGAAGTTCAACAGCAGAAGGAAGAACTAGAAGCCGGAAAGATGAATTGGAAGCCCAACAGAAAAGAGAACAAATGGAGTTCAAGTTGAAGAAACTGGAAATTGAAGCGCGTGTTCAACCAACCTCAACTCCAGTATCCAGTGACAATAAACCATATTGTCTTGAACTAATTAAGCTAATGCCTAGGTTTAGATTACAAGAGGATGACATTGTGATATACCTATCCCTGTTTGAAAGACAAGCTAAGAGAACCAAAATAGATGTTAAAGACTGGATATCATGTCTCTTGACTTTGTTACCATTTGAGATTGTCCAATTAATTGGTAGAGAGTCAGAAGAAAATTCCGAAGATTATGAATATATTAAAACAATTCTACTAAAGAGATTTAGACTGAATCCTGAAAGTTTCAGAAAAAAGTTTGTGATGCACCAAAAGGTTGCTGAAAAATCTTGGAGGGATTTCTGTTATGAAATAAATTATTTCGAAGAGTGGATTGGTGGCCTTGATATCAAGGATTTTGAAGGGTTAAAAGATCTAATTATTACGGATCAACTGAAGAAGAAAGTACCACATGAAGTGAGAGAACATCTCTTAGACGACGGCAAAATTCGTTTCTCCAACCAAGTTAGCTGACAGATTGGACGAATACGAGTGTTCGTAGTACATCAAGGAAGCCCATTGGAGCTATTCCGAAGGACAAGGTTACTGAAAAGTTTAGACCTTTACTCCAACTGCTGAGCGAACATTCAAGAATAAGTCTCCCTCTCAAAGTCCACCGAGATGGTACCAGCTGCGGCGAATTGATTCATACAAGCCTCACTACAAACCAACTTGTTTTACTTGTAGAAAGGAAGGTCATATCGCCAAGTTTTGTATGAAAAATAGTCAGCCAAAAGGTACTCCTGCTACAGCACACAGTAACCTAGGTCAAACGTCTACCACTGGGGATGACAATAAATCAGGTGTGTTGACTGCCAAAATGTCCATTCCAGTATCCAAATCAGTGAACATTGGTTGAAACGTAGATGATTTGAAGGTCGTCAAAATCAAATGCGGAAGTAGGGTTTTAAATGGAATAATAGCGCAAATATCGGTAGTCTGCGAAGATTTAGTGGCAGATTACGCCCCATGATGGAGAAAGTAAGATAGAAATATCTTCTGCTTTCGGAAAAAATGAAATAACACCCTTGAGAATTTTTGAAATGAAAATTGATGATAATTTACATAGTAATGTTCCAGCACATGTGCCGTCTCAAGAAGACTGGTTACCGATCTGCTACTGAGCTCCTCTGCCTATGAAATACTGGTCGAAAGCATCGAGCTACATGAGAGTAGTCATCATTGGGAGACATCAGTTCTGAAATCAAAAGATTTAAGTGATAAACGGTCAGAAGATGATGAAGACGAAGACATGCCTTCGAAAATAACCAGTACAGCATTGGCAGTCAGTACGATAGAGTCCCCACCAGGTGCAGAAAATGAGTGTATACCAGAAAAAACAAAATTCGAATTCGGCAAACTTCAAGAGGATGATGAGACGCTTCAAAGGTGTTTTGAATGGGCAAAAAGGCAGAAAAATGCCTATGCGTTTGACAATGGGGTTCTGCTTCATAACGAACATATTTGTGGCAAGAATATTAAACAAGTGCTACCGTGTGTGAAACGAGAAAATGTCTTAAAGATGGCACGTGAAATCCCTCTTGCTGGCCATCTCGGCGAAAAGAAAACCCGTCAGCGAATCAAGTACTCATTCTTTTGGCCTACCATTAAACAAGATGTGAAAAAATATTGCGAAAGCTGCAAGGAATGTCAAATGAGAAGGACTGCTAAATATAGAGATAGAATCCCCCATACGACCTATCGTCAGACCAGACCAGAAACTCCGTTTGAGGTATGGCGCGTGGATTGTATCGGACCGTTAGAACCTCCATCGGGAAGAGGACATCGATTCATAATATGTGCTGTTGATTTATGCACTAGATGGGCCGAAGCCATACCTGTCAAGGAAATAAGTGCTAAAACTACATGTAATGTTCTGATGAGGATTTTTACTCGGACTGGATTTCCTAAAATGGTCTGTACCGACCAAGGTACGAATTTTACATCTAAACTCGCTCAAGCTTTTGAAGATCTGCTAGGCATAGCTCCACGTTTTTCCACTCCAGGACACCCTGAGAGTATGGGCACTGTTGAACGTTGGAACAGAACTTTAAAAGAGATGATGAATAAGAATATACAGAAACATGGAAGAAACTGGGATTTACATCTTCTCTATCTTCTATTCGCATACCGAAAAGTACCACATAGCAGTACTGGGTTATCACCTTTCCAGTTGATATATGGAAGATTACCTCCAGGCCCCTTATCTTTGTTAAAAGAAATTTGGACTGGTGGACGAGTCCTCCCAACCGCTGCCTCTCACTCGGTTGAAAATTATTTACAAGAGCTTCTTGAAAATCTAAGAAAAGTTCATGAAATTGCATCCGAGAATGCCAAAGGGTCTCAAGAACAATACTCCTCCAGATATAATCTTCGTTCCAAAGAAAAATCCTTCATTGTTGGTGAAAAGGTTTTAGTATTGTTACCTTCATTCTCTCATAAGCTTCTAAATACTTGGACAGGACTTGCTACAGTCGTCCAACTTACTAGACCACATTCTGCGAAGGTTGAGATGAAGGATGGAAGTATCAGGGAGCTCTACATAATTAAGCTTCGACCATATATTCAAAGAATTAATCATGTCGGTCTAGTTTTCAAGCTAGATGAAGATTTCCGAACATTCCACTATGCACCCGCTGACAAGATGAATAAATCAGTCGAAGATATTAGGAAACACGAAGAACAAAAACAAGAACTTTTTGACATCCTCTGGAAATATGCAGATGTTTTTAGTTCCAAACCTGGTCATGCCAAAGTTGACGGACACTCCAAAGTTACAGAGAACTGTTCCCCTAAGAGACGAACCCTATAGGGTGCCAATCACTCTACAAAAGGAAGTAGATCGACAAGTCAAAGAACTGTTAGATATGGGTCTCATTGAGCCAAGTGTCAGTGAATGGGCTTATCCCGTGGTTTGTGGCTAAGAAAAATGGAAGTGTCAGACTATGCATTGACTTTAGATTGCTAAATAGTTTTACTATTCCAGATGCTTATCCAATGAAAATAGCTAGAGATTTATTATTTGAGGTAGGACAAGCAAGATTTATCACTGTAGTTGACCTCACCAAGGGATATTGGCAAATCCCTATGGAAAAGGAAGCAAAGCCCTTCACCGCATTCGTGACGCATTCTGGTCACTATCAATGGAACGTCTTACCGTTTGGAATGAAGAACGCTGGAAGCACATTCCAGAAATCATTAGATAAAGCACTAGCTTCTCATAAGGCATACTGTCAATCTTATATCGACGATTTGGCTATATTTTCTAAAACATGGTCTGAACATCTCACCCATATAGATGAAGTCTTCAAAACATTAAGAGAGGTGGGTTTAACAGTAAACCTAGAAAAATGCGAATTCGGGAAAAATCAAGTGAAGTTCCTAGGTCATTTCGATCCGGTCAACATCCCCCAGACCCAGAGAAGGTCGAGGTTATAAAAGGTTTGGCGACACCAGCGACAAAGAAGCAAGTAAGAAGTCTACTTGGACTGGCTAGCTACTACCGTGACTACATACCACGATTCTCCCAAATTGTATTACCACTGACAAATCTGACTAAGAAAAGTATCCCAAACAATATTCCTTGGACTACTGATGCTGATGAAGCTTTTACGAAACTCAAAGAAGAGCTTATAAAAATACCTTCTTTGCATACTCCAGATCTCGACAAGCCGTTCCAGTTGTATACGGATGCATCAGCAACAGCAATTGGCGCATGCTTAGCTCAAAACAACAAACAAGGAAAAGAATTGCCCATTGCTTTCTTCAGTAAGAAACTAAATTCCTGTCAAATGAAATGGTCAACCATTGAAAATGAAGCTTTTTGCGTCTTGGAGGCATTAAAAAAGTTTGACACATGGGTATTTGGTGCTGAAATACAGGTAATTTCAGATCATAACCCTCTGACCTATCTAACTAAAAGTGCCCCTCATGGTGTCAAGTTGTCCCGATGGGCTTTAGCCCTACAACGTTATAATATGACCGTTACATATAGAAAGGGTAGTCGTCATGGTAACGCCGATGCCCTTTCCAGATTAAAAACTGATATAATTAATTAATGTTATTGGCTTGTTTCTTAATAATGATTGTATATTTTCTTGATGTTTAGTTAATGATGATTATATAGTTTTTTTTGTTTTGTTTGTTTGTGGGAGCTGCATCGCATCATAAAGCTCTCACCTCATTTCTTGAATTTTAGAGTCAATTACTCGCCTGAGTTTTCTTTTAGATGCAACGTCGACACTCCTGTGACGGATGTGTTTCCCCCAAAGGGAGTTGTAAAGATTTTTGTCACGAAGACTTGCGAATTCTCTTTAAACTGTGTACTGGTGGCCAGGAGGCGCGGCAGTCGTGACAACGAAGCAGACGACGCTTAGGACTGTTATTAGCAAAGTTTCCGCCGAGTGGTATCCATTTTTGAATTTTTAGAATGTGCCCGAAGTGAGAGAACAAGTACAACATTAGTGTTTGAAAGCAAATATAATTTTCTAGTTAGATCATATACTACAGTATAATAGGTCATCGGCATTGCAAAAAAGAGCTATTTCAGCGAGCATTCATTCTGCGTAATGATCAAGACTTTCACCAGCTTTACCATTCATCACGAGTCCGAGTTTTATTGTCTTAATATGCTCAAATGCTTTGAGGATATTAAGAACTTTATGGTTGAATAGAAATTGAGTATTGATATTTTTTATTTTCATTACTTTAAGAAGAAATGAAGTAAGTGAGACTAGATGGTAATTTGATTTGATGGTAAAGATTGGTAACCTCAGAAATGTAGTGCACATGGACTAAGGTTTAGACTGCAAGATACAGTACCAATGGAAATAGGAGAAAATGAAAAGGTGACATAAAACAGGAGTCAGCTCTGGAACCAAATCTTCAGAACATTCAGAGAAATGCTATTATGACAATGAGAGTTTTTGGATCATGGACTATATGATTATGCTGATCTCCCCATTCTAGCAAAAAAAAAAAAAAAAGGTGGGGGGGATGAGATTGTTTGGTTTGGAATGACAGAATAACACCTGGCAGACTGGTTGTGCAAGATTTGAATAATAATCTGCAAAAGAAGTAAAAGCGGAGCTGGGAAAAGTGAAAAGTCTTTCATACATCTTTGGAATGAGACGAGAAAGCATGAGTATCATTTGGACCTGATACAAGTTTCCTGCTTTTAGCCCTTTCCAAAAACAGTTTTGGATTGAAAATTTGATTGTAGCGATTAATTCGGGAGCTCTGGTATAATCAAAGACACGGTCACTAGGAAGAGATCTAGAATGTTTCGATGGCAATTAAGGTTATGTAGTATTCTGGTGTGTGTGTTTTCCAGAACAATGTGGTTCCCTTTATCTTCCTTTTCTAATAGTATCCTATGTGTAAATATGTATGTCCATGAGACCGACCGGGTGGCTTGTTTTGAGAGAATAAAAACCCTAGTTTCCGGAGGGGGAGAACCTTCTACCATGAGGCAGACTAATTAACTCACATTTGATTGAAAAGCCTTGATAGGTTCGTTGCGTCATAGATCGGATTCGAACCCAGCTCTTTCTGACTAAAGGGCTCCATCGAAACCAAATGGCTCAGATTTTTCGCTAGGTCTACTTGGAATTACGACTGATGAAAATAAGGCTGTGAAGCCGCTATTTTATAAGCTAACTTAATTGTTACCGAGTGAAGACTTCTAAGTGAAATGTTCAAAAATGTATCGTTTCATTTGGAAAAAAAAAGGAATGAAATGTGACTCTGTCATGACTGTCCGTTAAATGGAACAGTATAATTGCGTAACAATACACTCTTGAATAAAATATATTCGAATAATAAATAACTCATGTTCTAATTCTTCAGTATAAATATAAAGCCTATTCATGTGCATATTGGAAAGTATATTAAACACTGATTAAAGCAAGCTCTTGTAGAAAGAAAAAAAAAAGAAAGTACTTTTTAAGAGAAATTAAATGAGAGTGCGAATCGCTGCCAAACACTAGTTCCTGACATCAAAAATACAACTTGAAATTAATAAGTTATACATAAACTGTTCGTAGAGAAAGATTGTCATTCTGTTCTCTTGCTCAGATGTTCCTGTTCATCCTATTATAAAAAAGAAAAACACATACTATTAATAGAATACAGCAGTGATTACACATTTTTATTACTCTTTTTTATTTCTCTCCATTAAACTCTAAATACAACTTATAGAAGTCAGTTACCAAAATGAACATCATTAAAAGCCTTACAAGATATACGTTTGGTTGTTCTTTGTCTATTGCATTTTTTTTTCTTCACTTAACTGCATTTTCTACCACGCTACTACTGATCTGGACTTTAAAATTAACCAAAAACCGATGTATTCAATTAAGGTTCATATAGGAAGATTGTGTTTACTGTATAACAGCAAAACAATGCATACAACATACTGATTTTTAAATTTGACCGCGTTCTATTAAGATGAAGAACTGCGACAATGAAAACAACCAAGAATAATTTTTTGTCGTCTTCACTGGGGGGGATGGGAAAGCAGAGAAAGAGAGAGAGTGCAAAACACTAATTACCCTTCTTGCTTAACTCTATCTATTTTGTTTTTCTCTGTTGTGTTGAGTAAAGCGACCGATTCAAAAAAGCGATTAATTACATCTGTAATGATGGAAGAAGGAGATTACACGTATCTTTGTATAAAAATAGAATAATTAGAGGGTACCTACTTTTTTTTTCTTGCGGTGGAAAGAAAGAAGGTCCGACCTTAATTTGACAAATTACAAGAGAAAATTACTACACTTGCTACTGGGGAAGGAGAGCTAATGACCTAAGCGTTGCTTTGGATACGAAACATTATAGTCCCCTAATTAATGATAACATTTACCGAGAAACTGAAGCGCACCCTATTGTGCATGGAAAAAAATAACTTTCTAAAAATGTAGTTACTTTCTTCTCTCACTTTAAATTTGAGGATATTCAAAGAAAACCATAAATTACTCAATAAATACTACGTGGATATATATATGTATAATATAATTAAAATATATAATTATATAATATATAATTAATATATTATATTATTTCACGATTATATATACATATAAAACACACATAGTTTATTCGCAATATGATGCAATGTGAAAAGGGAAAAGAGATTTATATTAAAAAATAAATATTCCAAATTATGGTCTTCCAAGTCTAGGTAGATGTCAGATGGAGTTTTGCAGTTCAGCCTACTGATGGTTTCACATATGTATTGCCAAAATTGTTTGCATGGTCATCCTCTACTGCGTTTGCCATCTTCTGGTTTGTACAGGATGAGGGATTCCAAAAAGGGCGAGACTTCAGGATGTCTGAGTTGATGCCCAAGCCATCTGAGTTGTAGTTTTTCGACTATACGTATTTGGTCTCGAGTCAGTGATTTTTCGGATTCTGAAAGAAACAGTTAAAAGTCATTGCACCAATAGGAATTGAACTCTTGTGCATATAAATAAAAACACTCGGAAATAGAAATAATCGTTATAGAGAAAATCTCATAACAAATGAAGATTGATAATAAATAAATTAATAAATAATCCCCCTCTTTATAACAATTGGTAACAGAGATCAAATATCTTTATAACAAAATGTGCGAAAAATCTAATTATAAATTCTGTGTCCTGTATAATTTTCAAGAATCCTTTTCTGACGCAATACTCATGACTTAATTACAGAGCTCCAACTCAGGTCAGCATGCAGTCCATAACCTGAGCTCTGCAGTATATTTGAGGGCTTCAGCAAAGTAGCAACGCAGTTCCTTGATGAGTAAATTCAGAAACAAACCGATTTTCGAAAATTAATTTAGGAAAAGACTGATTAGTTTCACTCGAATTACACATTAATCAAAATTAATTAAACTTAAAGAAAAAATTAATTTGGAAGGTATCAGATTATTTTTGTCTCAGGTATTTAAAAGTCTTACCTCCTGCTTTGCACGGATTGAGAGAGAGAGAGAGAGAGAGAGATATCGTTTTGATTTAGCACGTGCTTTCGTTGCACAACCAGCAGAATGACTGCGACCTTTCCATTAATTATGTTTTTGGAATTACAGCCGACGCACCGATAAGTATGTAACTCCTGAATTATATCTTTAGAGACAATAAAAGTGTGTTCTTTTAGCCAGCTTGGCTGTTTTGAGGTATGAAAAATTTAGTTTAGGACTGGAAGAACATTGAAAGTTAAGTACATTAGTCCACATAATACTCTATGGATTCTGCAACCTTCTGCGTTGTGTGTGTGTGTGTGTGTGTGTGTGTGTGTGTGTGTGTGTGTGTGTGTGTGTGTGTGTGTGTGTGTGTGTGTGTGCGTGCGCGCGCGCGCAATAAACACATCCGCAATATAATGTGTCCAAAGAAAAACTTATATAGATTCATCAACTAGAGGAATTTTTTTTCTAGGCTTCACCCAAAAAAAAAAAAAGTTAGAAAAAAGCCTATCAGCTTGTAGTAAGGTTTATCGAGACGATAAACCTTACTGCATGGTCAAGTAAGGTTTATATCCAGGAAATTCGAGTTTTTACTCGTAACTCCACATCTTAAAAAAAAAAAAATCGACTGCAGAATTCATCCTATGACAGACAATAATATGAATATTACCGCTTAAGGCAACGAGAGGGGTTAGCTGTACCTGTTCTGTCTGTCTCTCCCGAAAGTCTTGGTTCATCAAGAGCTTGAGCTCAATATCATTGGAAGCTGAAGTATGGAGCTTCAGAAGTTAGTTATGGCTTAAAAGAGCTTTGCCTACTTCCTTTGAGGGTGAAAGACGTCAGTGGGTTTATTTATTTTTAAATTTGAACGTGGAAAAATAATGTCTTGCTGTCATGCAAAGTTAAGAAAAGAAATGAGAATGACTTTGTCGTAGCAATCCTTCTTGATGACCTGAACAAATTAGCACGAGTAGAGGTGAATGGATCTCAGGTTAAAGTTGGGGCTCTCCGGGACCAGGCCCCAGAACTTTTTTATTCACCGGACCCCCCCCCCCGGAACATTTTTTTTTTACTTTTCTCCCTTTACAACAATTAAGCCTAACGCGATACAGAAAGCAATGACAGGTTATTAAGACATGCATATTGTTATATCGTTTCTCCCCTTTGACTAATACTATTTTGGTTTGGTGGTCACTACTCTTTCCTTTATCTTAATATATATGTTTGCCTCTGTCTGATATCCTTGACCCTTATATATCTCTAAATCATCTGCCTAACATTGAGTATATGATCTTACTGCCTATCTAACAATCTCTAAATTTTGGGCCCCCAGAGAAAATACCTATTCCCTGATCTCTATAAGTCATCCACATTCGCTCAGATAAATTTATTTCCTGCGCGAGCCTGGGCTTTAAGGACAGAGTCAAACTCGGCCTAGGATGGTTATAGAATATCAGATGCCACTAACATAATTCGCTTAAAATCAGAAGCTGTAGGTTTTCTAGTCTGTTTGCAGTCGTGCCCCCTTTCCTTTCTTACTTAGGATATCCTCGCGCACGTATATGGTCACCAGGTTCATATTTTTATGAAGGGTCAAGATCAGTCAACATGGTCAGAAAAACAAGCATGAAAGGTAACATACAAATTTAATGAATTCATAATTAATTACAATATAAAGACAAAATTGATATTAATGCTAGGTTAAAACTCTTACGTTTCACTCACTTTCTCATTCTCAGATAAACATGGATTTCTTAATCTCTACAACACTATTCCTTTAACTTATCAAATATTTAGTTTACAACTTGATAGGAGCCAGCTAGGTATTTGGCACATTATTAATCTCCCTCGAATGGGTCACGACAGAATCTCCAGCAAATTAATAGTTCTCAGAATTCAGTTTAATGGTATAGAGTCATACACACACATATATTAATTCTTCATGCTTATCCTTATCATAAATTCGAGATCCACTTTCTTCCGTTCTGTAAGTCAAGTTCTCCAAAGGGCTAGAATATGTAAAAGTACTTATCTACTCTATCTTAAGTTCTTTCGGGATTTTCTCCATCCTTCGTTCTTGCGAGGTTCTGGTTGTCTTGGTTCTGTTGCTACGTGGGAATCATGTGCTCTCCCTGGATCGGGTGCTCGGTTTCTTTACTAAGGATTTACGTTGATGCTATCGACGGCCTGCGCTCAAATTTGCCGTGTTCTGTGGCGGTGCCATACTGGGATTTCTCGGAGACCAGCTCTTAAGGATAAGCGCTGAAACACGATGACCACTCGAAGCACACGGTGAGAATACAGGAACAAACAAAACGGGGGAGGGGGGAGTTTAATTCTGTGTTAAAGGTTTTATACGCTCCCCATGAGCGCCACCTTTCCGAGTTTGATCTCTCCTTTCGCCTTTTCGATTCGTCCCCGACTGGGTGACTTCACCGTTCCTCATACGGGGCTTTCCAATTCCGGGAATGCATGCATCTTGATGTTTTCTCAGAGGTAGCACCGACGGACACTTACGCTGCTATTGTAGTATTGAGCAACCTTTTCCCCTTCTTACCGAATTATTGGCATTCTTTCACGTGTAGAAATTCACTGATAATTGTTCTCATGTGAGCCCTTTTTTTGTTGACTTACAATAAAGTACAAACACATTAACTACAATACAAACAGTTCTTATTCTAATTTGCCAGTTGTCATTTCTTTTAAGACATAGTCAAATTGTGCCAAAATGATAAGTATGCTTATTTAATGGATCTCTTCTGTTAGACTCTGGAAAGGTGACCTTATTTAGAATGAGGTTGCCCGTTTCAGATCTAACAATATGATTGGCGTGGTATTAACAAAAGATCTCGCGACAGAAAGATAAAAGCATAGCCTACAATTGAGTTGAAATGCTAACTCTCTTCAACCGAATTCCATATGTGAAACTGCCATAACAACATTCAATATATATATATTTCTTAGTTTTAACACATTTACGGATTTCAGCACGTTCCGTCGAATTTTATTGCTGCTTTGCAGCAGGCGAACTCACATACATCTAATTAATAACAATAGTTTTTAGTTAGATACTGTGTTTGGTGGTGCAATATATGGTTTTACTTGAGTCTATACAGCATAGTTTCTGAATGAGGGGACATGTGATTCATTAATTAGTGTCGTGTTTATCCCAAATGTCTTAATTGCACTATTTGTTGAGAAATATATTACACAGACTACTTATACCTTATTCACTGACATAATAAAAGTACTTGTTTTTCTTGCCTCTGCAGCATAGCGGCTGTTTGGGAGGGCGTGTTGTTTACCGCTGAAAGTGAGTTACTATCGCTCGAAGTGAACGTATTTAAGTGAACTTCGAGTGATATATATCGTGTGATATATATATACCTCGCACATGAAAAAAGTTCACATTATTCATGTGCGAGGTATATGCGAAACTTTAATTTCTTATTTCGAAAAGTAAAATCAGGGGTGCGAGTTATATTCGAGTAAGTATGCTATTTCATCTATGAATAAGTACATTGGTACATTCTTTAAACGGAAAAATAGCTCGGATGACAGTGATAATACAAAACGATTTTGTAATGACAGTTTGTGTGTGGATTCTGAAGAGAAAGAGGTCTGTAACGAATCCACAGAAACACAGAATTCCCATCAATTGCAAAGGAATAATATTAATACGTTGAACGAAGGAAAGATTTGCCGACTTGCTGGACACTCGACCAGTGGATTGCATTCAAAGGTAAATACAATTGGGTAATTTGTAGGAACGTTTTTCTGTTTTGTGACTTTTCTCCCTTTACGGTGATTATGCCTACATCTAAAGTCAATATCAACAGTTGCCTGATTACGAACGTGTGATGAAAGGGATAGGGAGATTTGGAGCTTCCCCCGGATAGCATTCAAAGATAAATGCAATTGGTTATTTTATATAGGGCCCCAGAACTTATTCGTTTCGAATTTCACCACTGCTTGTTGCCATGCATTTTGTAGAGAGATGAAACGAGTTACCAGTAGAACTATTATTATAATTTTAATAAATTGTTATTTCATTAATTTGTTCATCATAATTTATTCAATATTAAATCATCACGATTAATTAAAATAATTTTTAAATAAATATGTAATAATTAAAATACTCCTTACAATTTATTTTAATAAAGTAATAAAGTAAACAGGACTCTCAAAACATGTTTCGCATCTTGTATCTTTTCTTAATAAATCAATAGTTTATTAAGAAAAGACGGTCTTGTTGTTTTAATACAGAAACCAGAGTGCACCAGCATCATAATCATTACAGATAAAATCTCAGTCACATGACACGTCATTGGGAAGAACAAAGATATCTTCTCAATGCGTTTAATGCTAAATTCGCTTCTTTAAACTTAAATGCTCTTTAAATGGTCTAGCTTATGTTGCTGCAAACTAAAATTTGAATTTAATGATATGATATATATAGTTTTATTATAAGAAAAATTTTCATTGGTTCTCTCAATGTTGCTATTAGATCAGTGTGCAGTAGAAATTCTAATATACTAGTGCCCCCCCCCCCATCATTTGTATTGTTCATTCATTCTTCACTCATATTGAAGATATGTTTACGAAAATGTGACATCTTTCTAGACGCGATGTTGTATATTCAACAGCTTCTTATCGTAGTTTGGCGTTTGCTGGTATCACGATTAGCAGGGCCGTCATAAGCTGGGTTGTTTTGAAATTCTGATGCAACTAAGACTATGATGTCTGTGAATTGCGATTGGTTGCGGATGAAATTTACCTTGTAACGGATCTTAGTTCAGTTGAAAAACCCTTGATTTGGTCATTGTACATGCTCGGTGTTTTAACTTGTGTTTTGCAGTCCGCAAATTTGAAAAATCAATTGCTTGAAATTGAAATACTGTTAGGATTAGGAACAAATGATTAAGGCAATTTTCCTCCGTATTTTTCATTGTTTGGTCTGTTCACGATGGCTAGAAACACACTCAACTTGCTGCTATGGCAAGCTACTCAATTTCCAAAGTATATGTTTGTATACAGTGGCGTACTCAGGATTTAATCTTGGGGGGGGGGGGTTGAGTAGACGATTTGAGAATACACACTACGCATCGCATACGACCTATGACTGAGCACCTGCAGTGATCGCCAATACATGATACCCGTGATCTCCTCTGGCCCGGCTCGGGCAAACGAAGTAGCGTTCGGTCCGCCCGAGCACTACTTCTTTCGCCTTGGTTCACAGCGGCCGTGATTCCCGAGAGCTACAGGGTATTCCCACCTTATGTGACCGCTAATTCATAAGTTGTATAGAAATAGAAGACACGACACAACATAAACAAAAAAAAAAAAAGAATTTTAATTAGGAAAAGATTTTTGGAAAATTTTCTAGTGTTTTTTTCCCCTTTTTCTTTGGGGGTACCAGGGCCCCTTGGCTCCCCTCTGGGTGCGCCACTATTTGTATACGAACCTCCATAGCTAAGTCGATATTGAAGAGCCCTTTGGTTGGAATAACCGAGTTCGAATCCCATTTATGACGTAAGGAACATTTATCATCTCCTTTCAATCATAGGGTGAATTTGCCGATCTCATAAGGAAGAAACCTTTGTTTCTCTCTTATGAGATCGGTTGATTTATGGTTAAATAAAATTAATTATTTTGAGTTAATGACAGCACTGATTGATAGTTAAGCCGTTAGAATTATAGCGCATTTTAGGAAAACAGTTATTGCTGTTGTTAGCGTTCACTGAAAGGGAACGCTTGGGCAGCGTTTGTAATAAACGCCCAAAAGGTGTTTATTATGCAAAATCATTCCATATTTTGAAGAAGGAATTTTAGTAAGAATACGTGATGTTGAAGCGAGCGACATGACCGCATGTTTATTTGCCGACTTTTCTTCGTAGAGATAACGACAAACAAAGAGTTCGAAAAGGATTAAAAATTGAGAAGACGCTTCAATATAAAAATTAAGTTGCCTCGTCGGAACGTGAGCTTCGTGTTATGAGAGGTAACCGCACGGTGATGGTTACGAGGATTCCTAAAAGTGCCGACGTTGTGGTCCAATATCAGATATAAAGTTTAATAAAATATATACAGTCTTGCCTTATTAGCTTTATTCATTATTAGATCCAGTGAAGGCGCGGCTTCAACTTTATACACTAAGCAACTAAGTGTAATTTCTTCTTCCTGGATAGGTTAACGCTCCTTGGGAAATTCCCTGAGGACTTTCTTAAGATTTTAAGACAGTTTTACTACTTCCACTCTACGTGATGTATTGGAAAGAAAACATGCAGCCGCCGATTCCAAGGAATAGTTATATACGAATCTTACTTTATATATGGTAAGAAATAAATGATCATATGACATCGCATTTGAGCCATTTAAGTTTTTATCAGTTTGCTAAAGGATTTACAGATTTTACTTCCGGCTAAAACTTGTGAAGTTTTCTCGCCTTTTCCTAACCTTTTCTGAAACGATATTCTGTGATGTCTGGAAGCAGCTGAAACGACGAAGTTTTTTTTTTTCTTTTTAAATATTTCAGTTTAAAATTAGCAGTCATAAAAGTTATAAAAACTGATTTACCAATTATGCGACTCTCATGTTTTCATAATATATTATACTACATCATTAATGCTCACTGAATCCGTGTCTTGTAGCCTCGAACGTGGTCAGTTCGATGGTTTATTTTATTTATTCGTATGCGTTCCCCCTTTCCTCGACCTTCCCTTAGGACTGGTTGAGCCCCTCCTATGAGGGATTAAGTTTGTATTTTATGACTGTAGATCCGTGAGTGTTCACGAGTCGGTTTGTCTGTTCTGAGGGACGAAAAACCGTCTACCTCCGTATGAGACTGGCAAACTCCTCTTTAGTCGAAAAAGACTAGATAAGGTTCCTCACGTCATGGAACGGGAATCGAATTTGTAAGTCTCAAGATTATATTTATCCACACAAAAGAGGAGGTGGAAA
Source organism: Typopeltis vanoorti (assembly GCF_054136105.1). Lineage (NCBI taxonomy): Eukaryota > Metazoa > Arthropoda > Arachnida > Uropygi > Thelyphonidae > Typopeltis > Typopeltis vanoorti. The sequence goes on along the minus strand of NC_143561.1, from coordinate 112,749,026 downwards.
ATTTAGGCACTTATTCAATTACTGCAGGTAAACAAAACCGAGGGGCACAAACCCGATTAAGGGTATAAAATTCCTTGCCTGTTTGATATACACTTTTCTCTTTTTGATTGCATATTTAATTAACAACTTTCTCTTTTAATATTATTTAATGTCTACAAAATAAATAAAAAAAAACATGGTTCTATTCATTTAATCCACTACGAAAACCAGTGCTTTCTCTATGATTTATACTTCAAAGTAGAGTCCTTTTGCAATCAAATTTCAAGCAATGAACTCGGAATTCCAAGCTTTAATTGAGCACTGCAGGCAAAATAACTCACAGACTTTTAAAATAATCACTGCTTTCACTTATTTGCTAAACAGTAAAATTTAGCTTGAGCAAAAGCGCTTTTATCATTTTAATGCGGTAGTATCTACAGTCAGGCTCTTTTGAAGTCTGTTTTTACAAAATTTGTCGTATCTTTTGGATTCATTTCGCTAGTCTGTATTATTGTGGTACTTAAAAAAATCTGCGATATATTCGGATCAACAAATTTGTTCCAAGCATAACAAGTTTGTTGTTCAATTGCTGATTGTGTGTTGGTGTAGTCTCGTCTATGTAGAAAACTTTTAGAAATATATACATCATGTATAATACATGTGGGGGGGGGGGGGGGTGGGGGGGGGGGGGGGTGGGGGGGGGGGGGGGTGGGGGGGGGGGGGGGTGGGGGGGGGGGGGGGTGGGGGGGGGGGGGGGTGGGGGGGGGGGGGGGTGGGGGGGGGGGGGGGTGGGGGGGGGGGGGGGTGGGGGGGGGGGGGGGTGGGGGGGGGGGGGGGTGGGGGGGGGGGGGGGTGGGGGGGGGGGGGGGTGGGGGGGGGGGGGGGTGGGGGGGGGGGGGGGTGGGGGGGGGGGGGGGTGGGGGGGGGGGGGGGTGGGGGGGGGGGGGGGTGGGGGGGGGGGGGGGTGGGGGGGGGGGGGGGTGGGGGGGGGGGGGGGTGGGGGGGGGGGGGGGTGGGGGGGGGGGGGGGTGGGGGGGGGGGGGGGTGGGGGGGGGGGGGGGTGGGGGGGGGGGGGGGTGGGGGGGGGGGGGGGTGGGGGGGGGGGGGGGTGGGGGGGGGGGGGGGTGGGGGGGGGGGGGGGTGGGGGGGGGGGGGGGTGGGATCACATTGGTGGAACCGTACTCCAAGAGATTGATGAGGCCAGGGATTTAGGAGTGTTGGTGTATAGGGAGTTGAAGTTTAGGGGGTACATAGTAAAAGCGACTAAACAGCTCATCAAATCACTTGGTTGCTGAAAAATACTTAAACAAGCAGAGACAAGCAGGTTATTGTTCCTCAATATCGAGCCTTGATATCATCTAGACTACTGTGCCCAGATATGGGCGCCAGAGTTTCTTCTTGATGGGGAGGAGGTGGAGATGATCCAGAGACGAGTGACTAAGATGATAGCAGGTCTATGGAATGAACCTTATGAGAACAGGTTGAAGATTTGTGGGTTGCAAAAATTGGTTGATAGGTGGAAAAGGGGTGATATGATTGAGACATTCAAATTACTGAAGGGTTTCTATAAGATTAATTCAGAAGATATTTTTGAGAATAGGACTAGTGGTGGGAGGACTAGGGGCCATACATGGAAGCTGGGCAAGAATGTGGTTAGCAAGGGTGTTAGAGCTGGGTTTTTTACTTTTAGAGTGGTGAATGAGTGGAATAAGCTGCCAGAGTCTGTTGTGGGTGCTACGACCGTGAATGAGTTCAAGGCAGGGTATGATAGATACTGTGTGAATGTTGAATAGTTTTTCTTGACATGATGTTAGGGCCTCCCTCGATGAGTATTATTCCCTCGAAATAATAATAATAATAAGTGTAGAAATCAATGAACTTCGAGCTTTTGTATTGTAGGGATGTTGACTCAAACAATAACTCTAGTGGCTAGGATTCTGTACAACCACCACAGACTTTTTCTGGGATATTTATTTATTTATTTGCGAGAAGTAATACAAAGAGGTAGTAGTAGTAGTAGTATTAGTATATATATAATAACAATAATAATAAGCCTGATATTACCAGTCCAGATTCTACATATAGCATTTTGATGGACGTGAGGACCAGAGTATATAGAAAACAGCATAAGTATATGGATCTATGGTGTATTGTAGAAACATTTTAGACCACCCTATTTGCGTATATGTAATGTATTGTGGTCTCCAAATATTTATATACACACCAGAATGGAAATTTGCTGTGCATTATGGGATACTAAGACAACTGGTGTGAAGTCAACAATCTCCATATACAACTAGACTAGTCGTGAAGATACTTCACGCGCAAACTTTGTTTGCTTTCACGGTAAAGTGAAAGGCAGGTTAAGGCAGGTTAAACAACAATATAATTTATTATTTATTATAATTTAGTGATTACGAAGCTCAAAACTTTCAACAACAATACATTATCGTCGAGGAATGGATATTACATTTATTTAAAATAAATTAGAGTGTGTTCAACAGTCCCTTCGACGTCGAAGTGGCTTCAAATTGTTTCGAGTCTGCTCGTATTTCGCATGAAGTATTCATGGCAGACATTGCGTTTACCCCACACAACAAACTCCAATCGCGGTAACTTGGTCAGAGAACTGTGAACAACTAATTTTTTTACCGTGTTTCCAAACAATCGTCTATTGGACTAATTCCGATTTCCAAACACGTCTCTATGTGCGATGTGTTAACGACCTCTGCCGGTCATTACGCGTCGCTTATACTGCTATTGATTTTCTTCCGTGTGTCCGTGTTGTTGATGGAAATTTGACTTCCGGTTCATATTGGCACCATTTCCGCCAAGTCTCGGCGACTTTGTGTTGGGTAGCGAAGAACACCGCGTTGCCTATTTATTGCATAATGGCATCGTAATCAAACGACGGACCTCTATTATTTGGCAGTAATATCGGGCGAAATTGCAATCACGCCCTTGAGCTTTGCGCAGATGAGTTCACTTCGCCGTTCTTCTTTCCCTGCCAAATTTAGCCGGAAGCTCTGCCTTTACAGGAAATTTGCATGAAAAAGGTGCGCACAGAACTTCTGCAATTGCACCTGTGGAGATCGAATTTTTTTATTATTCTGATTATGCAATTTAATTATTGCTCGTTTTATGCAGTCGCAGTCTCTTGAAATTAATGAGAATGTCTTTTCTGTTTGCATTCAAAAGGAGAAAAATCTTCTTTAAAAAAATTAGAAGAAAAACGCCATAAATATTTAAGTAATTTAGTTTAGATGCTCAGTTAAGTAACAACTGTCGTGTTGTTTATTCATTACAGCCGGAGACATCTGGTGACATCTTTCCTAAATGCATGCTTTTGAACTCTCCTGGCATTTCAGAGCCTGTTAGCACCACCGCTCACTCTAGGACATTACGCACATGCGAAAAATATGAGACATAACTGCAGAATGAATATTTAAGTATAAAATTCAAGAGACCAACGACCGTATATTTGTAGCTACATAAACTATTAATGTTCAATCACATTTCAGAAAAAGATGGATAAAATTGTTTTATCAAGTGCACAAACGGTGTTGACATATTCTTTGTAAATAAGTTTTAAAAGAGGTAAACCGTGAGTAGACATATCGATACAAAATAAATAACGGAAAAAACTCACGTAGAAAGATTATTTAATTGTATCATCTTCAAGTGTTTAATTTTGAGCTTAATGTACTGAGGCGAAAATTATACTATTAAATAATCTTTCTACGTGAGTTTTTTCCGTTATTTATTTTGTATCGATTCTTTCTAAATTATTGTCACCAAGAGAAGTGAGAACGTATTTTGAATGTTGTTTCGGGTTTCAGAACGCTTGCCAGAATACACAAGAACAACCAAACACCGACATCAACAACCTTTCTTAAATGAACGAAGATCTCAGTATATTATTTCTTCGGCAGTTAAGTCTCCATTGTTGTTCTTAGCATTTGAAAGACCTTCGTGATCAAAGATCTCAGGAGGGAAAGAACGTGCGATTTTTGCTATCTTATTTGAAGGACAGCAGACTTCAGACCAACAAATAGTTCTGTTCTCAAACATCAGTATTAAAATAAAACTAAAATTAGGAGAAATGGAGGAAAACCATGAGGCGCAAGTGATATGCACTTAGTGACGTCATTTTAACAAAATCTAGCATTTTATATCGTAATGTGCATATATATATATATATATATATATATATATATATATATATATATATATATATATATATATATATATATGCACTCTTCAGCATAAAATTTTTGAAATCGTCAATATTCCAATCGCAAAGTTATAAATTGAACAACAACAACCACAAAAATTGCACATAATTGTCATTGCGATGATCCTGCATGATAAGTATATGCGGCAAAAAAATAGCTTGCGTACGATTACGTCATTCTTAAGTGTTATAAGAGTGCAGCGAAAAACTTATATGCGGATGAATACGATTAGTTCTCCTCAGATTCCCAAATATTTGAAGTTGAAAGATATGTGGCTCATAAGTGTGCGCTAGAGATTTGAGATTGAAAAAAAAAAAAAAAAAACTTCAAAATGACGTTGTTAGCATCCGATTGATTGCAAACTTACGAGCTATGAAACTTTCATCGTGAGTTCTGCAGGTACTCCGTTATTTTATTTATTTTTTTTTTCCCTGGATCCTGAGATCTAATTAGTTCGAAATAGCGCAATCATCTAGTTTTCCACCAGAGACCGTGTCTGCTGTGTAGTGCAATAGTATTACTTAATACATCAACATGCTACATAGTATTACTGATTCTCATCACGGTGTCACTGGATATTAAGCAATATCCAGTAATAGAAACATCAATTTGAACTGGAGAGAAATGAGAACATTATTTCCACATCTTCTGAACATAAAGTTAATTTTTTAATACTTCAAAATATGCAGTTTCTCTTTCAGAAATGACAGAGCAGGAGGTAACACACTAGCTAGCGTAACACTTTCGATGAACGTATGGGGAGGGGAAGGACGTGCAGGAGGAGCAACGTTCTTTCACTCACAGCGATTAATTCGCAGCTACGCACGATGGTCGGACGTGGTGTAAAAAAATAATCCTACAAAAGTGCTAAGTTGTTAATTTTCATTTTATATATTCGAAATGCAACGTTCGTCTTAGCATTTGAATGCATACCCAACGAAGATCTATTGTTGCAGCTGTGTCAAGAAGTAAAAATAAAGGCGCATGCATTCGTTTATTCTTTCACTGACACGTGCTAAAATTATCTCGTGTCGGTAGTAGCATTGTTACGTAAGCATCTGTGTATCGGAGATGTATGCAGATTAGGGAAGCGTTATGGAGATTTGGAAGAACCGGAAAATGTAAAGGATTACTGCCGTCAGTGCTAGCTGCTCCGGCAAAGTTTCGGTCCGGTGACTTTGAAAACTGCTGATAGCCAGAGCCCAAGTCGTGTGTGTATTAGTATACAACGAGAGTGGGGGGAGGAATGAGTGGACGCCGTGATAGTAACCACGTGTAGGATAAAGAAAAAGTTATAATGGACACATAAATCAGGTGTGTATGGGAGACAACAGCCGTCTCGAGAAGCTAACCTCTTGTGATCAGCCTAACAAATAATGAGCTCGAATTCAGGTAAAGGCTTATTTGTGTGTATTTTTATGGACGTCCATTAGGGGCACTGGTCATGGCTGCTGCTCATTTTCCGTGCCCAAGTTTATTTATTTTTTAAGAATTTTCACTTGCATCAAGTAATATTTTAGCCGTGTTTGGCTGCCTCATTCTTATCTCCCCTTTACGTTATGTTTATATCCACTGTCTAGTGCGTGCGTTATCCGAAATCGCTCATTTTATTTCCGAGTATATTTTTATACGTTTGTCTCCCGTTTTTATATTCGTGTTTGTTATTCTCTCTTCCTCCATGTTATCTTTTGCGTAATTATAGAACAGGCTTATATGACGTACTGTAATTTAGTGTCACACCGCCTTTGCCTACGTCATATGTTTTAAATAAAGTAATCAACGAAATGCATGAATATTCGCCTGTAAAATTTCCAAATAAATACATTTCTGTGTTTTCTGTATCTTTAATAAGATTTTGGAAATACCTTTTTAAACGGTTTGAAATTTTATTTAATTTTATTTCCACCTTTAAGAGAATGCGTTGATGTCGTTACAATATTTCAACACAGTTGAATTAATACGCCGTAGATCTTGTTTTTGTAAAAGATGCTGTAGATTATTTTGTAAAACCCACTGGTATTTTTTTATTTTCTTTAATTCTGTGGCTGATATACTTTAAATAATTTAGTTTACTGTGTTTAAACTACCCATATTTTCAGTGGTGCGGCTACTAAGAATCCTCCGTAACTAGGTCAGTATCGACGAATCCCCGAGTTGGGAAGACCAGGGTTCTAATCCCGTCTAGGAGGAGAAGAGCGTTCATAAGTGTTTTTTCTTAGGCGAGTTAGCCGATCTCATACCAACTGAAAGGGTTTTTCTCTCCCCAAAATTCGTGTTTGTTTTTCCTACCACAAAACAGGTCAGAGGGCCAAAGAATACACGCAATTTACAGGCAAAACCAACTGCCCTTGTAGTCTTAGTGGTGTCGTTCGAAATTCTTAAAGAACAGCGGCTGCTTCAAGAAATGTGAACCAAAGTGATCCAATTTCGTTCTGAATCAGACGTTATAAACAGTTTTTACGAATGTGTTCTTAGCTTTACAGGCGTCGCCTTATGGAAATTTAAAAAAATAGTACTATGCTTTCAAGTAATATTCAGACGTGTGTTTAATTTCAAATGCTCTTGGCCCTGGAGAAATGTTATGCAATTAAAAAATGTTCCGTAAACACTTTCAAGGAGGAAACTTAATTTACGCGGCGATCTTTTATGCTGATTTTGTAGCTCTTCCGCTTTCAATTCGCTTAATTAGTGAGTTCATTGCCTGTCTTTGACATGCCGTCAACATGCCTAGTGAGTCGTTCTCTGACATGAGAATCTTTCCTTCTTAAACTTGACTGTTTTTATTTCGGCAAAACCTCAAAACCCAAATCTTAGTTTTCGCTCTGTAAATTCTAAACTTGGCGACATAACTGAAAGTCTGTTCCCCAAAATTAATTCAACGTTTGACGAAAGAGAAAATTTCCCCCGTCTCTCTCCCCCTCTGCAGTACAAACAATAAAACACGAATTTGGTTTCCGTTGAATACCCATACATGAGCTCGCACTGAGTTACTTTGCAATCAATGCGCTCAATTTCTATTCGAAACACTGAGCAACATTTCAAAGTTTCGCTGATTTTGAATCGCTTTTCTGTCCTGATTAGTCAAGCGAGGAGTGTTTCAGCTTTCCAGCCAACAGACAGTGTGGGTTCGAATCCCGATGGGAATGTTTAAGAAGGGTTTTAAGTGGTTGGATTAGTCTGTTTTGAATTGTGGAAGAGGCATCTAAAACTGTCAGGTGAGTTTTTCCTTGGGGGTAGGGGGGAACTGAGTTACTGGTTTTCTGTGCAGAGTTTTTCTTCCAGAAACTGGAGTTTCCGGAGGGAAACCCTGCCATGGCCGCATTGGAGGCAGAACCTTATTTAGCCTAATGAGTATGTACAATGCCCTTTGGTTGGAAGGACCCCAATTCGAACTCCGTCTCGGATTCCAAGAACCTATTTTTTTTTTTTTTCACTGTACTAAATGACCAATTAGTACCTTTTTTTTTATATTCACTCATACAGTGCGGGATTTACATCAATATCTTTCTTCAGCGCGCTGAATACGCAATTACGTCATCAAGAAAAAGGCGACAAGCTGTTGCGAAATATCATTACATCATGCCCGTTTTGTGCTTGACGACGGAAATGATGTTAAAATAACTCAGTGCATTAGATTGCTCGAATCTGAGGAGGGAAGGAAGAGTGTGCAGATAACTATTCTTGCTAACTAAACCATTTTAAGGCTAAGCACCGTTATCAGAGCTTTTCATTTGAAAGTTAGTTAGCGGGTCTCACACGGAGAAGGGTTTTCTTCCCAGAAACTAGGATTTTTCATTACATGAAGAGATAAACTGGCCCAGAAAAACAAACGCAATTTACACAAAATACAGCGTCTTCATAGCTGTATTTTGTGTAATTAGATAGTTTAGATAGCTCATACCATAAGTTCTTATGAGTCTGTATGTTATCCACCTTTCTTGCTTACCCCCTATCCCCCCAGGAAAAAAAAAAAAAAAAAAAAAAAAAGGCGCTTCCTTTTACTTCGTTGGGGTTCTTTTAGCACTTCTACATTCTTTTTTTTTTTTGAAACTGTAGTATGTTTTCTTTCTTGCTAGCTGTAAACACAAGCAGATTAATCCCGTCGTGTACATAATCGTTGTGTACGATTACGTTTCGTTTATCTATCTGTTCCAGATGGATAAACGAAACATAATCCTGAACTGTAAGGAAAAGTGAAGCACTTATTTTTACCTTTTTCAGTAATTCCTCTATTCAAGGAAAATGCATCTTTAGGCATGTGCTTAAGAAAAAGTCGAATATTTCGAGTATTTTAACAACATTTATCATAATAGGAGTAAGTGGTCGAGTAGTTCAACTGCTTATGATAATATAACCCGCGACATCGAAGTTGCCTTGGTACGCACTACTTAAAAGACACGAGCTCTGCGTAGGAGCCCATGAGTTCGCCTTTTATTAGTGCTTAAATTAGGTTTCACTGGCCTGACAGCTGTTTTGAAATATTGAAATGTTGGTTCTCATCAGAAACCGGCAGAAATCTAAAGAGAGCAAAAACCCTGTTCAGTATCTTAACAACGTCAGGTTGCTAAGATACTGAATAATGAAAACCAACAGTTCAAAACAGCTATCAGGCCAGTGAAACTTAATGTAAGCACTAATAAAAGGCCAACATACGGGCTCGTATATTTTAAGTAGTGCATACAAAGGCAGTTTTGATGTGGAAGGTTATATTATCATCAGTTTTCTGGTAAATTTCTCTATATTCTATAAAATATGGATGGATCCATAATATTGTTCATTTTAATATCTTGCTTGTTCCAAATCGAAGCCTTTTGGCTCTGGTATTTGAACGGAATTTCGGAAAAGCGATTACATACAAAGGTCGCAGGATCCTGAAATACGGGAGGGGGGTTGGAATCACACTGAAACTAACTCGACTTTTTGGAAAATTCTGAAATGGAACTGAAAGGAATGCCAACCAGATCACTCACTCATATGAAGAATGTTAAATTGAACTTCTAAGTGCTTATTTCCTGAGGTTTTCAAAGTGACTGTTTGGAAACTCACTGCAGGGATTGCGTGCCTATAAGAGATAAGTATAACAATAAAGGAGATCTCACCACTTTAGTGTTTATTTCTTTCGTACAGTAACTATGCTGCTATAGTATGGCCAGGTCTTTTTTTTTACCCCCCCCTCCCCACCCAAAAAGCTACGTGTAATCGGCAGATGCTTGTAGTATATAACCCGTCCGTCTGAAATTGCAGGTTCCGTCCATGACAATGAGCAGAACAGATGTCGATGCATTTTTTCTCCCATCAGCTGATAGGAGCATCTCCGATACGAGGATAGAGGGGGATAATGCTAATGTCATGGACCTAAGGCCACACGCACCCACCCACCTGCATCAACTAATGCATATCTTAGATGAAAATCTGCAGCCAGCTCAGCGGAGTTGTACTTTAATAAAGAGCTGCTTCACATTTCTGATTAAAGACGTCATTCGAGTTAATAGCTTCTAAAGTAATAGGCAAGAGTCCGCACAACTCCGCGAGAACGAGTCTGGTGTGTTTGTTGTGCGCGTGCCAGCGCCGCCAGCAGGTTTACTTTTTCACTTGTGTTTTTGCATTGTTATTACTGCATTAAAATTTTGCAGAGGAGAGATTTATGGGATGCTCTACTATCTGAGCTCGTGCTGCTTCCGTACTAGATATTTATGTCTCAGTCGAGTCGGCACGAATTGCTTTAGCCAAATGGTCCCATAATGCTGATGTCGAAACGCATTTTCTTTTTCTACGCAGACACTTACTGAACGTGCAGATGTTATAATTGCGTACGCGTATTTTAGTATTTCATATTTTATGTTAATTTGTACAGCTGTTTGTTTTTCTCGGAGAAATGCAAGAAACCAAGAGTGTTTTGAATAGCAACACCTGGTGTTAATATCCCAATTCATTCTTTGTTTATTCTGATCACTGGTTCGACCCGTTGACTAATACGAACTAAGCAAAACATTGGCTTACAGCAGTATTTTCATATGTACTGTTATTTACTTAATATTTTCTTTTAAATAGACCTCACTTTAATACATGAAAAAAAATGATGAAACTTATTTAAAGAAATTAAAATTAGAAAAAAAAAATGTCAATCTCTGAAAATTAAAATAATTTTCATGCTATGCTTAATATAAGAAATAAAATTAGAATACAATTAATTTTTAAATATAATATACTTTATAAATAAGTTAAAATTATTGTAATAACTTTAATTTTTATAGAATATATAATAATACCATAATACACCAATTTTTTATTTGTATATAAAAATATGTAAATTCTACTTTGAGAAAGTAACTGTGGTGAATAATCGACTGTGAGATACGGTGATTAATAACTTTAGATGATTATGGAATAATAAAATAGGATTTCCCAGAATAATAAAAGGGGGAGCTGCAATTCTCCAACTCGTTCAAACAGACCAAGAAAGTCATGAAAGGTTTGTCACCGCTATAGAAAGGGGCGGCGAGCCACGTTTCTTTACCCATTACCAGGAGGGTGCATCCAAACCCTGTGTTAATCTGGAATGGGGAAACTTCGTCGTGCCTGACATTCTTAGCGAACAACAGGACTCCTTCAGGAACACCATCGTAGCCAGTAATCTGGGCTTACATGAAAGTGACATAACATCATTACACCAAGCAGTAATTGAAATAGCAAACGGGGAGGTACTAAACCTCAACCGTACCTTCTAAAACTCAACTATTAACATGAACAACAAATTTCGCGTCGCCACTCTCAACATTAACGGTCTGCGCTCCGTCTCCGCACAACGCGCTGTTTGGAGCCTACTCTTACTGCATGAGGTTCATGTACTCTTTCTTCAGGAGACGCACTTTTATCAGTACTGGGACATAGAAAACTTCTCCAGAAGCTTCCCCGTTCAGAGCTTCTGGTGTTTCGGAGAGCGCTGTGCGAGGGGGGGTGGGAATCCTTGTTCGTCAGTCTATTCTAGGTGGGTTTTTCAATGTACAGAAAGATGCTGCAGGACGTCTAGTCTCAATAGACTGGAAGTTTGGAGGTAGATTCATCCGCTTCCTTAATGTATATGCCCCCAACAACGCCTACCAGCGAGGCGGGTTCTTCATGTCCCTAGAACCCTATTTGCACGGGGCTCAGTATATCATCGCCGGGGGGGACTGGAACTGCATCGCTGACGTAAGATTTGACAAAGTTGGTGGCAACATCAACTCCGGTACCGGTGGCTCTAGGGAACTGCAACTGTGCTGTGATAATGTCGACCTCATCGACATCTGGAGGGAACATAATCCAGACACAGTGGGTACCACATGGGCGAGAGGAGGAGTCGCAACGCGACTAGACCGCCTTTATATCTCCAGGAACCTAGGGCCACGAGTTATCTCGGTCAGGCATATAGCGGTTGGTAGCTCGATAACAGACCATAAAATGGTTCTGATGAACATCGAACTACCCGAGGTCGTAGAAACATCGAGCGGACCCTGGAAAATGCCTCCAAGTTTCCCCAAAATTTATAGCAAGGATTTGCAGCTGCTATGCGAAGGAAGGAAAAGGGCCGACTGGGACGCGTGGGCCCAGTTCAAAACCGAGGCAAAAGAGCTCTTCCAAAACATCTCCAGAGAAAGAGCTCACGCGCAAAGGAAAAAAATGAGAGAGCTGTATCGAGAGCTAGGGTGGTACCGGGCTAACCAGAGAAACTGTATTCCTAGCGATTCGCTTATTAAAGCCGTGGAAATCGAACTCGAGGCACTTCGACGAAAAAAAGTCGCCGAGCTCGATTTTCGCACCAGACTGTTTCTCCGGCAGGCGGAAACACCTTCGGCCGCTTTTTATAACCGGCAGCGCATAGCAGCACAAGACGAGAAAGCGGTTCGGCAAATTCATGCTAACGGGCAAACACTCGCAACCACGGGAGACATCCTGCAGCAATTTTCCCAGCATTACACGAGAACCTATTCCGACGAAGCTGAGGAGACAGGCGACTTCGGAGTGTGGAACATTGACAACATGCCTGAACACCTCAGAACTCTTCAAAAGAGACCAATCACTTCGGAAGAGGTTACTCGAGCCTATAAACAGCTTAAGCTACGGAAAACCCCTGGCCTGGATGGGCTAGGCGTTGAGCTCTATCGCTCAGCCTGGAACTTCATCTTGCCTATCCTGGTCTCACTATTCAACAGCTTCCTATTCACTGGTGACGTGCCTGCTGACTTCGTTAGCGGGTACACAATTTTCATCCCCAAGAAAGGGAGAGACCTGAATAGCATGGGTAGCTGGAGGCCCATTTCCTTGACTAACACAGACTACAAATTATTCTCAAGAGTGATTTGTAACCGTCTGAAGTTGTGCATTGGGAATGTACTAACCAGCACTCAAGTATACGGAGTTCCGGGAAGATCGATGGCGCTCAACCTCTTCCTGATAAGAGACCTTCTTCGCTTTGTGACGAACAAGGAACTCCCACTTGCACTCGTATCAGTAGACTTAGATAAAGCGTTCGATAGTGCAAAGCACAACTTCCTGCACTATATCTTAGAGAAAGTCGGAGTGGCGGCCTGCGTAAGGGAAGCAATCAAAAGCGTGTACGGTAAAACAACAACGCACATTGCGATTAATGGGTTTCTTTCAGAACCCATTCTCATACGCAGAGGGGTTCGGCAAGGCTTAGCCCCCTTCTTTTCTCTTTAGTACTAGAGCCTCTTCTAAAAAAAATTGATGAGACGCGCGCAGTAAGAGGAATACCGCTACCCTTAGGCTCCAAACAGAGCAAAACTGTCGCATATGCCGATGATATTGTCGGAACCCTTAGGGATTCCGAATCGATTTACATCTTCGGCATACTGCGAGAGTTCAGCGTGCTCAGTGGTCTTCACACCAACCCAGAAAAAACAAGAATCAAAATTTATGGGAAATTCGACCCTGCCAGTCTTCCGTATGGTCTGAAATCCACAACCGGCCCATTAACAATAATAGGAATTCCCTTCCTAGAGACCCCAGTGTTGCAAACACAACACTTTATAGAAATGTGTCGCGAAAAACTCAAACCCTTCAGTCCCAACTACCTATCATTCGAAGGTAGAGCAACAGTTATCAAAACAGTCCTAAAACCGATGTTACTGCACACCATTAACCTCACAAACATCACAGACACACAAGACAACGCCATTCACAAACATATCACTAATTTTTTCTGGAACAACAGGAAACACGAGGTGCGCAGGGCATTTCTCCATCTTCCCCCCACACAAGGGGGATTCGCCCTGCCAATCCTCAAATACTGCCACCTAACCAACACTGCTCAGACCATACGGAAAGCACTGGCATCAAATCACCCTTCCGGCAATCTGATTAAATACTTCTTAGGATTTTTCCTACCCTACTTCGGGATCACTGGCCACGCCGGACCATGTGCGGAGACGGTGCCTGAGTGGTACTACACAATATGCAAACTTTTTAAAAAATTGGCAACGGATGGAGTTCGAGTGCTTCAGCTCAGCCCAAACAAGCTGTACTGGAAAATTTTTGACAGCTTTAACTGGGAAAAACCCGATCTGGGCACAAACGAAGAGGTGCTGTTCACCAACATAAAAAACAGCTGGGGGCAACCATTTCACAGGGACTTAGCCTGAAGAATCGCCTACGGCAGACTCCCGGTGAAACTGGTAAAATCAGCCTACAACCCGCGACCATGCAACCCCTTCTGCGACGTCTGCGGTGCAATAGAAACCGTAGGGCACCTATTCTTTCACTGCCCGCCAGCACAGCGTGTTTGGCACAGACTGGCTGAGGTGCTTGCGATCCCAGCGCTCACATTCGCGGAAGTAGTCCTGCTACAGTTTCCTCCCCCAGTAACCAAAAACAAGAAACACCTGATTTTCGTAATAAATGTCATTAAGCACCACATTTGGAAAATCAGGAAAAAACACCTTCTTAACGAGGAGGATCGCATCTATCTCTGTGTTAAGAACTGTCTCTCAGCCTACCTCTCACCTGGCAGATGGTGCGATCCACCAACCATCTGCCAGATCATACAGGGGGAATCCGGTTGTGTCTGCACCTATAACACCTTCAAGTTGTAGGTGTTGACGCTATCTCGATCTTCCTTCCTGATCAGCGTTTACCCCACAGGTATGTCTAGTCCTTTCGCAGTTGAAAGTTTTTTTGTCCACAGGTTGGGGTTGACCTGAACAAACCCGGACTGCGAAGGCCAACATCGAGGTGGTCCCAAGCCCTTTTCAGGGCGGAGTCTTCTGGGCCAGGTCATCTCCCTTCTTTTCCTGGTTATACTGTTCTGGGTTTGTTCGGCAAACTCATTCCTCTACAGAATTGTCTTCCACATAGTCTTTAGATTTATTTACACTTGTTAAATTTGCTTAGTCTCTCCTTTTTTTTCATTTTCAGGATTTTTCCTTTTAAAAGTGAAAAATCAACGACCGTTTTAGAAGCACCCCTGGGGGGTCAACAGCTAAAACAGGTCAGCTGAGGCCTCTTTCATCTACTCTACTACTGTGCACTCTATCTTTATTTCCTCTCCTACTATCTGCTGAACCTCAGCCTATCTTACTCCACAGGCCAATGATGAGATACGTTGAACTCACAAATTATTAATGGATGGCAATGCTGTACCAATGAAGTTTAACTGAGGCTTGGCTGTTGCTGTTACCCCCTGGGGCGCAGAGATTCGAGAGTTTCAGTACGCTCTCTTAAGGCTTTTGCCTTAAGGGAGCAATTTGAGTCTCCGGGGAAAGTGTTCTCCGGCACGGCCCGCTGAGGGGCTTTGTCGGTGAATACTTTTCTTCGGAAAATATGAGCGGTTCTGCTCGGTGGTGGTGTGTGGGTGGAAAGCCATCACTGAGTGGAGCCAACGCTGAGATGGACGGTCTTTCGCCCACGGTTGAGTGGCCTAGGGATCGTCGGAATTTTTAGAGACGGCTTTGCCTTTTACATATGGCAATGCTGTAGCCAATGAAGTTCTAATTGAGGCTCGGCTATTGCTGTTAGCCTCCTGCCATGATCAGAGCTTTAATAGCTCAATAACAACTTATCCCTACACTGTCCTCTACAGATAACGGGGAAGATGAAAAGCATTCTTGCTTCGCCCCTTTAAGCCAGTCCTTATAAGTAGCTGTGGTAGATAGAAAATTAACCTTCAGCCCGCATACAAAATCCTTATGTGCAAAGGCATCAAAAGCCATAGCACAGCTTTACCCTCTTATCAATAGGAACAACAAACTGGATATTAAAATCAAATTGCTCTTCTATCAGCTCATGATTCGTCTCCCGTTATCACTTATGTGTCCCTTATATGAAAAAAATGCTTACGCATGATCTTAAATGTTCAACTTCATCGAGACACAAATATTCCTTATATCTACTCTTCCTGCAATCTCTCACAGTAAAGTACTCAAAATCGTCCTCACATCCAAATGAATTAGTCCAACAAGCAGCAAATTATGATGAATCGGAATTATGCAAATATCGACGACCTAAGGCCATTCTAGTTCCCTTGCAGGATCTATAACTTGCCCAACTCGGGCTGAGCATGTAGCTCAAAAATTTCTCCCTACACAGTAACCTATCAGATAGCAGGGATTAAAAGCATTATGCTTCACCCTTATAGACAGTGACTGACTGAACTAACACTCACTAACTGAACCACAGCTACGTTCTGCGTAGCTGTGGTTCAGTTAGTGAGTGTTAGCTGGATTTTAAATATAATTCTGTTTATTTGTAGTCTGTGGGAAATTCTGATTGGTTAAACTTTTGCTTTTGCTTTTGCTTAACAGAGACTTCCTTGACAGCTAGCAATTCTTATTCGAACTATGCAGTTTGTTGTATTTGTTTTCTTTATCCAGCCAGTTTTAATCTTCTCATTGTTTTCGTTTTTAGTGACTTTCTGTTCGATCACCTAGTCTTTATGTTGGCTATCTTGATGTTCCCACTATTTGCATGTTTTATCTTATATCGGAGCCTTGCGTGTTGCCCTTCGAAGCCGGTTGGGATCATAGCGCATCTTCCAGAACTGTTCTGTTTCCTTTATTTTCACCCAGCTGTTGTGTATGGGAGAGCTCTCGTTACTTTCTCGTGTTTTCTGATACCTTGTAATTCTGTTTCCCAGAAAAAGTAATCAGTTCTATGCGTCTTTTAAGAAGAATCGATAGCCAACACAAAGAACGTTCTGATTTAGACAGACTCGCTGTAATAGAGACGTTAAGGGTTTTTGATGACTGCAGAGGGCACTGTCTTACGCGTCTATTCGCGGCCTTTGCGACTACAGGTTCTTGGATAGGGAGATATAAAACGCACAAAATGATTATTGTCCTACAGCTACTGTGCTTTATCGAAATTTATGGGGCATGTAGAATGTTTGGTTCCTGGTAGTAATATCTAACGCTGTGCACTTTTTATAGTTCATCAATAACTCAGTCAGGCCCGGAATGCTGATATTCTACAATTCCAAGTAAGATGCATGAGGATAAACCTTGTTTCTCTGTGCAGTATTTGGACTTAAAGGGTAATCAAAATGTATCAAGGCTAACTTCATTTCTGTGTTTGTTTTCGTTTAGATGAATTAAGTTCGAGGTGGATCCCCAAAATTCTTTGGGTGTATGTTTAGGTGAATACATACGAAGAATTTTGTGATTTATCAAATCTGCGATGAAGCAAATTATATAACAAGTGGATTCGAATACTTGAGTTTCTCTTCCTTCTATAACATATTTCAGAGAATCTTTTCCATACGCTATGAATGATCCCCGTGTAGTTCAATTCTGAGGAACAGAGGGTCAGATTTGTTTTAAAGGTAATCAGACAATTTGTCTCTACTATTGGCTTAAAATAATACTTCGGATTATTTCCCAATATTTCAATTTGACTAAGGTTTAAGTATGTTAATCGAATAACCATTACAAAATGAATGTTCACTCCATCTCCAATGCATTACTTCACTACCAAGATAGGAATTATAGTTGGTTTGCTAGGAACTGTCGAGAAAGATGGAAAATAATTGATCTCTCTTACTGCCTAGTAAGGTTTATAATGCTTATGTTTCTTTAGTTTTTACGCATATTCAAGGCACTAGTTAGGCGATGTCACTTCCTGTATAAATTCCTGTCATAACGGTAAGAATAGATCGTCTGCCAGTTGCTTGCATAATTTTCTTTTTGAGGTTTCAGTCAGTCATACAAGACTCAGTTCGACTCAGCTGACTAGCAGAGCATGCAACATTCTGATTCCTCCAAACAAAAAAAAGAAAGGAAAATATTTTGGCTCTCCAAGCAACCAGTACTTCTACGTTCTGCTTAGTTTTGTTGCTTAATATCCCTTTCAGAAATAGAAAAAAAAAAGTAAGATACAATAAGGTGCTATTGGCAAGCCAAGTTCCTCAGCAGTGGCCCCAATATTATAAAACTTGTAAGGTAGAATAAAACTGCGATTCTTACCTCTTTCTTTGGTTACAAGCATTTTGCTTTTTCTTTCAAATGATGGATCAGACGTGTATTTGGAATAAGTATATGTAGTCGTAAGTTTCTAATTAAGATTAAAAGTTTTATGGGAATACTTTTATATGAAGATGCTTACAACCTTTCATGGGTAATATTCAGTGCTATTCACAGAACTTTTCAAAACACTTCATGCCTCCGGTGGATATTTTTTTACGCGTCTAAATGTGTCCTCTTTATGAGGCATTAGTATATTGGGTTTAATTTAAGGAATAACTGAAACTAGGAAACGATTAGGGGAGACTTTAACGGAATAAATGCAAAAATATAATATCGGTGATATTGCTATTCCGTGGATGTGCACCGCACACCCTAACACGCCCGGAATATTCGCCGTGCAATTGCAATTTTTCGTTTGCCTTTTTTCCACATTCATCAAATGCTGTTTCACAACTAGACGCATGCGCACAGTATGATTTTTCAGTAAATGCATATGTATTCTAATTTTGTGTTAAAATAATCTCCTTTTTTTTCACATCTCGTTAATTTAATCTTGTTTTCTAGTCACTACCATGCATAGTGTTTTTTAGTTTTGAATTTTTATCTTTCACCAAGATCATTTCTTCATTATTCGTTTATTTTGTGAAGTTTAATTTTGATTTGATATTATGTAGCTGTCAAGCAGTGAGAATTCAACCAAAAGTGCTCATTCACACCGAAACGCGATCATTTCTGAATTGGACACTTCGTGCAGTTTAATAATTAAAGGCATTTCACAGTTTAATCACTAATATTACATGAAATCGAAATAAAATCTTGTCCCACCTTTTTGTTGGAATTCGTTGGTTGATAAACTCAGGATAACAACAAATCACCGAGCAACATATTTGAGATTTACAAATCAAAGAAAAATGCCCAGATAAGTTTTCCCTCTTTTGATCAGACTTATTCTCTTCGCATCTGTTGAGAGGAGGGGGGGGGGGCGGAGGAAGTATGGTTAGAATTTATTTTTGAAAACTGCTTTTAAAACAGTTTGCTGGAATTTTTTATTCGAATGACTTTTTTTTTTTTTTTGTAATGTCGGTACTTCATTGATTCAACTTCTACTATGCGAAAGTAACAAAAAGAAAGAATTTCTTGGAGCATCTTGAACATCCCAGTCACATATGACTTCCTGACCATTTTAGAATAATGTCCGAATCGTATAATTGCGAAGACGTTATATGGATAAATCAAAACGTTTCTTAGCAGGCATCTCAAAATAAAAGAAAAAACGCTCATTAATGAGACGTAAGCACTGTTTTCAGCAGTTGACTCAATAAGCCTTTAGTGGTCTCTTCGAGAGCTTTTTCGATGCGCTCAATTTCGTAGAGTACTCAGTTCCTTTATTGTTATAATAATCAAGCAACTTTCTGCTGTAAATTAATTTTCATACATTTCTAGATTTTATTGCGTTATTTCTCAAACGTGATAACTTTTTTTTAAATCACATCATAAGTTCTATTTCTTTCTTTTTGGTACGATACATTCTAGAGAATCAGAAAACGAAATGCCTTGGCAGATCACCGTTAAAGCCGCTCTTGTTTACTTTCCGAGCTCCAATGAGCTGCGCAAAATTATCGAACTGCTGGTGGCTATTAATGGTGTGTCAGTGTGACATGTGAAATGCGTTTAAATGTAATTTTTCGTTTGCCTTCCTTCTACATCACCTGGCGGCTTCTATTAATACTAAATCGGGAACGATGTCACTAGCAGAGTAGGGGGAAGGGTGGAGAAGTTTTACCTCCTCATCAAACACTTCGTTACTTCAGCTTCAGACGAACACGACACAAAGGGTCACCAGCACTGCGAGTAACGTGCGAGAAGTGTAAAATAATTGCAAATCAGGGGGAATACGGCGGTCAAGCCAGATGACAAGACGCGCCGCTGAAGTCGGTGCCAGTCGGGAAGCAGAAGGCTCCACTTCCGTGGCAACTGTTTTCGACAGCGGGAGGAGGAAAAGAGTCATTTATAATCTACGATAATGGGGTGTTGGCGTGCAGTCGCCTGATTTGTCTTGCAGCAGTGCAACACGTAATGCTATGCAGACCACCTCGCTGCCGACAAACAGATAGGAATCCTGGAGGCAAGATCTTCTGATGAGGCATTTAGTCCGTGGTCCAAGTCATTACGTTAATGAGCCACGAGCTTGCCTTCCTCCCTGCTAATCTCCGTCGCATCACGTGCCAATAGTGACGGCTGTGATGTGGCGGAGCCGTTAACGAGACCGCGGAGTCACGCTACATGTGTCACTGAGACGCTCGTTTGCTCGCCATTCGGAGACAACTGTTGTCAATCCGTTGTCATGCACTTTTTACGTCACCCGCGTTGCTTTTTGAGAGAAAACGCCCAGGACATTAAAGCGTATTTTTTCGTTCCTCGTATGAACTGGTTAATTTGTTCCTCCTTCCTACACCAGAGGGATGGAGGGTGCCATTTTTGTAGCGTAAAAGGGATGCGACATGCCACGCCTTTTCGAGTTGAGATTTGCGCTAAGGACGTCTCAGAACCATCGGTGTGACTTAATAAAAGCCGCTTAATGACATTAATATATTCTCAAAGGTGACACACTGAAAAACAAACTCGTGTCAGGGTATGCTGGGTCAAATCTTTGCTAGCTAGACGTGATGATGCCGCTCTGAAGAACGAGAACTGACACACTAAAGAAAAAAATTTGAGATAATGTGCTGCCTGATGGTTACTTTTTCTTCTTCTTTTTTTTTTTTTTTTAATTTTAACGTGAATCCTACCCACAAAAGATTGTGAACCAATCGTAAGTTAGTCATGTAGGATCTGAGGGTTGGTTACGCATTCCGGACCAAGCATGGAACTTGATGCACGTCAAGCGCCTTCTTTAAGCAGGGTGGTTTTCTTGTACCGGCCATAAAAATTCATCTTCCACTTAAACATTCATAAATATTATACCGCAGTGGGATTCAAACCAATGGGGTGCACACTTCAATGTCCACACGCAAGCTATCGACTCAACCAACCAGACGATCAAGTATGGTTGGGCTTCTTGGATGACTTGCTCATGTTTGAACTTAACACACGCAGCAAGTTGCTTATTGCCCAATGTCGGAATTTTACTTTTTTTTTTTTTCAGGAGGGTAAAGTGTGCATTATATCAGTGCAAACATTTCATTATAAAAGGCAGAGTATTTTTATTTTATTTATTTTTTCTTCAGTGAAACTTACATAAGATCTTTCCTAACCAAGTCCGTCTGCTTGGACATGTGGATGGCTTCTTCGGTCGAAGGATGTGAATGTGAATCCATTGTAGTCATTGATGTTTATGAAAGTATTCCCGTGGTAGGGCCTTTCCCCGTTTCTGCTGAAACTACAAAGTTTCTGGAGGAGGAAGGCTGAGAAAGTACAATGTAATCTTTAAAGCGGGGTTCCCGGAATATCTAATCCACGTAATACGAGGGGGGGGGGGAGTTGGAAAATTCTGATATAATCAAGCTGCATTTTTTATTCTCTTTGTGTCCAGCAAATGGTTGAAGAAATTTTAGCAAAAAAGAGCTCACGAAAAACTGAACTAATTGCCTACAAGATTCAAGTTGTTATCGGCATCCGGATTGGACCCAAACCTCTACGAGAGTTGATCGACCGAGTTAGTCGATCTCATTCAGAGGCGGAAAGGTTTTCATCTCGCAAACGGGAAACGGCCAGAAGAACGTGTGGCAGTTGAGACATTACGGTCTTAATAAAATAACGAATATCATTCACGTAAAGAAATTTGGTTTATTTCAGAATTGGGGTTCTTGATTATCAGAATGACGTAGGCACGTGCATTCATGTGTACCCCTTCTAAGAGCAATCGAGGCTTTTGCCATTGCTCCTACTTTACATTGTATATATCGTTTTTATTTTCAATGTATACCACTTTTAAACTTGCATCTTTACCCTCGTTCCCCCGCCCCCAAATAAAAAGAGTAAATCCGGCTGCGTTATATTTATGTCACAAATATAACGCAGCCGGATTTGTGACTATATTTGTGACATACAAATTTCCGTATATTTCTGTAATTTATTCATAACAGAGTGTACAGATTTTATTAGGTATATATTTTTTACCCTTTTTTTTTCTACTTCAGCTATACAGTAAATAATGTTAATTACAGGGAACCGTTTCTCAAGTTCATATGAACTTTGGCGATAATATTTTTGCAGAATTCTTTTGTAAATCTGTAGGCATATTCACACCGTGGGCGAGCTAAGATTTTCTTTTGTTTTTTATATTTTTTTATGTTTTTTTTTTACATAGTCCGGAAACACTGCTCTAGAGACCAGAAAGAACTTTTCAAGCCACTTCAGTCTCACACCAGGCAGCAAACCCGCATTACCCAATGCGAGTTCGAACCCGCAGCTTTGGTTGGAGAGCGCATATGATAATCACTCGGGCAATTAGACCGGAGAAATATTTGCACAAGATGATTTTTAAAAATCAGTTTTTAATACGAATTAACGCAAACCTGAGCAAAAAATGACTTCGGTTTGCGTTACTGTGATTGTTCCCAATCATTTCCTTATTTGATGTCATCTGTGTTCAGTAATATTGAACCGGCTTATCTTGTTTAACACGTCTGGCCTGTTCATGGCTTTATAACGTTGATTCTGATAGGCTTCCATTTCGTTGAGAAAGGTCCACTTCTTTTCGATGATGAAGGTTCTTTCTCTGAAATGAAATTACCGTTTTAAAGTGAAGATAATGTATATTATATGAAGATGGCCGACTTGGTTCTCGAGAATAACTCGGGTTAGTCATAGACGAGAAACCGACCTGAGAGCATTGGGCAAAATGCAGCTGAAAAAAAGTATCAAGAACTTGTAAGAAGTTTGCATGCACGTAAGGATAGTCTAATGGATTGGGATATAGATCTGAAGAGATTGCTTATCCGGTTGTTTTTCAGTCTTCAACTAGAACCTAGAGAGAAGAATATCGGTATCCATCTAGAACGCAAAGACACTTTGAGGTGCTTTTATCCGAACGTGATCTAGCTAATCTCATACAGGAGTGGGAGTTTTTCATCGAAAGACATCGAAAAGCAAACCGCCCAGATGAACGGAATCGGTTTATAGACGACTATGCTGGTCTCATAGCCTTGGCTGCTTTGCCCATCATTCCAGACAATCAGTCAACACAAAAGGTGGATCAGTAACTTATAATTAAGTTCTCCGTGCAGAAGAACACCGAACAACTTTCTACGATCACAATCTATCAGGAATTATTCTTAAGCGCTGTACTTTCGATGACGATTTATGCTTCATGCACTGATTTTGCTGAGTAAGTGCTCGGATAGTTTTATTATTTTAAATTCTTCTACTTACTAGTTTATAGTTTTTCGTTCAACTTCTCTTAGTGGTGACCAATAGGTTATCTAATAACAATAAAACACATTTGGGGAATTTTCCTGTTATTTTATGAGTTATGTTGAAATTGACTACATTTCGTACCTCCTCCTGGTCACTGTGAGAATTTTGAAAGGTATTGTTTTCTCTAAAAGAAGTTTTTAAAATGGGCCATTATAGATGCTTGTTTCCCATGATGCAGTAGCAAGGAATTCGTGGGTCATGACTATGACACATCCGAGTAGGCCATGAACTTATCACGGAGGGTGCTATGGAGAAGATTGCTATTTTAAAAGATGATGATGAAATTATTTTATTTTTAATGCAAGTGAGAGTTCGTGTAATAATTTTCTTTTACCTTTTTTAAAGAATTTTATTTTCTCAAGATTTTGGAATGAGGAAAAACTTTTTCATCATTTTTTAAGCAGTCGACTGAAGTGTAAAAACGTTCACCATTCTAAACCACACTTATTGTAGTTTTTATAACGACAGAACAGCACATCCGATACATCATAAATTCCTCTCCATCTTCTCTCTCTCTTCGTTGTCACGGCACATCCTGCTGAATCTGAGGTGCAAGCGTGAAGAATCCTCTGACACGCTTGATTTATGAAGTTACTTTTCGATTTATCAATTTCTGTATCCCATCATTTATATGAACTGCGCTTCTTCTTTTGTCTCTTTCACCTGTCGATGGGAAACCGAGAGAGGTGTTTTATTTTTAAAAGGCTGCCTTGAATAAAACTACGCTAAGAGTGGCGGAATAATTTTAAACTTTTTCCCGAGAATTTTCGAGTTGTATTTAAGGGACATCTCCCTTATGATGAGTTGCTTTTTCGGTTCTCTTTGTCCTCTTTTTTTTTTTTTAATGTTTTCAGACACGTCTTGCCTCCCTCACCAACATATGAAGCGCGGGTGATTAAGCGACACTTTGGACCCTCTTGAAATACATCCGCAATACGCAATTAATTCTTATTTAAATGATTCAAAATGCTTTTAAATTAGCGCTTTACTTCCAGGTTCATTAACTTATTCAAATTTTGAAGCTTTTCATCGCAGACCCTTCGGTTTTGAAGTTGTGTTTCGCTTAATGTTGACGAATAACCTTTGACCTCTTACCTCTTTAATATCTTGATGTCCTAAAGTTGTTAACGGCTTTTTGAGACAATAGAAATCAAGTGTTAAAGGAAAAACGTGTCTTGGATGGAAACGTGCTCGCTGTTTTGTAACATCTGTATTCTTGTTGCGTTACAGTGCACATAAATGTCCAGAAGTCTTCTTCGTATGTACGGAAGAGCAGTTATAGTGTTACGGCGATATTTGTACATGTCTTGCCCTCTCTTAGCACACTTTGCTCTCGTGCCGCGGAGTACACGAGGCGTTCACGTCACTGTGATCGGCGGAAACGGCCCATTAGGAAAGATCTAGTGAGCGACATATCAAGTGTCATCGTCGGGAAGACGAGCCGCTTCCGACCTGTCTGTCCTATCACTGTGTGTCGTGTAAAAGGACATGAGAGGACGAGCAGTTTCCGTCATCGTGTCTATTTGGGCACCGTCATCACATCTGTAAGGGTTATTCATGTCTGAGTAGCAGCGTCGCCTCTCCATTACAGAAGGTGGCAGTAAGTGGCGACGCCACCCCTTCCCTCGGAGCGAGCGAGCGGTGATTCTGTAGAAAGTGCGTGTGTTGATGATGTTAAAGGTGTCGTAGATTGGGCAACTCGCACACACAGCCAACAATGGAACTTCGACATGTCACGCGCTATCTTGCTAATGGCAACTCGTGCGATAGTGCACGAGGAGGGCTTTAATGAAAACTTGCGCGGTTGTTCATTAAAATGATTCGGAGGTTTTTCGTTTCCATATTTCGAATGCAGTTCGTTCCTCGATTTCTTTGCGATTAAGAAAGTTATAGTTTTGCAATCTTAAGTGAAAGTAGGAATACTTAATCTTCAGTGCTACTCTGTTGTCCGATAATAACTGATTATTTATTCCAAAAGGGATGAAAGGGGTTGTGAATTACTTCTGCATTCATTTCCCCTTTTCCCGTTATTCAGCTTGCGTGCGTCACTTTTCTCAGTTCGCTTACGTGTCGTTTGTGGGGAGTAGTTGCCGTGGGTGACTCACACCAGACACTTTCTGGTGCAACGTGGTACTCACCAACCTTTCTTTTAGCTCTGTTGTTATTTTAATTACGAATAAATCAACCCTCTCCAGGTAAAAACATGGCGGGATGAAGATTCTCACCTGAACAGCAACAACAATTCTCAATGCCGTATAAAAATTATATTAGATCAAACAAGCGGATTTTGTATAACTTTAGGCTTTAAAAAAATGAAACCTTTTTTGTGCAAGTATGTTAAAAGTGGAAAAGAATTGTAAAACGAATGTGAAGAGTCAGAATTCAAGTACTTATTTCGGTAAATAAGAAAAAATATAAAAAACGTTAAAAACACACAACCAAGTTTGAAGTTGCTTCTAGTATGAACTTTGAGCCTTCGTAACTCAGTCGGTATAGACGAAGCCCTTTGGTCGGAAAGACGTGGGTTCGATTCCCGTCCATGACATGAGGAACCTTTATCTGGTCTATTTCGATTAAAGGTGAGTTAGCCGCTCTCACACGGAAGTAGGGGGTTTTTAATCCCTCAAAACAGGCAATCCGGCCCCCTGAAAACACACTGCTAAAGCCATAAATACTTAAGGCAAGGAAGGCGACGGGAAACCACCTTTTTCCATAATCACTTCCCTGGTTAAGTAGTATAGTGCTACCCTAACAACCAATAGGTTGATATCAACTTACACACACACACGAACTTTATGCGTTTCTCTGTCTTTTGAATAAACCAATAATAGACTCCTATGATATGCTATTCTGATTTCTTTGCTTCCCTTCCATGCTGTGCTATCTTAACGGAGTGTTCATCACATCCGTATCCTCGCCTTGTAGCTAGCACAAGATTTTGAAGTTAATCACTTACTTTAAATTATAATTTTCAATTTTTTTACTATCTAAAATCCTTCAGCAATTTCCTGACTTCTATTTTGCTGAGATACTTTTTGAATTCATCTTTTAACGCTTAGTAGAAAGACATTTCCCTTAAATTATCATAATTAAATTCGCGATCAAAACTCTGTTATTACTACCTCAATGATATTACGTTATTAATAATTTACTGTCTAAAAGTCTGTCAGTCGTCAACACTAAAGTATATTTAGTTCTTACATTCCTTTTCAATCCCCCCGCCCCCCACAATGTCTTCCTACGGGTATTTTTTCCTGATATCTTGGGCACTAAAATCCTTCATCAGGACTTCACAACTGAAGGGAATGAATTAACTACCTCGTATGGATATGAAAGGGTTTTTCATCCCGCAAACCAGAGAAATCGCTCGAGCGATTTGTTTTACGCCCTCTACCCTCTCTTCCTTCCTTCTAAAAACAGAGAATCTTGTTTCGATGCTATTATTGTGGTAGTTTCGGCATGTTGTTCTTAGATGGCTGATCGCAAACTTTATTGTTTAATTTCTGCTGTTCGATTAGATGAAATTTGTTGACAACTTCATAAATGCTTCTTTCTTTCCTTCCTGTCTGCAGTGCAGAACAGCATCGTGCGGTGATGATGAGCAGGTGCTGGAAAATCCAAAGAGTGGGGCACTGGTCTGATGGCAGATTTCAATTTAGGACACGGCGATATTGAAATTGTTGTTTTACCAAATTTTTCTCATGCGGGAATGAAGAGGGTTGTACTTCCGGAAACTGGAGTTTTATTCCGACAGAACAGACAAACCGGCTGGAAGAACACAGCTCATTCGTGCTTGTAATACACTCTGGTCTCACAACCCTATCGATCTTCGATCACAATTCCAAACCACTGTCCAACCACAAGTTTCACTTTTATCGTTTATTTATTTATCTCTCATCTCATCATTCTTTTACCTTGCGGTGTCGAGGGTTTGTTAATCGTAGAACCTCAAGCCGTTCACAGGTTAAGGTGGTCAGCCCTATGCCCCGGTGTATCCTATGTCCGTAGTGTTGAGTTCTCAAGGCAGGTTTTCCTGCTTTGCGGGATGAAAAACCCCAGGATAAACTGGGGAAAAACCCTGCTGTCCACGCCCAAGACCGGCTAACTTGGCTATGGCTGAGGAAGATCCTTCAGCTCCTCACGTCACCGACGGGAATCGAACCTAGGACACTCCTTCCCCAGGCATATGGTTGCGAAGCGCACAACCACTAGGCTAACCGCACGGACTTATTTATTTATAAAATAAATAATCCGTTAACGCCTTTTATTTCGCTAACGGAATGGAACGAGGCTTAACTTTTGCAGACCAGTGGGCAGCAGCCGATCTCCAGGTTTAGGCAATCGCAGATAGCTGACCCAAGACGATTAATGATTTTTATTAGCATCCAGGGAGGAGAGTAGGGAAGATAATTGCTTCCCTCTGCTAACCGTAACAATATATCATTGTGTGAAATAGTCTGAGTCCTGTGGTCGATTTTCTTAACTTAGGAGATGAGAAACCGGTGTTTTCTTAGGAAAACCCCACTCACTTGTTCCAGAGAGCGACTAACTCAGGAACCAGTCGAAGAAAAAGCTCCTCTAGTCGGTGACTAGAATCGAAATTAGAACAATCTTTCTTCTAGTTGTTTAGTGCTGTGAATGGATATCGCCATTTCTACAGTGCTAAACGGGCCATATTTATTTTATTTTTTGGTTTTCTAAAATGATGTTTTAGAAAACGCTTTCATTTTCTGAAATGATGTTTATCAGAATATCGTTAATTTCCTTATATTCTGTTAATTTGCAAACATCGTTAATAGTGTTATGAATCCCACCCGCGCAATGTTGTAAACCGATAGTGCATCAATCATTGGGGGAGGGGGGAACTAGACAAATCTACTGGGGTAGTTTTATTTTCGGAGACCAAGTAAGGAGTGTTTTTCAAGTCAACTTCAAGCTTCGAAGTATGAGGTTGTTTTAGCATCATGAGATGGAATTCATGTTCATGTGCGTCATTCAGAAAACATCATGCCAACGATGAATTTGAAATCTTCAGCCTGTTCGTTGGAGATCAGCAATGCTGTTTATTCGACTAAACAGGCTAGCACTGCGGATAAGATCTGAAGTGATTAAACCTTGAAATTCAAGCCTTAACTAAGAATTGCAATATCGTTTTCTGTTAGAATTGTGTATGATTTGATATCTTTATGATTCAGGAGATGGATGCAAGGATTTCTTAAAACCGATTGGCGTTTCAAATTTTATTTATTTATTTTTTGCTTCGTTTGGAAACTGCTCCATGTGACAATTATCTTTGTATTAGTACTGTAAAATGATTCTTCTTCACGTGGAGGAATAAAGGATAATTTACGGAATTTTGTCTAAAAACATATATAGAGAGATTAATTTTAGCGTGTTGGTCGTTAATGTTACCGTCCATAAATTATTTTTGTACTATCTAGGATGGAGGGATTTATTATTTTATTTATTTATTATTTTTTGCGGCATTTTGGATAACATGTTCTCTGATTCATTTGGTTGTGGCAAACTATGTTTTCCAGCACTATCATAAAGTTGTTGTGTTAAAAGCAAACATACAGGATTAACTGAGTGAAACAGTATTTCATCATCATCAAACTCCTGTCATGCACCCTCAAATGGGTGTACAGGATAATTATGACTACTACATGAAAAACTTACATCGCCGTTGACTTCCTATCAACAATTTTCCTCCAAATCAATCTGTTACCTGTCAAACCTCCAACATTATCAGATTTTATATTTCCATCTTCTAAGGCACTTTTTAACTGTATCAATCCACCTATATCTTAGTCTTCCTCTGGGTCTTTTTCCTCCCAACTTGGCAGAGAACACTTGTTTTGTTAATCTTTCCTCGCCCATTCTGTTTAAGTGACCATACCCCCCCCCCTCCGAGATTAGCTCTGCTAACACATTCATTGTTAGCACACATGCTAACACTTGGCATTGTCAGCATTCCTGGATGCTGACAATGCCAAGTTCTTTCCTAATATCCTCGTTTTTAATATGATATTGCCATTGATGCCATCTGTTCATGCCCTAATCGTTCTCAGACTCTCATATCTGTGGTCTCTAGTCTTTGTTCAAGTGTTTTACTTCTGACCCAGCTCTCAGATCCATAAGTTAAAACTGGTTTGAACACTGTCTTGTATACAGCTAATTTAGTGTTCCGACTAATCGCTCTCTTATTCCATATGAATTTATTCAGTTGACTTCCTACCATACCAGCTTTGCTGATTCTGTTGTCTATTTCTATATTTAATTTACCATCTTCACTAAAATCTTGCCTAAGTAGCTGAAATGTTTTACTTGTTCCACAGGTTCTCCATTCACAAGGCAGTCGACATTTTCAATACTTCTGCCTATTTTCATTGTCTTTGGCTTGTTATTGCTGACCTTCATACCATATCTATTACAACAGCTATTCAATTTAGTCAGAGAATCTTGCAGACTTGTAGCGGATTTTTTAGAAGTATAACATCATCCGCATAAAGTAAAGAGCTCAGATTTAAAATTTCCAATTTTTGATATTAGGTTTAATATCACGTTCCTTCATAATCTGATCCATATGGGTGATGATAACAGAGGGGATAATGTACATCCTTGTCTGATATAATGTCGCATTGACACAATACAAATGTAATGTTTTGAATAGCTTCTCTCTTGGCAGCTTGTCAAATGCCTTTTCCAGATCTACAAAACCTAAATCCCGATCTTTGTTATATTTCCATGTTTTCTCAACATCTGTCGTAAAGTGAAGATCTGATCCTGACAGCCTCTATTTGGCCTGAATCCAGCTTGTTCTTCACCAAGCTTTTCTTCCACAATTCTTCTCAACCGTTTCTCAAGTATACTTGCATAGATCTTGCCAGGAACACTCAGTAGGGAAATACCTCTGTAATTCTCACATTCTGTTTTATTTCCCTTTTTTATATATGGTACTATTAGAGCTCTACTCCAATCATCAGGAATTCGTCTCTCTGTCCAGGCCTTCTGAACTATGCAGTGCGCCACTAAAACTTTTATATCACCATACTATGGCATTTCTGGTCGAATATCATCTACTCCCACCGCCTTTCCACATTTCAAGCCTTTGATGGCTTTTTCTACTTCAAGTATGGATGTGTATTCTTGACTGTATTCCTGTTGAGTTTTTTTTTTATCACTGTGCTATCACTGCTTGTTTCATTTAGCAATTTTTCAAAGTAATTTCTCCATATATCTTTATTATATAGTGAAACCTGTGAAGTATTCATAACTAAAAAAATTCACACGTATGCGACAGTAATAAAATATGAATAATATGTAGATTTCGTCTTAAGTATCGTAAGACATCATCAGTACAATTATTACCGACAATACTAGGGTTTACATTCAAGGGAACAATTATGCGCACGCTTACATTGGAATCTCTCTATGCGTACGGTAGCGTGTTTGCAGATTTTTTTAAAAAAAAACTTAATTCGGCTGTAATTAAAATTAAAATATATCTGAATTTATTTTATACAATTTAGGATAATAATTTCCCAGACTTTTGGGATAGCGAGACAGTCATTACGTTTCAGATGGGGTCTGTGACGTAAGGCTTTCTTTATATAAACGCTCATGTTTATATAAAGATCTATGTAGCAGCTTGGTGTTTTTCCATTGGATCCTATGATTAGTTTTCAATTCCGTGTTGTGCGAGGCCAGATTTGTGCGGTGTGATACGACGGATTTGGTCTTGATGTTCAGAAATGAGTTTACTTATAGATCTTCCTGTTTGTCCGTAGTAAGACATCTTACAAGAACACGGAACTTCGTGTACATCATAAGAGAAGAATCTTTAAAACAAGAATTGGAAAAAGATACAGCCTTATTAAATGGATACAATCCAAAAACAACTGAAGGACAAGTTCTTGCCAGTTTTCATATCATCTTTATCATCTCTAATTTCTTTTACCGCACTCTTTCCTCCATTTCTGAGCTGCTTCAACAACCTCCAGAATATCTTGCCACCTTCTTGATATTTATTTTCTATGTTCTTACCAAAGTAAAAGCAAATAGTATTTGGGGGTCAATAGGTTTTAGTTGTATTACTGAATAGGGTATGCTATAATTTTCACGTTGCACCAACTAGCAGAGTTCAGCCGGGAAGACCATAAAGAACTATGTTGTTGTTTTGTGGACTTTAAACTAGCTTTCGATAGCATCAATAGAGAAATCCTTCTTAAAGTTCTACTAGAAAAAGCAATAGACAAATATATAATACAATTTCTGATAAAATATTACTCTAAGACAAATGCAATAATTAAAAAGGACATACTCACAACAGAAGCCATAGAGATCCAAAAAGATGTAATGCAAGGATGCACATTATCCCCGTGCCTATTCAACATATATCTAGACGAAGCTGTAAAGAAGGCAATAGACAATGAGCCCGGAATCAATGTCGATGGTTTAAACATAAATAATGTCAAATATGCGGATGATCTCGTCCTTATTGCAAGAATCCCAAATGAACTGCAAAGGTTGATAAACAAGCTAAACGAAACCTGTAATAAATAGACAAAAGTGATGAAAATAGGGAGGAACAGAACTACCATCTCATCCACCCTAAATGGAGAACAAATAGAACAAGTAGACAACTTCATATATGTTGGATCAAAACTAACAGAAACAATAGATGAACTCAAAACAATCAAACACAGAATAGCGATAGGATAGACCACGGTGGGAAAATTTACAGAAAATATGGAAAAGAAACAAGATATCTAAGCTAGCCAAAATCAAATTATATGAATCAATAATCATACCAACAGTCATCTACAGAGCAGAAGCGTGGACAGTTAAGAAAAGAGAGGAGAAAAAACTGCTGGCATTTGAAATGAAATGCTTAAGAAAAACAAATAGAACAAGTTGGATAGAAAAGAAAACAATCAGGCAAGAATTATTGTATAAAAAGACAATAATAGAAAAAATTAGAAAACAACAACTGAGGTGGTTTGGCCACACTGTATGCATGGATGCAGACAGACTTCCTAACGTGCTAATCAATACTTTTCCAACTGAAAAAAGAAGACCAAGAATTACCTGGCTGAAATTAATAAAGAACATCTCGGGATGCAGAACATTTAAGGAACTTTTTAGAACGGCAAGGAATAGAGAACACTGGAAGATCCTGCTCAAGGGAAGTCTCACCCGTCTTAGACGGAAGAAAAGAAGAGAATCTCTTGTATAACCGATAAATTTCGTTTCATAATATGGCGTCATCAAATAACATGATTTAAAAATCATGTTATTTAATGGCCGTGGCCATTATTAAGACAAAACGTTCCTGCTCAGTGAGAGGCCATGTTGGGAGAGTTGTTGCTGGGATCTTGACTGAAGTGCTTATCATTATCCTATTACGAACATCGTCAAAATTTGGTGCACGAAACACATAAGTGTTCAGTTTTTGTGCAGAAAATTTTGCTATTTTTTTCTTGAATTTCTTATGTTGTTTCCTTTCTTAAGTTAATGTACACATGAGTTTTTTTCCTTAAATATTGAGGAACATTCGCTGTCCTTTTTAAAGGTTTGCGTTCCTGCTTTTTACATCGGAGTGGTTGATCGTCTGGCATTGATGATGTTCAGCCCGTTTTCTACCCACTACAGGGTGAAGGCCTCCCCCATTGCGGGAGGTTTGGGTCTGCTGCTCCCATGATGACCACGCAGTCCATCTTGGGAGAGCGTTTGTTTATTCACTGTATGTATGAAGGTGAAAGACAATCACAAACATTCATGCCTAGGCTGTGGTTAAATTATAAACGAATGAGCTCCGGGGGGGCCCTTAAAGTAAGGATCATAAATGTGAGGCTATCGCTAGATTGTCGCAACATTTTTTTAAAATTTAATTTATTTATTTACTCTGGAGTTGAAGCCATCAGGCCTTCTCTTCCACACCGCCAGAAACATCAAATACAAAATTACTAATTAATATAATACTTTTAACATATTAATTGTAATTGTTCATAATCAGGCGACTGTTGATATTGACTTTATATACACATTCAAAACTGTGAACAATAACGCAATAATGTAGGCATAATCGCCGTAAAGGGAGAAAAGTCGCAAAACAGAAAAATGTTACGGGTCCGTGTCCGGTGATTTAAAAAAGTTCCGGGGCTGGGCCTCGGCTAAATTTAACCACTGTGCCTAGGCGAGATTCGACGCCGCAGCCTTTTGACTGGAGAGCGGACACGTTAACCACTCGGCCAACCAGGCCGGCCGTCTGGCGTTATTTGCCTCGTATCAAGTAGCGGCGACATATTGCCACGCTCATAGTTTGGGTTTCATTCTGAAGTTTTCATGAAAACGTAATGTTGGTCAAAGAAAATTAGAAACGCTTAACTTCGCTTCGTCGATTATACGGTTTGCATCGAATTTCTACCATTTCTAAACTTGCTATTAATTTTCTTGTTGAAGAAAAGAAATCAACAAAAAAGCTAATGGCAGGACAACGCTCTTCCTCACCCTAACTCAGTCGAAAGACTGACCGTGTCCATTTGGTGGGGGGAGGGGAGAAGAGAACAGGAAGCACGGATCATTTAAGAACTTTTCAGTGAATGGTTAACTACTTCCATGGGTGATCACAGGATTTTTATCGCCGTAAAACAGATGAAGATGAGGTAACCAGTCTCGTGTGGACGTAGAGGGGTTTTTCCTTCTGGAAAGTTTGCCGATAAACACACTGGCCAAAGATGTAATAAGCTCATAGCCACAGGTGAAGCAACCATCACTCTAACCAGTATCAAGGACTTTGCGAAGGACACAAGTCCCGAGAAGAAACAATCAACTGGCTTCATAACCTTCGTGTTTTTTTTTTGTTTTTTTTTTGTGTAGTCTTATACTACCATTAATCACGTGATTCAGTTTGTTGAAAAATGAATGCAGAGCGAGAAGTAAAAGTTCAGCATCCACATTATCAGCCGAGAATAAAATGCTTCGCTAATTTTTCTTCTTTATCACTTCAACCACTCCAAATAGTTGCAAAAAGCCTTTTTTTTCCCTCTTCCCCATTAAGTTAAGTATACAAAAAAAAAAAAAAAAGAAATGTAAGAAAAATTAAAGCAGAATTTTTTTAATGTGACATAAGGAAAGACAGAAGTGTCAGCGAATGAGTAAGAAATAAATCGATTGCTTGCCTCATAGATAAATGGACAGATTAGATATTCATTTTAAATAAGCGAAGAAGATTCGCAAACGGGAGAGATGGATTAGATTTTTCACAATTTCTTTTCTCTCTTTTATTAGGTAAGATTTTTATTACAAATGTTTCATTTATGTGCAAGGTATTTCTACGCTATTGTTGGAGAGAGTGAAAGTAGCAGCGGACCCAAGTTAATTGCCCATTTGTAAGACGAAGATTACTAATTACTCAGCCATCGAGAACCTGCGCAGTTAGACTTGAAGCGATTCGTCCGACTTGTTAGATGGAGATGCACGGATCGGTGATTTCAGAATATCGCGTGCGTATCCCAAGTACGGTTTGATTTTCTGCGGTGACTGAACGTTGAATACGAAGAGAGTTATTAAAGTACCTCGCGGAGTTATGAGTTCAACCTACAACAAATTAAAAGCTATCCGTATAGAATTCAGTCTGCTATTTCTTGAGTAGGGTTCATAGCAGAAATTAAATGAATATTCTCGTGTCTAGTTTAAGCCTTTTGACTACAATGTAAGTGTGAGTGATGTCCACCTATCAGCTAGTTCGCGGTTGTGGTGGGTCCGTTAAACCGACCTGCCAGATACCTGGAACATAATAATTAAACATCGCTGAGGGAAGTTTCCACTAATCGTTTCTTCGTGTGCAGCGTTTGAGGGAGAGGGAGGGTTACTGATGTCCATTGAGGTAATAGCCTCCGTAGCGGCGGACGCCCCGTCTTATTGCCTTGACATTGCCTTCTCATTAAGTCCTTCCTCACCATAACAATAACGCATTGCTCTCGCTTGATTACAGGGCGCCGGTTAAGTCGACAATATCTTCTTAATATAGCTGACAGCATGTGATACAAATCACGGCTCGGCACGCCAGTAACATAATGGCTTTCCGCCAAGTGTGGTCATTACGTAGACATTTCTTAGTCTGGAGTGTGCTTACACTCGGAAAAGTCCTTTAGTATATAACGATTGCCAATAGTTTTATTACGGAAGTGGCATTAACTGATTATAATCAACGTATGGAAATTACCGATAAGGAGCGACGGGAATCGTTTCGGATGCGGGAATAACTTAAAATTACCAGGTTCTGTGTTCCCTTTTCGATATATGGGTGAAGACACAAGAGGATATTGACGCGCGATATTTGGTCAGCTTAATTTTATTCTTTTCGAGTAAATGGGATCTCGCAAAGAAACATTGAAAAATAATAAAAACGAATCGGTTTTTTATTCCTTTTTTGCCTGTGAAATCTTTCTGTTGAATCTGCCTCGAATAAGTGGCCTCAGAGCAGTGCAATGTTCATGAGATTTCGATAGCATTTTGTTGCAACCTTTCCTGTGAGATAAGAACTTAACAATAAAGATGGGTACATGCCTTAGAATCGTTTTTAACTTTCTTCGATGAGAAACAATTTTATGTGGGATAAGTGAACAGATTATGAAATTTTTTAAAACAATGTTTTAAAAGAATTAAATTTCCATCAGTTCCTTGTGTGAATTGTTAACCTTAAAAAAAACTTCATTGTACGAAATGTGTCAAAAATAAAAAGTCCTGTGTGCAAAACATCGAGTGATCATTCCTGGTTTGACTGACTAATAGATAAAAGATAAATTTCAAATTTTTCATAAATCTCAAATCTGCTCACCTTGAAATACTGCTCACACATTCGGATGGTGCATTGAGACCTCCTTAAGTATCCTTGATGCTATTCCGAAGAGGGCAATCTAATTAACCGACTCTTTCCGTAAATTCAATCCAACCCCCTCTCTCTCTCTCTCTCTCTCTCTAACTCACTCACTCACTCACTCACTCATAGGCGCTCTTCTTATCCCTCTTCTGTAGGTATTTTCATGGGCAATGTTCCAATGAACTGGCTGCAGTCATTCTTCACCTTTCTTTAAGCACATAAGAACACAAGCAGCAGCTGGTCAATAAAAGTTCTTTTAAAAGGAAGTTTTTTTTTTGATAAAGAAAGGCCAACTACAACCAGCTAGTCTGATTGCACGAATGAACAGTCAGTTGACAATCAGCAGGATGTTTGTGAATGCCTCTAATTGGTAGATAATTTTCATGTTTGGAGCGAAACCACTTCCATATTTTCGATCCAACTAACTCTTGCAAAGTTGCAAATAAAGTACTATTGGTTTGCATTTTTAAAGCACTTTGCAATTTTAAAGTACTATTGGTTTGCAACTTTTCATTAGTGAGGTTCACACACACACTTCCTATCCTAATTTACGCTCACGCGCGGACGTACACATTTTACCGTGTAGGTATTCGGAACCGAAATCCTACGGAATAGGTTGGTTATCCCTTATTCCTGGAGGAGTCCTATGTCTTTAGAAGCGCGTGTTCATGGGGCCGGTTTGCCTGTTCTGGGGGACGAAAACCCTGAGTTTCCTGGTGAAAAAAACCCTTACCTCTCCCTATGAGACCGGCTAATTCACCTTTAATCGAAAGAGAGCAGATAAAGGTTCCTCACTTTACTGACGGGAATCGAACCTAGGTCTTTCCGACCAAACGGCTTCGTCTTTTGGAGGAGGATTGGCCTGTTTGGTGCTTTTGGCCCGAGTTTCTAATAAGACATACACATACAAATCTTATTACGAACTCAAGCCAATTCCCCCCTCCCCCAGAAAAGGCCCAAAAAAGAATTTTAAAATAAAAGTTCTATTTTATTTCGACTATCATACTAGAGTTTATGGATGGACGTATAGTACTTGGAACATTGACCACGTATCATTGGCGATAATTGGTCATCCTGAAGGCACACTGATTGATGCGATGCGAAATGATATTTGTGTACTGTTCACATTAAGTTGTTTGGTAAATCAACTCAACAGCTTCATAATACCGAAAGCATTCCACCGGGATGCTAGCCTATCCCATCCGAAGATGCGAAGGACCTTTTATGAGGGCTTTCAGATGAAGACGAGTTATCTTGTTTCATACGGAGGTAGAAGGGGTTTCTCCCTGCAAATCAGAGAGAAGAAGAAGACATAATTTGGACGCAGTAGTTACTTCAGTCGTCGCCATCCCACAAATGAAACTCAAACAAGGTTTTTCGGTGAATTGAATTGTTGAGTAATTAAGGAGTTGTTTAACTGTTCCTAACTCTATAAAGATTACGCCGATAAGGGATAAAGTATACATTTCTTCTCTTTGATTTTAACACTCCTTAATTTAAATGAAGAGTACTTTCGTTCTTTCACAGTTCTACTTATTTTTTCATTGCTGTTTTTAAGGAAATTCTGTAAATGGATCCGTTAAAAGTGGTAATATTTGGTTAACTTTGCATCTTCGAGTATTCTATCTGACCCATTACACTGGCAATAAAACTCTCATTTACGATTTGATAAGATGACTGTCGAATTAAACAAGCAAACTTCTACTGCCGAATTGAATTATGAGAGGACTTTTTATAGGTCCTGGAGTGAAGCAAGTCGTAAAACAGCAGTTAAACGAAGTTTATGCGTCAAGTCGTTTGGAAAGCCTTAGATTTGAATGAGACTTCTGGCATCGTTCAAATAACGAGATTTTGGAGTCTATTGGAGTAGCCAATCGACAACTCGTCCCCCACTCTTGGCATGCTTTAGTGATAAGCTCTCCAGTATTTGAAAAGCGATTAAAGTATTCTTTAAAACATGCAAATAGGTTTTTAAGTGCAGAAAGTTAAACTGCAGAACGTTTGTTTTAAAGAGATCCGCAGAAATTTCAGTGATTTCTTTTTGCCACATAAATATGTAGTTGTTTTCAGCTGGTATGTTCACACACGTACATTAGCAACTCTTCACCTATTTCAGCAAATGATTTTCATAATATGATCATTGGAAGACAATCGAAACATTATTCATGAAGTCATTTTCACAGATAAATAGAAGAATAAATACGAACACACATCCTACTCTTCGCTATATCAAATCGTGGAAAGCGTGACGTGATTATAAGAAAACTGTTTGGGAATTGCTGCCGAAGCAACTAAAAAGATCATAAGGCCAGTGTATTTGGTCTGTTTACCGTTTTGAGTTTCTGGAATTCCAGTTCCGTATGTGATCCGCTATGTTCATCGAAAAGTCCTTACAAAGGTTCATCGAGTCTCAGACTGGATTCGAACCTGTCTATCCAATCAGACTTTATTTTTTTATTCTGATTGGATAGAAAGGTAAACAGGAGAGCCTCCATAGCTCAATCAGTATAGGCGAAGCCCTTCGGTCGGAAAAACCTGGGTTCGATTCCCGTCAATGACCTTTATCTGCTCTCTTTGGATTAAAGGTGAGTTAGCCAGTCTCATACGGATTTTAAGGGGGTTTTTTCACCCCGAAACTCGGGTTTTTCGTCTCCGGAACAGGTAAACCAGCCCCGTGAACACACATGGATTACCGTCATGAATACGTCGCAGCCATATGCAGGTCCTGAGCCTTTCTGGGTAGTTCACCGTTGCTTTCCCGGTTGGGGAAAGCAATGGTGAACTACCCTGTAAAAATCTCACCAGGAATACTTTGTGGACGATGCCTACAAAGTCACCTACGGTCGAAAACGACTGAAAGGAAAAACCAGTCGGGTAAATTGAAAAAAAAAAAAAATCTTATGAGCAATAATTACAACAAAAACAACTGGTTGGCCGAGGGGTTGGCGTATCCGCTCTCCAGCCAAAAGGCTGTGGGTTCGAATACTGCCGTGAACATGAACGTTTGTGATTGTCTGTGAAAATACTGGTGGTGGGCTGTAGATGGCGTTGGTGTAGATGATGCGGTTCGCTGTAGTTGGTGGATTGAGCCATTGGAGAAGAGTTGTAGAATAGGTACCCTCTCTCAATGAGCCCAAGGACTCCTTGGAGGTGTCACATAATAATTGGCACGAGATGGAAAGCAGGACTTAGAGTTCCACCCTTAATAAATAAATAATTCCAGTCTAATTAATAAATAATTCTAAAAAGAAAGCATAATAATATCCATTGTTGTTTTATGACTATATTGACAAATAGTGTTTTGTCAAAACTTTCAACCGTAATACATCTTATGAGAATAGTCTCACGCGTTGCCTTGGTATTCCATTGCTTAAGACAAGAACTGTGTCCAAGATCCCGTATATCCGCATTTTGTTATAACTTTTTAATCATGAATTTGCCAGTTGTTTTGAACTATTGGTTTATTAAGGGATCAGACAGAACTCCTCTGATACCGTGATCGAATCTCAGAAAGGTGCATCTTTCTTAATGGGGAAAAATTTCGATTAAGAAACTGTAAAGAGATCGGGAACTCACGATAATCTTCCTCATGAGTTGCTTTGCGATTCCACCATCTGAAAGGAATCTGCCTATAAGAGTTCTTAATTCATTCTGATGGTTCCGTCTGTTTTAATTCTTCTTGAAGCTATAAAGTTTTGAAAAAGATAAATAATGTTTGCTTACTTTGAATCCATTTTAGCTTGTTTTAAAATATCCATTCTGTCTATTTTAACGCATTAGACAGTAGCGAACAAATGAACCCGAACAGGCTGAATTTTCGTCAAGTTTTTGGTTTTTGTTTCAGTTCACAATAATTTAGGTTTTGGTTTCAATCCATTATTTTAGTTGATAGCTGCGCGTTTTAACTGTCTGTACGATGTTTATTAATAGTGGTGTGCATTTTTAATAGTGTAAAAAAGTTGACACTCGTAGTGCTGTATTCATTTCGTGTAGCCATAAAATGGATACATCTCCAAGAAAGCGTTCAAAAACACACATCCGTGACTCAAAGACAAATTGCAAATGAGTGCGTTGTTGGAGATTTCAAAGAGGTTTAGGGAGACAAGTATCTTTTCTCCTGACAGAAAAAGAAAATGTGGGCAAAAGAGAGAAAAAAAAGGAAAACAGTGCTTACTTTAGATTGTTTACTAGTTAGAAAAAGCTAAATGAATCCCAGATTGTCTACTGCAGCCTTAAATAGAGACGGCAGCTAGTGGGATTAATGTTTCTGACACGACAGTCCCTCGTCATGTCAGAAACCTTCTTCCACTTCTCAAAAGTGTCCAAAGATTGGACTGT
Organism: Typopeltis vanoorti; assembly: GCF_054136105.1. Taxonomy (NCBI): domain Eukaryota; kingdom Metazoa; phylum Arthropoda; class Arachnida; order Uropygi; family Thelyphonidae; genus Typopeltis; species Typopeltis vanoorti. Next base: position 112,708,716 of record NC_143561.1, on the reverse strand, counting down.
TGAGAAGTGAAAGGTCATATTCTCAGAGGAGAGCCATTTCTTTGTCCAAGGATAGTACCGTATGGTCGCAAATCAGCGGCGGAGACGACTTCCCCAGTCCACCTTCAACAAGCACCTAAATAAACACCTAGCTAAAAAGATGTTCTGGAGTTGTTTGACGGTCCAGGATCACTTGTGTCTGTTACCGGTACGATGAAAAGTGACCAATACATTAAAATGTTCGAGAAAAGAGTAGTCTCGCAGATCCAGAAAGAGAAAGAACTCATCTTCCAACAGGATCTCACTCCATGCCACACTTCAAAAAAAAGTGCAAGGGTTCTCCAAAAATCACGACATCCAATTGCTTCAGTGACCAGGTAACCCTCCTGACATAAACCCGATAGAAAATTTGTGAAAAAAAGACTTGGAAAATTAAATTTTGATATAAAGGATAACTCAATACAATCCTTCATAAAAGTATGGTTTCGAGATGCAGAAATAAGAAAAATGTGTCATACGTTGGTAGAGTCCGTGGCTAAGTGAATTAATAAACTTATTAAGAACAGAAGCGCACATAAATTATTAGGTAAAGTTGGAGTTAATTTTTGTACTTATTTTCTTACTAAATTAAATTTTTTCTTTTAAAATGTGTGTTAGGATTAATTTGTTGGCTACTGTATATATTAAACTTTAAGTCTTTAAAGCTGACAGCAGACTAATAATTGAATTAAGTGAAACGTAACAGATCTGTTGTAATTTTCAATAAATATACGAGGAGTGGTGCAAAAATAATGCTTTTTTTTTTCTCGATTCGAGTTCGGCAGAAGGCATTACACGTCACTTCACAATCCTTAAAGGACAGTCATAATCTATAGTTCTGCGCAATGAGTAACACTTGATAGGCGCGGCACAAAATTACAGAAAACGCCCTCATTTTACGACCCCTCCACCTACTTTTAAGATATTTTTCTTTTTCTGTGACTGATGTCGGACAACAGAAATGAGGTGATTGAAATGCGAATCCTTCCCGAGTCTGCTGATTGAGATCACAGCGCACAACCGAGAATGAAATATTATAATTAGTACGAATGATCCTAATAAATGACTCGGCGTGTTTTTTTTTCCTTCAATGACTGAGTTTTACGTCATAAAATATTGCATACATATTTGAGATTTGAAAGAACCCGTCAGTGTGAGTTGCTGTGCCCGCTTTATTTCACAGCTGCCGAAGGGAAGTCAAAGCGAGCTGTCCTCTTCATTTATTGGTCAATTCAATTTAAATTATTTACAGCGCAGTACACAATTTCGAGAATGCGTAATCCTTAAAGAAGCGGAAAGCAAACAAAACAGAAACAACGCACAATGAAATTGATGAAACTTTCTCCAAGTTTCGGTTATTCCATCAGTTTACGTTATCGAGTTCGAACTGCATTTCTAGGAACGTAACCTCAATTCATGACGCTGAGTCCATTTGCAATTGAGATTCGACTTACGATGGCTTACTTAAGAACGGTTTCCAAGGAACAAGTAGGTCGTAAAAGCGAGGGATCTGATCAAGTATGAAACGTCAGTCATGGCAATCATTTTTTGGGATAAGATGAGATCTTGCTTTCAGAATGTTTGGAGATAAGCACTACGCTCTGTACGTGGAAATGCTGCAAGAAAAAGAAATAACCTGCAATCGTACAGTTCAACTTAGAAACGCGAATTGAGGTCTTCTTTCTCCACAACGCTTCCGGACTACATAACAGTTTACTCCCATGTGCAACATTTGCTTGGACTGATCTTCATCTCCCTCATATCCAGGATCTGACTTCTGACTATCACTGTTTACCTCTCTGAAGGATGCTTCCGAGGACGCCATTTTTCGGACTACGAGCAGCCGTAAAAACAAGTTGTTCGTAAATAACCCTGACATCGGAGTAGATATTTTACGGCTTCGGCATACGGCGTGTTACTAACTGATGACAAAAGGATAGAGAATGATGGAGACTTTGTCGAAAAATGATAAGATGCTCGCAAAAGAGGAGGATTGACTGATGCAAAACTCACGATTAAATAAATTATATTTTATGGTCAAAATTAGGAAACAATACTTTCATTTCCCATCGTATTTAAGATGTTTACGAATATTTTTGTGACTAACCTCACATCATTCGAGAGTAACGTTGATGTTGTCGCTCGTAGTATAAGAGATTAAATGGAATGGTCTTCACTTCAGAATTCTCGATCGGGATTGCGATGCCATTTTGATAATGAGAGCCGAACTGTTTGGAAGCATGATTTTTGCTTTTGAACGCCAGTATTTGCCGTTGTCTAAATGGGGTCATTTGAGTAAAAGACAGAGCCTTGTTACGAGAAGATAATCTCCTGATCTCTAATCCTTTCTTGCAACTGCTCATGTTGCACGGGACCAATTTTTCTCTCTCAGAGATAAATTGGAATGCATTCGTTTTTAATTTTTCATTTAGAATTCTGAGATGGTCACGTAATCTTAAAACAGTTTGTTTGTGAAGAGTTCATACGTTTAAATGAAAGGAATAATTTATTACAGCAAGAAGTCATGGGTACAACTTAACAAGTGATTAACTAAGCTCAGGAATTATTCGCTATTTCTATTTCTCCACTCATATCCAGGCTCTGGCATCCTCTGACTATCATTCTTTGTCTCTCATAAACAGAAAATTCATCAGTTGTTGGAAGTTTAATTTATTCCTCGGTGTGCTGCAAATAGGAAAAGACGTGCAGATTTGCTTTTTTTTTATGCGTATGTTCCAAAAACTAATCTTTCTTCTTATCTCATCAGATTGGTAACGGGTTGAGTCCACTAAGAAGAAAGGTTCTCCACTTATCGCGATCTTTAGCCATCTCAATCATGACTCTGTGGCTGGGTAGATGTGAATGTTCTTTCAGCAACTTTATCCGAGTACTTCTTGGTTTGCCTCTAGGTCTTTTTCTTCCTATATATTCATTCAGAGCTAAATATGGGAGTCGATGAGGGGCCATTCTCTGAATATGACCAAACCATCTCAGTTGATGCTTAATGATTGTGTCTATTATATTATCTGGGAAGTTTAAATCTGTTCTGACTTGATCATTAATCTTGTGTTGCATCCAGTGGGTGTTATTAATTTTTCTGAGACATTTCATTTCAAATGCTTGAAGTTTCTTGATTGGTTGTTGAGTTAATCTCCAGGATTCTGAAGCATAAGTAGCCGTTGGGATAATAATTGTTTTATATAATTTTAATTTTAGACTCGTTGGGATTTTTTTATTTTTCCATATTTTTTTAGTTTATTCATGTTCTTCCAACCTAGGTTTAGTCGGTGTTTTACTGTTTCCATATTGTTGAGGTTACTAGATATAAGACTGCCAAGATAAACATATTTATTAACTTGTTCCAGCAGGTGATTTTCAAGATTTATAGAAATATTTTCTTCTTCTCTACCTATCTTCATTATTTTTGTTTTATGAAGATTTATTTTCATACCTTAAGTTTTACACGAGTCATTTAAAATATTAATAGTTTTTTCTAGCTGTGGTTTAGAATCTGCTAAAATAATGATATCATCTGCGCATTTTATGTGATTAATGTTGGTACCATTGATTTTTACACCTGGTTCATCAGCTATGGTTTTACAGACTTCTTCTAGGAAGAGGATAAAGAGTTGAGGTGAGAGAGGGCATCCCTGCATTACACCTTTCTCGATTCTGAAATTCCCCCGGTTTTAATGTTGTTTGTTTTAACAAAAGCTTTGGTGTCTTCATAATAATTTGTAATAAATGTTAAAATATCAGAATCCATTTTTACGTTTTTTAGGACAGTAATCAATTTGTTTCTATTAACTGAATCAAAGGCTTGCCTAAAATCTATAAAACAACAGTATATGGACAGGTTGTATTCCCAATATTTTTCTGCTATATTATTAATGGTGAAGATATGGTCTATAGTGGATCTATGTGGCCTGAATCCTGCTTGGTTTTCCTCTATGATTTTTTCTGTAAACACCTGTGTTCTCTTTTGTATAATTCGAATGAATAGTTTATAACTATGACTTAAGAGTGTTATGGGTCTGTAATTTTTACATATTCTTTTGTCTCCTTTTTTGTGAATTGGTATAATAATTCCTGTTTTCCAGTCAGCTGGAATTACTCCAGTATAAAGAATTTGATTAAATAAATTCATTAAGAAATTAATGGCTTCCTTGCCACCATAATTCCATAGTTCTATAGATAATTCATCTTTACCTGTCGCTTTTGAAAGTTTCATTTGGTTTATGGCATTTATAATTTCTGCTGAAGTCATGGGTGGTGCCTTTTTATATATCATCTTTTCTGTTATACTTTCCTCCTCCTGTTAGTTTTGAAATAATGTTTGATAATAGTCCTTCCAAATTATTTTAATATTTTGTATTTACCCAGTTTCTAGATTGTTTTTATCTTTCGTTGTTAATGGTTTATCTTTATAGAACTTAGTTAATTCTTTAATAATTTTGTATACCGTTTTATTATAATTTCTTTTATTAGCTTCTTCGCACAGTTTTACTTTTTCCTCCAACCAATTATTTTTGTCAGATATGCACATTTTATCAATTTTGTTTTTAAGATTTTTATAATGTTTATATTTAATGTATGTTTCGCTGCTCTTTTTTCTTCTAAAATATTTAGGATTTCAGGGATTATCCATTCATGATTTGGTCTTGATGTTGTACCAAGTATATTTCTTGCAGTACTTGTAACCATTTTTTTACCTTGATTCCATGTATTTTCTATATTGTCATAGGATAATCTTGTAAACCCATTTCCTATTAGTGTCTGATAGTTATCTTGCATAGATTTCTCTTTCGGTTTTGACAGGTCCACTTTGTTGATAGGAGCTCGTGATTTACGATACTTGAATTTTAGTTTAATTTTTGCTGTAAGCAGTTCATGGTCAGTGTCAAAGTCTGGATTTTTTAAAGTTCCAACATTTTGCACTGTTGATTTCCAATTGCATTTGATTAGAATGTAAGCAATACAGTTCTTTGTTGTACCATCTGGTGATTGAGGTCCATGAGGTCCATGTGTATTTGTGGGAATGTCTATGGAAAAAAAGGGTGTTACACATAAATAGATTATTTGCTTTACAAAATTCTAAAATTCTTTCACCTCTTTCATTTCTGTTATCGACTCAGAACCAGCCCATAACATTCTCCATGCCTGGGGTGAACTTCCCAATTTTGGCATTCAAATCTCCCATCACTATTAATATATCTTTCTTATTGGTCTTGTCTATTAGATCTTGCAACTTATCATAAAAGGTATCGATTTCTTCATCTTCCTGTGACTGGTCGGGGGCGTAGATTTGAATTATTGTAAAGTGAACATTTTTTTCTTTACCTTTTAATCTGATAGCGATCATTCTTGGGCCATGTGGTTCTATGGCCATGCCTGCATTTTGTAGACTATTATTCACTAAAATGGCGACTCCTCTTCTCTATGTATATTGTCTTCTCTGCCCGAGTAGAAGAGTTTTTCTGAATTTAGATTTATAACTCCTTCTCTTTTCCAATGGGTTTCAACCAAACCTACAATGTCCCATTTAATCCTAGCAAGTTCTTTTTCCATCAAATTTATTTTCCCAAGTTTTAACAGTGTCCTTATATTTAAGGTTAAGAGATGCGAAACTCGATTGGCTGACCACATACTAAACTTCTCGACTGCTCCCTGTGATCTAGGATCAGTCGCATCGGTTTCCTCGGACGCAGTAACATTCTCTTGACACAGTGGAGACTCCTGATTCATAGCGTTGAATGGCAGAATAATGCAGCCAGCTTGCCACTCCTCTGCAGCATCCGTTGGTCCACGACTCCCTATTCTTTATTCGGAGCAACCCTTTGGGGTTTCCCCTCATCCGCCACCCGAGGGACGCGCCTGGCAGGAGTCAGGTCTCCCCCAGGAAAAAAAAAATATTGAAAAAAAAAAACTAATCACTAAAAATTAATTTGTGAATTATCATTTTGGAAGCACTCACAAAACGACTATTGCTTGGATGCTGTACCAGTTGATAGGAACATTGAGTAGCGCCTAGTAGAAGCCTGGTTGACCAAGTGGAGATACACTATGTGCTCTCCACTTGGCCTCTATTTTACACTCATACATAGATTTTTTTTTGAAGCTGGACTGAGTCCTTGACTCTTTATCCCTTCATCTGATTGAAGAAAATCTGTGTGGATGGGGTGTTATTGAGCTAAAAGCTCTAGTCATGGTAAAGGTAATAGTCGAGCTTGAGTTAAAACTTCATTGGCTACAGCATTGCAATATGTAAAGGTAAAGCCGTCTCTAAAAATTCGGACGATCCCTAGGCCACTCAATTGTGGGCGAAAGACCGTCCATCTCAGCGGTGGCTCCACTCAGCGATGGCCTTCCACCCACACGCCACCACTGAGCGGAACCGCTCATATTCCGAAGAAAAGCATTCACCGACAAAGGCCCTCAGCGGGTCGTGCCGGAGAACACTTTCTCCGGAGACTCAAATTGCTCCCTTAAGGCAAAAGCCTTAAGAGAGCGAACTCAAAACTTTCGAATCTCTGCGTCCCAGGGGGTAACAGCAACAGCCGAGCCTCAGTTAAACTTCGTTGGCTACAGCATTGCCATCCGTTACCCTGAATCACCTAGGAAACACTCATACATAGATAATTGTAAATGCATGTATATGTAACGGATAGATTATTTTCTTCGCATGGTGTGAGAACAATCACCAGCGCCTCGATTTGAATTTTTTTTTAAACAATTCCACACGCTACACGTGCGATAGACTTACAACCATTCGTGCATGAGATTCATATTAAAAAAAAAAAAATCCTATCCGTGAAGAGAATATTTTGTTTGTACTCGTCGTAATGTAAATTCGCAGTTATTTGCATGCTACCGTGTTTCATCTCAGTGAATTCTGTTTTTCACTCGTGTTTTGTTTTGTAGTTTTGATTTATACCAGCACATCTCGATGTAATGCCTTTCTTTCAGGAGTATCCATAGTTTAGTCGGTATCACAAATGCATTTTGAATGGAAAGATCGGGTTCGAGTTTTCATCTAGGATAAAGAACCTTTATCAGAGCTTTTCTACTGAAGGTGAGTCAGCCGGTCTCACCTGGAGGTGGCAAGGTTTTTGATTCTGGAAACTCGGTTTTTTCATCCCGCAAAATAAGCAAATCGTCCATAAAAATGAAAGCAAAATGCAAACTTCGTAGCTTGAGTTTTGCTTCGACAAAAATTACTGTTTTGCCGAAGAAGCAAAACAGTAATTACAATGCAAAATCGGCCAAACATTCTGCCGAGTTTGCAAAATGAATTGCTGTAAATCAGTGATGAACAAGAGACAGTCAACCGACTATCAGAGTCACGTTTTCTTTTTTACCCGTTTCCTTTTAATCATATTTTTATTTTAAAAAAAATGAATATTTATGTTCTTTATCACTGACAGCGATCTATAGTCAACTCTGACAGTTCAACATAATTCTAGAACATAACTCAAGCCGTTGTACAATATTTTCTAAATATTTTCAGTTATGCAGACAGTTTTAGCATTAATTGCAAATGTAATCAAAAGCTCATCACACTGACGCAGTAAACGATTTTTTTTTATTTCTAAAAAAAAGAAAAGAGCAAAATTGCCATCGTGTTTATAAACATTTCCCATGTTACGAAATTTGTTGTTTTTCGAAAGAAAAGTAACCCGTATCTGGATCTTAATGATTCGCTGCTACTGCAGCGGCAAAAAGAGGAATCGAGAGGCCTTAAAGGGGATGTGTGTTAGCCAGACCGGGCTTATTTCTGTCTTCGGTGAAAGGTAGACAAATGTAGCTGATTTTTCCGCTATTTGCTAGTGAGAACGGTCAGTGGTGGTACAGGGTTATCCTTTCAGCAGGCGGCGCCTCTAGCTCGCGGAGATTACAACAGATACCTCTCCACGCTAAGAACGCACTAACGGAGCTTCAAGCTCGAAGACGTTTGACTGTTCTTTGTGTACCATCTTTCCCTCGGTTACTTTCTGACAAATGGCGTGTAGCGTTCTGGGACTGCAAGTAGCTGTGGAGTCATGACCCCCTGCGGATTCCCCAGCCATTACTGAGCGAGAGACAAATCGGCCTGTCAGTGGCCGTGAACAGTAGAGTGGAATACTGGAGATGATTCTCCACCCCCACCCCCTCCTCGTTGGGTACTTAAACGTGATTCACTATTGTACCAGAACGTTAGAGGGGAAATTTGAATCCATTTACTATTGTTTTGTTTCTTGTGGCAACAAATATAAAACATTGTGTTGTATTAGATAGTTCTGAGGAAATGGGGACTTCACAAAGGCTTTTATCCGTCTAAATGGACTCCTACTTGATCGCGTATTCTTTTAAGGAAATGGCAAGCTTGTTCTTTTTTGTTCGGATTATTTGCCCTGGAAAGGTCCCTCGGTTCACTTATGAAATTCGAATTGTTTATCAGCGGTAACAGATAAAACCGCCCTTTTCGCATTTTGTAAAGAAAAGAAAAGAAAAAAAACTTTTTTTTTCTTTTTTTTTTTTTTTTTGTCAGCAGTCTTGTTACCCAGTACTCTCGCTCTCACCAGAATAGAGGGCAGGATTGAGTGATATGGCTCACATATTATAAATATCAGATATCAAAACGAACTTGTACACTTTGATCCTGGGGACTACGATAAGCAAATTTTTGCTGGGAGTAACCCCTAGTAGGATGATCATCTAACTCTTGGCCCACCCATAGTACCAAAAGTATAATGGGTTTACAGCCTTTCGTTGGCGAGATTTACCTTAAAAGAAAACGCCTTTTAACGATTAATCTACTACTTAGAACTAATGTGTAGCAACTGATCAGTGCAAATAAAGGCTGTTTTAATTTGTGTCTGTGCATATTGTCCGTTCATATAATCATCTCCCTCATTAACTAAGCCTGTTATGGTTCACCTAGTTTTAGTAAACAATTTCGAATAATCATTGACACACTTTTTTTCATTTGTATTGTTCGTTTAACAGGATATGCACATTCCATGTTTTTTTTCGATTAAATATAATTTATTTATAAATTATATTTAATCAAAAAAAACAAATAAATTATATTTAATTTATTATAAATTATACTAATTTGTAATTTATTAGTTATAATTATAAATAAATACGAGTATATTGCGATCATGATATATCATATTAGACGACTGTTAGCGAAACTCCCTTGCTTGCTTATAGAAACTGAAATTGGTCGCCTTTAATATATGGGTCAGAGTAGGTCAAACATTAAAGGGAACACATAACATAAACGCGTAACATGTTTTACGAATACCCTAATGATTATTTTACTGCAAAGTGAATTATGTAAACTTCTTAAATAATTTAAAAATTTGATGTTTAAAATAATTTTTCGTTGCCTTGTGGCAACGTTTCTTGTAAATATGATAGACTGTCAGAAGTAAGAACCGTCATAGGTTCGATTCTAGTCGCTGACTTGAGGAATTTGAGATTTTTTCCCCCCTCAGTTCCTCTTTTCTCCCGGAGGCCAAGTTTGTCGATATAAAAAAAAAATAAATAAAAACCAATCAATCAATAATTGATTGTAGAACCCACCATTGCAGACTGTAGTATGACTGTTGACATATGCGAAGAGCAGATAATATTTTTTTATTATTTTTCCTCTCTTATAAATTCTCCCTATACGGGAAAAACATAGGCGTTAGCTGATTTTTTTTTTTTTTTAAATTCTCCACCTGATCCGCAGTCAGAGCTTTGAAGTGCTGCTGATAGCATATTCACTATTTGCCAATATTTTTTAATTTTTTTTCAGAAATAAAAAGAGAATATTGCCATCTCAACCTTACGTTAACGATACATAGTGTCTTTGGCTGGTCTTTCAAACCAAATGGAATCATCCAAACCGACTGACCTACGGGGACCTGAAAATGAGCAAGGAGGACCAGATTTTTGCTTAGAGAGCGGTAAAGCGGAAATGGCTTGCCAGAGTCAGTTATGAGTTCAAAGTGAGGTATGGCAGGTGTTGCGAATGACGGTTAGTGCTTGGCACAATCAACACGTAGTGCACCTCTGCGATGTGGCAACGGGTGGAGATGTCCGTGTAATAATGATAGTTACGATATCAGCTAACTGACCTTCACTTGAATAGCTGTTATAAAATTTCTCGATCTTTTCATCCAACGGGAGAGGGTGAAATCGCGTAATTTTTTCCGACTGAACCACGAAAGGACCCCCTTCAGTTAGGGCCCGTTTAATAGATTCGTGTTTGGGTATCCCATAAATTGCACCTTCGATTGCAGCACTCAATTTAGCCTTCCTAGTCCCCCCCCTCCTTAAGATATTTTCGTTTAGCATCTCTGCATTTAACTCTGAGCACCCCCTGTATTTAACGTTCATGTTCCTCGAATTAGTTTTTTTTTTTTTTTTTGTAGTTTTCTATCTTTCTTTTTCTAATTCCCGTAACAGCTCATCAGTTCTGATGTTCGCTCGTCTACACCTCTTTATAGCGTCTGCATTTCTTTTCAGTAGATCGGTTACAATTTCAAATATTTTTCACAAAACGGTGTTTGCGTTTCCAACCATACTTATTTTTAGAAATTAAGTTTAAAACAGTTCGGTTTCAGATACATCTAGAACAGCGTCTTAGCAAAAATAGATGAAAACCTGTTTATCCTGATTGAAAAATGCGCTGAATTTTTTGGTCTTGACCTTGTACCAGTTTCATCACTAGAATATTACGGGGTTTATAATTCATCGTACGCTTTTCTTTATTTTCTCTTCAGTTCTACGTATTAATTGCGACTCGTCAAACGTCTAGCACCATCAAATACTTAAGTAACACCTTGATGTTCGACAGAACAAGAATCGTTTCTTGCAGTACCATCAGTCGATCAAAGTAACAACTAGTTGTCCAATAAGTTTGATCACCGACTAGTTTCCAATGTATTTCTCCTAATTTACAACAGTAGTGTTCAATCTGTTTTCCTAATGTGTCCCTTATATATATATATACACACACACATACATTTTTTTTTATTTTAAAGTTGTATTTTAATATTTTTTTCTCCCTATAAAATAAACGTTCATGGATCCCTAAGAGAGGTCGTTCTCGAGGTCTTGTCTGTTCATCTATCTTCTAATTATGAATCTTACTATTTGACTAACGAGTAACTGTACCGTTTGCTTAGTGATATTGCTAAACCAAAGGAAACTCAAATATTCTGCAAAATCTTTCGCATTATAGGATAACCATTTATAACAAAGTTAACTTTTGTCAACTGCAGACATTTAAAATGGAGTCTAAAATTCAACAATTGTTGTGTCCGCCTTTAACTGTTAACGTTTACCAAATATTTAGCCAAAGCTAGACAACAATCTAATTTTGGCTAAATGCGATCTAAAGCCGTCAAAAATAAAATAAAATAACACATCTGTTTTATTGTTTAGAAACTTTTAATATTAACAAAACCTATGTACCCACTTTGGACCAAAGTTTAGTAAGCGTCAATCGAGATGTCTGTTTTGCAAATTCAAAGATACTTTCTTTAAGATGGTCGACATGATTACTTCGCCCCGCATTGTGAATTACATGCAGTCGCAAAAAGTGCAATTTAACTAGTTTAAAATTTATTATTTTATTTATTTAATTAAAAAGTAGCAAAATAAATATGCTTTAAACGGCTGAAGTAAACTCTAACGAATTTTTAATTTGTATTATAATTAGAAACTATATAAGGGATTTTCGGTTCTTTAACTTAAAAATACAGAATATTCCCCCCCCCCTTTGGGAGGGATTGTTTCGTTCTCTTGATCTATTACAGCATTTAAAAAAATGGTGCTGGTACTAAGCAGTCATTAGCCATGATTGTGTGGGTGTTCGTGAACGGCACTGTCACGAATCTGACGAGAATGTCCCCGTCGTGAACAAAGCAATTAGTCAGCAAAACACTTGTGATCGGAAAAGCATCATTTGATGCACGAGGACAAAGGAGAGTGGAGGAAATTGTGCAGTTAATTCCGAAGAGAGATGTCAGAGTGGTCCGGATAACATCCACAGTAGAAGTGGAGTCAAAAACACAACAAATCAGTTGTCATTGGCACAGTTCGCCATAAATGAATTCTGGAACTCCTTCCAGACCTTTCTGCCCCCCCCCCCCTTGTACCATTTTCTGATAAAGTTTCATTAAAAAAAATAGTAATACCATTTCGTATCTTAAGTTTTTAATTATCACAATTCATAAAATTTCTTTAATTATTTCTATAATTAAAAATTTCGTAATCTATTTAAATTTCTTGATATTTTAAGCCGTTGTTTACATTTTCACTTCCAGTCTCAACAAAGGCAACTAAGACATAAATACGCAATCGCCATGGAATTAGTTGCCCCACTGTTCCAAACAGCAACAGCATTCTTTTTTAATGCAGATTTTTGAACGCTATTCCATGGCAACTAAGTTTAGATGCGCCATAAACTGTAATTCTCCCCTTGAACTAAACAAATCTTATATTCTTTATATATAATGAATACTCAGATAGTTTTATGTTTGTTAATTATTTTATTAAAATACACATTATATTTATCTTAACAAAAAAGGATACATTTTGTTATGATAACAAACCCAAGTGGCTTCGTGGGTCCAGTGGATAGCGATCGCTCTCCAACCAATACCATGGGTTCGAATCACATCGTGGGCATGCCTTTTTAATGTAAGACGAATTTTATTGCCTGGTGTGAGACCACCACCCTGCTTACTAGAGGCCTCAAGAGGTTTAGAAAAATTCTGATTGGTCTCCGGAGCATGATTTTCACGGTACTGATCTTTGATCCCGCTGTATTCACGCTTATGTTTACTTTCTTTCGTTCGTGGGATTCACATAATGCTACCAATAATAAGTTCTTTCCTAATATTTCCATTTTAATGATTCCACCATTGATGCCATCTATTAATTTCCCTAATTTTTCACAAACTCTCATTATTATTTACGTATTATTATTACGCAACACCTCCAGGAGGCCGATGACTCATCGAGGGAGGGCACTTGCACTCAATCCACGAACTACAATGAACAGCAACTACACAAACGCCATCTACCGGCCTCCACCACCACTAGTATTTCCACAGACAATCAAAAACATCCATGCTCATGGCGGGATTCGAACCCACAGCCTTTTGGCTGGAGAGCGGATATGCTAACCACTCGGCCAACCAGGCTGGAGCTCTCCGACCTTTTATAACATTCAAACTTTCAATGGGCAAAACAATGGGATCACACCAGATAATGAAAGTCGTTTATAACGTAATGCTTTTATGAAACTTAATAAATACCAGCTTTGCTAATTCTGTTATCTATTTCTTATTTGTTCTATGGGCTCTCCAATCAAAATGCAGTTGATGCATTTTGAATGTTCCTGCTTATTTTCATGTCTTTTTATTGCTGATTTTCATCTCAGATTTATCACAATTCAGTTTAGTCAGGGAATCCTGCAGATTTGTACTGGATTTATTTAGTAATATAACTCCACGCATAAAAAGCAGAGAATTAACACTTCCAGTTTTAGTATTAGGTTTACTGTCACTTTCCTTCTTAATGCGACCATACAGATGTAATAACAGCATTAATAATATTTTTTTATTAAGTTCTAAACTGTTTACAGATATAATTTTGATATATATTAATAATAGTGACAAGAAAAAAACGATTAAATTACAAGTTAATAATAATAATATTTTTTTAAAACAAATAATATTTTTATTCATTTCTAAGATATTTACAGATATATGTACAATAGTTATCTTGATTATAATTTTACAATTGGATTTCAGTTAATAATTTTAATAACACTCTTTGCTTCTCTATATTGTGCATTTACAACACATGTTCTAAAATTAAAGTGATGATTACACAGATTTTTTTAAGTGAATAACTAATATAATAATAATAATTTGGGAGGCATTTCTGATTTCTTCCTCGAAGCTTTGCAGAGCTTATCTTAGGAAGATAATAGATGGCGGTGGTTTCGTGGTTATGTTTCTATACTGGTCGCAAGCCAGGTGTTGATTTTACTGTTTGTTGGTACGTGCTTGGAAGGCTTCAACTGCTGTTAGACAGTTTAACTTTTTTTTTGCAAGTAGGGTTGGATTTGGACATGGTGTGTTTGTTTGTGTCCCTGTAGTGGTGTTTTTTGAAAGGAGTTTATCATAATGATACTGTTTATTTCTCTAATTTTTCACAGAAACTCTCATTATTATTTATGTATTATTATCATTAATCAAACCATCTCTCATGTACCTCCTTCAGTTCTAACTGCTGACAACTCATCAAATATAAACTGTGTATTGCTGAAAAATTTCCTATTTACATCATAAAATTGTCGCATTTTCTCTTGGTGTCTTTTCCAGATCTACAAACTTAGACACAGATTCTCGTTATTCCAGTGATTTCTCAATTATTTTAAGTGAAAATCTGATCCTATTTGGCCTGAATCCAGCTTGTTCTTCACCAAATTTCCTTCCACAATTTTTCTTAGACATTTCTCACGTATGCTTGCATAGATCTTGCCAGGAACACTCAGTAGGGAAATACCTCTGTAATTCTCACATTCAGTTTTATTTCCCTTTTTATGAGTACTATGAGAGCTCTTCCCCAATCATCTGGAATTCGTCCCTCTTCGCAGGCCTTCTGAACTATGCAGTGCAGCCATTGTAGGACTTTTATACCCTCCATACTTGATCTTTCAAAGTAATTACTTCAGACATCCAGAATATCTTTTTCTTTGTTTTTATGTCACCGTAATCATCTAATTCCATTTACATTTATCTTGATATTTATTTTCTAATTTCCATGATAGCTTTATCGTGAATTTTGTTTGGCTACTTTGCACATTTCCTTATTTTCTTATATACGGGAGGGGGGGGGGAGCAGTAGCACACTCAGGATATAATCTTGGGGAGACGAGTTGAGTAGACGATTTGAGAATATACACTACGCATCGCATACGACCTATGACTGAGCATCTGCAATGATCGCTAATTCCTAAGTAGTATAGAAAGAGAAGACACGACACAACATAATTTTTTTTTTTTAAAAAAAAAAGGAATTTTAATTAGGGAAAAATTTTTCGAAAATTTTCTAGGATTATTTATTTATTTATTTCTTACGTCTTCCCTCTCTGTGTACTACTCTGCAGATGGTGAGTTTGTTTTTGTTTCAGTAAGTCGCTTTTTGCTGCCTTTCCTGGTTCTTTCACGAAAACAGCGGGCCAATATATAACCCGATGCACCCCTGCCGTTTGAAATTCCATCATGTTGTTCCATATGGCATTTCGTTTTGGTTGGGGCTAATACAGAATAAAATCTGGTCAGCTGAATCACAAATTGCCAGCTCATCCTCGTTCATTTATTATCCAAGTAGATACCTGCTAATGAAGTGCACCATGAGAAGGTGAAGATTGGAGTAATCGAGTTGCTACGTCAGTCTCTAGGAAGCTTGAAAGCAGTGGTTTTCTTCCACTGTTGGCGAGACATTTTCTAGTTTTGACGCATTCGAAGTATAATTAAGTTTCAGTTTTTATTTGCTGTCCGTTGGTTGTTTTAAATGCAAAGAACTTGCTGATACTCCAGTTTTCAAACTTTGACTGTAAATGATCTGAAAGTAGATAAATGAACTTCAGGCGAAGTACTGAAGTCTTAACTAATAATTTATAATTATTTTGCGTTTTTAAAGAGAAAAAAAACTAAAAAGATTCATTTGTGTACTGTGACATCGGATAGATAAGCAACTAAAATAGTGAGATCACACCGGATAATGAAAGTCATCTATAACATAATGCTTTTATGAAACGTAATAAATTTGAATATATTTTTTCAAATTTTGCAATCTATCCAATAGCTTCTGTAAATCTCATTCTCTTGTTTTGCTCTTAACTTTTTCTCTCAATCAGTTGAGTTAATTGAATTGCTAATATTTTAGCTTTATCTTTGCCTCTTCTGTTTATCCGATCGCAAATCAAGATAAAGCTTGTAATCAAGCAATGAAAATAAAGATGGAAATATATTTGAATCCACGAAAATAAAGATTTTTATTAACAATACGAAAATAAAGCGTTTGACTAGAAGTAAAAAAAAAAAAAAATGTTGCGGCGAAACAAAATGAAGTATCTTTAATGATAAACAGAAAGAAAAATGCGCGTGCAGAATCCTAACGCACTCGAAGACAAGAGCCGTCGCAGTACGTTAATGATTGAAGACACTTGGGGCAAGACGTTCGTTCCTAAACACGCACTGAGTTCGTATTGTTAAAAACGCTAAATGGTACAACAAACCGGGCAAATAAATACCTGCTTTCGGCATGTTTTTATGACTTCCCCGATATGAAATAAGGAAGATTTCTTCTTCTTTTTTTTTTTTTTTTCAAACAGTCGGAAATTCGAAGTAACTCTTCATGAAACTTGGAGTGCTAATTAATGTTTCTTATTTAAGTTTAGATAGGAATTCCTTAATTTTGAGGTAACACAAGAAATTTCCCACAGATTTTACCGCAATATCCCTCGGGGTAGAAACAACTATTGGCGTTTACTGAAGCTGGTTAATGAAATGAAGTATTTTTCAATCTCCTCTTTGAATGAATAAGCAACATTCTATCAAGTTTGATCTCCAGCTGTAAATCTGAGACAATTTCTGGTTTAGATGTTTCCATCAATTGATTCTTAGAATAAAAGTATTCCATGTTGCTTAATTCTATGCTTCTTTTAAGATGATGTGAGATTTCACTATTTGCTACATCCTTAATTCGCCATTTTTACCTTTCTTCGTCATTGTTTCCCAAGTAGTAATAATCCGAATTCAGTAATCATTAATAATACAATTCCGGTTTTTTTAATAACCTGAATTAAGCATATTTCTCTTTCATCATCAATTTTTTTTGCTTATTAGTGCTCAATACGCTTTTGATTTTAAGAATTTTACTTATGAGTGCTCAATACGCTTTTGAATTTGAGAAATGGAGAAAATTTGTCAAGTATACTTGACAAAATGTCAGAAAATTTTTTAATATTCCTAATCCTAGATTTATTTATTTATTCATTTATTATTATTATTTTCTGTTAATCAGAAACTAGTTTTTATAAAGCCAAAAGGCCTCAAATTGGAATAAATAAGATGATGAAATGGAGAATATTATGGATACATTCATATTTTATAGCAAAATACAGATAAAATCAAAAAAGATTTGTAATTTACCAGAGAGCTTATGATAATGTATCAATGCAACTCTGTTTGACAAAGGTTACATAACTCTCTGATAAATTTAAACTTTTGAATTTTTTCTGCATTTGGCTATAAAATATGCATGGATCCATAATTTTCTCCATTAATTTTTTAAATTATTTTTTTTTATTAATCATTCCATCATAATCAAATCCTTACTCTGTTCTCTCCAAACATATACTGGATCGTTATCTACTCTATTTAGTTATCCTTCTCAATCTGTATTCTTAGTAAATTATTATAAACTACCAGACACTGTTAAATATTCTTTCGCTCAAATTGCTAACATTAAAATTTCAATGGAAGTCTCTCAGAAAATCAGTTTTTGTTGTTCTTGTTATGACTGAAAGCGACTAGCGAACCAAATGGAGAACATTGGAGGCAGAATGAAGAGAAAGTATTAAAATGCTATGAAAGGATGAGCGCAATTGCGTTCGTGTGATGCGAGGAGAGATCATAAGGAGAATGAAAAGACGGACTGCTTAAGGAGCAGACATCTGACATTCCATCTAGCGACTGATGATGATGAGTTTTAATTCGATTTGAAATCTCATTAATTGTTTTTATTAGGAAGCCACCCTTTCGTTAGCCCTTTCTAATAGTGGATACTCTTTATGTACGATGAGATCCGAGTTTTATTTTTTCCCCCGTTCTGTAAACACCATGAAGGCTTTTGCCATAAGGCAATTCAAAATGTAATTAAACCAACTTAGTTGATGTTGAAGAAGTATGCGAGCAAAAAGCTGGAAAACCGTAATTACCAGCTATAAAAATGGACAATTTTTCCATGTTATTCCACGCTAATGATTTGGGAAATTACCTCGTAGATTGTCATGGAGTGCACGACGCTATCAAGAGAGAGAGCGCGCGCGTTTGATTTAGCCATGGACGGAAACATAACCGTGTAACACCACGAAACAAAACTGCTGCTCTTGACATTAAATATTGGAAAGCAAGAAGATGCTAAAAGTTGCAGAGTTCAAGACGAGGCATTTTACTATTTATAACAAACAAATTAACAATCGTGTTGCTGTTTAATGTCTAGAAATCATTTGAGGATAAAAAATTTACAGCGGATAATACTTCTTAAAGTAAAAAAATCGTAAAAAAAAGTCATTAACGAACGAAGTACGTCGCAGACATTTATGTTTCATCGATAGCTTCAGGCTTTCTGCCCTTGGTTCATCAGCGAAGGTAGTTTGGCCTCACTTTTCTGTCATTTACTACGGCAATAGTCGTTTCAGGCTATTCCTTTCTTCTCATCACATTCCTAGGCTTTTGCTTTAAATAATGTGTATGTTACGCTTGTGAATGGAGAAAATTATTTCTAATTATGTAGTGACACATTGTTTTAATCACGCGGTTACCAACAATGTTTTAATCACATTGTTGGTAACCGCGAAGCGCTGACATGTTTGGAGCATTCTATAAACTACTGAGTAGTCGTTTTTCGCTAAAAGGAAAACAAAAATGGCCTTATAATTGCTGAAAATTTGAGTCTTTTCCACAATAATGTTTGGATTCTGCGCGGACCGATAGACAAAGTGTAGAAGTTCCCTTTAACGCTCCCCAAAACAGCTACATATGCTGACCAGAACTGGCATGTCATGCAACGGCTTTTCTTAAATAGATTTCGGTATTCTGGTGTCCACTTGATGTCAGTCTTACGGAATCGTATCCTTCCAGAGAGATCGGCTAACCACAGCTTTGTCTACGTGCATTGAAATCGTACAACTTCCACCACGTTCAATACCCCTTTTACTACCTTCCCATCAGCCTCAAAGTTATCGCGAATTCCTGCAGTTCTTAAGAAGTCCCGTTGCAAATTAACATTACACACAATTTGATACGTTCTTTGCAAATTAGTACGCTAAAAAGTTAAACTTTTAGATGTAAAATATTTACTTACCTTAAAATTATCCAATTTACGTAATTTAAATAATAAACTGCAATTTCAAAATATAAAAATGAGTAAAAAAATCTTGCTTAAGTACTTCCGTAGCATTTTAACAGTCCTAGCACTGCGAAACGCGTCTTTTATCTGCAAATAATCTCGTATCTGCGCATTTAAATCGAAATGGAGAAAAAAAATCATAACCTAATTCTGAAAGCAAAAAATTACGACAAAGTTAATGGTTGTGTGAAATTTATTTCTCGGATAAATAAATGTGGCAAAGAAGCCACAATCCTTAGACCTGACGCTGCGCAGTTCAAGAACGAGTCCGTTTTGGGCATTAATCAATGATACCCTCAGCGAATGGAGCTTCCTCGTCTTATTAAAGCAAGAGGGAAATGCAATTTCATGGAAGTAATTTTGGGCGATTTAGTTAACTTTAAATAAGAAATAATGAGGGTGGTCGCTCATTGTTCCTTGAATGTAATTTGAATAATCTCCCCACGTGGTGCGATTTATTTACGTTCCCCTTTTCGAAAGCGGCGGCTTCGTTTCTAACTTCCTTGACGTGGTTTTTCACTCGCTGCTTAAGAAGTTCGCGGTTAAAAGCGAAACATTGCGAGCACCTTGGAGAGTAAAAGTGGGCATTTCGTCTTCAGTTCCTGTTGGAATTGATGTTTGTCCCTGCTTCCACTTCTTGAAGGAATATACTACGGAGGCGCGTGCCAGAAGGATAAAGTGATAACTTTGCAGCTTTTTGAATTTAAGGCCTTGGATTCAAATCGCATCCTTTACATGTCGAATCCTATTCGAAATGAAAATTCTTCCTTTTTTTATTTATTATTTTTTAATCTGAAGATGGGCTAGTCGGTCTTATATGGAGGTGGAAGACTTCCTCCTCCCGAACACTTTATATATATATATCCCGCAGAACGAGCAAAGGTGAGAAAACTGGTCCCGTAACCTTAGTTTACTTCTTCCACAAATTCCAAACAACTGCAACCATTCTAAGTTACATTCATATTTTACTATTGCATTCAGAATGCTCGTGGGAGAGTGTAGAGATTGTTATAAATGCTACGTCCTATGAAAGTGGGTCAAAGCCATTAAAAATGCTCAAGTACACGACGCCTTATGGGCACCATATTTTCTGAACTAAAAATCAGGATACGTGAATTGCGTCGTAAAGTTTTGTTGAAAAATGGCGCTGTGGGAAAGTTAATTTGACAGTGGTTATGCTTACCATCCCAATACGGCACAGCTCTTCAGACTTGTCACGCTGTGCGATTACTTTTTTTTTTCTTCTCCTCGCATCATTAAATAAACTTGCCAGTATTGCTACGTCAGTCGAGTTTGAATATTGCAATTGTTAGTCGTTTGCATGCAGTGCCCGTCATAGGGTCAAGTGATCCGGGCCGTTGCCTACGGAGTCGAGCCTTAGGGAAGCTACGCTCATAATACCTTCACTTTGGAAGTACTGAAAGTATTTGCAATTGACTTATTGATCATTTATTGACTTGTGAAAATTCGGTCGCCAAAATAGGAAAAAAGTTAGGTCAGTTGGTCTAAGAACGAACAGTCGATAACAAAACGCACGGATTTTCCTTGCCAACTATGACAAGGATAAAGGATTTCGCTGGACTGCAATTTATATTTGAAATTATAGTCTTAACTGCTTTAATAACGTGACCTTATTATGCCAGATGATTTACACCTCCGATGTGATGCCATCATTTTGCCTATTGAGGGCAGAATGCGGCATAAAGTGTTCATCTTTACCTGAGTAGGAAGTCTGCTGTTTATCTAACCTTAACCTACCCGTGATGAATATTTTAAACATTCTAGAGATGATAAATGTCATCAGGATAATTTAGATGAAATCTGGACATTCAAATACAGTCAGTACATAATTTAGCACCATCTAACGTTTGATGAACACAAGGAATTGCTTATTTTGGCGCGATATTCTGTTGTGTAAATTCATCTGCTAGTTTTTCTTTGCCTAATAAAAAGCTTCAGATGAGTTGTTTAGCAGCTGTTGCCAAAAGACTGGAAAATAAAGTTCAGCTCCAAGATTTCGTTCTGTTATAAAAAAAAATACAAAAATGCCATTACATAAATATCACAGGTAATATAAAATGTCTTAAGTAACGTGTGTAAAATTCCGTGACTTAAAGAAGTAGAAAATTCGGATCACAGCTAATTACATTTTGAAAGAAATCCTTGATGTTGTCTTTATTTTTCACTACATAGAATTCTTAAAAAGAAAGCTTCTCATTCCTTAAATGATTTTTTTTTTAATTTTTATGACGCTGTTTTCTGATTTTTTGATTATTAAATTACCATATTGTGTTTTTTTTTTATAACACTTGACTTTGTTTCTCAAGTGGTTATGCTTACAAAATCAGATATTGTTAGCTGAAGAGCACTTACTTTTTCTGTTAGCATTTTGCGAATATTTTGAGCTTTCAAGCTAAAAAAATGCAATTACAATTAATAAAAATTACAACATTCCTTTGTAATCGTAATTGCATTTGTGTTCGGTAATGTTTAAAAAGGCAGAATGAATTTTAAGCACTTTTCAAATATCTTCTGAGTACACTTAATTTTTTAGTTGTCACAAAAAAAGATCCATTTACTTATCTTCAGTTTCTTATAATATACGAGGTGGGGATCTGGAAAGTTCTGATAACACCTATAAAAAAAAATCATATTAAAGCAGTTGATATGTCCACAAGAAAGAACGTACCAGTAGCAGAGTTATGAAGGGAACTTATGTTCTTTCTTGTGATTATATCAGTTGTTTAAACATCATTTATGCCCCAGATGTTTATCAGAACTTTTCAGACCCTTCCCTCGTATATTTTAACGCTGAATGCGAAAATGACCTCCACACATTGATAAATAAAAGGGTGTTGATTTCATTCATAACACGGCAACTTTGTGCATGCTTCGAAGTGGGCACCGAACTTCCAGAATTGGTGTAATCATATATCCGATGGGATCGCCCAATTCTTGTAACCTGTAGGTTGGATGGGCGCGATTCTTGCTCCCAATGGACAGCGTTATTGAAATCTCGAGAATGAGATGAAAGCAGTCGTGAGTTCGTAAAACTAGATGTAGTAAAAACTTACAAACTAGTTAAGCCTATTGTTCAGTGAACTTGGATTCTTTTACACTAAGTCGTAAATTCTTTTACCTAAAGAACGTTGCAGTCATGATTGATTAGAATTAGTTTTTTTTCGCTTACAGGTTGTAGTTCTGTGTCTGTGCTGCAGTTTGTCGTTTCATAATTTCCGCGATTTCATGCTTAGTAAACAAAAATCGTATATGTTAAATAACCATACATCAGTCGAGACATTTGGCAAACTGGCCCATTTCCTGCTATAACAGATGGCAGGTGCCATGACAGAGCGGAAATCGCCGGCCTGACTGGCCGAGTGGTTAGTGTATCCGCACACCAGCCAAAAGGCCGAGGGTTCGAATCCCGCCGTGGGCATGGATATTTGTGATTGTCTGAAAATACTAGTGTTGGTGTAGGTAATTAATGTAGTTGACGGATTGAGTGGTGGAGACGGAGAGTTGTGGAGTAGGTGCCCTCCCTCGATGAATCTTTGGACTCCCTGAAGGTGTTATGTAATAATAATATCAGTTGGCTTAATTGATTCTAAAAGTTGTCTATTTAAGCCAGAGTTGAACTTTTAGTAAATATTTTGAACACGAAATTTCATCAAAATCCGTCAAGCTAAAAAGGTGCGTGATATTAAGATTCAGATGGAGCATCTGCAGTCGGCGTTTACCATTAACCACCATGGCTAGCCGTTGCCTAATTAAGTGATCGTTTCTGAATTTATAAAACCTCATAATATTTCATAATCTTATAATATTTCATAATTTCCACGCTATTCAGATAAACCCTTTCTTGTTTCTCCGAATACCACCATTCTTCTCCCTTCCTCGCCATTCTTCTTTTCTTTCTCTTTAGTCGTTCCTTTTCTCTTGGAAATTTCTTTACTATCAGTTCACAGAACAACTAGGAAAAAAAAAAAAATCCTTCCGCTTGCACGTGCGGAGATGTCGTAATGCTCTCGTTACACTTCTGCAATTAGGTCAGTATCGACCTTAATCTCCTTATCGGTTACCGTAGTCTGATTAATTGTTGTTCTAAATGAGCCAATCTGGGCTTACCGAAATGTACTGCAGATAAAAGGCATTACCTCATGCTACAATGTAAGCCGGTTGGTTGTCGTATTTCTACCGTTTTTTTTTTTAAGCGATTGTCTCATCATCCTGCAATTATCTTAAATACATACACTTTTAACAGATAATCACGCATCTTTGAATAAAATCTGGCAGATTATCGTCTGTCCCATTAAAAAAAAAAAAAAAAAAAAAAAAAAAGCCTTTTCTTACATCACAATAGTGATGTAAGAAATCCCCCCTAAAAAAAACTTTCGTCGGAAAAACAACAACAAAAGTGTCCTAAACATACTTCACTGCACACAATACCACCTCCAATACTTCGTCCAATTTGAAAACCTCACATCTTGTGTTTTGATCGAGTGAGCCTGCCAAGTCAATTTGTTCGGGGTAACCCAGGTTGGCGCTCTTCCCGATGTATGTTAGTTCATTGCTTTTATGTATCGTACAAAAACCAGGGATTCTCTGTCTTGATGTGATTAGAAATAGCAATTTTATATTTCGTCTTCTCAGAAATGCCAATGTTAGAGAGATCTACGGATGCAGCACATAACTGATTCCCTGTGGTTAACTGTGGTTGTCTGTCGTAATTACTGTAGGATTGTTATCAGCTGCTATCAGGTAACATTTCGCGAAAATTGGAAGCCCCTATTAGATCGTTTTGTCTGTGTTTAATAACTTCAAGCTGGATGCACGGGTTTTATTAACATTTTGGGGTACAAAATAGTACCACATTTCACCAAAAAGATTTCTCGATAAAAGTGGTGCCATCTGTTGACTAATTGCCAAACTATTATCACCCACTATCGTCACTCTATATAATAAAAAGTTCTGTTGATCTAAGACGAATGGGGAGGGATGGATATGATCCCTCGATAATAATAGATTATATTCGTTGATCTGCTAGTTGCAGGATTGTCTGAAAGATATCGTCAATAAATATTCTTTTTTTAAGAATTTCTTCCTTGCAGAAATTACTAACTAGCCGGTGAACACACGCAGTTTCCAGGCTTAATAGGCACGCTTCATTGCTTTAATTTAAACTAATCAAACCTGTTTATTTTCTATCAAGTGATCAATGCATCTATAAAGCGATTCGTCCAAATTAGGAATCTGGATTTGGCTTAAAGCTAAACTATGCTAAAGCCTCGATGCTGCGTAATAAAACTGAGTGCTTTATTCTGGACTGCAAGCCTTCTCTCCCCCCCCCCTCCTTTTTAAATGTAACAAATCACTCAAAGCGAAGCCAGGTTGAAAGGCTTAGTTTTAGCCTACATTAACGTTAATATAAATTTACCACTTGGTTAGTGAAGAGCTTTTATTAATAATGTAATAATTTCGCTCGCTGTGTCATGGCACATGCCATCTGTTATAGCAGGAAATGGGCCATGAGTAGCTGATATCAGTTTGCCAAATGATCGATAAATGTCTCGACTGATGTATGGTTATTTAACATATACGATTTTTGTTTACTAAGCATGAAATCGCGGCTGTGACATGAATAGAATTCAACTAATCGATTATTGCATCGAAGAATACAGTTAGATGTAAAAGTTGTTCGTTTGGTTTGGTGTGATTGTTACGTCATCTGTCGTGTGCATTATTTCACGAAGACTGGAATGGTGCTTCGTTCGAAATTCAATTTGTCGTCTGCGTCACTTGAGATATCAAGGTAAGATGAATAATCTGATTAGGATAGAAAGAAAATGTACTTATTGAGAATCCATTTGGAGTGATATTAGATTAATATATACGAAGACGAGATTAAATCTTACATCACTGAGTGCTGAATGTTTATATTTGTAGTTAAGATGGAGTTGTTTTTCTCTATAATTCGGTGTATTTAAAGATAGTTTGATGTTGGTTCTACGATTAATTTCATTCATTACTGTGGAATAAAGAAAATGAGAAGTTGTACAGGGACTGTGCAAGCTTCGTGTCCCAAAGGTCCAGGCGGTGTTCTTTGCGGCCAGCAGGATTTGAGTTTGGTTGTGATTATGGCCGAAACGGCAAGACATAGTCCACTTCAATATCCGGGTGTTTATTAGGTATGGTGCGATTGCCGGTTATCGTACTATGAACGAACAGAAAAATCAATCAATCCGTTACTACGACAGAACAGAGAGAAAAAACCGAGTCTTGGAAATGGCGTTAGATCCTAAACATTCTAAATATTAACCCAAGTATCGCTTTGTCTAAATACATCCTGGCCTTCGTTAGCCAAACACGTGCACGCATAAGCACGCACAGCGTACTGAACAATGTAACATACAATTAGAAATACTTTATAATAACATCAATCTCTTGTATAACTACATAACGGTTGCCACCTTTGTTAGTCTTTACTGTTTGCCCACTAGTTTTCGTGTTTACACCTGAAAAAGCCCTATATAATTAAGATGAAACGTCGTGTGTTTAATTAAAACAGTGTTACCGTCTTATTTCGGTTTTCTGCATTATAAACTCTTACTAATGTATTGTATTGTAACTCTCACCCATGAAAGGCTGTAAACTTATAGTAATTTAGTAGTGCACGCGGGAAAAAGATTTTTGTTATTCATTATATATTTATTTACTGAGATTCGAACCCACGACTTGTAGTTGGTGGTGAAGAGTGGAGACGCAGTCAACTCGGGTCAGTCGGACCAGCAAATGTTTAAGGGACAGGAAACTACCACAAAACAATTTGCAAGATGAACGTGACCTCTGCCAAGAAAACTATTGGATACTCCTCATTCTCGGGTAGTTGTAGTAAACGATCAAAGAAATTTGGAAACTGGCTGAAGAAGACGCATCATTAGTTGATACTTTGACCTCAGAGCATTATTTTGGTCAAACCTCTTTGACCAGGTCACATGATACGTCGTCCAGTCACATTTATACACGAGACTATCGAATAAATATGTTATCAAATCCTTCAGAATTGCGCCGATGTTTAAAAACGTTTTGATATTAATCAGCTCGACGTGGGCCTGTCACAACATGACAAAGCGAGTGCTTTTGGAGGTTGTAACTGTGGATTAATCACTGGATTAGGCTATACGTGATGCGATTAGAATAATAAAACGATTAGAATGGCTCCGTTATCTCCTCGCGAGTGATTTATTTTCACACAACTACGACCACCCCCATCGGAGTTATTTTCGTGAAAGATTTTCTGCGATATATATATATATATATATATATATATATATATATATATATATATATATATTTTTTTTTTTTTTTGTTATCGAACTGACACGATTTCCATTAGTATTTTGGAAACAGGTCGCACTTTGACACGAATCAGTACGAATTCCCATCGCTGCTCGGAACTTGAACGGCAGACATTAGTGTGTGGGTTTGAACAATTTTGTTGTCATTTTAATAAAATCAAATTGATTGAAATCGATGTAAGTATTCTAAGATGTAGGACTGTAGAACTTCGTAAGCTTTTCAACTGAAGGTGACAGGGGATTCTTTCCAGAAAGAAAAAAAAAATCCAGTCCTGCTAAACAAGCATACACTTCATCGTTAGGAAGCTGTTATTCCACGAATAACAGCTTCCTTCCTCGTACTTAACTTTGTACGTCAGACGACCTGAGACGTTTTAGACTTTTATTTAAAATTTTTCAAAATGCTACGAAACTAACTTGAACAAAACAACCCATTCGGATATGATTGGTTTAGAATAAAACATTTTGCACTAAAGTTTAGTTAGGGGAATATGAGAAGAAAATCCTTCGTAAAAGAACTTCAGTGAATTAGCAATTTACATCCGTTCTAAGCTAGAATTCGAATTCATATTTCGGTGTAGCACTTGAAATAAACGAGCCGCGGTAGATCAGTCGGGTTCGAATCCTCAATGACGCGAGGGACTTTCATTAGAACTTCTCAAATAAAAGTAAGTTAGCCAGTCTCGTGCGGAGGTGGATTTTTCCATCTTGAAAACTAGGTTTTTCGTCCCTCAAACAAAACAAACCAGCCCCGTGAACACATGTATCTTAATTAGGAGACTCGACTTCTTTCTCTGTTTTTCTTTAGGGACGAACGAGAATAGCGTGGATAGATGGATGGATTTGAAATAAAACCTGAAATAATTTTGTTTTCATAGCGACCATCCGAAGGGGGAAAATTAGTGAAACTCTTTTTATAAAAACAATAAAAAAGTCATTTAAAATGTTATTTTTCAAGTTTTGACTTCTTTATTCCAGTTAATACTCGCAGGCAGTGCAGTACATCACTTTTTTCTTCTTCTTTTTATAGATCTTCTCATCCTGCTAACAGCTCCCTAACTCCACTGCAAAAGAAACCAGACAGGTGAGTTAAATGTCCATACTGACTTTTTCCCTTTCACTAATGTTGACCCCGCCCAAGAGAAGTCCAAATGCAATAAAACTTACGTTGCTTGATTGTGTCGTATGCTCTGCTGAGCATGAAGTATTTCAAAGGCTACTTAATCGAACAAACGATTTCTATCTAAGATTCGAAATTGAATGAGTATGTTTGAATGGTCAAAACAGAGCACTCGAATATTAATAAATACTTTCGTCCCCTCAGTTTTAGTAGATCAGTTTGTTTTAAACAGAGATAAAGGAATCTGAGTTCGTTAGCTGTGTGTTTTAAATCTTCGCACAGCTAAAAAACAGTGTAAAATGTACTTGAAGAACTTGAATAAAATCATTAATTTTCATATATTTATATTTTTACTAATTACTATAATTATTGAAGTTAACCTCACTAAGTTCTGTTTAGCAATCCATATTTAGAATAGATTGGGTGGTTGTGTTCGTAAAGCTTCTAGAGCGCAGTAGGAATGATCCGATACAAAGATCTTGGTACGAATTTTTTAATGACTTGAGGATTCTTTTATAAGGATATTTTCATTTATAGGTAGAGTTACGTGATTTCGTGGGAAGTACTGTGTTTTTGTTTTTTTGTTTTTTAGTTTTGTGAGCCACACGATGCAGTTGGCCTTGCTTTGGCCCTAATAAAGATAAAACATAGACTATGTCTGTGATGTGAGAAATACACAATTTTCTGAAAAAATGCATTAATAAACTTTCTCAACCCTTCTCACTCCCGACGAATCTATTTTTTTTATGTGGATCACGTCTACAAAAAAAAAAAAAAGTGTAAACCTATCGGGCTGCTGGTGGGCAAAGATATTCGTCTTAGGAGGAACTGAGACGAAATAAATAAAAAAAAAAAAAAAAAAACGCTTAGGCGTTTGGTTTTATTGAATGCTTCGTATCCCAAGGGCAAATGTGTCTATAAATATATTTATTCATTAGATCTGTGTGCCTGCTTGCGAATAAAATGAGCTATCAGGAGAAAAATCCTACTAGCTCACTCTCCGGCTGATTTTCTCACTTTCAATAGAAAAATCCTATACAAAGGTTCTTCGTTTCATCGAGTGGATTCAAACATAAGTCTTAAAAGCGTGGGATGAGTCGCCAACGGAGGCGCGGTTGGCGACTTAAAGTTCAATATTGCATTTTGGAATATATTATTGTAATGTGAAGACCCGAAGCAATCAGAGCAGCCATGAAATCTCGAGGGTTTGAGATTCCGGTTCGTCTGGAATGTTTCGTTGCCATATTCCCCAAGAATTCCAGGATTTTCAGGAACCAAGTACATTCTTTGTCATCAGGTTTTGTAATCGGTATTTTGTACTCAATAACTTAGTTTTGATTCGAATAAACTGAAACGTAATCCTGTACGCATGTTCTTATTGTTCTAGAAAGAAGCTGTGAGGTCATTTTATGCCCCTTCTCAGAGAGGTCACTCGTAGAAACAAGTTGCTTTTGCATTTCGAGAACTCGTTGTATGAAATTTCTTTTTACCCCACGCTACAGTTCTTTATTTGAGTTTCTAAGACCCAAATATTTCATGTCTCAGACGTACTCGTGGAAATCAGTTTTCCCTTAATCGCGTTTAGGACTAAAAAATCTCAGGTCGGTTATTTTTAATTAGGTATCGAAGTTTCTTTAGAGAAACTTGCAGCCTTCCTTCTCAGACAAAATCTGCTAAAGAAAGGAAATAACTTCTTTGCTGATGCAAATTTAAGCGACAGCCATTTAGAAACGCGACACTGCGTTTCTAAATGGCTAAAAGAACCTAAAATCAAGTTTAAAAAGTTGCATTAAAAGCTTTTCATTTTCGTGCGATGCATTTTAGCACTTCAGTCTGCGACTGAAACGTCTCCGTTACTACATTTGGATTCTTAAATTCAGGAAATTTTCAAAAACTAGAAAAATTAACTTACTTAAATTTCTCCTTTTTCATTGTTAATTCTTTAAAACAAGCATCCTTATTTCTGAAATTTTTTATATTCCTTATTCTTGTTTCCTTAGACAGAATTTAAATAAAAGGAGATATTGTTGATCACTTCACAAACAGAATTTTATTAATAATTAAAATAATCACACTTGGAAAATTTAACTCGTGTGTGTGTGCGAGAGATAGATAGAGAGAGAGAGAGACTTAACTGGTGTATGTGTGTGTGTGAGAGAGAGAGAGTATAATCATCTTCAAGACGAAAGCTGTTTCTTTGAGCATTACGTAATATCGCCTTGGGAATTCCGTGATCATTTTGAAACGTTAATGTTCGAACCCCACTTAGTAGAGAATACTAAAGATTCAAGTACGCCCCAGGCAAAGATAAATTTAGCACTAAATGCTTCAAAGGTTCGTCGGTCAATGCATTTTTGAAGACTCTTTTTTAATTACTATCACCGATTGCCTCCAGTTTTAACAAAGGTGATCCAGTTCTGAGACATAATTACACTTCGGATCCAAACTTGCATTGTACGTTACTATAACGATCGGGAAAATGCAGTTGATCAAATCCATGTGACACTGTATTCTAGGGTGTCATGTGGATCTTTATTCTTTATCAGCAGTTATTTCTTACTCAATTAGCAGTATCTTCCACGGTCTAAATATTGGCTAGTATGCAACACCATAAAAGAAGTTCCCGAGGGGCATCCACGTTCTTTGCTATAAAAAGAATGCACTTAGTTGCCACGTTTCCAAAAATGGTCTTTGCTACTTTGGAAGGCCATGGAATTTTTTAAAATTAGATTTCTTGTATTTTATGACATGGTACGCTTACAACTTTCTTTTATTTCTTCATGCGACACACAGAATAGAGAGAGAGAGAGAGAGAGGTTAACCATATACGTTATTCAAATATCTTCAAAACTTGCTTCGTTTCAACTTAGCAATACCCAAGATAGTGAAGGATTTGATAGATTCATTGATAGTGAAGAAAGGATTTATATTTTTGCAGTGAGCTCATGAAATTCTCAAGTAAAATAGGAATATATCAGAACACTACTCTTAGGAGGGTCCTAGATGGTATTAAATCAAAACAACAGCTACTGACCTGGTATTTTGACCTGGAATAGTTTCTCTAACCGGGTTTCTTAGTAGAATATTGTGTATTCTCGAACCTTTTTTGTTTACTTGAATGAGGACCCTCTCATACGAAGGTGGAAGTTTTTTTAAAGAAACTCCTCGCATTTTCCTAGTTTCTGGAAGAAAGCCCTACTTGCCTGACCAAAGAATCCATCCTTCAGACTTATCTTACGACGTAGGTCGCTATAACATGAGACTGGATGCTGAATTTGTGGTATGAGCAGTGTATGATATTTCTAAAAGACGTTTATAATATCTCCTTTCAAATGCAAATTCTCCTCTTTTCATCTCCTTTTAAAAAAGTCGGAGTTTCACTGCCATAAAGGAGTACCGAATTAACCAGTGAAGGTCCCTAGACGGAATCTTGTTCTCTCTCCTAATGTATAGGTATTGCATTTTATAGTGTCGGGTACAAATGCCTTCTGAGCAGTTCCCAACTTATTGCCTTCTTCCAGCTTTGTATGTGTGCGTGTACATTTTCTTCCGTGGTCACTTTTTTTTCTGGAGGGGGGGGATTTTATCATTTCTCTTTCTCTAACCAGAAGTGTTTAAGTATGTGACTTTTCTTGTCATATCTTTAAGTATACAGCTGCACATCCCATTCACAGCCACTGATGATTCTGTTTGGACTCCTAGTCTCAGAAACACTGAATGTACAGACAAACAAGACATCAGGAGAGAGAGAGAGAGAGAGAGAGAGATGGGACATCATTGAAATTTGGTTGAATTGAAGCAAGTAGGGTATCCCATCACTGCGAAATAATGGAAACTGACATCCTACTTGCTTCAGTTCCTCCAAATTTAGTTAACAACAAATTATTTAATAACAAATATATTTAGTTAGATATTAAATCACCGCTCGTCTGTGGTTTTTTTTTTTGTTTGTTTGTTTGTTCTTGAAGGACATCAAATGATATTGGCGTTACTGAAAATATCACAAGCAAAATATACTTTTGCACTAAATAAACTGAATAAATCTTGAATGCTGCTGCTTCAGTTGAGGATTTTGTTTTTTTCTTATTTTAGAAGGTGGCGAACATTTTTGAAATATTGTGATAAACAATTGAGTTGGCGGATTTGACTGTCTGACGCCCAAGATGTTAATTAACGTGTTTCACCTTAAATATATATTTTTAACTCTTTTATTTCGCAAATTTGAGTCTTACGTTTCACGAACAGTTTTGCTGGTGCGAGCAATAAAACTGCTGTTTCTATTTGCAGAGATCATCAGTTCAGACTTCACCGCTAGGAGGCGCTGCGCTCTCTCAATTACGGATAAGCCGCTAATAGCATGTCTATTTTCAATATTATTATTTATTTCTTTTATGTAAATTATGTGAAATTTCAACGAAAAATACTGATTTCCGAGATATTTTTGTTAGGTAACAATTCCCTTGATATGGGTTAACGAATTTTATAATATAGATTTAATAGTAAGGGATGGGCTTATTTTCAGCTGTTTGCTAATTGTGTTTTTGTGAAAAAGAGAGAGATATGAATGATGCACTTAATGTCACTTGTTTTATTCAGTTATAGAAATTCAAATCATAGCGAATGTTATGTTTGCCAGCGTTCACGTGATCCGATACTTACAGGCTTGTAGCTAACACGTAAAAGGCAATCCTTCACCCTCTCTATTTCTCTTTTCGTCTTCTTGATACTTCACGTAGTTTCTTGGAAGTTATTTCTGAAAAGCCTTAGTTTGTCCCCATAAACTTCGAAAGCTCCCTCACCTCACTTTTGGGCACGCAGATGCATTCTTCTCTGTCTAGTTAACCGGGGAGAAGCACATCCCGATGGAGATCTTACAACTAGTTCCTCAGGTTGATCACGCATTGGTAAAAGTGTAACAGTAATGGTTGACACTCGAGTTCCTATCCCTCCCCCCGCCTCTCTGTGCACAGAGTTACAAGCGAAACAGTTTTCAAGTAATTATCTTAGTCTGTTGAAGACACGAGAAAGAAAAAAGACTCGGCAGTTGCCGTGCTATACCTGACACTTCAGCTTTCTCGGTCCTACATCTTCATACGACCAACAGGATGCTGGCGGAGCATGCCTGCAACAATGTATGGAAGTAATGTTGTGTGATGGTATTGATTAGGTCTCGCGGAGGCAGAGAAAGACCTAAAACAGGCAATGTTTAAGCAGGGTTTGTGTCTACGGGTATGTCAAGAGATCGATATCAGCGAACATTGATCTGGAGCACCTAGTCAAACAATGCCCGACCTCTCTGATGGGCTGCATCATTTGTGTTTGTCAAGGCCTACAGGCTCTCATCGCTGCTCGGTGAAAAATAAACGCTCTTTGTATTCCCAGGCAAAAAATGTTAAATTACCGCTAAGAATTCTTCTGTCTTTCCTGAAACGAAGGTTGCGAACACAAGAAACGGAAGTTCTGCTAAAGAGCTGTGGGGCGGGGGAAAACTATTGTCTCGTAATGGCACCTCGTTCGCGATGGAGGTGGGCGCGGATAAAAAGATTTGAGCGCGTGAATTTTTACATCGCCACACAACACAAAACCCAGAGTGGATGACGCAGAATGAAAAGTAAACATAAAATGTTCGTCATCACTAAAACTCCAGGATAAGATTAAGATTGAATATTTTGTTTGCGCACGATGAAAGTCAAAGTTAGTTTACATAAATACAAAAAACTTGATTAGATCTCGAGGTAATTTGATGCTCCGTTTGCTGTTTGAGTTTCCTGTCGATCTTTACAATACGAGAAATCTTTTAATGCATTCTGAAGGTGTATTTTAATGACCGTTTTAAAGTTTTTTCTTCTTCTCCTTCCTCATAAACAAAATTGCTTTAAACTCGCGAATGTAACTTCTTTCCATCTTAGACGAGTTTCTTTTTTAAATTTGTTTAGCCGGGTTTTATTTCTTGCGCGATATTTGTTTTTATCAAGAACTTTCTTTATATGTTTTCTAATGAAGAAGTTCTTCCATTAGAAAAAAAGTTTTTTTCCAACTAAGCTGACGTCATATGAGACGGTTTTTGCTGTATATTACGATCTCTTTATTTCTCGAATAAACGTAACTATTTAGTTTGTTTTCCAAGTAATTCTTACCAAGTTGTAAGAACTGTCTTACACAAACGTCAAAGAGTTTAGTGCGAGCATGAAAAAAAAATTCTTCGTGTATAACGTCATAAAAGAAAAAATCTTCTGATTCGATTAGCATACTTTGCCAATTCTTAAAGTCAAAACTCCTCTTAATACACGCAAGTAAGAATGATGTCGCGTGAATGCCATTCTAATGTTCAAATTCTTATCATTTCAGTAATTGATTTGCACCTGTTGTATATGCCTATCACCGCGAGCCGTTTATCTGATCAAGGGATTTAGCGATAACTGACTCCCACGGGGTGCTATCTGTCCGAAGTCCATGCAGTTTGTGGATCTTTACAAATAGATCTGGGTGCATTAGGTGAGACAAATGCTAACTTCTCTGCTCATTTCAAAAATATGGATATTTTTTATCACACCGCACTAACAGTAAGTAGCCTATCTGATCACTTTCAAGGCTTATTGTTGTAGCGATTTCGATCTATCCTCAACTAGCAACATAATACTTCACAATACTTGCAGATACGGTCACAAGAATACTTGCAGATCTGAGAAAAAAACACGAATAAAAGACAAACCAGGCCCTAATCATCTGAAAGGAAGAGCAAAATGGCTCGTTATTTGCGTTGAGAATGTTTTAATCTTCCATACTGATTTACTTTTCGCTAGCTTTGCAATTCCTGCTTCGTTATTGGTAGTAGAATGAAAACTCAAACTCGTACTGCTCATAGCACTTCTACATATTGGAGAACTTGCAGTAGCGATCGCATTGATTGAGCCTGTTGAAGAGAATCGGCAATCCGTTTGTCTATCGTTGGTTGAAATCTTCAGAGAGAAGAAACTAAGAGGTCAGCGTTTACCTGTTTTTGTAAATTTCTTGTCTCATCGGTGGTCGGTGACTTGTACTCAGTGGAAGAGCGTATTGGAAGTCCAGTGGTTGCGAAGTAGAGCAACCATTGGACTCCCTATTTTTAACAATGTTTATGATAATTTGAGCTTTCCTTGGCTCATAAAACATCTTCTTAAGAGGATAATTTGAACCATCAATTTAAGAAGGAAGAAGTTTCTTAACCAGTGACACATTTTTTCTTACTGGCTGTCGATCTTTGAAGTTTGTAGGCCTAGATTTCATATTCTTTGCATAGATTTGAAGGTAAATGCTTAAACAGTATTCTAATATAGAGATACAATTCATCAGCTTAAATAGCTAAGAATTTTTTAACAGACTTGCTTGAGCATAAAACAAGAATTCGAAGTGGTATTACCGGCATAAAAGTTCCTCTCGTCTCCGATAATTGGGAAGACATTTTTGAACTTTTTGGAAGAGCAGGAAGACACGATTCTGAGCTCATATAATTCTGTATGTGTCCGGATCATAGAAAGAGTATTTTGTTCATTTTCAATAAGTTCTTTTTTATTTCTTGTGATTAATGATTGGTTTTAGTTCAATAGACAAGCTTGCCCTTCAAATCAAGAAGTACCAGTGAATTATTTTTTATTACAGAGGATCATTACATTAAAATTCTCGGTTTATTTTGAGCCGCTTGCTTAACCACTATTCTAAGGAGGGGGGGGGATAATATTCACGTTGCAAAATTACTGGAGTGACTATTTTAAAAAATAATATTTTTTTATACCAACATTTTCCCATTAATGGTCTGTAGAATCTTTCCCAGAGCGTTTAGCTGTTGAAACATAAAAAGTCGTTTTATTTTCATTCATTCAATTGCTTACAAAGCTTTTAGTAGACCGCGGAATTTATTCGAACTATACCGTGAAAGTGGCGGATGCTCATCGATATTGATTTTCAAATGGCAAATAGCTATCAGATAGGATTCATCATTCATACAAACATAGATCAAGGTGAAATGCTATCACTTAGTAGATATTAACTTTCAAGACAAGAACTGGCTTTTTCGTCACTTATAAAAGGAGGTTGGCGTCGCTATTAAAAAAAAAACTAAAAGTACACCTCATAGAAAACGGATTCATAGGATGCTATTATGAGGTATCTGATCTGGGGATGAGTAGAATTATTAGGCAGCCTTCTTTGCCACAGGTTTACTGTGCCAAAGTGCATTACGTAAGACTGTTTGCCAAAGCAAGCCCTGTTTGGGTGATCAAAATAAATACATTCACGTGGATGTAAAAAATGTACCAATTATCTTGTGGACCATAGGTCTTTGAGTATATTTCACTGCACGTGAGGCCTCAGATTGGGCCGGCGATTTTCCTTTCTGAAATCGTACAGCTCGAAAAACTTGTTAAGTCAGACGAGAAAAAAGAACTTCTAGCACAAACTAGATTTCTCAATCCTAAACTTAAAGAAATTACACGGGCCTGGGAAGAGCATGTTGTACTGAATTGCTGTCGATTGCTATTAGTATGCGTCTGGCGGACTTCTAATTTAATAATTTTTTTAGCCATTTTTCACCAGCCTAAGCTTGTCGCATTACTATTGTCATTGTTGGAAATGCAGCTGGAATTCAGACCAATCAATTATTTTAGTGAAGGACAAATTAGGTTAAAACAACGTTTAAACACATTTTTGTACATTAAAATAGTAATCAGACTATTACATTTATGCTGATACTCTCCGATTCACTCAGAAGGTCCATATATCTTGAATCTCTTTGTCGCAAACCCTTTTATTTCTTTATGCCAGAAGTGCAGCAGCACACAAATCCATTCTGCGCAGAATACTGGAACTTATTTTTGACTACGCCAAGACAAACAAAAATTGGTAACGATTGCAATATAAGGTTTATGTGTGTGTGCTTTCATACTAAGGAAAGAGAGACTTTACCATGAGTTGCTGTGTAACTGACGCCCTCTTTGAGTTTCATTACACTTGTTTTAGTGATCGGTCAGTCATCTGTTATATTTGGTAACAGATTGGTTAATATTATACGTCTTATGCTAACTATTGAAGTCAAAGGGAAGGTGGCTCGTGTCTCCGTGACATACCCTTTATTTCATGACACATCAATAAAAATTGTAGTGCATTTTTTCATGACAATTTGTGCTTCTTTCTTTACCTGTGTTATGTATATTACTTATTCTTAACATATTTGAGAAGTTCAGAATGAAATTGCCGTCTTAGATCATTTGTTTACTATAAGCTGAAGATCAAAAATTTAATATCCTAAAAAAAAAAAACCCTCTTTGCTCGATTATTTAATCCTGACAGCATCACGAACATTCTCGATACTGCCATGCGTTATTATTTGTACTACATTCTGCCATTTTTAAAGATCTTATCTCATTTGATGAACGAGTAAAAGTTTAACTGTTCCCTTGATGGCATTTATTTAAAACTTTGGGTTGTTTTCGGGAATCCCCAGAGGAGATTCTTCGATTTTGTAATTAATATACGCCAATGAATATGTCAGTGCTGTACACAAAGTTTTGTATATTTTTGTTATATGAAGATCTCTCTCTCTCATCTTTGTTAATTCATTTCTCTGCTGTGTTGCGGAAATTCTGTTCGTTGTACTGTTTCCACCTTTCCCTTTCCCCACAGATACTTCAAATGATAATTTTGTACATATTTCCGCAACCACCCCTAACGGAACACTTTTCTCACTGTTATAGCGCTAAACGAGACTCCAGATTTGATGCCATAACAGCGATAATAATGATAATCTGTTTATTGTTCAACCGTCCCTCTTTGTTTCGTCGCTATTTTATAGGATTATAATTTAAAAGTAAGCGTAGAAAAGAAATACCAATAACCTACTTTTTGTCTCTAAAAAGATTGATTGAGATTGGTCATCGCAGTTGTACCCCCCCCCCCCCAATGTGTTTTTCCTGAGGCCCAAAGTGCAGTCCAATTTGTCTTGTTATTTTTCTTAATTTTCTATTGAGAATACGAGCTCAAAATTTTCTTAGAAAACCCATCGGATACTATTACTACTTCTCTTGATCCTTAGCTCCTTCCTGTTCACACAATTCTGTTTCATCAGATTATTTAACTTAGTGGTGCAATGCCATCCTTAATTGGCATTTAAATAAGCGTTCCTCGCGCACCCAGCCGTGCCTTTTTTTTTCTCCCTCGCAGATAGCGTTGGTTATTGATGGACTGGAATCACCATTTTTAAAGGTTATGCGACAGTTCGATTGATGGCTTCAGAAGTTTTGATGCGAGTTTGGCTACTGGAATTATAACCATACTTTGTGCAGAGCAGTTTCTCTTCTCCGTAAACACGAGAAACCTTTTATGGACATAGAAACAGGAACCATTTCTACCACGCCGGCTGATGTTACACCTTTGCAAAAGTTTCTGATAACTTAAAACTTATTGACGACTTTATCCATAGAAATGAAACGTATTGAATTTCCGCGATCATGGCGCTGGAAGAACAGCTTTCTGTTTTCCAATTCAATTTATCACTATTGTGGTCTGGCGCATTGCCAGGCTGCTAAAATGAATTTTCTTAGAACGAAAATTAATGACATAATTGGAATAATGATGTTTTGTTTGTTTCTTGATTAGTTATTATTGTTAATTGAAGCGTTTCAATTCACTGGGATAAAGTTGATAATGGCATGTTATATTATACTGTGATTTAGTATAATAATAATGTTATGTTATTCTAACTATGGATGCATTTCTCTTCTTATATCAAGATTATATCTTGATATAATGTTATATTACGTTATTCTAACAATTAAAATGAAAAGCCAAACGGCTAGTTTTCTGGCAACTTAATAGTTATTAAAGGGATAAAAATCCTATGTTTTTATATAGCCAGTAAGTGAAACTCAAGATCGAGAACTACGATCTATGAGTTTCAATGCCGAAAAACTATCGGCAGGCAATTCGAAGCAAAGGTGGAGCAAGATCTCTCACTATTCTTGATATTCTCTCATAATGTAAAACACAGCTCCTAGGAGATGTAATACTGTCATTACATTATGAGGAGAGGTCGCTACCCAGACCGGTTTCAACCTTTTTTGAGGTCTCATCAGTGAGTAGGTAGACCTGGAAGATATCAAAGCTTAGTGAAAAGAACTTACATACCTTCACTATACGAATGCCATAAAGGTGTGCTTGTATTTTGTAATTAAAATGAAAAGCCAAACGGCTAGTTCATGTGTTCGAAAGCTTTTTTATCCCTTTAATAAATATTCTAACAATATAACAATGACTGCTTTTCTATTCTATATATTTAAGTTTTATGTTTTAAATGAAAAAGTGTAGCTTAAAAAGATACTTTATTTTTATTTAATATTCGATATTAGTAAGAAATATATAAATATTCTGCTTACAATTTATTCTACATTTTTTATGTAAACTATTTATTTCAACTATCAGTTTGATAATGTGTAAAATTAAGTTTTGATTTCTGTACTGAGACATTCATTGCAATGAAATTAGATGTAAATACCT
Organism: Typopeltis vanoorti; assembly: GCF_054136105.1. NCBI lineage: Eukaryota > Metazoa > Arthropoda > Arachnida > Uropygi > Thelyphonidae > Typopeltis > Typopeltis vanoorti. The sequence continues at coordinate 112,669,500 of NC_143561.1, read as the reverse complement.
TTTTTATATTACGTATACAAACAGAATTATCACCAATAACACACCAGCAAACTCGTTATGGGTTTAGCAACATCTTATGTGTGGAGGTGATATTAAAAATATACATTTCTTAAACTAATAAAATCACAGGATTTTCACTCACGGATGAGCCAACTCATTAAATTTTAATGGGGTTCGCTAGATGTCCACATGTGCTTTCCTTCTGTTTCTAGAAATGTCCACTATGTTAGATCTCTCGTGAGGTTTTTCATTTATTTTTATTTTTTAGCATGTTCGGTATTAGGGAATCTCAAGAAGCTATAATTCGCTTATTAATTTTCACTTGTTATTCTCGATGTCCCTTGAAGACCATCTCAGTTTTTCAAGTAAAAGACTGGTCATTCAAGAGGGTCTGTCATGTGGGACGAAGGCATAATTCCGCAGCATTTTCCGAAACGTCTCATCTGTTACTTTGACTTTCGCACAGAAAAGCTAATCACCGAATCCGAAGTCAGTTCAATTTACAAGGTGTAAATTGAACTGCTATAAATTACATAGAAATATGAATTGTTGGGGATATTTTTGGAAGTTGTTAGAAAAAACCTGATTTTTGGTTACTTCAGCGATCTGCGAAGAGCCTATTTTCTCCCCTGTTTGTATTTCTCCTTCAGTCTTAACTTCCTGTTTTTTATTTTTAATTTTTTTTTATTTGGCTTTACCTTTCGTTTATAAATTTTGCCTTAAGCTGCGTGTTCTCTCTTTATAAATCGGTTACAAGATCCTTTCCAGTTAGTTGCTTCCCTCTCCTTTAATAGTTACTGCTTTTCCCTTCCCATTATATTATATTATGAATAATTAGAGGGAACCCTACTCTGCCTCATTGTTCATCTCATTTACGGCCCCTTCTGTCATTTTAACAGTTCAAAATTGTTCATTTTCCACATTTATTATGGGCATTAGATGTTCTCCATATTCTTGAAATAAAAACTTATAGTTCTTAAAATTTTTATCGTCTCCTTGCATAGAAGTGTTTACAATTGAAGGTGAGTTAGCTAATGTCATATAAAGTGGATTTTCCTGATTAAAACGCGGGTTTTTACTTATTTAAAAAAAAGCAGGTAAATAAACTTACTAGAAAGCATACAATTGATAGAATGTAACGCTCGCCTTATGACTTTATTTTTTTTCTTAGTAATTGTCACTAACTGGATAAGTTAAGATCAAAAAAAGACCGCGAGAGCTTCATTCTTAGTACTTCCGGTTCGATAATTTCAATGAAACTTAGCGATATGTTTGGTAAGTTTCATGCACGCAATACCTTGAAAGCTGAGTTACCATTGTGCTACTTGAGCTAAGTGGGATTGGATGTCATCGAGCATAAAAATCACTCTCTCCGGTGTTGATAAGCCAGCGGAGATTCGCAACATTTCGGTGTTTGGAATGTTTGGACAGTACGGTTAAGCTAAACCAGTTTGGAGTGCAATGTGACAAAAAAAAAAATAAAATAAAAAAAATCTAAACTAAGATTTTTGAGGTGGTTTGAAATCTAGTCGACGTAGAAGGGAGAAGAGACAAGAGACCTAACTATTCCTTGGATTTCATGTGCTGGTTCTACATTCTTCGAATCATGTGAAGATCTCGTTGTGAATCTTATAAACTTGCTTACGAGTGTAATTATGTTTCCCATAAGTTCACGGTCCTGTCGTATTTAAGTCTCCCGTGTGATCACTCGGCACTAACTAACCTGTATAATTGTTAATGACCATAGAACGCGAAAATCCCTTATCAGGGCTTTTCAACCAAGGTGACTTAGCCGGTCTCATACGGAGGTGTCAGGGTTTATCCTCTCCAAAACTGGAGGTTTTCGCACCTCAAAACAGGCAAATCGATTACTAGAACACACGCAATTAAAATATATGATACACTGGCCTCATAGCCTGAGTTGCTTCGGCCGTAAATCCAAATCAACCAACCTATTAATGAACACGTCTGCGACCTCTGAAGTTTGAGCAGTGCAGATAACGTTTAAGTTCGTACCGTCACTTAAAACGAGGGGTGAGGACAGTCTCGTCGCAACATTTGCACAAATACAGTTGGAAGTCCCAGGTTTGACTCCGCCCAGCGCGTGAAAAACCTTTATAAGTTTATTTTCGGTTGAAGACAATTTAGTCGATATCTTAAGGAGGTGGCAGGCCCCTAGAAATTGGTTGTTTTCCTCTCTAAACATTTTTCAAACGTAAACAGCAAACTAATACCAACTGGTCTCACATACAGTATTTAAATAAAGAAGTGCAAATAATTATAATTATCTTAGAACTGTGTGTATATGTTGCAGGGATGTTGGGATTACATTTTTTTTTACCTGTGTTTGCATTCTTGTCGTAGTCTGTTTCCTTAGTGATCGATGAGATTGCGCACCTACTCATAAGACGATATGGGATGGGGATGTTGTTATTATCTAAAGTTTCTAATATTACTAATGAGGAAATCGATGTGAGAATGCGTTTTTTTTTTACATCGAGAAACAGATAAGTCAATTACACTCCAAAATACTGGAAAAGTAAATACAAAATTTACAGCAAAGATTACCCTAACTTCTTCATGAGACCACTTACAACCCAACTTGATTCAGCGATGTTAATATTTTAGTTGTTTTCTAGTTCTTGCAATCTTCTTAAGTGGCCATTATTTTTTCGGAGACACAAATCTTGTAGATGGAAAACTTTAATAGGGTCATGCAGTTGCCTCTTTAGATGAGGTGCTTTATCACTTTGCGTTAAATCTATTTCCCATAACACTAACTGCTATTAGTTGGTTCTAATATTTACAACGGGTTGAACTTTTAAACATTGAATTTGGTACTTTTGTGATCCATTTTGTAAGCCTATTTTGCGAGTGCTACGCTGTTATTCCCTAAATTACGAAAATAGCATTTACCAGTAATCATTCTGCTTTTAAGGCACCCCCCCCCCCCGACTAAACAGTGAAACAGTAAGTTTGGAGATTTTAAAGTAATTCAAGACCTCAGCAATTGTAATTTTTCTGCTTCACTCAAAGGCCTAATGAAAGATGAATGTACGTAAGCTTCGGAGATCGTCTTTTTAGCTATAGATATACCAAGACTACTCATGAAAGTGTTTCAACTTCTTAGGAAGTTTTTTCTTAGCGCTGTCAGTCTACCTACTTCATGAGAAATTGACATTTAATTTTTCATTTAAAAAAACAAAAACATGTTAAATGGAAATAATTTCAGAATAAATATGTAAGTACACGATGATTAAAAAAATCTTTTGCAAAAGAATGAAAAGTAAAGACTAAATTAACATATTTATTTCAGTTATATTAATTTAGTCTTTACTTTTCATAACTGAAATAAATAAAATAATTAAAAAAATAAAAAATATTTAAATAATTTTTATTAAAAAATAAATTCAATCAAATTAAAACCTTTAGTGTACATCATCACCATGTGATGATGTACAACCCTTCGTGAGCTGGAGGAAAAAACGCAAAATGGCAAACCCCCTCCCCCATGTTTTTCCGTCAGGCTTTAATTACACTGAAAACAAGAAACATTAATTGAACTGTTACTATTTAATTGATTAAGTAATTCATAGTATACACTACTACCAATAATCGTCCGGACACTTTAACAATTTACACTTGATACCAACAGGCGAACCTTAATATCGGGTATGTCCACCTTTGGCTTTGATCACCTCCTGAGGCTTTCCACCAATATGCAGCAGACATCAGGTGTAATTTGTCTTCATTCCTCCATCCAAGCAGCACTGAGTTCAGCGACAGATCGAGGACGTACTGCTTTTGGCTTCAATCGCAGCTCCAGTTCATCCCACAGGTGTTCGATGGGGTTGAGGTCAGGACTCTACGCAGGCCAGGGCAGTTGTCTAACATACCATTTCAAAACAGCTGCAGCTTTGGCATGGGGCGTTGTCGTCTTGATAGTAAATGAGTCCATTCCATAAAAACTCCACATTGTAGGTAGCACCAGATTATCCAGAATATCAAGGTACTGAGGTGCCTTCATGGAACCACGGACAACAACTGATGGTCCAACTTCAAACAAGCAAAATGAACCCCCACACCATTACTCCTCCACCACTAAACTTTATGGTGGGTGCAACACACTGTGGTAACAAGCGTTCACTAGGCTCTCTCAATACCCACACCCTGCCATCAGACTGGAAACAGGTGAACCTTGATTCATCGCTCCAGAGTACTGTTTTCTACTGATCAGTTGTCCGGTTCGCACGCTCTTTGCACCAGGCCAAACTTGTTCGTTATTGTGATGCTCGGCTTGTGTGCTGCTGCTCTTCCGTGGAAACCCAGTAAATGGAGTTCTTTTCGTGCAGTATTAGTGCTCCCCATGGTGTTACTGGCGCTCTGGAACTCATGACGGATGGTCTGTGCCGGTGTTTGCGTGCGATCCGTTTTAACACCCCTCCTGTCCCTGTCAGCCATTTCAGGCGGCCGCCCTGGGTGTTTTCCTGCACTAGTGATGCCAGAACGTCTCCATTTGTTAATCACATCGCCAACCGTTGATTTTGGATACTCCAGTTGAGCGACAATAGCACGTATGGACATGCCCACAATGACACCTCTCTCGAAGTCACTGAGTTCACGTCTTGTTGCCATACCACCTATATTCAACTGCTACGACGAAATATTGCTTCCGGTTTTTATGTTATTAACAAACCTGGAATGTCCCATAACTTCAAATAACAGGGGTGTCCGCACAATTATTGGTAGATAGTGTAATATCACTATTATAATAAATATGTCGATCAATTCTAAACTTGCAAGCACAATGAAAAAACAGGTCAAGACCTGGTTACCGGTTAATCAATGTTTTGATACGACACTGGGAATTTTCCGTTAACGGAGGTGAATCAACGTATAAAGGTGTTCGGAATTTTCAACTGCAAGTACCCATGCGGAACAAAGGATGGTCTTATGGTGTTCTTACAATAGCAAACCTAACGTATGTATTTATGTCAGGTCGGATCTCGTGTTACATGCGCTTGCCGTAGCCCGTCTTTAGAGGCTTACACGACGAGCTTTTTCCGAGTGTTTCTTTTTTCAGGCGTGCGATCTGCCAACAACTTGGAACTTGTTTAACATGCAGAGCCTCTCTCGGTAAATTGGAATAACATGTCGGAGAGGGAAGGGTTAATGTTGCGGAAAATAAAGAACTGTTTTTTTTATTATTATTATTCTTTTCATTTTTGTTCATTTAGTCGAAGCCAAATGTTTGTGGATTTTTATTTGTTAATGGAATGAAATTAATCAAATACCAAAATAAATTATACGCAGAAACTATAATGGTGTTTATTTTTGCTCCCATATTGCGAAATAGAGGTACTTTTTCAACAAGTTATGGCCATGGTCCTAAATAACACATAAATGAAGGTAAGCTGGGAAGAAATAGCTTCAAGTCTTCAACTTGAAGCCAAACTTTTTAAAAACAAAGGATGGCAAATATTTCTTATTTTATATTTGGGTAATTAAAGAAATCTTTATTAAATAACTATGGATACTTATTATCCTTTTGAATAATAAGTAAAATTCTTAATAACCCTTTAAAAATTAAATATGAATTTATTTATAATTAGTTCTGTTTTTATAAATATCATAAATATATATAAATATTCTTATCCTTATAAGGATAAGAATATTTATATATATTTATGATATTTATAATAAAGATTATATTCATGTTGAAAGTTTTTGACTTGGTTATATTATATTATATTATATTATATTATATTATATTATAAATTACAGATACCAAGAAATTATATACTTGGTTTAATCCATTATTCAAGTGTAAGCAAACAAAGTTTGCGCCTCAAGTATCTTTCAGGACTGCGGCAACTCGTGGCAGAGGTTGTATAATTTCTCATCACATCACTTGCCGAAGTGACCCTTCTCTTAATGCATAGCATTATACATGCCGCAAGGAGATGTGCTTTGCAGTATGGGATACTAAGGCAAGTGATGTGAAGTCATGCCACTTTTGCCACGAGTTGCCCCAGTCTCCAGAAAAAAAAAAATACTTCAGGCCCAAACTTTGTCTACTTACACTTGGATAACGATTAAGCCACGTATATAATTTCTTGGTATCTTTAATTTAGATTATATCCATATTTATAATAAAGATTATATTTATGATATGATATTTATAATAAAGATTGATAATAATAAAGATCAACAATGCGGGGGGGGTAGGGGCACTAATTCCCCGCGTTGTTCGAAAATCCGCGTAAAAATCTTAACTACTAATAGCCGACTGTTGACCGGAAGCCTTACCGATAACAAAAACAGTCGATTAATACATATTTTGTATGTATTATATACTGTATTTTTACAATAAAGTAAGCTTGAGAAAAAAAAATGTTATTAACTAAGGAAGGGAAAATACATTTACAGTACTGTACTGCATTTATCGACACGGTAAATTTACGTCGTCTGTTTGCAAGATGAGTCGTCTGTCAGTCAGTACCTACACCAATATTGTCTTATATGATACTAACCACTGCAGATGTTATACGTATTGCTAACACAAGACATCAAAAATGAAAAGATAACGTGAAAAAGAAATTATTCATATTTATTTACAGGTATAACGATTCATGCAATGATAACGAAGAAGCAGCAATACGATTGCTTTATGGCAGCCTGGTGCAATCGATACGATTTCTTCGCGGTAGTCTAGCCTATACATCAATGAATGAGTCGTTATAATTTTTATTGTATACTAATTAATTAATTAAACTAATTAATAACAATTTATTTTATGCAGTCATGATTTGATATATTTCTCCCGACTGCAAATGGCGTCATGCACGGTCTGGAAGTGTTTGTGTGCGTACGTTTTGATAAATTTTAATTCTTTTTTTTTTATATAATAGATTTGTATATATTATGTACACAAATATAGTAAATGATAAAATAGACTAGTACCTACGTATCTACATATATTTTATGCATTCATGACATACCTAACTTTTTTTTTTCATTTTTTCGATATTTTTAAGCTACACGAGTTTATTCCATTGTCGCAAGGATTAGAATTTGATCCAGTACCTTTGGAGGGTAATGGATGGCAATGCCGTAGCCAATGAAGTTCTAACTGAGGCTCGGCTATTGCTGTTATCCTCTTGCCATGATCAGAGCTTTAATTTAATAGCTTAATTCCATTATCGTAAATCTCCCAAAAAATTTCCAATATAATTTATTAAAAAAAATCGCGTATAAGTGGATCCCCTTTCGTCAAGGGTCAACTGTATATGATATAATTTAACGCTTATTTGTGGTAGGTATTTTTAAATTTAATTTTAATCTCGCAAGTGAATGTTTGTGACGAACAGTGCGAAAACAAATACCAGAACATGTACTTTAATATGAGGATCCTTCTGGAAGGATGAAGAGAACGAAATCCAATTCTTCATGGAGGTGCAATATCCCACTTGAGGCCATTTACCAATTTTTCTATAATCGAAAGCTGAAACATTCATTCGTATGGTTTGGCAGCACCTGTGAACTGCAAAATCGATTTTAGCTGGTTGGACAGCTAAAATTCACTACGAGTGATTGTCATTAAACGCATCTGCATCAGATCAATGAGCTGCTTGTCTACAATGCAGAATCATTCGGCTCTGTCGATTCGTGTTTGTTTTCGCTTTCTGATTATCAGGGGAAAAAATTACCATGCTGCTTGTCATGTTCCGAGTCTTGAGGCGGTATTTTTACTAACGAGCACGTAACAGGATGGTTAGGGTCACTTTACGCGGCCGTTACTTGATTTGTGATGTGTCCGCTGGCAGACCCAGTGTGCTGTGGTGACAATATGGCAGCAGTTGGTCCTTAGAGTTTCCTGGACAACCAGCAGAAACAAGCCAGTCAAAATCAGTATGGTGAGGGAGGGAAGCCTTACACAAGTAACAGCATTGTATTTTTATAAACAAGAACAAATTCGGCAGTTCGTTGGCATTTTATACATTTATCCAGCAGAGAGAAAATCAAAATCAGCGGATTACGTTTTCCCCCACTTGAAACGAGTTATAAACATAGTTTTATAATAATCAAACTTCTAACTTAAAAAATTTTGCGCCAGTTTGCGATATACCCACGTGTATTACGCTATTTATGCATTGTGACGTCACTAAAATAGCAAGAAACTTAGTTTAGTACCATACCAGATGGGGGGGGGGGAATCTATTTCCCGAAAGATTAAGAATAATCGCGCTAATCCAAGTTGCAATATGCTAAGGAAATTTGATACTAGCTCTCAGTTCTTTTTTTTTTTGTTGTTGTTGATGTAAGAATCCAAGTTAATTACGTAGCTGAGAAGAAGAACAAACAACTTAAAGAGTAGTTTTTTAAAACGTTGCGAAATAAATTACTTTCTGTTTTAGATTGAATCAACAACGCAACAACAATTGGTAAGCGACAGAAAGTTGAAGTTTGTTATTTTTCTTGCAATTATAAGAAACTGAAATGAGTAGAGTGAATCGGGATTTGATGCTACTTACGATTTCAAATTCTCGAGCGATTATACCGTTGGGAAGAATTCTTGAGATGCAACAGGGTTATTAGCTTAAACAGACTTGCTTTATTGAAGGAAGCAAATGGACAAAGAAAAAAAGAGAGAGAGTGAGAGAGAGAGAAAAGTTCGTAATATTAACTTTTGTGCATCTGTGCTGTTATTAGCGCAAATAGCTGTTTCGAGATAAGCGGACACCGAAGACATCAACCTGAATAGACATACTGATGATTTTTTTCCGCATTTGCGTCAAATAGTAAGAAGGGTACACATTGTGTAATAAATGAAAAAAAACTATTTTTTCCCATTTAATTCTATTTTCGACATTCTTTTTTGGTCGTCTCAACTTGCTTCGCATCTAAAGTCTCCTGCCATCTCTTTCTTCGTCTAAACATTTCCATCGCTACTCAACGCACTTTCGTAGAGCAGTAGTCCTGAGGACGACGAGTCGTCCTGGACTCAGGTTGTCCTCAGGTGAGAACCCAGTCGTCCTTAGGATGACTCGACGTGTGCCCTTCATTTAGATCTATGTTCCGACCTGTCTAGGGCTTAAAGAATCTTTATGTGAAGCTTTTGAGTTGGAGACGAATCCGGTCCCATACGGATCTGGAGGTGATTTTTCTCCTTCCTAGAAACTCGCATTTTTCATCCCTCACATGCTCTCAAGTTGCGCTGGCTATAATCGCAACCAATGCTACAGTATGCCCACAGATACGAGACCTTCGATACTTTTGCGCGTGTCAAAAGAAGGAGAATCCATTCGGATAATAGGGTAATCAATCCGTATTATGGGATGAGTTGTTTATTATTACACGTCGGAAAATTAACTTCTCTTTTATGATCATTGTAGTTTTTAAAGCTGTAACTATTTTGCTTGCATAACAGTTGGGAGTTTTTAAAGCTGTAACTATTTTGCTTGCATAACAGTTGGGAGTTTTTAAAGTGGTAACTAGTTGGAAAATTTTACGTATAAAGCACGTGATTTCGCGTGTTGGTGACCAATTCGTACATCGGCTTATTTCTTTCTCCCTTTCAACATGAATTGACTCTTCTTGGCAGTATGCCAACGACAGCTCTCGCTTCTGTGGTCGGACTATAATACCGCTAAAAACTACTATTAATACTTGTGCCCACACACGACAGTTATATGCGATAGTCGTGTTATATCAGTTTCCTGGGCCCCAGGATCTGTTTATTTATTTAGTTGTATATGGTTTTGTTTATTTCGATAATTTTAGTACTCATAGGGCAGGATTTTTATCAGAATTGAAATAACCGACAAAGAGTAGTAAATATTCCGCATTTCGTTAAAATCTATGAGGATAGAGCGGGCTTGTTATTTGAGTACAGACAGACAAAAGAAATCTAATTTATGTATTTGCATAATGCATATAATTATAATAAGACTATTGACAGAAATAAAGTTGGTATGTAGTTGTTACTAGACATTGCGTTTACTAGAATTTTGTTTTCGAAAACGAACAGAGTATATTCCGTTTGTGAAGAGGTTAGCACGTAAGCATTTAACAAAAAACAAAACAAAAAACTTCTGATATGTTATAGATGACAGTGTACTTCCTAAAATGATTATGAAAATTTCACACGGCTGGTGAAGTTCCAAGCTCTTCAGGACTTCTACTCTTTTTTATGTCATGAAATACACAAGTAAACAATCGAAGAAAAAATTGTATGTACCACAAGGAACAACGAAAAAAAATCAAATGCTGATGTTACAAAATGGCTCCGTTTATAGAGCATTATAATCTGCGAGCCACTTTGTACACTACTGAGGGGAAGCCTACTTTGTATACGGCAAATGCCTTCCTAATCACATTTCGTAAAGGCTTCAAATAGAGAATGGCGACCATCTCTGGCAGAAAAGGCCGACTAAATCCATGAATGAAACATTAAAGCTCGAACGTTTTTCCAAATGGGTAATGACAGGCCTAGAGGGTTAGGTACTCCAAAGTAGGACAGGTGGTGACAAGGCGGGAGACAGCTATAACCTCCCATACGGAGGTTTAAAGAAATTACAGTAACAGCCGTATTCTTGTCAACTTTCTAAATAGTAAGTGGACGTCGAAGCGATCACGTGGTGCCTTTGCCGTACCATTTCGTGCAGCAAACGAAGATTGCGCTTTTTCCTCTTTCTGTTTTTCTTATATCCATCAAAACGCATCTTGGAAGACAATGTTTGGGACAATCATCAACATTAAACCGCACTGGGACTGTCACGAACCAAACAAATCTCTTCGGATCACGCAAGAATTTGTGGCCAATCACAAGCAGACGGATCTGTGTGTTTGGTTATGTGATTACGGAGTTCGGGGCTTGTTATAATTTAGTAGCTCAGCTTTATTTCTACTAGAAAGAAGATTGAAAGAAAGTAGAGAGAGAGAGAGAGAGAACACGCTGAACGACGAAGAACAAAGGCTATTAGACACCCACAGTCGAACTGAGTGTAATGATATTGTAGAAAATGAAAAAAAAAAATAATAATAAAATTACCCCAAAGTAAAGAATCACATTATACTTGAAAATTCGATGCAAAATCCTCCACAAGAAAACTGGAATTAATGGCATCCTATTTTAAATTTAATTGGATATCGTGAACACTCTATTTAGATTTCAGATGTTAAATGTGGTCAAAAACAGAAGCAATATTAAAGCAAAAAAATAATTAGGCACACCTATCAGAACAGCTGGCTAAAGACGTGATAATTGTAGCATTGTCTGTTTCTAATTGGGATGACCTTATTCGTAGTAAATGCAGTAACAGTCTCAACCGTGATGCGTAGCGAAATCCGAAGTTATAATTTATATTACGGTCACTTCTAGGACGGGTTCACTCTTGAACCAGAAGTTACAACTCTGAGTTACTACCTCATGTGCTAATAATTCATTATAGAATTTGGATTATCTGATAGAAGCTAATTTTTGACGTTGATTTAGTATTCACTGAATTTGGGATGAACTGTATGCTTTATATATAAAAGGGATTAAAGTCCAAGTCGTACCATTCTGGAGTGATCCTGTGAAACGCTGGATTAAGTTCTGGTAAGTTAAGGTGAATAGTGAATCATAGTCTAACATAACAATTAATAGGCCGGTCTGGTTGGCCGATGGGTAGGGTACACTACACGATCTGTTCGGCAAATTGTTGACAAAATGGGACATCCCGGACCAACAATCATGATACCATGCCGAGATAGGACCGCAAGTAGTCAACTGCAAGCACAACTCGCAGCGGACGACTCACCACACTCAGCGAATGTAACCGTAAGGTGCTACGAAGGATATGTAAACACCGCTATTCATCGGCCGACAGATTGAATAGGGAATTCCAAGCATCGACTGTAACACGAATCTGCACAGAATATTCATAACCGAGGCTCACAAAATGGGTTTCCATGTTGGACCGTAATATGCAAGACCCACATTACCCGAACCAACATGCAGCGTCGTCTTCAGTGGTGCAAAGAGCGTGTACAGTGACAGAGTGCGTATCCCCAAGTATGAAATTCGGAGGTGGCTGATATGCTCCTTCCCTGGCTTGACGTCGGATCTCTTTTTGTGGTGCCATGCGCATTGAACTGCGAGAGGTATCTGAACATTCTGGACAATGTAATGCTTCCTACATTGTGGCGTTTCTACGGAACTGACCATTGTCTCTTTTACTTGCTAAATGCAAGACAATGCACAGTGTCATAAGACTGCTGCTGTAACTGTGTGCTTTGTGGAGATGAACGTTACCACACTTGACTGGTCTCCGCAGAACCCTGATCTCAACCCTATTGAACATGTGTGGGATGAACTGGGGCGTCGGGTGAGGTTCAGGGTGATCCGCTCCACAACAGTCCAGGACCTCCTTTCATGCCTACAGACAGAATGGTCCAAAATTCCCATTGATCGCTATTGTACGCTTGTGAAAAGTATGCCCCGTAGGATGCTGCGGTCATCGCCGGGAAAGGAGCTCCTACATCTTATTAAGATGGGCGCTATGGCTGTTTGTTCTTCACACTATAACGGCCGCTGACTTCTTTCCTAGCAGTGTATTTATAGATACCATGAATATCATCCAATAGCTCAGTCTTTATATCAAAAAAATAATAAAATAATGCTCAAATGAAAGAAGATTTATAAACTTCTCTGCTATGAAGACAAAAGTTTAGAAATTAAAGTCGGTTTTATAGATTATTTTGTAAGACGTTTGAATATAACATGAGTTTAAAAACAGCTCCATCCGAAGGCATATATAATAATAAATGGAAGTAAAACAGACTTTTTTTTATTGCGTTTGGAATACTTCCGTATAATTATAGTGTTCTTCCACAATCAAACAAGACCGTGTGCAAACTTGACAACCTCCTAGGTTAAATGTTAGTGACAACCTTTTTCAAACAAAGGTCAAAGCTGTCGGTTTGAAGAATGATTCTTATTCAGTTCAGTTTTGGGTAAGCTTGCTTTCGAATTAAAGAGGATTGGAATATAATTTTCTAATTTTTCCATCAACCAGGAAAATGGTAAAAATATTATGAACTTATCTGTGCTCAGTTCATGCATTTAAGACGGCTTGAAGAGCATAATTAGAGTAAAACAAAAGGCCTGAAACACAGAACGGTGAGGATCAAGAGAAAGACCCTCATACTTTAACAGCTTTAATACCACTTGAGTAAGAGGATGTTTGGACATACTTGACAAGACTACAAAACAAATGAAACAATTCCAGAGATGGGCACTAGAAAAAAAAATCCAATGAAAATTGCTTAGCCATGGTCATTACTTAAGACATTCGTCTGCTGACTATTTGAAAACACGATCCCTAGATAAGGGGGGCTACGAAAAACCAGGAGATCTAGAAAACCATTCTGCAGCATATCATGGAGATTCTGAACATTGAAAATTGTGGGATTCTCCAATGAACAGCTTTGCTCAGGACTTTATAGCAGGGGTCGGCAACCTTTTCAGACTTGCGGGCCACATTCAACTTTTATTTTTAATAATAATCGGGCCGCAAGCGTTTAATTAAGAGAAAACGGTGAGTGAAAAAAATACTTAAGTTATCAATTTTTATTTGATCAATCTTAAAAAAAAAACACAGAAATATTTAAAGTACGCCATTCTCGTAATGACGTCTGATATTGTATTCTTTCATAACAGCAACACTTTTATGATAAATAAGACAAAGGGCTTACCGCCATTTTCAATAAAGAAGTTCTTGCTGTTCCATTCATCATTAAACCTTCTTCCTTCATCTGCAATTTTACGTTTTCTTGAACCCATTTTTGAAATTATTTTTAACAAATATACATCCTCTGAAAATAACAGTTGATGTTATTGAATTATATTAAAAGACGGACCAGGGACTGCAAAAGTATTCCATAATCTCGGTTGTCGTCGGATGAAGTCGCCTTCGTTATCCCCCCTCATGATGTCTCACACGAGTGACTCTCGCCGAGTTGCACGGCGATATCGCGAAGAATAGGTATAAAATTATTTTTAATTTATTATTCATATTATTTAAATAATTCAACATGCGGGCCACATGCCATGTAAATATGGTCAACCCCTTATGGGCCACCAAAAGTGCACGTTTGAGCGGCATGCGGCCCGCCGGTTGCACCCCTTTTTTTTTTAATTTGTTAAATGCCCTCTCTCATGTCGAATCTGTAAATGTCTCACATTTGTAGCTATACTCTGCTACATTTTTCCGCTTACAAGCAGATATAAATAAACTAAATCTTGGATTCTTAAGGTAATTTACAGTAGTTCATTCTGTGTAGAATTTAATTTAGTGCAAGAACACTGAACTTTATTTCAGTTGTACCAACTCACATAATGCAAATTTTTGAGACCAAGATCTCAATACGTTCTTAAAAGAACTGGGAGATGGACTGAGTCCTTGACTCTTTACCCGTCATTTGAATGAAGAAAATCTATGTGGATGGAGTGTTATTTTGAGCTAAAAAGTACTAGTCATGGCTGGGTAACGGCAATAGCCGAGCCAATAGCCGAGTTTTAATTGAGGCAATAGCAATAGCCTCAATTAAAACTTCATTTTAGCTGCAGCATTGAAATTTGTTACCCTGGATTTTTAAGTAAAGGGTAAAATCACAAAAAAATCAGACGATCTCTAGGCCACTCATTCGTGGGCGAAAGACCGTCTAAATCTCCGCGTTGGTTCCACTCAGTGAAACTCGACCACCGAGTAGAACCGCTCATTCCGAAGAAAATAATTCACCGGCCAGAACCCCTCAGCGGGCCGTGCCGGAGAACACTTTCCCCGGTGACTCAAAGTGCTCCCTTAAGGCAAAAACCTTAAGAGAGCGAACTCAAAAACTCATACGCCCAAGGTAACAGCAACAGCAGGAACCTCAGTTAACTTCCTTGGTTCAGCATTGCCATTCGTTACCCTGATTAGTAAGTAAAGGGTAAAATCTCAAAAAATCGGACGATCTCTAGGCCACTCCATAGTGGGCGAAAGACCGTCCATATCTCAGCGTTGGTTCCACTCAGTGTCGGCCGCCCCGTCCTAGCACCCCGACTACTGAGCAGAACCGCTCAAATTCCGAGGAAAATAATTCACCGACAAGAACCCCTCAGCGGGCTGTGCCGGAGAACACCTCCTCCCCCGGAGACTCAAATGCTCCCTTAAGGCAAAAACCCTAAGGGAGCGAACTCAAAAACTCATCACCCAGGATAACAGTTAACTTCCTTGGTTCAGCATTGCTAGTTGTTACCCTGGAAGTCCTAAAAAGGACTATCCTTCACCTTTCCAGATCTCAATACGTCCTTATCCTTATAAGGACTGGCTTAAAGGGGCGAAGCAGAATGCTTTTCATCTTTCCCGTTATCTGTAGAGGACAGTGTAGGGATAAGGTGTTATTGAGCTATTAAAGCTCTGATCATGGCAGGAAGGTAACAGCAATAGCCGAGCCTCAGTTAGAACTTCATTGGCTACAGCATTGCCATCCATTACCCCAAGGGTATTGGATTGAATGAATCAATCACCGCACCTCACGGTCGATTGATCCCTCTCAATACGTGAGTAATGTCAAAAAAGTTAACCTCATTATAAGTGAACTACTGATAGGTGCATAAACAAAGTACTACATAATAAAACGAAAATTGATTATTTTATAAAATTAAATTAATATAATGGATAATATTATAAATACAACTATATTTTAAAGCTAAATATATAAAAATTTTGAAAATTTTATATTCTAATAACCTCTGGTAAATTTCGAAACTGCTTTTAAGTTCTGACTATAAAATATGCCTGGATCTGGAATACTCTCCATGTTATTGATTGAATTGCTTTGGCATCGCATTATTTAAGAAGATATTAGATGCAATAATTAAGATTTCATATTTTCAAAGAGGCATTTGCTGGATGTTTCTTCTTCGTACCATGAATATGAAGAAAGTCAAGTTGAAGTACTGCTAATCAGTGCAACTACAGTACTTCTTCCAGGAAAAACACTATTTTTTTTTAAACTTTAAGTAAGCACAGAGAACGTACTTCAAAATGGTGCTTTAATATAAATCCTACTCATGAAAGATTGGAAACTATGAGTACACTTGCTAGCACATTTGGGTGAGCGAATGGAGGCACCATTCGCACAGTATTGAAGTACTTTTTTTTTTTTAATTTGTTAAATGTCCGCTCTCAAAAGTGTATTTCGAATCCGTAAATGTCGTCTCACATTTGAGCAGTAGCGGCATTCTGAATATTTTATATAAATGTTTTTCATTAAATTAATTACTCATTTTGCACAGTAGGCGGCGCGGCAGTTGGACTGTCGTTGTTCATTATAGAGCAATTTCTTCTTAATAATGCAGCCGCCACAATACACAGAATAGTAAGCAAGTGCACTGCAAATGGTTCCACCACAATTCAGAACAAGTGCGATAAAGGATGCAGTCAGCTTCCCGACATCATCAACCGTAACAGATTTTTGATCGCCTGTACGTGCCTCCGCTCGCGCTGGCGAAATTCCCTGATGGCAGGAGTCACTGTTATCTTTTAGTATTGTCGCTGCACGCTTGCCGTAGTCATAAACTTTCCCACGCCTCTCGAAACGCGAAAGTAGGTTCTGTACAATCACCTCTCCGTACGACCAGCTAAACCATCTGGGAGTTTCATTGCAGGCAGCACGTCGATCGGGTGAATGTAGCGAATGCTCTTGCGCTCCGAGACGATCTTTATGTGACATCTGAAGCAAGTTTGTACACTGATAAAATTGATGCTTAGCTCAAACAGAGCTGCTGTTGAAATCTTGTATAGATGGCGCTCTTTCCATTACTTGACACTGTTAATGCAGTAGGAGTTTGGTGATATTTAGCACTGTATGGAGAAGCTTATCTCTGACACGGTGGCGATATTCACCATCTTAGAGCACGGATGATAAAGGAAGGAAGGAAGAAAGCGCACAGGATAGCCTCGATGTTGCCATAAGCTCGCAACAAATCATCTTTCTATTGCTGTTGGATTGACGTTCTAAGGAGATGCGAAGACAATATAAGTGATTTTCCTTAGTCACTACTGCCTTGTTGCTTTCATGCACTGGAAAACGAGATTCACTGTCGTGTACACCAGTTTTTTTTATGTTTACTTCGCTTCCATTAAGCCTAAAACATTGAAGTCCATTATAACCAGAAGTTCAAACTGTTAAAAAAAAAGACGTTTTTATAACTGGTGTTTCAGTGCTTGGCTGGAGGGGGGGGGGAGCAGGACGGGGAGGGGTTGGACAGGAGTGTGGTTTACAGGGGCGTGAGGACTGATTTTTATTTCGCTTCGGGAGTGGTCAGTAAATGGAGGGGGTTTCCTGGGTCTTTCTGGGCTTTGTTGATGGTTTCAAGGAAAGTTGGATGGATATTCTATTGATTCTATCTATGGGGGTACACTTGCAATGATAATAATCATAATAAACATCTTTTTTTTTCGATTTCTCTGAACACTCGACTTTATGCTTTTACACGGATAACACTACATTACCAATTGCTTAGTCCAGAGGACTGATATTAGTTTTAGAATTTAGATAAAATCTTTTTATGTTTTATTTTCTGCTTACTTTTTCTTAATTCATTATCCGAATGAAGTATTACAGCATACAGTACTAAAAGGAAACTCTATCGCTTTTATATTGAAGTGAATAATTTTTTCCTAATTCCATTGGAGCAAGGAAATCATGGAGCTGTTTTTGTGAGCGAAAAGAGGACATTTCAATAGTTTCTGTATGCTTAGTTTCAATATCGAAATCAGAGGGACAGGCGCTAAATATGCTCATTAAATACGAGGTTTTAAGGGAGAGCAGTAATAGATAATGAGCTAGAATTTCTTCTTCGATAAGTACTCTTTAATAAGATGTTCAAAGGTTTAACTGCTTACGTTAAGGCTACTCTATTCGTTTATGATGTGATCAAACAAAACTAACTAGATGAGTTCAATTACAGAGTTTTTATATCAATTTAAAATGCAATTAAAATGGACGGTTCGTCATTAAACTGAAGCCTTAGGAACGTTTCATTAGAGCGAAATGTGTTTTGATACGATGCTACTTCTATTATCATCTCGTTTATTAGACGTCTACATTTAGTACGCACTGAAGTAATTATAATTACATAATAATTCGTGTTAGAAGAGTGACTGTGGTCTCATGGAAATGGCCTTTCCTACCATAGCGCTAGACCACAAAGAAGAAAGACCGTTAATAAGTTCCATTCTAGTCGCCCATTTTCTAGGCCCTGTTTTAGCCTTTTCCCGAGTTAGTCGATCTTTGGCAGAGTAAAGTAGGATTTTTCTCCAGGAATCTCGGGATCTTAACCTCACGACTCAAGAAAAATCTGCTTTCTTCTGGTTAGAAAAACTTTGATTCGAATCTCGTCTAAGAAGGGAAGCTTTATCAGGGATTTTCAGCCGAAGGTGAGTCAGCAGGTCTCACATGGAGGTGGGGAGTTTATCCTACAAAGCACACGTATCAGCCAGAAGAAGACACGCAATTTACAGTTAGAATACATTGGCCTTATAGTCTCGGTTACTTCGGTTGTAAATCCAAAAGCAACAAGCTAGCTCTTCTTCCCAACACCTATGGAATCACTGATAGCCATGGATCAGATATTAGTGATGGCTAAGAATGGATATTGGATTATTTTTATTTATTTATTTTATTCATGTTAGAGTTAGCATCGCTGGAGTGGTCTATCAAGCTGATTTAATTTCCAACTATTTAGGATATTAGCACTATTCAAATACTGTGGATGAACAACTACTGCAGATTATATTAGTGTGCTCCAGAGTTTTATCGAACGAAAGGTTGAAAATCTAGAGCACACCAGTACAACAGGCGAGTCAAGGATGAACCAGAAATGGTGTTTCACTGGATGAAGAAAAATCATCTGCCATCTAGTAATACCAAGGGGATTATATGTACAAATATATTTATTCAGTCAGTTAGGTATGACAATATTTCCTTCCTAGTTAATTTAATTTTATTCTTTTTTTTAGTCGCTCACTTTTTGCAGATCTGGCAATTAATTACTGACAATAAAGCTTTCTTTATTTATTTTTTATTGCGTACAGTTACTTGTAATAGCCACGATACGTTTCGAAATGATGTCTCACTACATTATGTTGCTCTTTTGCGTTCAACATTTTATGCAGTGATTTGTAAAGCTCTGCGAAGTATTTGATACTTATCTGTGAAAATTGATATTAGTATTGAAGCCCTGTATTTGACATGACGGTTTTTCATTCGTAATGCTCAACCACAAGTTATCAGCAAGATGCTGATAATTCCATCACGTGAAAGTTGATGTATATACATGCTTACGGTATATTATGATTGCAATATGTATGTGAATAGGAGAGATAGTGCATTGAACAGCGCTCACTAAGGAAGGCTATCGATATGCCGCCTTTCAATCTCGTTTCAGAGCAGCAGTTTTTGCTAAAAATGCTTAGAAATAAAACTCATAAAAGAAAGATTGAAGCCAACGCGTCAAACAAAAAAGCTAACATACTGCATGAAATGGACCGATCTGTGACCTTCTTCAGCTTCGAGTGAACGATTGAATTAAGCATTTCACAAGAATGTCAGATGATAAGAAAAAGAAGAACTATCGTCGTGCGGTCGAAACAACTTTGTGGCAGTCGTAAGATTACCGTCTTTGGTACAGAGAAGAAAGAGGATGTTGTGCGAAGATAGTCACCAGTTATTGCAATAGCTCTAGATTAAGACACATCAGACTTCCATTATATTCCCATTGCCCCTCGGAATTGCTATTGATTCGGTAAGCGAGCTGCTGCATCGCTTACTCTGGGGGATCAATTAGATGAACGAAAGAAGCAACTTAAAGATGAAAACTTTGCAGATGATACTGCCCTCTATTCTGCCTACTTCTGGAGGGCATAGGAAGAGTAATGATGTATCGGAAACTTGAAATAGAGATGCGTGCAGAAAAAAATAAAGAAACGCATCGAGGAAGCAATTCTGTAAGCAAATTGACAGTGGACAAGAAGATAATTTTGCTTTGCAAACTTAGAGATGATCTCCGGGTAAATATAGCCATCAGTTAAGTTAATAAATATAACTGTCTTGGAAAACTTTTCAGATACCGTGCGTCTTCTGCGGAAGAGAGATCAAAATGCAAAACCAATTTAAGACCGAGTTCATTCGCTCATGCGGTTGCTTTTTTTTTAAACTATACACTGCAATGTATGTGTGAGTAATTAATCTTCTTCTCTCTTCCTTCATCTATGTGGATGATGATGAGGCCGAATAAACTTTTTCCACTTCTGTCTGTCCTGGGAGAGTTCAAATAATTCTGTCCAGTTTGGTGTCGCTTGTTGAATAAACGAGGACCTGAAAACCAAATCACAACAAGCGACTAATTAATACGCGGAGATAATAAAAAATTGTAGCGCCTCCTTGGAAACAGGTAACAAACTCGAAGATCCTGTTGAAATGGTATTTTTTATGAAGATAGATTATTTAGCTAGTAGGATGATGTTCGTTTTCGGTCATAGATCCACGCATACACGCAGAGGGAAGATGCCCAAGTGAATGCTAAGTATTCCAACCATACCGTTAGACCAAATGGGATCCATCTTTAACGCCACCATTAATTCGAATCGCCCTCAAGTATCAAATATTGGTTCGCTTTTCTACTTTTCGCATTTCTGAAGGAATGTTTTTCTACGTTTAACGTGTAAATAAGAATTCGATGCTGATTTTTGTAGACCTTTCCAAAAAAAGTCAGCAAAGTCAAGTAACTAACTAACCGAAGTAGATATAGAAGATTTATTCTTCCAAAAGCGAAGGTTTCCTTTATGCAAATAAGAAAAACGGTTTGCCAACATCGGTACTGTTGTTATACCCGGTACATCAGAGTTTAAAACTGATACCCCCCCCCCTCACTATATTCCAAATACTTGCACGGTTTCAAGTAGGACGATGAGATCAAATTACACTCACTATTGTAAAATAAGTAAAATAGGCTGCAGACTCTTCTTGCGCAAATATTCCCCATTATCGTTTAACTTTGGTGTTTCGTCATCTTTACTCTGTCAATATTTAATCTTGGTTACGTTTGAATTCGTTTCGCTGATCACACTGAGCTTTAAATAATTCTTTTTTTTCGATGAAAAGCAAGCTTTCGACTGTCCTGAATCAGCTGTAATTATCCTCGGATTAATTATCATCTGGACCTGTCGGAATGGATCCAATCGCACCAAAACACGAATTCTAACTCATAATATAAAATTACATTTATTTGAATTTCATTTCTCGTTTTTGCTTATTATAGTATAAAACGATACTCCACCCCCCGCTATAATCGGCTCTACTTTCTAAACAACTTTTTTTTCTTGAAAAATGAACCTCACCTATTAAGCATTTAATAATTTTATATTAGTTTCATAACATTCCACCAGAGAAAACGTTTTTTTTATTTTTTTGTGCGTGTAACTTCAAAGCAATGCATACTACTTGCTGTTCTTTATCACTAAAGTAATGTCATTATTTCTAATAATGATAAATTCTTTTTCCCTTGGGTGTCTGTTTCCATTGTTTCGTGTTTTATTAGCAGTGATTGTGATGTCAGTCAGTAGCCAGTAATACGTCCAGTGAAATTAATCTTGAATCGCGTTATACCTTTTCAAACGTATAGTGTCAAGTAGGTCATTGTTTTTATATTTGTGATAAGAATAAAAATGTCCGTCTAGGTTTTAGGGTAAGTGTATGTATTTATAAGCTATAGAAGATGAAATTGGAATTTTAGTAACACGCTGGTTACTAAAATTCCAATTTTAGTAACCAGCAACAATAAAAATGATAATAATAGAAGAGTTAAAAGTAATACTACATATGTTCTAATGTTATAATATTACATATAATTATTTTCCAAGTGGAAATATTGAGATCGATGGTAAAAGAAAAGGCTTAAGAATAAAGAACAGAAAATGGAAATAGATTAGAAAGAACTGTACAATGTGTGCAATCAAGGATCGTAGTCATACTGGTTAAAATACAGTTACTAAAATGTAAATGATTGTATTTGCGAGTGCACACAAATGCATACAGAAAATAATTAAGACATGATATATAACATTTAGAGTAATTTTCTAAAATATACATTTAAGATAAAAGACAAGATTATTTAGTCCCATGAGGTAGTCTCTCAATCTTTTTTCTAGAATTGTAACCTGATGTTGCAGATTTTATTTCATTAGGCAATTTATTGTCGCTGCTTGTTGCTAAGCGCTCAAATGATTTTTTGAAAAATTGTATACAAAATATTTGAGAACTACCAGCAAGTTCCAGCCATACGTAATCAAGAGTCTACGTTACGTAGAAAAATTTATATTACTTCTCACATATATAGTCAGTTATATAAATAAAGTTTCTGTAATGGTAAGCAGGCCACTAGTTGAATATGCGAAGATATTAGCAGTGGCTATAGCTCTGATTATTCTATTTTCTATCCGAATCAAAGGACGCAGATTGTTGTAGTAATCTTCACCCCAACAGGTGACACCATATTGCGGTAAAGAACACACCCACGAATGCTATATGCATCTTAAAAATGCTGAACTCACAAAATTTTAACATAAAATATTCACTTAATTATGAACCTGAGATAATATTTTTACATCAATATTTATTTTAATAAATTTATTTATTTTTATTTTTACAAAAGAAGACGAGGCGATTTTTATTCTATTCATATTATTTCTTCATCAATTTATACTTTAATGACGTCATAGACATTATAATCAATCACCTGACGGGTAATAAGTGAGGAAGAAATTTTTTCCCCATATGCATGCTACTGAAAAACAATATATAGGGAGGCTTTTCTCTCCCAACACTCACTGAGGTGATATCTCTCTGAACTTATGCGTAACTAACCATATCTGAACTTGAACGCTACTGAATTTTTTACTTAATCAGTATAATTTTTTCTTTCTAATTTCACTCGAGATTTTGTAGTTTGGGTGGGGGCGCCACTGTTTATATTATATGCAAACGAGGAATAATGAAATGTGCTCTGAAAGATATGCACGTTAAATTAGTGAGATTACAGATTTTTTTTTTTTTAATGAAAATGTGAAAGAGTACAGCGTTCGTATAATCATACCGAACTTAAAAATAGGAAAATAAAATAAGAATTAGATAGTGAAGTTATGTGAATTATAGGATAATTTCGGAGGACTAGTTATTGGTCATACTTTTTCGTGAATTTGTTTACTGATTATTTATTTATCCATATTTTATTTATTTATTTTTCAGTTTAGTTGACTTTTAACGTATCCAGATCGTGTGTGTGTGCTCTAATAAACTGTCTATTGCAGAAGGTTGTCGTATTACAGCGCGCAAAATCAACGGCACTCTTAATATCGAAATACCTTTGAGGCTTGTACAACCACGGGATTAATCTAAAGTCCAGATTAATCCTCACAGTGCACTTAAAATGTTAAAACTTTGTCTTCCGTCATTAGTAAATCAGTGAACTTAACTTTCTTTTTTTTTTTTTTTTTTCCATTGCTGAGTTGCAACTACGGTCTTCAATTTGTATGGGTCGATAAAAGCCAATGGGGATTTGCTCAACTATTAATTTCCCGATATTGATTAGGGTTCTACTGGGATTGCTCGATGCCTCGTATATACAGGAACGTCCTTTATTTCACTCCCTTTTTAAAGTCGCGCAAAATTTGTATCCGCCCGCGCGCGCGCGCGCACACACACACACAACCGAGACTTATTTGAGAGGGCCTTATCATAACAAATTAAGAGTGAACGAGATTGACCGTATCAAAGGTTGAAGGCTTGAGATCAATGTAAACAGAGTGACACTGTGTCATTCTACGCGTCTGTTGCTTGTCATAAGTATGTCACACCTTAAATGAGATAGTTCAGTTTATTAACAGTTCAAACAGTATACGCAATTATTTTTGTCATGATAAAGTTTTTATTTTTTTATTTTGATAAAGAATTTAGTTTTGTGCTCTTCATCGATTTTGTATTTATAAAGCGCAGAAATACTGGAAGTGTCCTTCCTCGCTGGCTAGTTTTTCCTTCGGGAAATAAGCCAACATCTCTAAAGACTATTGAGTTGTTTCTTCGGAGTTAAGTTTTTAAAAATATCTCATTAACAATTACGTTTAAATGATATTTCGAAAAATTTATTTATATTTTAAATATTTTTGTGAGTGCCCATGAGATAAAGGAAATAGCAATGCACTCATAAGCAGTCGTAATTCAGAATTCATGGGATTCAAATGAAATTTATAAATATTTCTTATAATCATCGAATGATAAACAAAAAAAAAGTAGAAAAGTCTAAGGGAAAGATGGCCATTCTTGTTGTCAAAAATAATTAAACGCAAATAACAAAACGTTTACCTTGAAAAAACTAATGAAACTCGAGGCGATTTAAAATTCATACGTGATACGATCTTCAGAGGTGGCCTCTGAAGGGGATCCCACATAAGCTGATAACGAGCGAATCTTCTAATGAAGAAAAGAGAAAGAGAGAGACAGAGAGAGAGAATTTGATTGTTCTGAAAGAATTTACAAATTTTTTCAAAAAAATTTAAAATTTGAAAAAAAAATTTGACTGAACGTTGTTGACAACGGATGTCAATCAGTCAAACCAGCCATAACACACACACACACACACACACACACACACACACACACACACACACACACACACACACACACACACACACACACACACACACCGCAATTAATAGACAAATACACTGACCCTTTAGCCCTAGTTGCTTTGGTTATAAATCCACGAGCACTGTAAGGTTGTGAAATGAAAAAGATAAATGAAGCATAATGTCATCTGGAAAGGATTTATGAATAAGAGAAAAGGCAGAACGTCCCAGTCTATTGTGTGGTCACGACTGCTCATCTTCATCTAGATAAACAGTCAAACCAGCCAAAAGAACATACGCAATTTACAGGCATAATATATTCCGTGAACTCGAACTCTATGTGCAACCTAGCAGAGTTGATCGGAAATTTTCGTGATGAGTCCCTTCACCGACAAGCGTGGTTCTGTTTGCTGTCAGGCAGCCAACCTTTGGCACAGTTTTACTGTGGTTATACTCTCGAAATGAAGAAAGTGGAATTACGAGCATCGACTCCGAGTCTCCTCGCATATGTCCAACATATGCATTATTTAGAAAGAAGTCAACGGACAACACCATGGTGTCCGTCGACTTCTTTCCGAGGTGCATCGAGTATCGTGCAACATGCACGATGGTGCATCGTATCATATAACGAGTCACGTGCATCACCAATTAGAGGAATATGATGCCCCCAAATCAGTACAGATGTGTCCGGGTGAAATGGCTGCGAGAAGGGAAACGATGGAGTTTGAAAGAGGTGATGCGCTTCCATCTCAGTATGATATCGCTCATTGTTGAGCGATATCATACTGAGATGGAAGCGCAGGGAGTTAACGGTAAGTACTACTACCGGCAGTGGACAACTTGCAGAACGTGACCATAGGATGCTACGAAGGATAATACATAAAAACCTCAAATTGTCGGCCGACACATTGAATGTCGAGTTCCGGGCATCTACTGCAACACGAATCTGCACAAAAACATCCAGAACGAGGCTCACAACATGGGTTTCCATGGTAGGACCGCAATACGCAAGCCTCACATTACCCGGACCAATGCGCAGCGTCGTATTCAGTGTACAGTGGGACGTGGAAGCTTTGAAAACTGTTATGGAGCGAGGAATTACGCTGTCCTTTTACCGAGCAGGTGAACGGCTGTGGGTTTGGCGGATGCTTGGTGAACGTCTCTTATCAGAGTGCAGAACACCAAATATGAAATTTCGAGGGGGGCGGTGTGATGGTGTGGTCCTGTTCTTCCTGGTTTGGTGCCACGAACACTGAACTCCGAGAGGGTATCTGAACATTCTCGACAATGCAGGGCTTCCTGCTTTGTATGTTTCTACGGAACTGACCATTGTCTTCTCTTTCAGCAAGACAATGCACTGAGTCATAAGGCTGCTGCTGTAACTGCGTGGTTTGTGGACATAAACGTCACCATACTTGACTACGCCCTGATCTGAACCCAATTGAACATCTGTGGAGTCCCAATTGAACAACTAGAGAGTCGGGTGAGGTCAAGGGACGTCCGCCCCATTGATCGCTCTCGTACTCTTGTGGAAAGTATTCCCGTAGGATTGCTGCAGTCGTCGTAGCGAAAGGAGGTCCTACATCTTATTAAAGCGAGAGCCCTGACTGCTTGTTCTTCGCAATATGGCGTCCGTCGACTTCTTTTCCAAGGAGATGTAATAAAACTGTAGGATATTGTGTGAAGAGAGGTGAGGGGGGGGAGGGACAAAATTGAAACGTTGCTCTGAAGACTAAAACTAGCAATAACAATTCATGCCTCCAATAAGCAATAGTAGTTTACAATACGGTGATAGTCATCTGTAACTTGAAGATCTAGTTAGCGTTTCTTTCATGTAGAGTAGAGTAGATTATGCATTTATGGCGATCATACCAGCCAGAGTACTTTGTACGCGGGAAGGTAGGTTCGTTTGGCTAGTGGAGTCTAATATATTGCGCTAAAGTGATACATATTCGTGTCTAAGAGTTGTTATTAGCCACTGCGCGCGCGTGCGTTCTGAAAGAGGACTATTTGTTTATAAATTGCACCGCTAACAGGCCAGGAAAGGCATGCTTCTTCACTCTCATAAGCGGTTGGCGGATTAAAGTATTAATCAATGAAATAAAAATGAATTTTTTTTTTTTTTTGAAAACAAACTATGAAATTCCAATGTGACGTTCTTTTGCTGGTAACGAATCTAAAACAAAACAGAAGTATGAGGGAACTTATCCAGATTGAACTTGTTGGGATTACTGCTGGAACAACTATAAAACCAGTTTACACGTCTGTTTATTGCGTGTGTTCTTCTTCTTTACAGATTAAAAAAACTTTCCTTAAGGGAAACTGTCCCATTAGTTTGAATTCGGATAATTTATCTTGGGTTAAAATTTTCTTACGAAATTTCTTTTGTTTTACATGAGATTTGTGCGTGTGTCTTTCCGACAGAAGTCAAAAGTGACTTTGTCTTGCAAACGTTCTGCTGCTGATGCACTAATATCATCAATTCCTCACAGCAGACCAATCATGCTTGACTAATCGAAAATCATAGTGTTATCTAAACTCAGGCCAAGTGGAAGAATTTACTTCGACTAATCCTTCAGGCGGATGGAATAAAAAGGACTTTTTAACTTTATTAAGATAAAAAATAGTAAAATAACATCAGAATTTATTATTATAATTATTACTACTTTTAATTGTCTAATTAAATGTCCTAACAAAAAATAAGAGTATTTTTGGACATTATTTGACTAAAGTTATCAAAAGAGAATCAGGATTTTTTTTTTGTGAATGCCTTACTGCTTTGAGCTAAATTTAGGGATGATTTATGAAAAAGTTCTCCATCATACGATATGTAAATGGATTCCCTCATCAGTGACACATCCTGTATATTAGTTAATCACAGGGATGCACAAACATTGACTAATTACCGATATTCCTGTTTAGGCTTAACCCGAAAGGAATTTATATTTTAAATCCAGCCTGGCCATTTGCAAATATGCGATAGCAGCACATAAATTTACTTTCATCCCGCTTCTCTTTCAGATGTCTCTGATCTCTCGGAACGACAGTAGTTGCACTTTCTACTTTTGTCCCCCAGCGGTTAATATCATGTTAATGTGCACTTTACACTTCTCCTGAACATCAGTTCGTTCCGGGGAGTTGGTTGATGTTTCATGCGTCGTTGTAAACTGTGAACTAAACAGATATCGAAATATATTTTGATCGTTAACCAGTCACTTTGACTAATGGGCCTATTAAAACCCATTCGTTAAATATCTGCTATTTTCTCTTTATTTTAACGTCCGCTGTAATATGCCCATTAAATGCTTTACAAGTGATGGTACCTCCTGTTTGCATGTGCAGTTCATCTATGGGAATAAAAATAGGCATAAGACAAAGAAACAAAAAGTGTATTTATGAAGAGGAAGAAATAAGCAAACTAAGAGTAGGTTAGACGAATACTTCGGAGATAAACTTTCATTTTGAAAGCTGAAGCATTCAGAAATGAAGTCCTGATGCGAGGGAATGCTGGGATATTTTTAAACGCAGAGCAGAATACGTGTTTTGATGATCTTAGAATAGTTGGTAATGATGCAGAGTGTGAGGTGCGATTAGAATGGAAGTTGTCAAGTGCATTTCCAGTCATTAGGGGTATTCATGGAATCGATTGTGATGACGGACGAGTAAGAAGAAGCGGAAAAACAACAAAATAACTGTGAGAGATTTTTTTTTTCTAGTCATATTTTGAGTGGAATTTGACAACGAACAGACACGAAAAAAGTGACTGAAGCAAACCGTTCTGTCCGCTCATTTCGTTACCGAATCACCTTTCAAGCTTAATTTAGGAATATCGTATGAACACTGCAATTATGGAGTGATATCTCGATTTTTCTTAATGTTTAAGTTCAAGTCAATTAGAAGTTTCAGGAATGCGTTTAAAGAGGCGGGCTATCACTTTAAGATCGAACTAGGTTAAGCGATAACTAGCACAGGTCAGAAGGCTTTCTGTCTTGCACTTTCACAAGATAGAGCGCTGGAAACGAAGTCGCACCGACATGGGGGAAGCATTTTGTGGTAAATGAGAATGCAATTTATCAAATCCAAGAACAGCTAAAACCTTCAGAAACTGAACTAAATGGCTGGGCACTGACGAAAGTCCATAGAAAAACAAAGTGGTCTTCATGCTGCTAGATATGAGTGAAGTTCTTCACATAACTCCAATAATGTTAGATGACTTCCTGGATGAAGAGTAAATGCGATATTTGTAGTTAAAATCAGAAGCTCGCCGAAATGAAGTTGACTTCTAAAAAAGTAGCATTAGGGATGACTGACAGATTGATACGATCTCACGCAACTTCTTCATATTCTTTGAAAATAATCGAAATCTTTCTGATCTCTTTCTCACCAGTGAATTGTGATACTACCCAAGAATCAAAGAATAGTCTGTCAGGTAGCGTCATAAAATATGGACAGTTCAAAGTAATTCAGTTTTTTGTAGATCACATGTGGGCAATTCGTTGATGTTTAATTCTTGTAATTAGTTGGATAGCTTTCTTCTGAAATTGCACCCAGTGCATCGATAACTATTGGGATGACTTTGGTGTGTTTAAGCCACAGCTGGCCAACTTCGATTGCCAGATTTCGATATTTAGTAATTTTTTCTAGTTCTTTGTTGTTAAAGTTGTTATCACTGGGTACTGCGATATCGATAATTATGATGTCAGGTCTATTGTGTGTTTCAAATGCCGATCAGTTTGTATTCGAAAGACCCAGAGAATTGTTTGCTGTTTCGTTTTTCAATCCTGTCTCTATTTTATGCTGCCAACACTTATCAGGGGTAGGAAAACCATATTTTTGACTAAACGTACACAAGTAACCACAGTAAAAAGATTTTTAATAAGTAAATATTTCGTCCTAAATATCAAAGGACATCGTCAGTACAGTAATTCAAACAACAATACTAGGAATAACATACAGTTAGAGCGCATGCTTACAATGGAATCCATGAGTGCAGTAGAGTGTTATAGAATTAAATTAAAAACGAGATAACATATAAAAATTATTTTACACACTTTAGGATAACAATTTCCCAGACTTTAGGGATAGTAAGAACGTCATTACGGTTCAAATTGGGTTTGTGACGTAGGGCTTCAGCACTTTCTTTATATAAACGTTCATGTTTATATAAAGATTATTATTATCATTATTCCTGACACATCCAAGGAGTCCGAAGACTCATCGCGGGAGGACACCTACAATTGTTTCAACTGATACAACTGTCTCAACCACTACACCGAACCTCTACTACGAATTATATCAATCAACGCCATCTACCGCCCTCCTCCACAACTAGTATTTTTTTGTCTGTAAATTGCGTGTGTTCTGAAGGGCCGATTTGTCTGTATGCGGGATGAAAAACCCGAGTTTCTGGGAGAAAAAACCTGCTACCTCCGCATGAGATCGGCTAACTCACCTTCGATTGAAAATCGTCCAGATGAAGATTCCTCCCGTCGCGACGAGAATCGAACTTAGGCCTATTCCAATCGAAGATCTATGTAGAAGTTTGATCTTTTCCCAATGGATCCTATGGTTTGGGTTTTCAATTCCGTATTGTGCAAGACCAAATTTCTGCGGTTTGATAAGCCAGTTTTGATGTTATTATAGCTTCCATGTTTCCGATCAACAGGGGATCATCTTTTCTTATGTCACCGACTCATGGAAATGTTTAGGGAAACTCAAGTGATTACACATGCGACAGCTGCAAGATATCTGATCGCATTTGGCTCGAAGACTCTTGCCATTTTATGGTCTACCTTCTGACTTCAACATCTTTATCATTGCACTTTGAGGATAAAGATGTATCACATGTACGGCATCTGATCTGATTTTCCCTTTCAGTCGTTTCCGACCGTAGGTGACTTTGTAGTCATTGCCCACAAATTATTCCTGGGTGAGATTTTTACAGGGTAGTTCACCGTTGCTTTCCTCAACCCCCCCCCCTCATTTTATCCGGGCTCAGGACCGGCGTAACTCACCTTTCATCGAAAGAGACCAGAAAAAGGTTCCTCACGTCACTGACGGGAATCGAACCCATGTCTTTCCGACTAAAGGGCTTCGTCTATACTGACTGAGCTACGGAGGCTCAATGTACGGCAAGAGAAGCTAATTAGGTGCTTATCCTTAAACTTTGCAACTATTAAAGGTCAGAATCATACCTTTCACTTATTCTCTTTAACGATCTTCTCTTGTAAATGCAATCTATACTTTTTCTGGACAAAGGAAAATGGAAAATCTTTCTCATTTGACAATCATCGCACTATTCAAATCAACAAGACATCCGGAATATCAACTTATACAACCCTAAATTCCGTTCCATTATTCTTTTGAGGTTCTGATAACCCCGTTCACTCCATTTCTAACAAAACTCAATTCTATTATTTTTTAAAAATCCCATTTTCTTCCAGTTCTTGCTTTTGACACCATGCATAATTTTGAAGAAGACCAGATTTCTTTTTCACCGATCTCATAACTCTAATCTCCAATCTTTCATGGCATAAACACACATTACAAATATCGCCTCCTCAGCATCCAATAAATTAGGTTTTCTCTTTAGTTCACGCCATTGCGTTATTCTGAACAGTCAACTCTGTAAAAATCGCAGATCTGTCCAACCATTGAATATTATTATCGCATTTGGGGTGGTACCCCTAATAGTTCCCTAAAAATACTTGACTCGGTACAGAAGAGAGCAATCAGGTTGATTGGCGATGTATTTTTAACAATTCAATACCCTTTCTTTTTCAGGGACGTTCCGTTTCAGATGCCGTTTGTTCTACAGAAATTTCCCTGGTCGCTGATCAACAGAATTGGCCTCCTAGTCACGTGCATACCTCATTTTTACCAAGTAGGGACAAATCTGCATTTCTGCTGACATAGTATGGCCTTGAAAGTGATACTGTACAGCTCGTTCACTTTTCCCACACTCATCGCGAGTTGCCTTGGTATTTGTCTTAAAGTCAAACACGTTTCTTCTTGGAATGCTCACGTGGAATACCCAGATTTAATTTCTAATATTATTATTGTTAAGAAAAAAGTCAAAATACTTCTTCTGAGTGTGACGTATATGATTTCTCGCAAATATCAGCATTACGAAAAATGCATTTCTTAGAATCTGTGGCTTTGTTATATATTTGGGAAATTCCTTCCTGGAATCTGAAATGCTATTTGTTCATGTTTTCATTTCTTTTA
Source organism: Typopeltis vanoorti (assembly GCF_054136105.1). Classification (NCBI taxonomy): domain Eukaryota; kingdom Metazoa; phylum Arthropoda; class Arachnida; order Uropygi; family Thelyphonidae; genus Typopeltis; species Typopeltis vanoorti. The sequence continues at coordinate 112,637,557 of NC_143561.1, read as the reverse complement.
AAACGTATATATATCCGCCAGAGTTTTCCGAACAAATTGAATATTCCGGGCAATGCACAGGCCAAAGAACATTTTCGCACGTTTTAAACGCGAGACGTCGCGTTCGAAATAGGATGGTCTGTAAATTCCACAAGTTCGCTTATCAAAGAGGAGCAGGGGGTTCTTTTGAGGGAATCTTGGCAGGAATTGAAGCACACGATTCACGAAGCGGCAGCTGCTGATAGGATGTAGCAAAAGAAACGGAAGCGCCATTAAAACTTGCAAAGGTATTTTTATACGGCTTCTGATTCGGTATCATTGTATTTTTTACACATTAATTAAACATACAGTGAAGGGTTTGTTGGTAGCGTGTTATTTTTATGGTAGCGTTGTTTATCTTGATTAGAATAGAAGAAGCCAATACGGACGGGTGGCTAGCAAAACAGACACCTCCTTAACCTTTGAACGCGATGCTTCAGTATTGAAAATTCAAATAAAACGCACAATTTTCTTCATTTGTATAAGTCTGAGAATTTTTTCTGTACGATGGAAACTATATTTTCATTTCTTTGCGCATTAACAGTCATTTGAATAAATTCACTTGACTTCCTTAGACGTAAAGCTTCGACGGGCGGAGAAACCGCGGATCAACTCGAAATTGAAACTATTCGGAGGTGTCTGCTTCGTTACGAATTAATTTTAGCATTTCTAGCCAGTTGTAATTCAAATTTTAGTAACGCTACTTGTCTTGTTTATTTGTCATCCTTATAAGCTGATTTATCAGGTCTTTACAAACGCTTTTCTTACAACATATTTCTTTGACAACTTGACTAATCATCCAGCCGACTCCAGCGAAATCAATTTATATCTCAGAATCACCTTCGGCATTAAATTCTGCATGTCGTTTGTTGTTATCCATTTATTATTATTATTTCTATTAAAATGTTATCTCTTTATGCTTTACGTTTCTCTTCCAAGATCAAATGAATTCTAATACACTCATTACGAATTCCAACGACGTGGCTATGAAATCCAAACTAACAGGACTTTATTTTAAGGAGTTTCGCTTGGACTTTTGACGAGAACAGACGTGTTATTTTAGATTCAGCCTGATTAGATTTCATACAAGGTTTTTCGGGAATCTCACATTGCACTGGCGTTGACACAGTTTGATTCCTACTATCTCCCCTCTTCATGAAAAATGCACGATGTCTGATGGCCGTTTAGGCCCCACCTGCGATGAGGACCAGTGGTGGATTTATGGTTTTTTTGGGAGGTAGGCTTTCATCCTGTGGCCAAGTGAATTCTCAACACTCCTTCCCCATTAATTAGGGTATTTTAAACTTAAGTATTGATTTGCTGGTAGACACATTTGTGTGTCTACGGGACTTTGCTTGAAGATCGTAAAATCTTCGGGATTTTTGTCAGTAGACCCTCTAAAGTCTACAGACACCGGAATATTCTCCAATAATATACGGTGAACAAAAAATAGAAATCATAAAAGACATCAAGGACGCCATGCAAAATCTAAACAAAGATCTGACACTTGACGTTCTTAAATTTACCTTAAAGAAATTTGAGGCAGAATATCCCGGCGTGGAAATCAGCAACACACAGAAAAGGATATATCAAGTGACAGATATTTGCAGGCTCACAACCGAGCCTGTAAATATCTGTCTTAATTCAGTTCGTCAGTCAACTCCAAAGGCCATACTCTATTTAACTACACTTCACTAAACTCATCAAAAGTAGCTGGACCTACCGAGCCCACCCACTACAGCCCATCAGGAAGTTCCGATGTACTAGATATAGTCATCCTGAAAACAGATATCAATATCAGCTGGAGACATCAGAAGAGCTTTCTTCAGATCATAACATAATCCCATCCGGCTCAAGCTAGGTACCCAGGATCAGCTCTCTCCTCAACACTCTTTTATAGCATGGGATAAGCTCTCTAAGGTTCTCCTAGATCACATCGGCCCACCTCCTGTCATTCGCAAAAAAGAAGACACAGACTTAGATGTAAGCAACCTAACAACACAAATTAACACAGCAATAGCATCAGTCACGCAAACCACTGTCTTCCAATCGGATTCCGGGAGAGATTATGGACCTGATCAGAACTAAAACTAGCACCGCAGGACAAAACAATCTTAAACAACTTGAACAGACAAGTTCGAGAAGCTCTCCAGAAACACAGGAATTCCGAATGGGAATCTAAACTTACGGAAATCAACCCAGAAGATAACTCCATATGGAATTTCTAAAAACTCTTCCTACCAAAATACAACTCCCTCCCCTATAAAGACTTAACACGGAATTGCATACTCAGATGAAGAAAAATTAGAAACCCTAATTGACAACCTGGAAAATCAATGCAGCCCATTTTACTAAAACTTAAATATTAATCTCATTTATAAAGTTCATTGTCAGGTCAGAAAAGCCTTAAGACATCCTAAGGATAATTCAGAACTCATCACCTCCACGACTCCAACAGAAATAATCAACATTATATCCCAGTTGAAGAATAAAAAGGCTCCTGTTTCCGACGGTATCACCAATAGAATAATAAAATTACTCACAAGGAAGGCCATAATTCATCTAGTTAATATAACCAATTCCATATTAAGACTCCAGTATTTTCCCTCAGCTTGGAAAATTGCTAACCTTATCCCACTGAAAAAGCCTGGTAATAACCCACAACTCCCCAAAGCTACAGGCCCATCAGTCTTCTTTCTAGCCTCGGTAAAGTAACAGAAAAAGTCATCCTAACAAGGCTACAAATAGCAGTGACAAACGTAAAATAATCCCAAATGAACAATTTGGTTTTCGCAAGGCTCACAGCACAGTGCAACAAATTCACTGATTAACAGAACACATCAGTCATGGTTTCAACTGGCACTTCCACACTGCTGCTGTGTTTTTGAACGTTGCCAAGGCCTTTGACAAGGTCTGGCATCAAGGCCTTATCTTCAAACTTATAGAAAACAACATCCCAATTAAACCAGTAAAACTTATCAACTCATACCTTAGTGAAAGATACATGCAAGTAAAAGCTCAACGGAATTGTTTCATCAAGGCGCAAAATTCTAGCTGGTGTACCTCAAGGTTCCCTTCTGGCCCCACTACTGTTCTCAATTTACGTATCAGACATCCCTCTAAATTCAAGAACAACCATTACGGCCCTTTATGCCGACGACATCGCTGTTCTAGAAAGATCTCTCAGCCCTCGTCTGGCAATCGGTAGACTCCAAGGAAGTATCGACGCACTGGAAAAATGGTTCACCAACTGGAAGATTCAAGTAAATACTCCTCAAAAGCTCAGCCATGTTATTCTATAGAAAAAAAAAGTCTGCATCAAAGGTGACATCTTGCTCTCTGGTCAAAAGATCCCTTGGTAATCAGAGACCAAATATCTTGGGGTACTACTGGATAAGAAACTCCTTTTTAACAAGCACATCAATCTCATTGACTCCAAGACATCCAAAGTAATAGCTCAACTCTACCCAATGGTCAACCGCAAGAGTAAACTGAACTTACAAAATAAATGACTACTTTACCGGATGGTTATACGTCCAGTTATTACCTACGCCTCACCAGCATGGAGTCATACTTCACTATCAAACATTTCAAAACTACAAAGATTCAAAATAAGTGCCTAAAGATTATTCTAAGATGCCCCATGGTTTATCAGAAATTCACAGATCCATCTAGAAACCGGCATTCCATACATCTCCTCCCTTCTTCATGATCTCACAGAAAAATTCTTCGTCAAGTCAAGTTCGCATTCAAACCCGCTGATCGTACAAGCTGTCAATTACAAAAAAACAAAGTAGTACAAATACAAAATATCTAGGCTTTTGTATTTGTTCATAACTAATACAACTGCCCCCAGAGGGCGAGCTTAAAGCTAAGAAAATTCCCTTTCCCAAATAACTTCCTTTACAGACAAAGGGGAATATGATAAGCATTTTTGCTTCGCCCACCTTGACAGTAGCGTTACACGTTATACTTTGTTTTAAAAGAATTTTGATAATACACGTACTAACAAATTTTTAATTATTGTCTAAATAGCACTAATATTTGTAAACGAAAGAAGACATATCGACAAAGAATGTTTGTGGTCGCTAAAAAACTGAAATTCACGTCTCTGATAAAGCTACAACTAGAGCAAACACTTGAAAGATTAGTAAAAGGTTAAGAACGATTAACCCCCCCCCTTTTTTTTTTATTTTGCGTTCGCTCTTTAGGCTAGTATGTGAGACGATGAGACATGATTTGTTTTCCCACAGAAGACAATATGAGCAAAGCGCGCACAATCTATCATCTGTTTTTATGATCTATGTCTGTGTTAGCTCATTTTGTTCCTCCATCAAAGACATTTATGATTTTTTTTTGTTGCCGTGCCACCTTTTTTCTTCACCGCTTGTGATACGAAGCATTTTTGTCATGAAAGAAAAGACAGTTAAGGTTTTATTATCGAAAAAAAGTAGTTAGGAAACTTGACCCTTTTTTACGGTTAACACTTGAAACGTTCGCGGCCAAAACACTTTAAAAAGAAAACACTGATAAAAAATAAAACAATTTATTCTTTGTGATTTTTCCCCTTTCCATATTTGAATTATGTAATTTTTTAGTAAACATGAAAAAAGTAATTACAATCTATTGGATTTTTACTTATTATCTTTAAAAAAAAAGTGAAATGAGGTCAAATTGGTTAAGGATCATAATTATTTGAACCAGTAATGGCGATATCGCCATTATAATTCGTTTTTTTTACTGCAGTTTTTCAAAAATTGAGATTGTTAGGTATCTCAATACTGTAATTCTCAACTGCAGTACTCGATTCACGCTTTTGATAGTGTTGCCTCGTGCAATGCGCGCGTGTCAACAGTTGAATGAACATTCGTTCGTGCAGGACAGCTTATGATTCGGGCCAAAAAAAAAAATAAATAAATAAATAAAAATAGGTAATTAGACATACACTCCACACGTACGGTAATAAGATTTTGCTAGAAGACCTGACGAAAGTTGAACATAAATCCCTCTCCAGTGTGTTGAAGTCATTAAAGTTAATTTAGAAGCGAGTTATGCTGAGATATGAATTTTCGCCTTTATTATTACTGCCTCTGTCTCTCTCTCCATTTGCATGATCATTACATGGACCACACGTTCTACGAATATTTTATCTGACGAGGGTATTTTAGGTGTTTCGGGAAGCAGGAGTATTTGGTTAACGATGAACTTTCCGATAAGATCCAAAAGAGTATGAAGTGAACGGGGGTTAAATGAATATTTTTGGAACTTCTGAATGCTTTTATAAAAATTACAAATCATAGCATATTAGTACTTTTGATTACTGTTTCAAATTTTATTCTTTATATTTATGTTAATTGTTAGGCCATTACGAGTTGCACATTAAAACAATGCAGCAGAGTTGGCCCACGTCCTTCTATTTTTGGCAATACGAGAAATTCAAAATAAATTAAGTCGACGAAACATGGGGTTTCTCCGTTATCCCACATGACGTCTGATCGCCTATGAAAAATGTCTAATTTCTTATGGAATTGAAGTGCTTAGCTTGAAATATTGTTGTGTGTGTGTGTGGGGGGGGGGGTTCTAGTCCTAGAAATACAGACTTTCGAACTGGTTGGTTCTTTAACCAGTTCGAAACAGTTGGCAGAAACCTTCTTATGGGAGCAAAAAGTCTCGTTCAGTGCTAAGGAACTTGAAATGTCAGAGAAATGTATTTTTGGTAGCGGACTCTCGGTCGGTTCGTAAAAATGTAAAAGGCTTCAGTTCAGCGATGCAAAACAACTGTCAGGCCAGTGAAACCTTATCAAAATGAACTAATAAAAATTGAATACAAAGACTCTTGGGCGGCGCCTATGTCTTTTAAGTAGTCCACACTAAGGCAACTTATGAATGCAGGAGAGCGTATTCCTGTAAGCTCTCTGATCAATTTACGAAACTTTAATAGTGTCTACATTCGACCTTGAAATAATGCTGGATCTGTTATTTATTTTACTTATACAGCAATCCCTCGATTAGTGCGCCTAATGCGTTCTTTAAAACAGGCGCATTAATCGAAAACGCACTAATCGAGTATAATAAACTATGGAAAAAAGTATAATTCCTTCTTCAAATTTCTTTTTTTTACCCTTGATTTCTTTATAAAAGAATTAGGGTATGTCTCAGGGCCTGGTTAAAGGGAAACTATGAAGCTGAAAGAGATTTCACAGAAACAAATTTAAAATATTTTTCTTGCAACCGAAACATATCCAAAATATAAATCTATTTATATTTTGGATATGTTTCGGATTTATATTTGGATAAATCAAAATATAAATATTATTCTGGCGGGCATTCTGTTTCTTTTTTGTTTTGTACAACTGCCTCTGCTGCAAATTTTCCTGCTTCTCTCTTCACAAGGGCCAGTCTCTAAGGCAGTGGTTCTCAAAGGGTGCGCCAGGGCGCACTGGTGCTCCCTAGAAGATTTTCGGGTGCGCCCTGTGGTATTCCAGAGAAATATGTGTCCAGATATAAAAATAAATATAGTTACTGTATTATACCTTTTCATTATGGATATACCGCTCTTTTGTCAACACATCATTATTATGTTAATTAACAGCGGTTTTTCTTGCAAAGAGAACAAGAATATGGTTTATTCTTGTTGTATATATTACTTATTTTAAAAGTGTTGGAAGTGGATGTTATGTGCATATTACTTATTTTCAGATAAATACACCCAAATAAAATGGATAGCTTTCTCAAAAAGAAGCATGATATTGAAGAATCAGATTCTGGAAGTGAGCAAAAGTTAAGTGCAAGTAAGAAAGCAAAATCGCGGCCTACTCGCAAATATAATGAAAGTTATTTAAGCTTTGGTTTCACTTGGACCGGAAGTGAAGATCATCCTTTGCCGCTATGTTTAGTATGTGGGTGTAAAATGGCAAATGAATCATTGCTTCCTAGTAAAATTAAGTAAACATTTTAAAACTATACACTCTAATTTACAAGATCAATCTGTAAGTTTTTTCAAGAGATTGCCTGAACAGCAAACAAAAGCGGCAAATTCTTTTAAAAGTATAATGACTGTTTCTGATAAAGCTCAAATCGCTTCTTATCAAGTCTCAGAACTGATAGCAAAAAATATGAAAGATCATACTTTAGATGAGTCACTTATTTTGCCTGCATGCGAAAAAATGGTCATGACAATGTTAGGAAATGAAGCAGCAATGAAAATAAGCAAGATTCCTCTGTCCAACGATACAGTTCACAGGCGTATTATAGAAATGTCTTCTGATATCGAGAAAAATGTATGCAGTAATAAATTTCAGTATTCAAATTTTGCATTGCAAGTTGATGAGTCAACAGACATTTCCAACAAGGCGCAACTCTTAGCATTCGTCCGTTTTATTAATGAAGATCAAATAGTAAATGTTTCTTTTTTGCAAAGAATTAAGTGTGTCTACAAAATGTGAGGACGTTTTTAACATTTTGAATAGCTATCTTGATAAATGGCAGTTAACATGGAAGTCGTGTGTAGGCATTTGTACAGATGGAGTGCCTTCCATGGTAGACTGTGTTAAGGGCCTTACATCTTTTGTAAAAAAAAAAAAAAAAATGAGAAATGTTATCTTAACTCACTGCTTTCTTCATAGGGAGGCCTTGATGGCAAAAACATTGGGAGAAAAATTAAGAGAAGTTTTAGATCAAGTTGTTCAGATGTTAAACATTATTAAAACAAGACCTGTCAAATCGAGTTTATTCGAAAAGCTTTGTATCGATATGGATTCACAACACAGACGGCTGCTTTTACACACTGAGGTGAGGTGGCTGTCAAGGGGGAAAGTGCTTACCCGTGTACACGAGCTACGACAAGAACTTCTTGCGTTTTTTGAAGAGATGAAACAATTACATTTTTGTAACCTCCTTCGGTGCGAATTTTGGATTGCCAGGTTACAGTATTTGGCCGATATATTTCAGCAGCTCAATATTTTGAATACTAGCATGCAAGGGAAAGAAGAAAATATTCTCACATCCACTGACAAAATGAAAGCGTTTCACAGAAAACGACAGATTTGGAAACGAAAAGCTGTTGAAGGTAATTTGGAAATGTTTCCATTGGTAAGTACTTGCATAAATGAAACACTTCCATTTAACAAATTTAGAAGAAAAACTGAGTTCTTATTTTCCATCACTTAACACTGAACAATACGATTGGATTAGAAACCCATTTATGGAAACTTCAACTTATTTTGGTTTAACATTAACAGTAGAAGAAGAACTGGCAGCTATATCCACTGATCGTGGGTTGATGATTAAACATAAGGAATTGTCTCTTGAAGCCTTTTGGATTTCTATAAAAGAAAAATATGTGTCAATATCTAAAAAATCTTTGAACATTTACCAATTTTCAACATCATATTTATGTGAATTAGGATTTTTTACCCTCACCACAATTAAGTGTAAAAAGAGAGGAACTCTTCAATGTATTGACGAGGAAATGAGAGTTTGCCTTTCAAATATTTGCCCAAACATTGAAGCAGTCGCTAGGACACATCAGGCTCATGTTTCTCATAAACACAAGAATGAATAAACTTAAGGTATGTTCCATTTTATTTTTTTTTATCGCATTATTTTTTTCTGTAATATCTGACTTAATTATTATAACATATTTCTCAGAAATTTGTATATAGTGCGCCTACAATTATTTTATTTGTAGGCGTACATTTTATAGTCAGGGCGCATTTAAAATTAGGATTTTAAATGCGCCCCGACTTCAAAAAGTTTGAGAACCACTGCTGCTCTAAACATTGCTACTTAAAAGTTTCGGTTGCAAAAGAAATATTTTAAATTTCTTTCTGTGAAATCTCTTTGGGCTTGCCAGCGATTAAATTTTCTTCATATTCTTCAGGATCTTCCCGCTGTGCATCTAAATTTAGCAGGTCGGAATCACTCATTTTCTCAGAATGAGATTTAATTAACTTAGATTCATTTGAAAAGCCTCTAAAATCATTTGCACAATGTGGAAGAATGTGCTTCCAAATGGATTGCATATTGCTAGCAGTAATTTCATTCGACTTTGCGACTTTATAACCATGCTGAGATTTCTCTGATTTAGCCAGAAAAGTCCTGGAAGGCATTGGCTTCCAAAAAAAAAAAGGCCAGTTTCATCGATATTAAATATTTGTTGTTCACAATAGCCCCCTTCTTATACAATTTTCTTCAAATCTCCGGATAATTTGCGGCCACCTCCTTATCGGCACTTGCAGCTTCGCCTGTGATTAGAACATTATGTAGGTTATTTCTAAAACCACCCAGCACTAACGTGGAATTCTTCTTTTTCATCATTGATAGCCCTTTCTTCCAAGGTTGCAAAGAGACAATGCTTTTGATTTAATAAGGCCAGTGTTTAGCGGAATCCTATTTTGGTTACAATCTTCGATCCATGTAAAAAGAAGTCTCTCTAATTCAATCATTATAATACTTTGTATTCAGCAGCTTTGCTTAAAATTGCTCTTATAGTCGATTCACCAATTTTTGTGTACTTGTCTTATCTTTGCTCTGGACTCACCTTGTTCACTTTCTTTATTATTTCAAGTTTTTCTTCCAATGAGATTACTTTTCGAATCATTTTCACACTTTCACTTTTTTGCTCACTAATTCTTTTACTCATGATGAAAGGTTGGGAAAATACTTTAAAATAAAAAAGTAAGGAAAATAATTGCAAAGGAAGCACGAGATATGATCAGGAAAATGCTATGTAATTAGCAGACGACATAAATTTTGGTAGTAAAAATTTGGTATACATAGCGTACATGGAAGTAGTGCAGTATGCCATTAAAAATAACTTTGTAAAATGTTTTAAGTCGGTAACTAAATTATTTCATTCTGGTGAGTGATTTTTTAAAATAGTTAGCCATAAAAATGTATAGATAGAAAATTTTTAAAATCTGTAACATTTATTTTTAAGATGTATATAAGCGCACTAATCGAATTTTAGAGACGCACTAATCGAATTTGGGTATCGAAAACAAATGGGGCACTAATCGAAAACGCACTAATCGGGGGCGCATTAATCGAAAGATTACTGTATAACAAATCTTTTTTTTTTAATTTAAGTTTTTTAGGTCGATTTTCTTTAAATTACGAGATGTGTACCTTGTGTTTTCTTTATCTTCTTTCATTGTATTTCTTTTTTTTTTTTTCATTCCTTTCGATTTTTTTTCAACACTTTTTTTTTCAAATTAATATTACCTAATATAAAAAGTAGCACTGGTCATCAGTTTTGTATGTATATGCCTTTTATTAAATATTGATAGAACTTCAGGTATAATTAGACTGTGTTATCTACTGGAACCCGTGATCTGCATTATTATTCCTTCTGTCACTTACACCTGCGCTATTATTCCTTCTTTTAAACCTTTTGATGCTGACGACAAGTTGAGCTAAAATTCTATGAATAAAGACGTCATTTTTAAGTACGTAAAACCTTAAATGAGTTACCAAGAGTTGCAGTCTTAAATTATGAAACTTTAAATGGATCTTAGTTAAATGTGAATAAAAGTTCTCCAAGAAGTGTCAGTCTTGTTAGACTGAATATATCGGGATGTAGATTTTAAGATAATTTATCTCACCCGATGCTGTTATTTTTCTGGTAATTTATATCTTTGTTTCTTCAGTTAATTCATTTGAATGCGGTAAAAAGTTACGCAGAGCTTGTCAGAATAATTCCTACTTTTTTGTATTCTTCTTTCCTAAGAACTTAATTCAGAATGACATCACGAATGAAACATGTATTTTTGTTATGTAGATCGCCCACATATCGTGTTAGTAACAATGGCATTTTTAAGCACGTTTCAAGGCATTCCCAGTTGCTTGTTCAAGTGTTTTTTTTAATTATCGTGATAAAAGTACTCACGTGGGTGTAAGTATAGTTTGCATACGTGCTGTTAGGATCCAAAATATTCCCAAATGAGTCGCTTTGAGAGATAAAAAGAAGAACGGGCGAGATTTTGTTCTTTGACTAAAAAGCCGAGATCTTCGATAAAAGCTATTCCAAATGGAATGACTTCACTCTCAACACAAGTGAAGATTGGCACCGTTAACATAAGAAGCATCGAGGTGGGGATGGGCATGAAGTAGCAGAAGAATCCCAGCAATACAAGGATGACATGTGATGACTACGAAGACAAAAACAGGTGGGATGCATTTAAGTAATGATTAATTATGAGATGATTTATTCAATCAGTTGGAATTAGAGAAAGGAGAGATTAGTTGCAGCTATTCGCACTACACGTGAAGACACATTTTAGAATGGGAATTAGTTTCAAATCAACTGATGCGGACAAATTTCAGAATGAGAAATTGGAGAATGAGACTTATCTTTGCCTACAATCCCACGGAACTGTCTTTTAGGAAAGAAGGAGATTAATCTTCCATGTTTTGAGAAGCTCTCTCGAACCATATTTCAATATAAAAATGTACTCATTTTCACACAGAACTAGAAATAACTTATCTTATTATTAAAGGTAAAGTTTTCAAATGAACCAATTATGAGTTGACAAGGGGAAATGAAATAGAAGGTGACAGTCCCTCTATTATTGACTAGGGTAAGAATGAGTACCCCATGGAAAAAAGAGTAATAAATGTCTGAAAATAATCATCCAAAAAAAAAAAACTCAGATATCATTTGTAAACTCAAATATGATTGTGAAAAGAGTTGAGAACAAAAACTAAACTTTAGACACTGAATGGTGAAGGTGAAGAAAACATTGATTGACTCGGATCTGTAAGGATGTGTGGCTTCTGTCAAGATAGAAAAAGCATTAATCCAGGGTGTACACAAGACGACGAAGAAGCACTCCGCGAGAAGACTAAATGATATAGAAAGTTCTTGGTAACCATCACGTGATAAAAATGCTCCACGAATAATTTCTTTAACTTTTTTATGCTTGATTTCATTTTTATTATTTAGAATAATGGATAACATCTTCTAATTCCAAAACTTCATATTGGAGTTTTCTAAACGTTTAAAGCAAAAGGTCCGAATGTTGCCAGAAAGAGTTTTATAAAGTTTTAACACTTGAGAAATCACTCTCACAGTCCACTTTCGTTCCGGACAGTACCCTTACAGTAAGACAGACGAAAAGATTCTGTTCAGTGGAATTTTGTAGAACGTATTCTACTACAGCAATCTATCTTCAGTTGACTTCGGAAATGTACGTCACAATTGCGAGAGCGTCTTTGTTCGAGTGGGATGAGTCAATGTTTTGGCTGAGACTTACTCGATACCGGTCAATAGTAAGCGAGCCACTTCATCACAATAAAGCGAGTCTGAACACAGCAATTCTAAGACAAGATTTTTTTTATTATTATTATTGGGTCCAAATTTGGCAGTCGAGGTTTTTCCTTACCCGTCATGCGATACCAATCTGGCATATTTTTACATGCTGATTATTGTTATCCTGATCAATAGTTCTCTATCTCCACGGACCAAATTTCGCCGATATTTAGTCGTTCGCGATTAGGTGTCGAGAGACTTTTGTCTCCGCAGATGGATCAAGGTCATTGAACGCAATGTTTTGTTGTGTTAACCTTAATCAATTGTAATTGTATGAGGTATTAAAAATGTCAAAATTGCCAAAAACATAATCTTGCTGCCTCATTTTGAGATCACAATGAAACCCGAACTTGGGTATTCACTGGAGGTAACTTAGCGATCCGAACTAAGATTATGATGTATAAAAAATCAAACCTAAGAAGACTCGTTGCAAGCAAAATAATCTTTGATTATTACGAGGTTTATGTGGCACGAAGCTAAGAAATGTAGGTTTCATACCGATCTATCAAACGTATTTAAATTTAGCCTGATTTAAAAATACGAAAATTTTGAAAAAATTATATTACAAGCAGCATTTTAAACTCAGAATTCAAATACCGTCTATTCTGTGTAGATAGCTTTCGGAGTTGGCGTGAAAGAAATAATGCATTTATTCACTAGAGAGAAGGAGGAGGCGGAAAGATATCTGCAATCCAAATGAAATGAATATCCTGTAAGTAATGATCGGATCGTTGCTACAACTTATTGATCTATTTTGTTTAATGCTTCGGGTGTCATCACAATCATCGCCCGTTTGGGTGTCGGAGTGCTGTAATAAGCAGTTGTAGGAGCAGATTCTTTCTCATTACTTTATGAGAGAATTATATGCTAAGTTGATGGTAATTAGTAAGAAGAGAAAAAAAAATCCTTACAGCCGAAAAAAGAGGACCCGAGTTGATAATAACATGCGTGGAACACTTGGAGGAGCTATTAAGGTTTCATCACCGAACTCCTCTTTAAGAATAGCCAATTTCATTTCCGATTTGGAAATTGGAGATAAAAAAATCTTCGCATGTCAGCCCATTAATTGAGTATCTTTTCTCACTTTTAAATATGCAGTGGGCGTGTGTACGGCTGACCAAGAAACGCACCAGTGGTCCGTATGAATCTCATTATATTTCTCTTCCGGTAGCTACCATGTAATTTATAGCAGAACCATGTGATTACCACCCCGGCATTAATTCGGAAGGCAAGTCAAAAACTTTTATTATCTTTGGGTGTTACCTGCCGCTAACTGCTAACCGATGTGGTACCACCCGTTATTGGACGTGATGCGGTGTTCTTTTAGCGGAGTGTGCCAGTTTGATTGCCTGCCGCGTCTTTAAATATCTTTCCGTGTTTTTATATCGAAGTCACTTTTTTCCTGCTCGATCTTTACTTAGAATAATTGCAGCGTTATTCCAAGTAAGTAATCGTGATCAGACAACACATCAAGATGCTGCAGATTTTGATTAGACACCTTTTATCTGCTTGTTTAAACTGAGGATTCTTATAAATTGTTATATTAACGCAAAAGAATTCTGGTTGAGCTGCTAATTATGCGCGTGGTAATGAAGTTTGCACAGACAGTCTGGACACAGAAATGATAAATCTACGGACTATCAGTGCTTTGTCTTCTAAATGCAGCGATCAGTATGGCGTAGAGTTTGTTTCCAAAAGATCTTTTAAAAGGTAATGTTTGTGTTTCTTATTGTGTATGTATGTGTGTGTGTGTGTGAGATGCGCGCTTTGTATGGAAAGAGAAACATATCCTAGCGTTATATTGGCTAAATTATCCATATTTATACGATAGATTTTGCCATGGAATCATTGATAAGAAATATTTTTACAATGATTATTACAATGACACTTCTGTGGCTGAGTAATTTCTGTGCACATCACTTATCTTAGAAAGGATTTGCGTTAAAACGTCTGTGACGGAAGGGATTTTTAAGCCTTTTTCAGATAAGTGTAATAGTTAGCTGTTCCTACGTAAAACTTTATGACAATTATCTAAAAGTTTTGCGTAGGAACAGCTAACTATTATACTTGCAAGTTGTTTATTTTCAGAAACTTGAGATTTTACTCTTGAGTGTTGGACAGTATAACGACAGCTGATTATTAAGGGGGCGTATGATTTTATAAATGCTTTTTTATGCATAGTCGACGTTATAATAATTATGTTGACTCTACATAAATATCATCCTGCAACATGGTTTAATTTCTACAGCTGAATTGGGTCAGATGAGTTCTGCTCGCTGCACAGTACGATCTTTGTAGTTAGTTATTACCATAGTTTTATGTTTTATTCGGTTTCTGATATAGAAGCGTGTCGTACAGGGACGGTGACTATTTTCTTCTACAACTGACCAGATATTGAGGAGTAGATGGACAAGATAGCAATTCGTTCACGGAAAATCTGAATATTTTTACTAAGTTGAAGGTGTTATCACCAATTTCATGGACAGTGCTCTGCTGAATTGGCCACTATTATTCCCCCACTCTCCTCCAAAATCATTAAAATAAGAACTACTGCTAACCAACGCCCTTCTGCAGTCCATATTGAAACTCATCGAACCAACTCCACTTCCTTCTCCTTCATCCCATCTACTTCTGTCCTTTGAAAGCAGTCTCCTCCACTCGCCAAACGTTACAACCCTCAACTGTTCAAGCAAAATGTGAACAGACTCTTCCTTCCTTCTATTCCTCTTGCTCACACACGGCACTAATATGCTGTAAGCCTGGTGGCCTTTCGTGTGTGGATCAGATATTAAAAAGAAATTGTGTGTCAGTTGAATTGCATGACGTGGTGCTAACTGCAGCATGCATTGCCGACTGAAGCGTCGCGAGCATGTTCCATAACAACATTTCCCACCACTCACGTTCAAATAATCAATCATTTCGCATTCCCATACTACTGAGAAATGGGAAATTTCCTGGACAGAATATTAATTACAATCGCACTTTTATTCTTCTTCAACCCACCCATCCCATGGGACGGGCAGACTCCCTTGATTAGGAGTCGAGGCGAGTTAACGCAGCTCGCACACCACTCCTCTTCTGCGTCTCCGGAGGGAAGTATGCCCGTAGATCTGTGTTCGCGGCGCAGGTTTGCTTCTTTTTGAAGAAAGAAAAAAAAAAAAACAGTTTCCTATAGCGATATCCTCCACTCCGTATGAGAACTGTTACCTCACATTTGATTGAAAATATCTGATGTACGGGATCGAATCGTAAGCTACGGGAAGGGGCTCTCACGCTTTTATTAAACGTTGCGAAATCTCGTTATTAACTGAATCTTTCACGTCCTCTCGTTGTACCTTGCGAAAAGCATCGCAAATCAAAACACTGTTGGACTCGAACAAACTATCGCTTCAT
Source organism: Typopeltis vanoorti (assembly GCF_054136105.1). Lineage (NCBI taxonomy): Eukaryota > Metazoa > Arthropoda > Arachnida > Uropygi > Thelyphonidae > Typopeltis > Typopeltis vanoorti. The sequence continues at coordinate 112,621,836 of NC_143561.1, read as the reverse complement.
TGAGATCTGAGTTTCATGAACGTGCACTTTGCACGTGATTGGTACAGTTTTTTTCAAGTTAAGACACCGCTAGAGAGTGAAAAAATATTATTTAAGGAGAAACATTCGATAACAAATGAGAAGAATCGATCACGAGTATTCCACAACTCATCGTTGGATATCCCACAATATTCCACAATGAGTTGTGGGATACTGGAGATCGATTTGGATGTTCAAGGAACTGAATGAACGGACAGGCAACTTGTCATCACTTTGCTTGTTCGTGTCGGTTCAAAATTGAATAGTTTCTTCCTTTGTATACTTACAGACCAAATTTGATTCCATCTTAGTCCAATATTTCGGTATTACACTACTATCTGATAGTCCTCGGACTGCTGTTTAATATTATTATTATTAAAAGAGACCTCCAGGGAGTCAGAGACTCCTCGAGGGAGGCCACATAGTACACGCACCAGCTATCATACTTATTCTTGAATTCATTCACACTGCTTACACTCACAACATCCAATAGCAAGCCATTCCAATCACGCACCACCCTGTGAGAGAAAAATCTAGCCCTCACCCTCTTCTTAGCGGCCTTCATTCTCAGCTTCCAAGGATGCCCTCTCGTCCTTTCCCCACCCTCCATCAACTGAAATCCTGTATGACCCTTTCAGAAGTATGTAAGTCTCAATCATATCTCCCCCTTTCTCCTGTTTGCTAGTGTCTGCAGTCTACAAATTCTCAATCTGTCTTCATAATCAGTATTCCACAACCCTGATATCATTTTTAGCACTCTCCCTTGTACTGTCTCCAGTATATCAGAATCACAACGGGAACCAGACCTGCGCACAATTGTCCAGGTGAGGCCTTATCTTGCAGACTCACATCTCCCGTATACCACTTTTTGATATCTGTCAGTCAGCTATCCTCTTATCCATGCTAATATTCTGTGACGCAGGCCCATTTTCTCCAATTTATGCAGCAGTCTGCCATGGTCTATTATGTCAAATTATGAAATGACAACTGAGTTTGGAAGGCACTCGAATTTATTAAAAAAAAAGAAGCCTTTACCGCTGCTGTATGATGGTGCTAAAACGCCATCAATTAAAACTCATAAATTAAATTCATACTACATTGACGAGGATCGCCTTCCTAAAAACAACACTGCACAATGTGCAAATGAATGACTAAAAATTAAGTTAAAACGATTCGATTCGGTTTCATTTGAAGTAGCATTGGTGCGTTTTCTCCTTTGTGGAAAGTTAACTAATTTCTTCCCGGAAGAAATAAGAAAGTGTGCTTTCTATTTCAGTAAGGTTTTATTGTAATATAGAGTAAACAGAATAGTGCTGCTTAGTCGAGAAGATTTATTTTATTTTTCTGATGAAGGGTGGAGTAATTACTGGGAAGGGAAACCCTTCCACTTCATATGACATTCGGTAACTCACCCTCCATTGAAAATCCCTATAAAGGTTCTCCGCCTGGATGGGATTCGAACCAGTGTCTTTCCAACAGAAGGACATCGTCGATACCATCTGACGGTGAATTTAAACCGTTTGAATGGTTTGCATTCAAAGTGTCCAATGAGTACACACGTTTCATTGTTTGCTTAAAAGCTTCTCTGCATGTGCTAATGTTAATCGAACCATAATTCTGAATGGTTCTATTAAATGTCGCCAACTTTCCCCCGTCCATTTAGCGATCGTATTAAAGCTGTCCTTGTTGGTTGGTGTACGTCTAAACACTCTCCAACCAACAGCTGTGGATCCAACCCCCCCCCTCCACTGTGCACGTGACAATGTTTGTGAATGTCTTTAGGTAGTAGATGAAGTTCTTTATTAGATTTGAGACCACTGCTCACTGGAGGCCTGAAGTGGCCTGAAAAGAGATAAGTTTCTCTCGTACTAAAATGTATGAAATGTTTAAAAATTTTAGTGGATGGGAGATGCCACATTACATTCTGCGGTCTTGTTTAGGTCGATTTATACTGTAGTGTACTTTCTTAGTAGCAACTTGTTGACAAGCAGAAATTACTGCCTGATGGGATGGGAATTCGAGATTTACTGATCCATGTAGGAAAGATAGTGAGAGAACAGGGGAGGCAACATCATGTTCTCCTTTCTCACGCTAGGAGTATGGGATTAATAGTGGATCAAAAACCATCTAAAATTTATAGCCAGTTAGAGAAATATTGCAGTTTGGGTGTAGAAAGCCCCCGTCTGTGTCTTTCGAGAGGACGCATCGAAACAAGTTCACTGCAAGTGTACTCGAGAAGAAATTAGCACACAATTGAAAGTTCGAAAAAAGTGAGTTTTCCATCACAAAAGACCGTAAGAGAACGTCGTAATGAAAAAAGACGTAACAAGATGAGACAGAAAGAAACAAGACGGCAGATGGAGCGATAGAGTTAACTATCCAATGACAAATAAATAACCGACCTGTGGGTTACCACTTTACCTTGGGAAACGTGTTTTTTTCTTGCACTTACTCAGCATCTAGGAACAGCATCGTTCGTCCTTTTCTTGTCGTCGCTAATGTTATCTGCAGGTGTCGGTGACCTCCGTAAGCTGCACTCATCAGTTGCGGCTGAGGTTGAAGAGTCTGAGAGGTAATCAGTCATGTGGAAGGCACACACACGCAGCTAAAGCGATCGAAGTTTCTTACTAAACATTTCTTCGGAGCACTCATCGAGTTGGTGATTTCTTGAATAATATCTGTCATATCACAGATAGATTGATGGTTGGATAGACAGAGAGATGGAATGTAATACGATTCATTCTGAGAGGGTTTCGTTTTTCCCATTTTTTATTACAGGCAGAGGATTATAAATGCTTTTTTTTAATATAGCGGTAAGCGCCAGCCGAGGTCCTGCAGCTGTTCTCGAAATTTGTGCTCGTCTCCAACTGAAGGACCTGCGAAGCTGCTAAGGCTGAAGTCTTAGTACTACTATCCATTCACATACCTCCTTATTTCAAAGATTTCGCACCTTTATTTTTTATCTCCGAAGTACAATTTGTTATTTTCTTTTCTTGTTTTTTTTTTCTAAAGAAAAAAAATTGTATTTCTAGGCCCGAACTGTAATCCTGCACTTTTAAAATGGTATTAAAAATGCAGGATTAGTTCCGATGTATATTACAACTACAGTTAGAATGTATTTGAGGGAATAAGGCCAAGTGATTTCAGATAAAATAAGACTCATTTGAATAAACCACGCGGACCACAAAATACTACGAACGTTTTATTCAAATGAGTCTTATTTTATCTGAAATCACTTGGCCTTATTTTCCTCAAATACATTCTAACTACAGTTAGAATGTAATTGACATCCCGTCGACAGCGCGAGGAGCTCAAGGATCTTCCTCAGCCATAGCCAAGTCAGTCGATCTTGGGCGTGGACAGCAGGGTTTTTCTCCCCAGTTTATCTGGGGTTTTTCATCCCCCAAGCAGGCAAACCGGCCCCGTGAACACACAAGGATACAGTCACGAATATCGCCCTTAGAGGATGCAGAAGAGGAATGGCGAACCGGCTGCATTTCATTCAATACTATTTTCCTATCAACAGTTTTCTTTCATGCTAGGAGTATGTTTCCTAGCACGAAAACATTCCGGTATTTTTCCACAAACATGAAGTAGGACATAGAATAAGAAACCATTTTTATATTTGTGGAAATATGCCGGAAACATTCCTAGCAGGTCCTTTCTTCGAAGAAGCCTACGCAGCGAGAGTTTCCTTGCATATTGGTCTATGGTTGTCTATCTTGATTATGATCTGAAGTACTTCTAACTGCATCAACGAACTTCGTCTTGGTCCTATCCTGTCCTATCCTAATTTACGCTCACGCGTAGACCTACACAATTTACCGTGTAGACAGTCGGAACCGAAATCCTACGGAGTAGGTTGGTTACTCCTTATTCCTGAAGGCGTCCTATGTCTGTAGAAGCGTGTGTTCACGGGGCTGGTTTGCCTGTTCTGGGGGACGGAAAACCGGAGTTTCCCAGTAAAAAAAAAAAAAAAACACCCTACCTCCGTATGAGACCGGCTAACTCGTCTCTAGTTCTCAACTCAACTCACCTTCGTCCATATTGGCTGAGCTACGGAGACTCTATGTCTTGGTATTTTTTGCTACTTAATCTTTTCGGTTTACATTCTCTTGAAGCGACCATTACATTTTAGATTGCTCTGATCACGCACATTATTAATAATACCAAGATCTGTTCCAATATCTTTATTCTTTAATACGTTTCTGCCATGAAGGCTATCTTTTAGAACACGCAAAGAACACGTGCAATTAAACGACATAATGAACTTGCCTCATAACCTTAGTTCCTTCGACAGTAATTCCAAACAGTAAAAGCTTTCGCCTCATTTCAGCGGCCGGCATGGTTAGCCGAGTGATTAGTGCACCCGCTCTCCAACCAACAGATCGCGGATTCGAACGCACTGCAGGCATGGATGTTTATGATTATCTTACCGTGTGGACTGCTATAGTTTTTTACATGGCGCAGTATGACCTTCGCTGTTCTTGCGCCATTAAAAACCATAATTCATCATCATAATTTCAGCTTCCTGGTGATTTTTTTCTAATGTCTGAAATTTGATTGAATCCTTCTTGAATCCTCCATCACAGTGAATTTCTTTTGGTAATAAAGCACTGAATAATTTTTCAAACCAAGTTCTCCAGACATTGCTGATAATTAGGTTGAAATAACAGCGGAAGGAACAGCGGACTCGTTCTCAAAGCAACGAACTGTGGATCCGAATACTGTGGTGGTAAGGATGTCTGTGAAATATTTTAGGGGGCATACGATTTTCGTCTCCCAATAGGAAACTACCACCTATTTAGCGGATGCCTCTGAAATGACTCGAAGAAACATCATGTTTGGTCTTAATAAGCAGATCCGGATTATCTAACCCTTAAACCTACTCACGGTATATATTTCTAGCATTTTGTTGATGGGATGGGATTCATCCGTAATATTCTCATCTTCCGTTTGTATATCAAGTTTATAGTCTTTGATTTCCTTTGTCGTATACTTTGCCAATGCGAAGCTTTATTTAAACTTCCAAAACATCAAATTTTTTAGCTACCTTGATAACAATAATTTGTTTGATATCCTATAATTTGTTTGATAGCGCTAGCTAGGAATTTTTATGTCAACCATCATTTTTTGCTTCTTTGTTTCTTCTCTACTGGAGTCTGTAGTTAGACCATTGGCCGAACTATTTATTTTCCGGTTTGCTCATTTGAAATTTGCGCAGCTGATTTTCCCCTTTTCTACCTCTTTCCTCGGAAAACAGCGAAGGCCATATATAGCAGAACCCCATCCCAGCCGGCATGACATCTGATTATGTCGTACTATCATAACTATACAATCAATGCTATTTGGTTGGCTAAGTCTCGGTGGTAAGCCTCTCTTCGTTCATTCGGTGATGTCTGGACATTGGATCCAATCTAAAATCGGTTCTCTATACTCCTATCCGTAGATCTCTCTCTCTCTCTCTCTTCCATTTATGGAACTTCGAAGTCTAATCGACTAAGAATTTTTTTTTGTACTCCGAAACATAAAGCCTAATTTAATAAGTCTTATTTAGCATCAGTTTGATAAAAAATATCAGTTTTCTGCTTTTAGTTAATATTTATTATTTTGTATCTAAAATGCGATGACTTTAGGTCAAATATTGTAAGCTGTCGTCCGTCTACCATAAATTTGTCATTTTCCTCATCAAACTTTAATTTGGAGCTAGCAAACTTCAAGTTTGGAACAGGTTACCGAATTGTAAGGTACCTTGTTCCCAAGGCTAGTGAAGCCCTGGAACTCTTATCCATTCACATTATTCCAAATATAGAGTGCGATGACTTTCATTTCCGTTAAAGGAAGCAAACGTGTCACACCAGATATTGAAACCATTCACTGCAGCGTTTTGGGTCAGCCTATTAAATTTTCCTGAATTGTTATCTTGTCTGAAAGTGTCTTATAAATATCCGTGGTATCAAAGTCGAGTCTTTAAGCCACTCAGCCACAGAGGCCAAGAAGGTTTGCTTGTACGATGAGTATTTTAATAAAAGTTTTAATCAGATTTTGTTTATTTAGTTTGTGAATATTTAACTTGACTTTACAATTGGCTTGCAACGTGATCTCATTTCTGTACAGAAACGCAGTTATGTTCCTGCTCCAAATCATCTGTTGACATAAACGTACAAATTCAAAAGAAAGAAACAAGATGTTCTTTAGCGACTCTTGCATTTTCTTTTCTGCGTGGTTACTTTTTCGTTCACTCGCCTATCGATTTTTCTGCATGATCCTATTCTACTTCCAAACGCTATTGTCAAATACTCATTGTTTGTAAGCCATCGTTTTAAATCAGTTCATTTAAATGCAGTTCCCTTGGTACTGCGGTTAGTGATTTCGATCTGCAGAGAGGCAGGGATCATCAATTGTCCAAACGCTACTCTGTCATTGCTAAAATCTAGTAGTAGTTCTTACTTTGTTTCCGATGATACTCGCATGCGTCTGTTAAGTTTTAATCAAGATCTGGTACACCAAAGAATGTATTTTAAGTCTCTAAAACTGAATATGCATGCCAATTGATGTAACCGTTTGTTTTTATAAGCTAGCGATATTAAAGGTATTCCCAACAGGTATTCTAGAGGCCCTCAACTAGTTTATGCAACTAGTGCTGATGAAGTTTATTTTGCTCATTGTGATGTAAAATACTGAATTCGTGATGCAGCTGTTGAATTTTATGTGCAGAAAAGGGGTCGGAACATCTTCTCTACCTCAGAATTTCACATTTTCACAAAACTTCTTATTACATAAGCTTGTTTTGTATTATAATTATAGTCCTTGTGTAATTTTATTTCGTTCTTTAATCGAGTATTTAGACACAGAAAAGAAACAAAGTAGGTACTTTTTATTTTTTGTATAGTTCGCTGACTTTCATTTCCGTTAAAGGAAGCAAACGTGTCATTAACGACAATGCTAACATAAAAGTAAGCTTGTGTATAAGCTTATTCATAAGCGAAGCACCTTGTGCATAAACTAAAAGCACATTGTGCATGATCTTGATCATAAGCTAAATGGCTTATGTAGCAAGATAAACAACTACATAAGATAAACATCTTGTTCATAAGCCAAGCAGCTTGTAACAAGCTAAACAGTTGACAAGCTTGTTCTCGGACTGTTTTCGAAAATCGTTTCATTAATGTTAATGAAACAATTACTGAACAATCCAATGCATTTTCTTTAATGATCCGGTGTAATTTCATTTACATTAGATCATTAAAGGAAGTTCATATCTCAACTTGCAGTTGTCGGATATGTTTATGGGAAAAACACTTCCATTCTCCAGCACTGTTTAGGAAAAGGGGAAAATCAATTTCCTTGCGATACTTCAATGCAGAACTCTTCGAGAATTTTGCATCCTACTCGTTTGTTTACCTGTTGACTAGCGATTAATTCAAGGCGATTTGTGGATAAGTTGCTTGCAAGGCATTAATGTTTAATGGGAATTTAGCTTGAAAGCGTTTGAGTTATGATGTGTATCTATGCAAATAGCTAGCTGCGTGTAGACATCATCCTTCATTTGCAATACTGTTAATTTTCTGTCCTGTTTATCGATTGGCAAGCAAGCAGTCTACGGGAATGCAACAGCACAATTGCACGAATGCCTACACAACCCAAACAGTTCTGAGAATTTGAGCTGGATTTGCATTTATGAAATGTTTTCAGGTCAGAGAGGATGAGAGATTGAAAAAGGGGATGAAAATGTTTCTAAATCGTTGTTTTTCAGAAGAAAGGATATGTTGGTTCATTGTTATTGTTCTTAGTTAATAAATTGCCAAATTATGAGCAGTGCTCATGACAAAGAAAATAATTTGACAAAAGTTCCTAAGAGTAATGAATAGCTTTTAAGACTAATTCGTGTTGCCGTATTGATATTTATTATGAAAGCAGTAGCGCAGCTAAGAGGAAAGTATGTGTGTGTGTGTGTATATATATATATATATATATATATATATATATATATACTCGGAATTTTCTTCACTCAACGAGACAAACCAGCTAGTAGAGCACCCGCAATATACATACTACAAAGTCAAACAATCTGAATACCATACTTCAGTGCAGGCCGTCTGTCATTCGCTTTCTTGGCCTATCAACTGGTCTTTTCGTATTTGGTTTCCAGTCTGTAGTTTAACTCTTCTTTTTGAAGAGTTAAACTACAGAACCGTCCTATTAACAGGTTCCTTTTCAATCTTCTCTTTTTTGGCCGTTCGTTTTTGGGTTGTAATTCTTAATAAATCTTTTCATTTTTTTACTTTACCAGATTTTTCTTTCATTAATTTTTTTAAATGTTTTTTTTTCGCATGTTGATATTTATCTGTTTTATTTTTCATGTTTCTATTCCACACCCATACGTCAATAGTAAGACAACAATAGGGATTGGTCTTACTTCATCCTGAGTTACATTTTCATCATTCACAGCTATTCCCAGGTATTTAATTTCCATTTTTGTTCCAGTATTTTTCCATTTAGTTCTAATTTACATCTGATTGGTTCTTTTGCAATAACCATTGTTTTTAATTTCTCTGTTGATATTTTCAGGTTAAAAGCGCTTCATATCTGTTGCAGTCTGAATAATTGCGTTTGAAGATCATCGTGATTTACTGCAAATAATCTTACGTCATTTACATATCCAACAGAATTTCAATTTTCTCTTTTTGTAATTTTTTATTCCACTTAATTTCTGTTTCTTATATTCTGTTATTATTTCATCCATGATTATGTGAAATAAACATGCACTTGAAGATCACTTTTGTGATCTTCACGGTGACCTTTTTGTGAAGATCACTGATTCTGTTGAAGGCCTTCCCTAAGTGCATTACTTTTTCTGCTTTTTAACATTTGCTTTATAACAAACATCAGTGCATGATCTTCCCTTACGAAGTCCTTGTTGTTCATGATTATAATGTAGTTTTGATTCTAATTCTTCTTGGGTAATTCTTGTACTTATTTTAGGATGACACACATTAAGTTCATTTCGCGATAGTTTTGGGTTCAGATTTTGTTCCCTTTTTAAATATTGGTATTGTGATATTCATTCGCCATTCGTTGGGAATCCTATTTAGTTAATTTCTTATTCTTTTATATTCTTCAGCTTTATTTTGTAATTGCTTATTAAATAGTTTTTTAGGCTTCCGATGGTGCTCTGATTTCTTCAGTATACCAGAAGATCCATCTTGTTTTGTATTTTTGATTTGCTTCTATCCCATTGTTTCATATGCTAATTGTTTAATGTTTTTGAATTTTTGGCAATGAGAATCTTTCTTTTGTTCATTACTCATAACATTTTTTAAAACGTTTCTCTGGTAACCTGTTTTGGTAGATTACTCTTATACTTCCTTCTTATAATAATTCAACGTAATATTTGTTTTCTTGAATTTCTTGATTTTGCTTTGTTTGCTTCATTTATATTTTGATGGATGTGAATTTTCCCATCAGTAGTCCACGATCACTTCCAAAGTCTGCAGATGTCAGAACTCTAATATCCAATATGTCATCTGGTTTTACTGTTCTATTTCTTATTATATAATCCATGGTAGATATTTGTCTTCTATGGCTTATGCGATTCTTCCATTAATTCTTCTTGTTTTTGATTTAAGGAATAAATTCTCCATCTTCCAATCCTTAATGTGTATAGTTTTCATTGCCTTTTTCGTTGTTATTTCCTGGTCAGATCCATCTGGACAGTCCGGCTGCATCTTGTATTGTTTCTATGAATGTTTAATTTTTGCCCATACAAGCAAAATCGGGTTTCTAGCTTCACTTGTCGATGCTTCCCCCCCCCACACACCCCGCTTTAGCCGGGCATATATTAATATTTCTTTCAGATATTTTCTACTTTTACAGTGTGATTAGTAAAGGAGATGCTACTAGGGTACCAAGTCCTTCCACAAAACCCATGACATATTATTTCTTAGAGAGAAACAATTCGCTGTGTATAATTATCTGTCCGTCACAATTTTCATATTCATTTCCGTTTTTGAGTCTCGGTATTCTTTTGACGGGGAAAATTTGAGATCATATCACATGAAACACTGTGGAAACTTGAACAGAATAAAAAGACTTGTGAACGAGAATGTTATTTTATGCTTAAATATAGTTTATTCAAAAGGTTTAGACTTACATGATGACCATAACTGTGTGTGTGTGTGTGTGTGTGTGAACGTGAGACATTCGGCTGAAATATTTGAAGTAACGGATTAGCAGCTTATACGTTTCTATCCCTTTTTTGCAATTGTCTTTATCGTATCGTACTTTTCTGTCTCTGAGAAGTAGCAGACTGCGTGCCAATTCATATTACCAGTGCGGTGTGATCTAGAGACTTAGCAGGAAAAAAACCGAGAATTACTGCGAGTGAAGGAATCATCTGGGGAGTATCACAGAATTGCCTAATCAGCGTCATATTTTGAGATCATTTGTTGAAAGAAACGTGAAGGCAACAGATCTTTACGGAACGAAGTAAGAAGTTATTGCTAGCAGAAAATACCGCTTTGTGTTCAAAAGCACCATAACATTTCGGATTTTCAGAATTCCTTCCTATAGAAATGGAATACAAAAGAATACACGTTCACGGAGTGCACTTATGAAAATGAATCGATTGAAAGATTTTCCTGACCAATAAAATACAAACTACTGTTAGCAAAGGTGTACAACTATTCGCTTAGATTTTATTAAACGAAGTCTATGAAATATGCTTCTTTTCTGAGTCCGATAGCCAGTCACATGTTTCCTGGATGAACTTAAATTCTTGCTTAGCTAAACCATAAAGCGAAATTGAACGTGCAAAATACTGGAAGTTTTACGATCTAAAATCTATTGTGAACTGCACCCGTGCGTAATCATTCTCATAGAACCATTCGGCGCTTTCAACATGCGACTCAACATTAGCTTTCATTCAGGATACTGGACGATGAAGCAACGGTTTCCGTAAAGGGCGCATTTTATTATGAAAAAAAAAAAATCTTGCGTTGAAGTGGATGAAAGAGAAAACAGAACATGATTTCCCTATTTTTCTCTTTCCTCCTATATGAGAATATAAATATCCATTACGACAAATACAACATTTTGAAATGTGTGTCAAATATTCTCTGCTTTACAAACAAACTATTATAAAAAGAATGTTCACTGCGAGCAAACACACTCCGCAGATAAACACACGATTGGGGTGATGGACGGTAACCTTCTAACCTCCAATCACTACCCCTTTCACCTGCCCCAAGAAGTGAAGCCTCACTCTACCTCCGGCTATAACCGTAGTTGACGAGCTCGGCTTGCGCTGCGTATCGTACAACAGGCAATTAGCACCGATCAATGCATCCTTCTAGTGCGATCGCTGGATGCGTCTCTTGACGAAGAGGCGGAGAAAGCCATTAGGAGCAATAGAGTTGATCTGTGCAGTGCATCACACGGGGAGTAACTTCCTGCCCAGTATTCCGCTGAAGGCGTCCGCTAGCGGATATGGCCCTCTTCATAATTGATGCAGCAAAGAGCCAAGAGGATCTAATAATGTCAGCAGCATTATAAACCAGGGTAGACTGCTTGGCAGGGCATTTCTCAAATATTTATGTAAGGTGACCATGTTTGTTCTTTCATGTCCAAGCACATGCTATCAGCGGAAGAGTTATGTTTTGCTCGGGAATTTTGTCTTGAGTAATTCTGTCTTATCTTGCTCCATTCTCGATAAACACTAAACAGATAAACGCCCCACACATCTCCTGTTTACTTTCACATGTTGCTGCTGAACACGGCGTACGGTCTTTATTTTGTGCCGCTAATTTGAAAGAGTAAACGCTCCAAATTTAAGATGTACTTACGAAGTTCTGTAGATTGAAGTAGCTCCGCACTACATATCTTACGAGCGGACTTCCAGATGACTGTTTTACCAAACATCTCAAGATATTCTGGAGGTCACGAATTGCTCTACTTTGAAACCACAGAAATAACTCATTTGTCGTAGGGAGTAAAAACAATCTTGACAACTAACTAGTCGGATTCAGACGTAATGACCAATTGAGCTGATGATGATTTTTGCGAAGTATACCCCTCTCAAGGCGTCTAAACTCACTTTTGCCGTTTCAAGCCGACTCGAAACAATCAACAAGCGTATTACAATTGCTATTACCAAAAGGGCTTATGAATAGTGCAATTTTATGCATAAAATAACTGTCCAGTATAAGTCCAAACTAAATTTTATTGATAAATTATAGTAATGAATCCCAAAACCAAATTTTATAAACATATTTTCGTCCGAGCGGCTACGTTACGTATTCCAAGAAGAGAAGTTGGCGCTAATTTTAAATGCAAAACATTGATTTACATGAAGTAGATTCATTGCGTCATACTTTTTCTTCATCTTTTGCTCATCCATTGTGTTTTCATAATCATTTAAATGGTCTTCTCCATCCCTGAAAATTCAGATGAAGCACACTCCTTAAATTTAAGAACGTGAATGCATAACTTACGCCGTTAGGGAAATTGATTTTAAAACACCAGTTTTTGCGAATATGGAAGTTCCCTTCCACACCGTGTGGTGCATAATTATCAGCTCGGAATTCTGTATTTCGAGGCTATCAGCACAATCTTGTGGTACCGCCACTGAATACTAAATACGTAGTTTCAGATTCAGCACCCGTTTATGCAATAAAATCTCCTAATTTTGTGAACTCCGATGAAATAAAAAGGAAGTGTCAAAGAGAGTGAAAGTAAAAAGATGCTGAGATTACTAATTCACAAGATGTTGCGCTGTTCAGGGAGCGATTACTTTATCCATGATGTGATTTTAAAGTAAGTTTATAGTTCAGGCTGAGATATTGTTGGGAACAGGAAGATGAAAATATTAAGACGATGTTCAGAAATTGGTTAATTTCTCAGTGAAGATGTAGGTTGAAGGCGACATAGGTTTCATAATTAAAACTCCAGGAATAGTTTATGGGCGGCAGTCCTATGTTTACTTTAAGAACAGTTCTCTTTATATTTTCTTTGTCCTACAGTTTCCGAGATATTTCAGAACTTGTCAAAAACTATCTGCTAATGCAGTGAAGGAACTTCGGGTTTTGTATGTAAAATTGTAGTCCGTATTGCATGAAGTTCCTCCAAGTAAATATCGTTTTTTTTTTTTTTTTTAATTTAGTAGCGTAGTCGTAAAGTCATATATTGATACTTTTCTTTCGGGAAAGAACGGTTGAAATCCCGTCTAGGATGCGAAAAACCTTTTTAGGAATATTAAACTAAAAATGAGTCAACCCGTTTCGTGTGGAGGTGGACACAGCTCCTGGAAATTTCGACGTTTCGTCACAAAAATAAATAAAGAAATAAATAAAGAAACCGCCCACTCTCTCGTAGCAATAATTGAGTTCCTATGATGCCATGACAGGCTCCTAAACCTAACATTTAAGGGAACATGAAATGAATATGCTGGTCTCATAGACTTAACTGTTTTTGAATTTCTGTTGTAATTTAATCAAACCCCATTGAGCAGACTTACAGGTTGAATAGCCAATATATTTCCAAGTCGATCTCTTCTTTTGGGTTAATAAGACGATCAAAGGATTTTGAGCGTGCTGTTTATGTTCCATGGTGGTGGATAAACTTTTGCTATCTTACATTTGGATTAATTAATTTCAAGTCCCTCATAACGAGATTTAAAAAACAAAATTGTTATAATAAAGAGTCGAGTTGTAATGTAAGAGTTGTAATGAATACCTTACACCGGATTGCCAGTCTGGTGCTTGACCGATTACCATAGTAGATGAATTTTATCGCTCGGTGCGAGAACAATACCGTGCTTATTGGAGGCTAGAAGTGGCTTGAAACAAAAAAAAAAAAAAAAAAAAGAAATTCCAGTATCTATTAAAGATTAGATACTGAAATATCTAATCTTTAATAGGATACGAAATACACTAATCCCATGAAAAGTTATTAACCTTTCATGGGCTGGGATTAGTGTGTTTTAGTACCATGGGAAGATGAATTTGGATTGGCGAGATCGTTTGTTATCCTATGTGAAAATATCCGCCAATAATTCATTTTTCGATTTGCTCCAAATAGCTGTCTCCAGTAGGCGAAATACCACATCAATCCCTCTTCACCTCCGTAGTTACTCCACTGTAGAGACGTGTAAGCATTTGGGTCCGTTTTCACTTATGTGGTGATGCGATTCACATCAGAAAGAACAAGGATTCTTTCTCTTTATACGAATTTCCAGGAACTGTTTTTATAACTACACTAATACTAATATTAGGTAGTTATAAAAACGGCTTTGTAATAATCACATTCTAAAGCATTATGGTGTGCTTTTATACTTACGGAGATGGCGCAACTTAGGATTCACCATAAAAAGCAATAACGGCATGGTTGCAAGTATACCCTATTCTAATGCACTTTATTTGTAATTTCTGTATACAGTGCATTTCAATACGGCCCATTCGCTCCAATTCCTTTACTGCCTATTACGTGTCACATCATCGCTGTGATTCTGCTCCCGGAGAATTTCGGTCAACATCACAGTGAATAAGCAATTTTATATGAAAGCAGAAAAGAATCTCCAAAAGGCAGGAAGGCGTTTTATGGTTAATTAAACCGATTAGCATGACGCTTCTATAACAATCTCGTTCGTTTAGCGCGATGCATTCTTGTCAGCGGATGAGATGTAAAGTGAATCCGATCTTGCGGTTTACACGGCCATTCAGCTAACCTTTAACCAGCCGTCACCGGGATTAGTGGCAATAAAAGGTACAAGCGAGTGCATCACATGCATCGGCAGGGAAAATCCTCTGCATTCCTCTCGCCTTACCTGCTCCGTCACTTAAACATCCCCCTCGACGTTAGTTCCCTCTGATCGATTGCCTGTGGAGTTTGTTTCTTGTTGACTGTAGCAGAAAAGCTCCCGACTTCGTCATTATTGCCTCCATTGCTCAGTGTTTAGTCTTCACGGGTCCGGACATAATTTCTGATTACAGTGCGGCCACCGGACACTAATGAGTCACGTGAACCAATAAAGTGAGTGCCGAAAAATGGAGAAAGTGACAAAGTGTAGTGGGCACTTTGTATAAGTTCCTCGCGGCAGGTAAAAGAAGGGAAAAAAAAAACTTAATTCTTCTTTAACCATTCTAGTCGAACAGCTAATCAGTCCGTCTGGACCGAGGAGTTTGATTTATTATTGTGGGTCAACCTTCCTGCTTTCATTTGTCCTTGCCTTCCTCCGAATGAGTTATAGTTCGCGAGTCTCTGTAGACTTAACAAAACATTGTACTTAGGTACCACGGAGAAGACGCTTTTCAAAATAAATAAATAAATAAAATATAATAAAATAAAGCTAAATATAAAAGGTGAATAAAAACCATCGGTCCTATTCTGATTCCGAAGAGCCACATGCATGCTTAACTCTTGTAACTGTTACGTTTTTTTTTTTCAGGAAAACATAATATAAATAATTATTCTTCCTTGCTACCGTTTTTTTTTTTTTTTTTTTTTGAACAACTGCCTTCCCCATTCTTTGGGGAAGGCAGAATGAGGAAGGCTGTTCCAAAGAACAGAAGTAGATGGGAAAAAAGAGGAGGCAGTGAAGTTGGTTCGGTGGATTTTAGGTGAACTGTGAAAGGGTGTTGGTTAGCAGTGGTTCTTATTTTAATGATTTTGGAGGAGAGTGGGGAATAAAAGTAGCCAAGTCAGCAGGGCACTGTCCGTGAAAGTGTCTACATGATGTACTTCTTAGTTTTCTAAGAGGCGTGAACTTTTATATTCGGTATATGTGAATAACATTTCGTGTTATTTACCTATACTGAAAACTTTATGGACGCATCGCAGAAACTCCAAACTCCGAAGTATGTCAATAATAGGGAATGTAATCATTTTTCGTCAAATGTTTTAGATGTTTGAAGGAATCTTTGCAGTTTCTATTAAAACATTTAAAACTTTTTTGGATGTCGTCGTGAAAGATATCACTTACTGAGAAATTGCTCTGGTATAGATTGAAGTGATATTGCGTGATAATATTCACCTGTTTTCATAATTACTGTAACTATATTCCTATTACTTAAAAAAACGAAAATACAAACTAGTCTGAGTTCTTGTCAATTGTAATCGGAAAGGTTACTGTTGCTTCCCGTTTTTCCTTCGCAATTTCAATTTCTTATGAGTATGGAAGAATGCTCCTCTGCTGCTAGAATGCGAAATCTCCTACGTCTGTGATGTGTGAGAGAGAGAGAGAGAGAGAGAGAGAGAGAGAGAGAGAGAGAGAGAGAGAGAAAGCAAGCAGTAAAGTGATTTTCTCTCTGATACTTAAAGCTGGTAACTATCGGCTTTGCGAATTCAAAAGGATCGAAATTAATTGGATTGTGTTAGTTTGCTTCCTACGTAATTATTTTCTTTTCACGTGGTCTAATTGCAGCTAAGGAGCTTTCTCCAAGGCAACCGTGTTTTTTGTTCCAGTTAAACATCGGATTACTTAAAGGGGGGATGTAATAACACTAATTATTCAGCTGTGATATTCAAAAAACATGTACAGCGTTGTTGTCAGAATTTAGATTATACACAAACATCAAGAGAGAGACAGAGAGAGAGAGAGAGAGAGAGAGAGAGAGAATAATTGTCACGCAATTTGTTACCATTTTCTTCATATGACATTATTCTTTTAGTCGGATATCTCTTCGCATATCTACCAGATCACCATGCGATACTTGCTTCGAGTATCGCATAGTGATCGTGCAAACCCCAAGCATCATCTAAACACTTCCATATGGACGGTTACGCGCCATTCTGGTGCTAAACGTATCCCAAAATGAACAGCTGTATCCTATCCTTTTGTATTCAAGCGTGCGCGGTACTCAGGAATAGTCTCTCCCCACTTAATTGCCTGAATAATTAGAGTTACATAATTTCCTAATAATGTAAATTAATTATAGACATGTGCAACTGCTGTTGCCTTGACTTTTTATCACTGGAAACGTTAGCGTTAATTACAAACAAATACCTGAAGCAGTTAATATAATCTAATGAACAAATAACAGGGACCCCGAAAGCAACGGAATCAACGAGGCATTTATTCTTTCCTTAAATGCACTCGAGTCTTACACAGATTACAGCGCTTAATGCACCCTCTTCATGTTTAATGAACGAAGATCGATAGTAATTCTTCGGTACGTACAACCAACAAGAATTGGTACTATAACATGCTACCGTTTCTGTAGTGTCTCTGCAATGTCGCGATAGTTTCCCTCGTAGGGAAAAAGCTGGGTCCGAATCCCGTCTAGGATATGAGGAAACTCCATAAGGTCTTTTACAGTGAACGTGAGTTAGCCAGGTTTTGTCATCTGGTTAACAGAGTGGTTAGTGTATTCTCTATCCAGTCAACAGGCTGAGGGTTCGATCCCCTTATGGGTACAAGATTATCTTCTGATATTAGACGAATTTCATCTTTCGGTGCGAGCCCATCCCCTCCATTTACTGGAAGATTGAGGTGATTTTGAAAACATTCCATGTTGACCTCTAGTGCAGAGTTTTAGAACAGGCAAAAATAAAATATAAAAAATATAAAATTAAAAATAAAGTGCTGTAGGTTTCGTAGCACCACTAACAACACCAACCTTTCGTAGGCAGGAGTTACATAAAAATTAACAGACGCTTTCACTAGCCAAACCATTATGACCACCTACTGACTGTGTGTTGGTCCTCCTTTGGCTTACATCACTGCTTGCACCCTGTTGGCATTTACCCCACTGAAGGTGTCCTGATGCATTCTGTACCAACTTACACTCTCTGTCCAAAAAGAAACTGAACGTTTCGAAAATATAAGAAACTAGTGACGCCACCTGTTGTATCTTTTTATTTCCGAAAGCGGCAACCTTCATTAGTGTTATGTCAACTGTTTATGACATTTGTTTCATTAGAAGCCGAGTTATAGTGCCAAGAGTGACTGTGTGTTTTGACGAACGGTCGGTCGTCAACTTGTGGGGAACAAATCGCGAATTCAATTTACGAAGGACCAATTCGTGCCTTACGCGATGAATTCTCGCTATCAATCGCTTCAAAACTTCGAGATAAAATTCGCCATCGACCATTTGGCCAGGCGGAAAGAATTCTTTGTGGGTAATCGTAGAAACAAATCAGCATTGTCTTCACTTTTTACTTCTCCAAGCGACTTTTTTTCGGATGTCCCTCTTCTGGTGGTCTCCACTCAGCACTTTGGCGCTTTGTTTGTTTTGTGCTCATACCCAAAACACCACGTTTCGTCACCAGTAACGATTGTTTCAAGGACCTCATTAAAACGAGCGATTGTAATGAAGTCCTTGCAGTGTTTAATTCGATACATTTTTTGGTGGTCGGGCAACTTGTGGGGAACAAATCGCGAATTCAATTTTACGAAAGCCCAAACTCTCGGTCAAAATGTTGTGCACAGTTGATTTTGGAATCCCCAATTCACCTTCGATCAATCTCATGGATGATTTCGGGTTATCTTTGATGAAATCACATCACGCACTTTTTTGGATGTTAACTTCGCTCAGTCCAGTTTTTGGACGGCCCGGATTTTCGTCGTCTTCAAGCGTCTCACGACCACTTTGAAATCTCTTAAACCATTCGTAAACTTGAGTACGGGATAAGCATTCATCATATGGTTTTTGAAGCATTTGATGCGTTACAGTAAAACGTTTACCAAATTTAACACAAAAGTCAATCGCAGCTCTCTATTGGAAACTCATTTTCTGACGTCCGTCAAAACACACTGTCACTGTTGGCATAACTCGGCTTCTAATGAAACAAATGTCATAAACAGTTGACACAATACTAATGGAGGTTGCGACAACAAAAAGATACAACAGGTGGCGCAACTAGTTTCTTCTATTTTCGAAAAGTTCGGTTTCTTTTTGGACAGAGGGTGTATTCTGTGTACTAACTACAAAGAATAACATCCAGGATATCAGCGATCGAGGGAGGCACTGGCGTCGGCCTTAGTATGCTGCGTTCCATATGATTCCACAGCTCAATGGGATGCATTTCAGCATAATTAGTCAGCTAGAAGAACACACGCAATAATTGAATATGATTGCACAATGAGAGTCTTGTGACACGAGGTGTTGTCTTGCTGGAAGAACACAAATCCATCAGGTCATAGTCGCCGTGTAGAGCAATACTCAGTACGAAATAAACCCCAGGTAAGAATTATTGGTCAACTTGTGTTCAGTGGGCGAGATGAGGCCCAGTTAATGTCCACCAGAACATTCCCCATAGCTAGATACCTCCATGATGGCCTGTTTCCAGCCAACGGCGCAGACTATTTGGCCAATAACAGGCTGAATGAACATAATGCTTTGGCTCATGATGTTGAATAGATTTTTTCTTTTGAGAGATTGAAACCCAAGTTTTCGAGAAGAGGATTTTCTATGTAACTACGTCACCTTTAGTTGAAAACTTCGTGTTCGCTTCACGTTTCAGATAAAGTGGATGACAACATACAAAGCATTCCATTTATATACCTTTATTTTCACAATAAAGATTCAAACCTTATACAGTGTCGAACCCTTTCTGAGGCACGAATCAGTGGACACTGATGTTTTTGTTTTGGACCACAAATGAAACCACAAATCTAGAAACCTGCGCTGTAGTTTAAAAAAAAGTGAACCGTGACTCTGCAGTTACGTTCTACTGCAGTATTCCAATCCATGCATCTTGTGTACATGCGATGGTAACACTTGCCACTTCTGATGATGATGATGTGTTTCTCTTCTATAACCTACCCCTACTTGTTCGCAGAAAAAGAAATATCGGTTACTGTAGAATATCGTGTGGAAATACGACTGGTGAGTAAGCATTGATCTTTTCATCATCTGCGCATCTTATTCATTCGCAAACAACAATGGAGAAAATGATTAACGGAAGTTCTAATGCGCAGTCTCCGACTAGAATTTAAAATAATAATTCACTTGTCACCATCATGGTAATGATCCGTAGCTTTCCGGCATAAAAGAAAAAGACTCAACAGTTCCGTCGTAACGGTGCACTCCCCATCCACTGTTGAATATAATGTTTTTAAAAATAAAAAGATAAAAAAATTAAAACGTTGGATGAAAGCAAAATATTAATTTTAACGGGTTGAATTGACTTGCTGAGCTTAGTTCGTATTTTGTACTTTCTTTGCGATTTAGTTACACAGAACAACATTCACACTCCGTGCACTTTCTGAAGAGAAAGTTCAGTAATTATAAGTGAGAATTACTTAAGTTTTCCTTACAGAGAAGATTATAAGAGAAATTTCTTAAAAAAACAAAAACAAAGTGAAATTTTTTAAGGTAATAAATCACTTCTGCATTATCTTGCGGCATAAATTTTGGATTCGTTTCCTGTCTTCGTCGTAACGGTCTCTAATTATGTCTCAGTCTCTGAAGTAATAAGCACGCGCATGTAAACCATCCTTTTTCATTTTGCGCTGTTCTTTTTTTCTGTGTTCAGAATGACTTATTACTAATTTCCACTCGTTCTCTCAGCAGCTTACGCTAGTATTCAACAGATGTCATTTCATGCTTTTTTTTGTGTGTGTGTCGCCCTGTCTTGAAATAAATGCGTTGCAGCACGTGTTCATCAACGCATTAGGTTCTCGGCGAACATCCATTTCGTTTTAGTGCGATGTGCTCCTCAGCAATACTTCATGCTCGCTGTTACCGAAATAGATGTAAAACTGACTTCACGCACGTCGCAGAGAATCCTTCCGGATATTTATTCGTCCATTTTTCAAAACCCCACCCAAAAGAAAAGAAAGCTAATAACAGCAAATGACAAGCATTTAGGAAGATACGTTCTCTCTCTGACATTTTGCGAATGTCGGCTTCCTCGTGCCATTTTTCTAGAGTCAGATGAGCCGTATATCAGCTTAAGGCAACACTTCATAATTGCATTAGGTGGGAATGAGAAACTCCGACATTTCGTTCACTTGTTTAACAGGAAATTCTTTGTCTTGTAAGCTATGTTCGGTCGCTTTATTCTGGTTACAAGCACAAGAAATTTCGCATTTAATGTACAACAGGCGCACTCTAAGAAACAGAAAATCACAGATGGTCAAAGGGAAAAAAAAAGGTGAGGGATTGTTTTCGCTTCTCTTCTTTTAGGTTCAGTAAGCATCTGTCAGCAAACAGAATATGTGAGAAGTGGCAGAGAGAGAATTCCATAGAAACTTATCCAAATTATCGTTGAACCAATGAGATGGGAACAGCTATCGGAATTTTTCGGTGCTGTCAATCCATTACATCTGATATAAACACAGAACAGCATTCTCGATTAATGAATTTACTGGTGTATTTATTTTTAATCCGAGCAGAACCGCAGTATTTAATTTAAAATATTCATTTATTTAATTAGTCCTAAATTGTGAATGCGTGTTAATATACTTTTTTTAAATAACAATAATATTTAGGAAGTAAGGTGAAATGTTTTAAGTAATACCGGGTATCTTATTACCATACTGCTGAAAGCAAACCCTGCGGTTGCCATGGAAATACCACATTATTCTCTTCCGTCTCTGTTCATGTAATGATTACTCCGGGAGATGAATGTTTATCGTATTTCGTATTTGGGAGTCCATGCTGACACCATCTAACATTTCGATTAAATAAACCGCTGGCATTCGTGTTGTCATCAACTCCACTAGACCAAGGAAGTTTTCTTGATGTGATCCGGAGGCATTACGGCGGATGCTGGATTGCACTTGATTCCACAAATGTTTGATGGGATTCAAATGAGAAGAATTAGGCGGCCAAAAAAAAAAAAAAAAAAGCGTTGTCTTGCTAGAAGAGACCAGCTCCATCGAGCCACTGTCGTCATATAGGGCAATAATACGTGGTAAAAATCCATCCCCAGGTAAGGATCAAGAGGTGTTCAATGGGATGAGAGGACCCAAGGATGACCACACGAACTATTCATACCAGGATACCGTCACCACCGAGCAACAATACAATGTTGTAAGCCGGAAACAGGCTCGGTGGAATAAAGTTTTGCGTCATGAGTGTATTATTCTTTTCAAAAGTATTCCGACCAACCAGGCTGCTAAATCATTCAGCTTTAGGGACCTGGTTGGCCGAGTAGTTAACGTATCCCCATTCCAGCTAGTTCAGATTAAAATACCGAGTTGGATGTCTTTAGATGTAAGATGAATTTCAACGGTGTGAGACCACCGCCAAATTTACTGGGCACGCGCAAAATGGCTTGGAAGAGTTATTAGTCAGAGATCCCAGATGTAAAAATAAGACAAAAATGCTAAACATTCTTCAGAAATTAACGTCTTTACGTCATTTGGAAATTACAATAATAAAGAAATTTAACTAAATTTCTTTCCAGTTCTTAAAATTTTCTTTGCAGTGCTTGTAAAAGTTATTGTTCAATTGCGAGTTACGTAATGATGGAGCAAATCTTAACTACGTAAATGGAATACAGAGAACGTACAGAAGGCTTGTCAGGATTATTTTGACACACACACACACACAGATTTAATAACCCTAGCACAGGGATCGGCAACTTTTTTAAAGAGCTTCTTTCGAAGAATTTTGAATTTAATGATTTGTCACCAAACATCACTCTCAGCTTTGCTGCTAAAGAACTTCTAACGACTAATTTTCATATATTTTAGATAATATTTCTGTATTCCTTAATTTCAATTTTGATAACAGAGAAAGTTAAATTTAAACCTCTGATTTCGTACTGTGATGTTATCTAGACAAAGACAATTTAAGTGACTGGCTATGCCAAAAAATAAAAAAATAAATTAAAAAAAATTTTTTTTTTAAAATAAATAAAGGAAAAAAAATTTTTAAGGAAACAGCTACACGTATTGGGCGCTGAATCGTCTACAGTGGTGCCAGGGACATCGTGACTAGACACTGGAAGACTGTAAAAAAAGCTATGTTGTCCGACGAGTCACGGCACACCTTGTTCTGCACCGACTGTAGGCAGAGAGTTTGGCGGTAGTCCCATGAAACAATTAACTCAGCTTCCCTTGAAAATACAACTAAAAATTCTGGAAGTGCGGGGCACTTTCTGTTAGCATGGAACGGGTTCCTTGATATTGCTGGAGGTTCGCGTGTCCTCCAAGGAGTATTTGAATACTGTTGCCGATCAAGTCCATCCTGCAATGTTGACTTTTATCCAGCAGGAGACGGTTGTTTCATGGACGACAATGCTACTGTCCATCGCACAAGAATTGTTAGCAGTGGTTCAGCGAGCTTGATAGCGACTTCCACCATCTTTCCCGGTCACCACAAAGCTTGGATCTGAACCCCATAGAAAAGATATGGGACATGTTAGAGAAAAGTAAAGAGGGCTTTACTTTTGCAAAATCCTCTTCCGTCAACTCTGAGGCAAGGACTCTCTGGTGAACGCCTGGTCGGTTGTAATCGTAGATGCAATCCAGTACCATGTGGAATCTGTGCCAAACTGCATATGTGCCATAATTCGAGCTAAAGGAGATTCAATACGGTGGTAAATAAAAGTTTCTAATTCAGTGGGCGGTATGTGTACAAATACAATTACTTGTTTCGTAGTGACCAATAGTTGAGTGGGCGTGCAAACTACAATGGCAACATGGACCCAGAAAGGCCTGTGCGATTTTAGTGCAGAAGAAGCTTTACTATGCGAAAGACGAATCCGACGATTACAGCCGTCGCATACGAAGGTGGAAAGGTTTTTGCTCACTCGAATTACGTTCTCAATATCTCGCCGCTATTTCGGCAGTAACTGCAAACAACAAACGTGCGAAGAGGGGGGGGGCTTTCTATTTTGACAGAAATTGGTTCTGTCTTCCTCCTAGATATCGATGGTTTCACCGTTTGACAATTAAGAAAATCGTGTAACGCCTTTTTTATCCCGACAGAGAGAGATCGCCTAAATTAACTTTTGAAGACGAGAAGCAGCCGACTCCACTCGTAGCCAATCATAGACTGCTGACCCAAAGCTATCGATGATTTTAATAGGCATCCGGGAGGAGAATATGGCAGACAACCTCCTCCATTTTATGGCTGATAATCCTAACACTATCCATTATTCTCTGAAATAGTGTGAGGTTATTGATCCATTTACGTGTTGCCGGATTAAAAACCGGAGTTTGCGGGAAAAGAAACCCTACTTTTCCGTAGCAGAGATCAACTAACTCAGGAACCAGTCGAAGAAAGGCTTAGAAGAAAGTTCCTCCGTAAGTGAATAGAGTTGAACTTAGAAGGGTTCTTCTTTAGGAAACCAAGCGCTGTGGAGGTGTATACACCATTTCTACATGGTTACATAGGCTTATCGTTTTACAAAAGTAACAGCATATTCTACTAATTCCCACTTAACTCTCACACGAGATGTCTTACTTTATGAAGTCCTGTTTGTAAATCTTCCAGTTTTTGAAAAGCTGTGGCGTTAAGTTTTATCTTCTTGATAAATCATTCAAGAAGTCCTAATTGCGGGTTCTGTGCTGTGGAACTCTAATTAATTTCTGCATCGATTAAGGCTATTTTTTTATTTTTTTTGTATTCTGACCGTGTGACACTTGACCTTTGCACTAAGCGACATGTGAATTGACTTTTTTTATACATAAGCTTGGTATGAAATTACTCTCGTCAATCTTTCCCGTATGTTCTTAAAAAAATTAATCTCTTCGATGAGGAAGACACAAAGTTCACTCATCGAAAAGATTAGTTTTTGAAGTGCTCTCGGGTTGCGATTCGTCAACAGTGTAATCCATCGCGAGAGAGCGACAAGATGAATTTTTCTGTTTGTTTTTTTTTTTTCTTGAGAAAAAAATCGAGAACAATTCACTAATCAGCTAACCACCTCTGAAACGTGTAAAGGAGATGCAGTCGTATTGCAAATAGACAAATCTTTTCCATTCATGAAGGCAGCGACTGTAATGCAATGTTCGACACCATGCTATAGTGTCGAAATTACATAACAATTTCCCAAATTATTATATAATTATTAATCATAATAAATAATTAAAATTATATTGCACATTTGTAGTTTACACTAATTTTTTGTCATTTTAAATTTTAACATTTTTTTCGGTTACAGGCAGGTTTATGTATGTTTACATAGATGAGTCTACAACACAAACCGCGTTTTATCTTACATTTAGACTTATCTTCAATATAATTCTTGTAAACGGCAGAAATGATTAAATGCGTGTCGTTTTTCTCTAGATGAGCAGACAAAAGCTTTTTTTTCACAACATGTTGAATGAAAGGAGGCTCCTCACGAAATCACGTGTCCATTCATTCGAAAATGCTCCTCTGCTATCAGAAACCGAAATGAAAAAAGCTCTAAGGTGGTGGTGAGCTTAGGCATTCCGTAACTTCTCCAGCAAGGAGAAATTGTTTTGATATTTGTTTCGATAGTAAGCCAGCAATTTGTTTCAGCAAGCGAATTAGTTTTCAGGACGAGTTCTTTGCACTTCTGTTGTGCATATTAAGGGCTACGAGCAGGATATTTCTCGTTGGGACTTGTCGAGTTATCGTGTTTTTCGTATGTCTGGTGTGTTCGTCACGAAAATGGAAAAGTGAAATCTTGAACAACGTCGTGCGATTAAATCTTGGGGGACGTGTGCTGGTTTTATTTTTCTTTCTTTCTTCTCTTCAGCATGATCCCAATAAAGTCAAAGTTCGGAGTGATACACGAAAAATTCTCCAAGACCGAAAAAGGCGCAGATGGACAAATCCAAAACGAAAACCATAATTGTCACATTTTTCGACAGCCACGGCGTACTTTGAGAATTTGTACCATCTGGAGCCACTGTCAATCAAATTTAATACCAAGAAATCCTTGAACAGGTGCGTCTAGAGATTAGGATTGATTGGATCTTGCATGCGCCTTCTCATTCTGGGCTGTCCATTCACAAGTTGGAACAAACTGGATTTTGGAACAGCCGCCGTACTTGTCTCCGTGTCATTTTTCTCAAAGTCGAAGAACAAGATGAAAAGTACCAATTTGGAGAGTGCAGAAAAGCCGTGACAAGGACTGTGAACAAGCTAACAGAAGAGATGTTCCAAACCCGTTATGTCGCATAGAAGGAAAGTTGGAACCGGTGTGCTCCGTTCAACTGAACGCACTATTTTATATAAATTTTCTCTCATTACTTTTCTGCTAGATCTCGTATTTAATACACTTCGTTGATAAAAGTATTTGGACACCTAGTTGTGGACACAAAATGCGTTTTAATTACATTTCTAGTACCGAGTGGGACCATCTTTGGCTTGAATGACAGCAATTGTTCTTCAAGACACGCTTTCAACCAATTTCTGATACGTCGCAACAGGCACATTCCTCGCTCAATGCTATCCCCGTTGCTGATGCAATGGAAATAACTGGCGCTATGGTCTAAAGCGAATTCGGTGTTCTAATTCATCCCGAAGATCTTCGATGAGGTTGATGTCTGGACTCTGAGTCGGCCAGTCCGACACTTCAACATTGTTTTGTGGAACCAGTCTCCATGCCACACTACACTCCGGCATGGAGCATTGTCGTGCTGAAACGTGTAAGGATCACTGCCGAAGTACTTCCACACTGTTGGAAGCATGGGCCAGGATATTCACGTGTGGATATCCTCGCCCATTAGACGTCATGGTTTTAGGAATTCCACCAATGGAACAAGCACCATCCAACTGAAACACTCCCATACCATTACTGAGTCTCCATCAAACTCGGCAGTTGGGATGATGTAACACTGTTGCAACCGTTCCCCGGATAATCTCCAGATCCAAACACGGCCATCAGAGTGAAACATTTGGAAGTGTGATTCGTCGTGATTGGTCCAGGAACGGTGTGAAAGACATCAGTCCACACGTTGTTTGGCGTTGAGGGATTAATGTGTGACTTGTTCTCAGCAGCTCTGCCGTCGTGACCTAGGACTTGCAACTCTCTGAGAACAGTTCATCGCTGACAGATGTCCCTGCAGCATTTTCGAGCTTGACTGCAAGGTCCGCCGCTGATGACGTGCGGGATACCCGAACATTCCGAGACAGAGCTCGTCGATCTCGGTCAGTGAGTATCGTTGGCCACCCAGGGCGTTTTCTTGCCGTAGTAGCGCCATCTACGAATGACATAAGCTACGGTGGATTTCGGTATAGTCAGACGGCAGCAATGTCATGGACAGAAACACCACTGATGTGACACCCAACTATCATCCCACATTGGAAGTCTGTCAGTTTAGTGCACTGTACATCGAGTACAGTGCAAAACCACGTGTAGCACATCCCACTTTTTAATACCAAGCTTACGCAGACGCTCCGTGAATATCTGCATGTGGTATGATCCGAAATTTGCATGGCACGTAAGGTATTGGGACACCTTCCGTGCCTAAAAGTACACCTTAAAGTACACTATGTACTTTAGTCAAGGTAGTGTACTTTGAAATTTCAGAAATGATGGCTGGATTACGAACCAGTGACCTCTGGATGCCTTACTTGTATAAGAATTGAAATTTATCTCTTCAATTTATCTCTTTCAAATATTAATAATAATAATAAAAAAAACTTAGTGTTTTGCAGTTTTATGGCTTTATACAAGTAATGCTGTTCCGACATATTTGTTTAAACGTGAGATGTGTTTTCATTTACTATTTTTAACTTTTTAATAAGCCACCAGGACAGAGCTCCTCATCATAATTGTTAAAGTGCAATATTTTATTATTATGCAAAAACCAGTCTTATTTCCTACCAAGTAAATATCTTACAATATCATTAATAACAAGATGATTTTTATGATTCTTTTTATGTTCTTTTGTTTTTTTTTCCAAACCCATTTAATGCTTTTTCACTTCTAACGAGCCGTGGTGAATCATGGAAGAGTTAGCAGCTGAGAATGTTTGCATGTGATTTTTTTTCTCATTCAGTAATTACGCATTGTTAGCCTTTGTATCGCGTGCCGCGTCTTTTGTGCTTGATGTCTGCTGTTTCTGATTTTTTTTTTCAATCATAATCGCATACACGTGTGGTTACGTATTGTCTTATGTGTATTTCAGTTAGATGTTTTTCTAATTTGCATATTTTTCTTAAAATATATTTGTTCACAGTGATTTTAGACCTCCGATAATGGTGGGTGTCGGCGGTGAATTTATTTACCACCTAAAGAGATTCCGTGCCTGCCCATTTGGAGAAAACATTCTTGACATTCGAATGGTATTTGAAGATTTTTTTTTTGTTTTTTTTATTCGATATGTCGCTTCGTCTATGTTTTTATTAATTAGATGCTGCCTTTTGCGTGAAGAATTTTTGATTTCACTGGTGAATTATTAGAAACAATTACAAGATTGGTTTACATCATGCCATGAACAACGTCTTAATTTATTAGCTCGAAGAGTATGTTTTACTAGCACGTGATCATTTTATTTTTGTCATTAACGTCAGCTACTTTGAGTATTATTGTACAGAACCAACAAATTAGGATGCGAGTTCTATCCAGTGCTGTTTGCATTGTTAATTATTTCTACTTTCGAGTATGTTCTTGACACAAGTCTGTTTACTGCACTGGCTGATAGACTATTACGTGATTCAAATTTCGATTAGATAGCTTGTTCAGCTGTTCGTTAGTTTACGTCAGATGAAGATCACCAACAGATGGCATTTACATTATTCTTATTGTAAGTAATACATTAAGCTGCGCCGTAGATTCGCTCGGTGGGAATGCATGCAATCGGCAGATTACGATCAAGTTCTGATATAATTCTGGGTAGATAGTTCAGATTTCCTCGCTTGCGATGACGTTTTCTTTTAAAATAATGATTTTCAGGAAGCGTACATCATCTTCATATATCTCGACCAACAAAGAAATGTGGACTTGCATATCTTTTGACGTAATAACAATAACTTACAAAAGGCCTGATACTTACATTTTCTTGTTAAAAGTAGCATAATTAAAAATAGAATAATTTAGCATTTTAAAATGAATTTTAAATTTAATTTTTACGGGAATAGTTTTATATTTATAAGAGTTAATATAAGAAACTTTATTAATTATTACGAGATTACTACGAGAGTATGTAGAATGTAAAAATTATTACGCACGCACAAACAGTCCATGTGCGTATTTAAATTTAAATCCTACCCTGAGTTCGAGAGTCTCGAATCCCAGACAATTGTTTCCTATCTGCAGTGTACACGTTTTGGTTGCAATTATTTCAGTTTCATTTTTGCGTGAATGTGACAACCACAAAAGATTTGACCTTGTTGAATGGTGGACTCAGATTCTTTGAAGTTTGTCGCGACCTACTTTGCTTCTGTTTGTTCGCTGGATGGAGAAAAGTCTCGTTTCTAATGAGACCCCTGTGGAAACGTTGCATTTCAAATCGCGACTCGCTTGTTTTGAATTGCGTTTACAAGAGCTGGATTTCTTAATTGAATGCGAAGCCCGATTTTCCTAACGCATGCAGCTGAAAGGAGTAGAAGTTCATTTTTACGGAATGCCTCACCTGTTCCTCCTTCAAATACAAAGCTTCTCCTTCCACAACTTCTTGGACAGTCTCGAAACTTCCATCAGCTTTATTATCATACCGTGGATCATTAACTGCGAGGCGCTCTTTGCTTTTTATTAAAATTTGGGGAGATTTCCTCAACGTAGGAAATTGCAAACATTTTCTTTATTTTTCTTTAAAGAGAAAGAAGGAGTTGGAAGTTTTCTCACTTGATTATACTATAAATTACAGATTCCGAGAAATTATATACTTGGTTTCATCCTTTATCCAAGTGTACGCAAACAAAGTTTGCGCCTCAAGTAACTTCTGGGCTGGGAAACTCGTATAAAGAAGCTTCTGACTTCACATCACTTGCCTTAGTATCCCATAATGCAAAACACATATCCTTACGGGTATGTATAATGCTATGCATTATGGGTCTGGCTTCCACTGACGGAGCCTCCGTTGCTCAGTCAGTACACACGATTCCCGTCAGTGACGTGAGGAACTTTTATCTGGTCTCTTTCGACTAAAGGTGAGTTAGCTGGTCTCATACGGAGGTAGGGTTTTTTCACCCGGGAACTCCGGTTTTTCTTTCCCCAGAACAGGCAAACCGGCCTCGTGAACACACATGGATTACAGCCACATGCTAGTTCCGAGCCCGGATAAAATTGGGGGATTGGGGAAAGCAACGGTGAACTACCCTGTAAAAATACTTTGTGGGCAATGCCTACAAGTCACCTGCGGTTGGAAACGACTGAAAGGGAAAATCAGGTTAGATCCCACTGACGAGACCTCAGTAAAGGTCGAAACCGGTCTGGGTAGTGCCCCTTCCCATCATGCATACCCGTAAGGATATGTGCTTTGCATTATGGGATACTAAGGCAAGTGATGTCAAGTCATGATGATGGCTTCTTTATACGAGTTGCCCCAGTCCTGAAAATAGTTCAGGCGCAAACTTGGATAAAGGACTAAAACAAGTACATAATTTCTTGGTATCTTTAATTTATAGAAAGAAGAGGTTTTAGTCAATTACAAACTATAAGAACCACGTTTAAGAGATTGCATTATTATAAATAATATTGGAAATATAAGTATGATATGGTAGAATAATGTAAACTAATATAAATATTCTTACTTACACCCGTGGTGTAAGTGATTGGATTTGAAAGTATTGTTATTTTTTGAAAGAGTAGTAAAGCCATAGGACTCTTCGTAACGTAGTTGCGGAACAACACAAGATTTTACCTTCGATTTGAAAGATCTGAGTTACAGTCTTGTCCAGCACATGAGGAACTTCTACAAGGGCCTTCAGTCGCTCTCATACGAAGTATGAAAGTTTTCCCGCCAGCAGTTTGGGTTTGTTATTCATCGGAAGGGACAAAATAGTTGCAGAATAAACTCAATTAACAGACATAATGATATGTTTGTTAACTGAGTGGGAAGAACTGGGTCGATGCGATGACAGCGACCGAGTTCATCTTACGGCAGCGAATGCCAGAATAGATTTCGCTCTCTCTTCCTGACGAAACGCCAAGAATTTGTGGAAATTTTGTAGTGGTGGAAAACCCACTTAACCATTTTCTGTATTTTCAGAAGCGATCTTGTCAGACAGTCTTGTTTTTATTTTTTAAATTTATTTGTTTAAAGGAGATTCTCTAAGACGTTGTTTTCATAAATTATTCGTTTTTAAAGTAGAGAGAGAGAGGATACTAGACGGTGAAGACAAGTAATCATTTGGCAAATAAGCCAATCAGAAGCGAGGGTAGCTCTTAAGTCTCATTGGAAATGTTGCTTAGTGCAGACTCAGTTTGTTGTTATGTCTATGAATTATAGTCTTAGTATATTGGATT
Organism: Typopeltis vanoorti; assembly: GCF_054136105.1. Classification (NCBI taxonomy): domain Eukaryota; kingdom Metazoa; phylum Arthropoda; class Arachnida; order Uropygi; family Thelyphonidae; genus Typopeltis; species Typopeltis vanoorti. The sequence goes on along the minus strand of NC_143561.1, from coordinate 112,590,537 downwards.
TGGATTGAAGTGAAAACCACCCGGAGTGCGTTAACATCTTCAGTGAATGAAATTCAAACCCATCTCCTCATTTACTGATGATTACAATAGACTGTTGGCTCCAAAACACGTCCATCTCATTATATTTGTTAGGGTCCCGGCGTCTACGGCGACCCCCCCCCCCCGTGTTCCAGACTAGTAGGCCGGTTCTCCTTGAATTTTGATGACTCAAATTTTGAAGACTCGACACTCAAAGTAGCCCCTGAGTGTCGAGTCTTCAAAAGGAGGTGGCTCTCTCCCCCCCTCTTCTGGCGCCTACGGCGCACCAACCCCCTCTCGTTCCGGACTGGTAGGCCGGTTCTCCTTGAATTCTGATGACTCGAATTTTGCCGATTAAATAAATAAATAAATATATATGGAAGTGGCTGGGAAAAGTGTAATATTTTGTCTCTATAGCAGGATTTCCCAACCACGAAAATGCAAAAATAAAAATAAATAACTAAATAAAATAATAAAAATTCCTTTATTCCCCCCAGTACTATGATGTTTATATCAGTTTATAACCTTTTGTAAATGGGAGACACATTTAAAAACAGTCCCAACTTCTAATTTACAACCGCTCCTGCCTACTTTCTTAGCACGTAGCTCAGTTTTGTTTTCTATATGTAAGATTTTTTTACGGGATATCACTTGTTCTTTAGATAAATTAGGTAAAGGAGTCAACAGATGACTGGACGAAATTGGTAAGAAGGTCGTGTAAGCGGCACTGCTGAGTTTTATTTTATTTTATTTATTTATTTATTTTTATTCCGCTTCGTTTACAACCAAGTATTACATTTTGATTGTGTCGAAACTGTGAGGGGACCCTAAATAACGTAAGAAACGATTACGTCGTTTTCGAAATCTGTTGAACGACTGGATATGTAAAAGGATTTCTAGAGATAACAGTTTGATTAGGCTGATCTTCTCGGGTCACCGTAATCAACATACGACACAACTGTTTTTCAAATTTGGTCTAGAACGATGCACCTGTACAAGTGCCTTCGGAAACCCTCTCCTGAAAAGGGGATCTGACAGGGGGGGGGGGAGAGGGACTTGAACTAGGCCCGCTTTTTTACTAGCGTCAAAGCGTTCTACGTTTTTCATTAACTGGATTTAACGGTTCAGATTCGACAAGCTGCATCTCATCAGAAAACCTTTCGAATAAATGAAGCAAATATCTAATATTCGACTTAGAATCGGAGTTGAAGCATATTAGGGCTGTTTACTCTTATAATAAGCGTTGTCTGCGACTGTTTGGCTTAAGAGTCATTGCCCCTCCACCCTTGATATCGCTTCTGTTTTCGGTGAGGGAGAGAGATCGCAGTTACTTCGCCAGTGATAATTATTGATCAGTGCATTTCTTTATTCTGGCTGGTGATTTCATATTCGGCTCTCCTAGAGAATGTGCATCGGCTTCATTTTTTTTTTGTTTTTTATTATTATCTTATCGTAAGAAAGTTTGCGTGGATGGCAGAAGAATATATTCCGAGGAAAGCTCTCCATTGCCTTTCTGTCACTTTCCGTATGCTCCGCAGTTGCTGTGTGCGCGTGTGTTGGTCTTGTAATCTAATTGGCGTTCTGTTTACACAAACACAAAGAGATTGTCAGCCGAATTTCCTTTTTTTTTCTTCTTCTTCTTCACAATTACAGAAGGAAGGTTTGTTTAAAAATTTCTGTTGCGTGACATCTCGCGATTGCTGGCTTGTTGGGACTGTTAACAGCACTGCGTTACTGGCTCAATACTGGATAATTTCCGTTACTTAATTTTTGTTCGTATGCAAAGTGTCTTAGGCATTCGTTCTCTTTTAAAAGAACGTGCTACTTCAAACATGAGATTGTGCACGCTAGCTCTTCCGATTTCAAGTTTTTTTTTTTTTTTTGCTTATCTCTCATAGCGCGCACCAATAGTGAATCCGCTTCACAACCACACTTAAACCCGAATTGATGAAACATTTTGAGTGATGTGAAAGCAGCGATTTTTTTCGCATTTATACCAATTTGTTATTGGTAGATTACTTGATAATATTAAATACGGATAGATTTTGAAACCAACACTGGTTCGATAGAGATAATTTATTAAGCCTGTTGCGGTATTTAGGCATAAACATACACATTTATATTTCATATTTGAAATTTATATTTCAATATAAGGGAACGTATTAGGGATTGGGTAGTATTGTACTGTGTGAAGTGCTGCATCATAGCCGCCGTAGAGCAATTGGAAGAATAGCGGAACATTGCCCTTTCGATTGAAAAAGACCTGGGCTCGATTCTCGTCGTGACGAGGGGAATCCTTATATGGGCTTTTTCACTTGAAGGTGAGTTAGCCGATCTCATACGGTGGTATCAGGGTTTTCTCTCCCGGAAACTCGGGTTTTTCATCTCGCATACAGACAAATCGGCCTTCAGAACACACGCAATTTACAGACAAAAAGTTGGTGATGATGGGCGATAGATGGCATTGATGGTAGTAGTGTCGTAGTTGGAGAATTGAGTAGTAGTGGAGAATTAAGTAGTGAGATGTATTTAGCGAGGTAGAGTAGTGTGGCCTCCCACGATGAGTCATTGTACTCCCTGGAGGTGTCATGTAATAATAATAATAATAATAATAATAATAATAATAATAATAAATCTCCTGTGGATCGCATTGAAAGGCTTGAATCTGGAGATGTGATGCTAACTAGACACAATACTCAATATGGATCACACGGTATTTCTTCGAACTTACGAAACGCCTTTAGCGAATATGCTACCGAGGATGCGATTGTAGTTCACATAGTGTTTTGTTAGTATGGGGGGGGGATATCAACTCGTGTTCGTGTTTAGATGAGAATAAATAACCTGTACCGAATAAATATTCAGGAAGAAAGCAATATGTTCGATAAGGAAAAATGCGAGAGCTGGTTCCCTATAGGGTGTTTCACTTCTTTTATTCCTTAAGTTAGCAGGTTCATGGGGATGCCAGATTTTATTCTTTTTTTTTTTTTGACGTTTAATTTTACATCGTATCAGAGAAGAAAAAATTTAGAGCGATTCTTATTTTCACTCGAAACAGCCATCGTGTTTGTGTCTTATACGCAACATCACTAGCATGAATTGGAGACTTTTTTTATTTACTTTTTGTATAGAGCGAAGTTCGGCAGCCTTCGTCAAGTGTACTAAAGAAGATTTTAAGGTGAAATCGTTTCAGTGTTAGTGTTTGTAAGGCACATAAGAAATCCATTTTGAAGGAGTCGATCAAATGTCTTTGGAATGGTTCCTTGGAAGAAGTACAAGAGATGTCTGTTTATTTCTTGTTTCGCAGTTAAACTGCGCACATTTTTACTACACTAGTCCGCTTTAGTTACGTTGTTCTTACTCGGTCTGTTGACTAAAGTTCGTGCAGTATTGCTACAACGCTTTTAAACTATACCTTGAAAACATGTGACCAACAAACGGACGAAGAAAAAAATTGTGCTCTGTGAACGGGCAAAAAAAATTTCCAATTTTTACAGTTTGGTGGACATCTAATTACACAGGGTGTAAAATATCTGAAAGAAAACTAACTACGAAGTCCTTCTCATATAAATTGACTTTTTCCACCTACAATCAATATGTTCCTATCGCAATTATTTCCATTTTTTATGACTTCATGCTCATTCGCTGTGCGATGCGAAAAAAAGAGTTGTTTGTTGAGGTTTATTTTTAACCAAATGTTGTCACTAATTAGAACCGATAATTACTTAATTTGCAGCTGCTAAATTAACACAATAAAATGTTGAATATACAAAACCGATCGAACGTCTTTTACGATAATTGAGAGGTCTTATAAATACACAGCAGACGTACAGTATAATAAGAATTCACAAAAGGTACAAGAATGTATTTATAGCGAATCCTATAAAGATTCATTCGATAGTGCAGGATGAACAAACGTAATGACTAAAACCAAATCAAGAGTAAAAAATAAACATACGGATTTAGTTGTTCTTACGACTACCGTGTATTTGTAGAATGACACCCCGTTTTAATCAACGGTCTTTGTTAGCTTCCGATCCGCGAGGACATTATAGTTGACCGCACTTTAAGTGTATTAAAATTAGGTGCAGTTTCGTCATACAGTGTGCTTAAATTATTCTATGGTGTACCGCGTTGCAATCCAGTCGGTTGTACTAACACGTGATCAATAACGGTGCCTTCGTAGTGGACCTTTGGAGAACCCTGCCGAAACAACTTCACAGAATGCACGCGGCTGATGCCTGTAGCAACATCGCCCGAACTTTGATGCTCCAAAACGTTAAGCATCGCTTTAATTAGTGCCAGTTTTTTTTCTTCCAGTGTACCGCTATCAAACGCAACTGTGCCGTTCATATTTAGCGGACTCCAGCGTAGCTGAATGTGTATACAAATATTTCTCGACTAACTTAATATTCTTTTTATCCTTTGCTGCCTTTAAGAGGGAACCTTACCGCAAAGTTTAAGTGGTTGAAAACTTTTGCCTTTTCCTTCGCTAAACAACTTCATTTGTCGTTGCGAGACCATCAAAGGAAGTATTTTGCTTCTGTAAACACATCCGCGATGTGTTGGGAATTGAAACAGACTTCTCATCGGAATTAGAATCTAATTCCGATGAGAAGTGCAATAAGAAGAAAACCTTATCGTCTTAAGTTTTCGAAAATATAAACATTCCATTTAGAAATCATATCTCGGACTTCTTTTGAAGAAGTTCAGCCAGGACTGTTTTTTTATTATTTCGTTTGAGCACCACTTGTGTTCTTGTTCTACGCCGTATCCCATTTTTTTTTTATTCCCTTATTTGTAATCAATCGTTCTTTTACGTAAATTAAAGCAGGCACGTACTGCTAATTAAGTTTGTCAGATTTAAATTAAATTCAGTTTCCGAACACAACATAATTTTAATTAACACTCCCTCCTTAAAATTTCGTTGAGCGTATTGGAAGAACGTCACTGCTGCATCCATCAGTTTTGCTTGGCCCTTGTTCGACCTGTATTGCTACCAGTTGCCCATTCGTGTGAGAATCGGGTATTTTTAACGCTGATTAGTGCAAATAATTCACGTGCGCACTTTCTTTTTTATTTGGCAGAAGAGCATGGAATTCTGGGGATGGGCCTGACAAACATGAGCGAGTAAACTCAACTGAAGCAGTGCTTGGTCCTGTTTTAAAAATGGTTGTCACTTCGTTTTAAATGAAGTAGTCTATATACACTCATGAACCAGAAGATTATGACCACTCAGTCTGTTTCCGAGTTACCCAGATTACACGGTTGGCCGGAAACGGATCGATGGTGGATGGTGATTGCCCTCTGGACATTATTGGGTCCTCCCGTTTCCATTAAACGCACATTGACCCCTAATTCTTACCTGAGGATTATTTCGGACCAGGTAGTACCTTACATGGTGACAATGTGACCAGTTGATCTGGGCTCTGCTCTAGCAACACGAAGCCCCTTGTCACAACACTCACATTTTGCAAGCATGGTTCCAAAAGCATAGCCAAACAGCCCTTGTCTACCTAAGTCTCGTACTTTGACTCCTATCGAAGATCTGTAGAATCCACTTGATCCTTCGATCTTCGTTTAGTTCAGAATACCTCGAAACATCTAAACATCTTCCATGGTCTAGTGTAGTCAACACCAAGCAGGTGCTAACGGTCATCTCGATCAAAGGAGGCTAATCGTGCTACTAGGTGGGTTAGGTGACCATAATGTTTTGGCTCGTGAGTGTTGCGGTCGGTATGATTATTAGTTTATGTGAGTGTGTGAAAGAGAGAGAGAGAGAGAGAGGGTGTTGATCTCTAGGGGTCAGGACTCGTGTCAGGACAAAATTACACAGGAAAAAATTACACGAGATAACATTGCGCTGCAAAAATTACACGAGGACGAAATTACACAAACAAAAAATTACACATATATAAAAATATTAAAAGAAAAAAATTAAAAGGAAAAAATACACAAGTAAGAAATTACAAATAAAATAAAATAAAATTTACCAAAACTTGTACAAAATTTATAACCAGCAAGGGGTAAATCACTAGTGCAGATTTGGGCAAGGGGATTAGGGAGGTGGTTGAGTTGGAGACTCAAAATGATGTAGTGATTAGCTACTCTAATTAGTACTTCCCTCAGATTTACAAGGAATAATTTCCTAAGGTAAAAAAACAATTATTGATTGTTTTTTACTTATTTGCTGAAGAATTTCTAAGAATTGTTTGGGTGAAGGTATATAAGTAAATTTTTGTCTTGCATTCTTCAGTGCTAGTTTAGTGACTCGTAATACAACTAGTGTATAACGTACGACGTAATAAATTTCGTGATTAATTTTTTAAAATTAATTTTTAATTTACTTATGGCTGATTTTGAGTACGGCGTTAGTAATAAAGATGGTCAAATTATAATTTACAAAGGATTCGAGTTTGTTCGTCACCGTGAAACTGCTATAGGAACTATTCATTGGCGTTGTGCAAAGTTTAGAACTTTACATTGTCGATCGCTGCTCCATACCAAAGACAACAAGATTATCCGTGAGTCTTCAGAACACTGTCATGTTAACAGCACTTTTGAATCTGAAGCTCATCAACTTGCAAATCAAATGAAAAGAAAAATGTCGAATCCAGGCGCAACGACTCGTGCAATTATAGCTAACAGTTTAGTGACTGTTTCAGACGGATTAAAAATGTGCCTACCGAAGATTTAATCGCTCCATGACGAGGCGATTAAATAGATCCAAAGCTAAAACAATCAGAAGCGTTCCGTCAAATCCAGATAACAAAAATTTTGAAATACCAGAGAAGTACTCTAAATGGATTATTCATGATTCCGGGGCAGAAGATCCAGAACGTATAATACTAATTGGTCACAAGACTCTTCTAGATCAACTTGTAGTTAACGATTTTTGGCTAGCAGATGGTACATTTTAAAGTGGTTCTAGAAATATATTATCAGTTATAGAGTATCCATCCAATATGATCCAGGCGTCGCTTTTCCTTGTCTACCGGCTTTTCCCAGGGAAAAAGGACGAAATATACGTGAAGATGCTGAATATGTTACTGGAGAAAATTCCTCAAGCTTGACCACAAAAAATTTTGACCAATTTTGAAACAGAGCAACGAATGCTTTCCGTGCCGTGTTTGAAAACATCGAAATTGGTGGTTGCTTTTTCCACTTATCACAATCTTTTATACCTAAAGTAAATGAATGTGGACTAAAATCTCTGTATGAATCCAATCAGTCATTTGCAGTACACATTAAAATGTTACAATCACTTGCACTTTTACCAGTAAGTGTTAGAAACATATTTAGAAGTTGCTGATCTGTTTTCTAATTTAGACGAATATAATGAACAAATCGAGCAAGTTCTCCTTTACTTCGAACGTACATACATTCGTGGTCGACAGCTCAGGAACGGCACTTATAGCCCTATTCAATATTTCTACTTGGAACCATAGACACTCTGCAGCCAACTGTATAGCTAGAACTACAAATTGTATCGAAGGATGGCACTATGGACTTCAGTCGCTCTTTCAGTGTTCCCATCCAACTGTTTGGAAATTTTTGGATAACATTGTTAAAGAATTTTCGTTACAACATACAAACTATTTGCAGCATTTAACTGGTCAACGAAACCCAGGACGTCGTAGGTGCATGTCGTTAAAACAACGTATTTCAAATATTGTACAAAATTACGATTCTAATAGACGATTGGATTTTTTACGTTGTATAGTTTATATGACTTAGTGTTTGTTTTTTACTATTTTTTTAAAATAAGAGTAATTTTTGCAATATTAAGAAAGTTTGTGTTTAATTTGACAACAAAATACCAATAATATTTTAATCGAATTAAAGTCAACAGGTAGGTCTTATAAAGTATTAAAAAATTAACTGAACTCTTATCTGAAAATAAATATAAAATTCATCATAAAAATTTTAAATCTCTAAAGTAAAAAACGTCGGTGTGAATATTTAAATTTGTGTAATTATTTCTTAATGTATTTTTTATCTATATGTAATTTCATCCATGTGTAATTTCTTCCCCGTGTAATTTTGGCAGTGTAATTTTATCCACTGTAATTTTAACATGTAACCGTCAGGACTATATCAAAATAAAATTATCAAAAAAACCACTAAAATAATAACAAAAAAATAATGAATTATAGCGTTAAAAGCTTTTCTGACTGCTTAGTAAGGAAGGGAGGAAGACTTTCCATTTTAGATGAAACACGTGACCTAGACTGTGCTACTTTTGTTAGGCTCAGATGCCCGCTTTACAAAAATAACAATCTTTCTTGTTTTCTTCATTTAAGCAGAATATCAACACTCCGTTCTCGGCTTGGGTAATATCTTTAATGGTGTCCGGTGTTTCGTTCTTTTCGATGTTCTAATGCAAACATTGTTCAGCAAGTTTGAAAGTAGTGCGTGGATGTGCACTTGCACTTCGCTAACTACATAAGTCAGCCTCCAGCCAAAATTTAATCGCGATCTTTGAAATGGAAAGTCTTCTCGTAGCATCTTACATAAATTTACAAAGACTGAACACTGCTGTTTGTTTTAAGTGCTCTTATGGACTTCAAAGCATTTGGTTTAGTTGACTCAATAAAACTATATGCGTCAAGAAGGAAGGAAGAACATACACGAAGAATGCCCTTCACAGCGAAGGACAAAGGCGCTCATAAGGCAGAATGTTCGGTTAGGAATAACAAGAATGAGAAAAGCGGCGGTGAGTTGCATAAAATAACTTTTTAAAAACATATATGAAAGAGGTTAATTACACAGCCTGCTGGGAATGGGTTACAGAAGCTACGAGAATTAATAGAAATTACCATACTCCTTTCCGATGCCATACATACATTTTATTTTAAAATAATAAAATCGTATCATATATATTTCTTAAGGATTTATTTGGCTTCATCCTAATAATAAAAGTTTTCTTTATTTACAACAGTTTTATCCAATTATACAACATTCATCAGAATACACCTATCAAAAACACAAATGAAGATTGCTATTAAACTCTTTCTCGGCGAGCTACTCTTGGAGGGTAATGGATGGCAATGCTGTAGCCAATGAAGTTCTAACTGAGGCTTGACTATTGCTGTTACCCTCCTGCCATGATCAGAGCTTTAATAGCTCAATAACACCTTATCCCTACTATTCTCTACAGATAACGGGGAATATGAAAAGCATTCTTGCTTCTCCCCTTTAAGCCAGTCCTTATAAGGACCGAGTAGTCTCATCAGTGATCTCTGACTAGATGTATGACGATTGATTGATTAAGAAGACGTGCGGGAGTTAGTGGTGCAGTGGATTTTAGACTTTAGATGTGTCATCTCATAGTGATAAAATAATGCAATAGCAAGTGTCGTGTCGATAAGACGAATGATTGATTGTGTAACACAAGGTAAGACTTTGACTTTTGATACAATTTACCTGCTATTGCTTCCGTATTTAGTCAACACTCTATATTGCTGGCAGTCATTTGTAGCTGCGGGATTTTCTACTCGCACTCATACGCAATTGAATCACTATGAGCCTGCCTGACCTAGACGTCGTCACTGATTTGCTCGATGAAGAGCCGGTTCTTATGCTCATTAATAAACTTCAAAAGAAGTTCAAGCTGAAATGGCCTATTAACATGATCGATCCAGACATCATCATTGAGTCACTTGACAAAGGACTAGCACTCACTATCGTCAAAAAGGTTCTTAAAAAATTTGAACAAGAATGGCCGGGGTACTTAAACTTATATTCTTTACCCGGGGAGGGTAAAGTGAGGAAAATGAAGACTCTTCTCAAATGGAGGAAAAGCTCAATCTAGTAGTCTCTGCCTCTAATCCTTCCGATCAAGGAGAGACTCACGCTCGTAAGAAGCGAAACACTCTCGCGCCTGAACCAACAATTGATGTTGGTATGGATGAAGACGCTCCCAATTCAGACCCCTCTGCTTCCCCCAATGAAAAGGTGCCACCGATTGTCCTAAGGGAAAAGCAGAGATGGACAACACTAAGAACCACCATTACTAAACTGAAAATAAATTTTAGATCAGCTAAAAACGTTGATGAGGGCATAAAAATTCAGCCCGCCACGATGGCTGATTATAGAAATCTTACAAAGGAATTGGACGCAAGACGACTACAATATCATACATTTTCACTTGCCTCCGAAAAAAATCTGAAAGTGGTGCTCCGAGGAGTTTCCGAGGATATTGAACCGGATGAAATAGTCACTGACCTCAACATGCAGGATCTACCTCCCATAAAGGTCAGGGGTCTTATTTGATCTAAACATTCTACTATGCCTCTGGTTCTGGTTGAGATACACAATATTTACAAAGATATATACAATTTAAATTTAATCTGTGGACTTGAAATCACCCCAGAATGGTTGAGAAAGAGAGCATCTTCTGGGCAGTGCCACCGATGCCAAAAATTTGGCCATGCCCAGAAGTTGTGCAAAGCCCAGTACAGATGTGGCGAGAATCACCCAACAAACAATTGCACCAAGCCAAAATTCACCCCCGCTAAGTGCGCCAATTGCGTTGGTCCTCACCCCGCTAATTATAGAGGGTGTATTCATCACCCCAAAAGCAGATGGAACGACCCAAATAGTTAACCTAACTCGTCATCTAGTGCGGGAGCTCCTGAATTTCTAGCCCGTCAATCCTCCAAGAGTGAGAACACGGCAACAGGTGCTCTCCCCCCCATTAACTGAGCCCTTTAAGAAAACGAATCTTCAACATCAAACGAGAACATATGCCGATGTAACCCGCTCCAAGCAGATAGCTCAAAACCAGAACCTGGCTAACCCACATTCAAATCTATCCAAGCAGATAGCTCAAAACCAGAACCTGGCTAACCCACATTCAAATCTATCCAAGCAGATAGCTCAAAACCAGAACCTGGCTAACCCACATTCAAATCTATCAGCTATTATCACCTCTTCTCTTGCAAATATGCTGCAGGATTTCAGCAACACAAATCCATCATTAAGTATTACAAAAAAGATTTTTACAGCAAACCCAATCCATATTATCTGCACTCTCCGATGCATAGGAAACAAATCACTCCAGATTCACTTCGGATTATCGCTTGGAACGCCAACGGTCTCAAAAACAAGGTGTTGAAAATTCAGGAATTCAATACTAGATATAACCCAGATATATCGCTAATCAATGAAACTCACCTGAGGTCTGCTGACAACCTCAAATTCAGAGGGTATCAGTTTTACAGAAATTGCAGACTTGGGTATAGAGGTGGAGGTACAGCCATCCTTATCAAAAACTACATAAACCATCATTCAGTAGCCAACCACAAACCTCGAAATCACAGGCAATAATGTGATCACAAACTCAGTTGGAAACCTAAAAATTTTTGCTGCTTACACCCCTCCATTAAAAACATTGTTGATCTCAGATCTAGACGCCATCTTAGGAGTAAAAGGACCGGTCATCATCGCCGGAGACTTCAATGCAAAACATCCTTCCTGGAGTAGTAAATCTACCAACAGAAATGGCCGCATACTTTAACTACTCAAGTCCCAATGTATAGCTGTGGCTGGTCCATCAGTACCAACTCACTTCAGTCCAATTGGCTCCTCTGATCCTAGATATAGTTGTCCTCCAATTGCAAATTGCAATACATACAACCTGTAATCACTGAACCAATTATCTACAGACCATAACCCTATTCTGCTCCAACTGGGTAACCAGATCGGATGCCCCCCCCCTTGCCTCACACCTTCATCCCTTTGGAAAAATTATCAAAAACGCTTCCAAACTACATTGACCTCGTTCCTCATATTGATTCCAAGGAAGAAATTGAATCTGCAGTCAATAAACTTAATCATCAAATCAACGCAGCCTTAGCATCTGTCATCTCAAATCTACTGCCTCTAAGCCAAAACGACTACCAGACGAGATAATGAACTTAATCATGGAAAAAAATAAAGCAAGAGAAAGATACCATAATACCCCAAGACAAAAAATATCTTCTCAACAAAAGGAACAGTGCAGTGAGAGATGCACTTAAAGCCCACAGAAACAAACTATGGGAAGACAAATTAGCCTCCATATCACCCGGAAATCAAACCATCTGGAAGCTGCTGAGAAACATTAAAAACAAAACCAAATCTCTTCCCCCTATCAAATTTGATCTGAACATTGTTTACACAGATGCAGCAAAAGTCGAAACTAAGCTAAAAATTTAGAAAAACAGTGTAGCCCCTCATACGATAATCTAAATTTCAATCATATTTACAAAGTCCACCGCCACGTCAGATACATATTAAAACAGTCTGATACCTGTACCAGCCAACTCACATCTACTTCTCCAGCTGAACGTTATGGCATTATAAAGAATTTAAAGAATAAAAAAGCTCCTGGGCCTGACAGCATATCCAACAAGGTTATTCAACTGCTACCCCGAAAGGCCATCGTACATCTTACAACAATAATAAATGCTATGTTCAGGTTTAAGTACTTTCCCTCTGCATGGAAGTTGGCAGACGTAGTTCCTATATACAAGCCTGGTAAGGATCCTCAGCATCCGCAAAGTTATCGTCCCATAAGTATGATTTCTAATTTGGGAAAAATAGCAGAAAAAGCCATCCTTTCCAGAATTCAACTTTCAGTAAAAAAATTAAACGTTCTTCCTATAGAACGGTTTGGTTTTCGCCAGTTTCACAGCACCACTCAACAAATTCACAGACTAATTGAGTTCAATTGGCACCAATACACCGGAGCAGTTTTTCTCCACCTAGAAAAGTCTCTTGATAAGCTATGACACTTCGGACTACTATACACGTTGATTATAGCCGGCATTCCATTGGATCTAGTCCACTTCACAAAGTCATTTCTAAGTGGCAGACGAATGCAAGTTAAACTAAATGATGTATTATCTACCCAGCGACGAATCTTAGCAAGAGTGCCTCAGGGGTCCCCTTCTTGCACCGATAATTTTCTTCATTTATATGGCTGACATACTGCATAATCCAATGTCATCTATCATTGCCCTCTATGCTGACGACACTGCTATACTAGCCAGATCTATTAAAACGCATCTTGTTACCAAGAAACTTCAAGAAAACCTGCTGGAACTAGAGCACCGGTTCTCAAATTGGACATTGCAAGTAAACCCTCAGAAGAGTGTCGCCATGTTTTTCACTAAAAATTCAATATCTCTCAAAGATGATATCCTCCTATTTAATGCAAATATTCCCTGGAGAGCAGAAGCCAAATATCTCGGTGTACTGCTGGACAGAAAACTAACCTTCAATCCACACACAAAAACCTCATGTGCAAAGGCATCAAAAATCATTGCATAACTTTACCTCTTATCAATAGGAATAGCAAGATGGATACCAAAATAACACTGCTCCTTTATCAGTTGATGATTCGACCCATTATTACTTATGCGTCCCCGGCCTGGAGCCACACCTCAAGTACAAATATCCTCAAAGTCAGAGAGTGCAAAACAAATGTCTCCGCATGATTTTAAATGCACCATGGTATATCAGAAATGTTCAACTTCACCGGGATACAAATATCCCCCTACGTCTACTCTTTCCTGCAATCTTCAGCATCAGCATCGTCTTCACATCCAAATGAACTAGTACAACAATCAGCAAATTATGATGAAACAGATTTCTCCAAATACAGGAGACCTAAGGCCATCCTAATTCCTAATGATGATCTTTAACTAGCACCCACTCGGGCAGAGCACTTCGCTCATAAATTTTTCCCTGCACAGTAACCTTATCAGATAGCAGGGATTTTGAAAGCATTTTGCTTCACCCTTACAGACAGCAACGGCTTGCGAATTTCTTGTTTATCCTCTTAGGTATTCGTTTCTTTCTGAAGGCTACTAATTTTAAATGAATATACTTTTTTCCAACTCTTGACAACAATAATATACATAACTTTGGGGATCGATATATAAAGTGTTTTATTTCGAACGAATTAAATTGCAATTAATGTTTAATTAACTAAGCAATGGAATACTTTCGTAAAACATAACTAGTTTCTATAAATCATGAATTGATCCAGCATATGACTTGATCTTCATGCTTCAAGTATTACTTCTATTCAGATATTATCAAAGTATGCAGTCTATATTAAAATAGCGGATTATTTTCTATTATTATGTAGTCGGTTCTGAAATGCTTTAAAATGAGCAAGAAATATAAATAAGAAGAATTGTGATTTCAACAATGTATAAATCATATAATTGTTACTCAACTTTGGTGGCTTCCAATTTTTCGCCTGGTTTACTTCTTCTTCTTCTTCTGCAGCTTATTCCACTTAAGTAGGGTCGTGTTTGCAATGAATCTCCTCCACATCCTCCTGTCTAGGATGTAAATCCAATTATTCACCCTCAAGTCTTCCTCAACTAGTTCCCTCCATCTCTTCATTGGCCGCCAGCGCTTCCTCCTCCATCTACATGACAGTTCTTCTCACATACTCGGCCTCCCTCAATACATGACCAAAACCATTTCAATCTTACCTCCAGTATCTTCGCTCTTTATGTCACACTGCACATCCACCTAAGCATTCTCATCTCCGCTACCTCCATCCTGCTGATATTATTTTTCCTCAGGGCCACAGTTTCCATAGCTTACCTCATCGCTGGTCTCACTACTGTCCTTTAGATTTTGCCTTTGAGATTGATTGGCACCATCTTATCGCATGGCATTTCAGCCATCTCTCTTCAATTCCTCCATCCCGCATCCCACTTCCTTCTCAGCTACTCCATCTTCTTTCACTGTTGAGCCTAAGTATCTGTAGTCCCTAACCTTCCTGATGACATTTCCTTCCAGCTCCAGATCTGTCTCCTGGCTGACATCCACTTCGCAACACATATTACTACTTTTATTATTACTTGACACCTCCAAGGAGTCCAAAGACGCATCGAAGGAGGGCACCTACTCTACAACTCTCCATCTCCCACAATCCACCAACTACACCAACGCCATCTACCGCCCACCACTCCCACTAGTATTTTCAGGGACAATCACAAACATCCAAGCCCACGGTAGGATTCGAACTCGCAGCCTTTTGGCTGGAGAGCGGACACGCTAACCACTCAGTTAACCAGGCCAACATATACTCTGCCTTACTTCTGCTCAATCTCATACCTCTCTCTTCCAGTACTTTTCTCCACCTTTCCAGTATAGCTGCCACTTATTCTCTTGATTCTGCACGCAGCCCGATATCATCCGCATACAACATTGTCCAAGGCGCGTCTTCTCTCTCGCCTCCTCCATCATTTGTCACTTTAAAACTTTCTGTCTCTCCCAGGCAGGTTCGAACTCTTGCCTTCACATTTCTGTACATCTCCTGCACCAGCCTGACATATTTCTTCGCTACCTTCTCCCTCAGACGCCTCCAGACTTCTTGCCTTGGCACTCTATCGTGCGCTATCTCCAGATCAATAAAGACCAGATGTAGCTCTTGTTGCTTCTTTCGAAACTTTTCCATCATCTGCCGTAACCCAAAGATAGCATGTGTCGTCGATCGACCAGGCATGAAGCTAAATTGTTCTTTTGCAATCTCCACCTTCCTTCCTTGGTCTTCCATCAAGAACTCTTTCTAGGATTTTCATTGTATGGGACATCAACTTTATTCCTCTGTAATTCTTACAGTCTTGTGCATCTCCTTTACCATTGTAGATGGGGACAAGAGTACTTTCCACTCTACGGATATATTTTCCTGTTGGCAAAATTTTATGAACAGGTCCCACAGCTGGTCAATTCCCCCCCCCCCCCCCAGTGCCTTCCATGCCTCCACTTGGAACCTGTCAGGGCCCACCGATTTTCCATTCTTCGTGACCTCCCTCACTTCCACTCTACCGATGCTCTGCACCATCCCCTCATAAGGCTGCCGATCTTGTCTGTGAGTCCTCGCATTTTCCTCATTCAAAAGCCCTTCAAAGTATATTCTCCATCTGTTTCTTACGTCCAGATCCCTCCTTAATGTTCTTTCTCTAGAGCTGTGATATGCCTGACATCTTACATATGAGATGTTTGTTTACTGCCTCAATTTTTTTTCACTTTATTCTTGCTTTTTTGCAAATTATTGTCGTAATTTTAGGCTGCTTTGATAAATGTAGTATTTCTACCACGATGGTCGCGCGTTGATGCTAATATGTTCAGGTCATGTTGACAGGAATTAATAAAATTAATTAGAATAAATTAGGATTAACATTATGTATATTTTTTGTTGCCAGTAATGTTTTTTGCCCCTCTCTGAGAGCTTTTGTTATGCAAAACTTGGATGACAGTAGTTCGCGTAAACAGAAGCGAAACCGTAGCCTGAAGCTCCGATGTGATTCTAATACACCGCCGACATGTCTTTGTCCAGATTAATGTACTCGAGATACATTAATTCTGAACATTTGTGAGATAATGCAGCGCAAACTATAACCTTTCGTGTGGAAGCTAGTGATGCGCGGACCATCTATTTTCAATGTTATTTAGATAGACAATATTGGCATATCGCATATGGAGGAGGAGCAGAAAGGGACCAGATCGGCGTATTCATCACTGGGTAATCTTAGAATCTGTTCTTGTCTACTACCTTTCGAAACATCCTTTTTCTTCTCTGTCGGGAGCCCCGTTAGTTTAGTCACATTTTCCTCGCTCCATTACCTTTCACAGCGAGAAACAAAGATACACCATAACTCACTCTGTTGACGTCATCAAGCATTCATCCATCACCCCGCATCTGTTCTTGCTTTTCTTTTAAGAAATGGTTTTGCTACAACGACTCTTCATCTAACTATTCCTAACTATTCGTAATAGGTTCGACGTTAAAATCGTCATCTTTCTTCGGCCAACGTTTTCGTATCTCTCTCTCCATATTTCACGTGCAACAAGAATTGCTGACAACTTAAGTTTCGCCTGTTGATACCATCAATCAGGGAGTGTTTTATGTGACGTCACCGCCATCACTATATCATCCGTTTATATAGACTTTGACCATGACCTACATCGGATGGTTTACGGAAGAAAAAAATAATTAACAGCTAAATTTTGAAGTCACTTCTGAAGTATTGCATCTAATTGCATGCATTTCTTTATGTCGGTTGTCGTGGCAAAATAATAATAATAATAATAAATAACGAAGTGCTCCGCCCTCCTTTAAATTTATATTAAATAAATAAATTCCATACGAAACAAAACATAAAAGAGACTTGCACGGTTATATTTAATTTTTAGTACTCCATTGTGAGCATCCATGACTCACTCAGTATAGACGAAACCATTTGATCGGAAAGACCTGGGTTCGATTCCCGTCAATGACATGAGTAACTTTTATCTGGTCTCTTTCGATTAAAGGCGAGTTAGTCGGTCTCATACGGAGGTATGGTTTTTTTTCACCCTGAAACTTGGGTTTTTCGTCCCCCAGAACAGGCAAAACAACCCCGTGAACACACGCTTCTACAGACATAGGACGTCTCCAGGAATAAGGGATAACCAACCTATTCCGTAGGTTTTCGGTTGTGAATACCTACACGGTAAAATGTATAGGTCTACGCGTGAGCGTAAATTAGAATAGGATAAGACTCCACTGCATGAGAAATTTTCTCCTTCGCGCATGCGCAGCAAAAACCATTCCTCCCACTCTCCTGTATGTTTTTTTTTTTTTTTTTAGAAATTCAGTAAATTACAATAAATGACAACGGTTGGCTCAAAATCGTACTAACACAATAATGAAGTGATTAAAAAAATTAAAATAATAACTATAACTTTCATTAAAATTTTCTAAAAAAAAAAAAAAAGACCAAAGATCTACACGAAGTTTCTGGTCGAATGCGCTATAATTGATTTAAAGCACGCCCTCAAATTAATATTCCGTAATTTTTATTTTATATTATATTTGTATATAAAATATAAAATAAATTATAATATACATCTAAATATATTCAAAATTTTTATTTATTTATAAAATTACAAACTGTATCATAAGATTTGAAAAACACCATTTTTTTATTAATATAGATTTTGTAGTGTTCGACATGAAAGAAGTGTAGTTTGTTTTCAGGTGTTGGAAATCCTTAAATAAACAGGATTTAAATAAACAGGATACAGGAGTAACTTTTAACATTAGTGGTTATACCTTCAAAGGCATTTTTATAAAAGTAAATAGCACATATACATATATATTTTATAAAAGTAAATAGCACATATATTTTATAAAAGTAAATAGCACATATACATATATATTTTATATTTTATAAAAGTAAATAGCACATATACATATATATTTTATAAAAGTAAATAGCACATACATATACCTTCAAAGGCATTTTTATAAAAGTAAATAGCACATATTTCAAAAGTAAAACATACTTTTGAAATATGTGCTATTTACTTTTATAAAAATGCCTTTGAAGGTATATGAATTTTTTGGGGTGTTCCGTCTTTAAAAGACTAAAAATAAAATAAAAGATGCTAAATTGTTGAATTTCTTTGTGCGTGTTAATATTTGTGCTGTCACAAACGATGCACGTTAGTACGTGCATCTTTTTAGAAATTATTAACTATTCTACAAACTTTTATTAACCATTTCCCAGGATTCAATTGTAGTTTCTTTTTCTTTGTCTAGTAACATATCCTGCATTTTATCATAATAATAACGAAAATAATTAATTGTGAAAGTATTCACAGTTCTGTTGCTTGGTCAATGTCTGTGTATAAAATTCTTTCACTGAGTTTTTCGATCTCAGGCAGAAATTTTCGGATTTACTTACTGCTACACATAGTTTGTTCCTCATCGTTGCAAATGAGATAAAGTGATCTTCAAATCCACACGATTTATAGATATTACACACGGACTTACCAAGGCTTGAGTTACCTTCATGTTAATCCTACACTCAACCTAACTTGATTCTACACACGTGACTACGTGCGTGATATTGTAACCCCGTTCTGCTTATTACTTGGCTTCAGAGTTTATTTTAACAACGTCGTCCATTCATCTCGTTTCTGTATAAGATGAGAGAAGTTTCTGGAATTGTTTCCTTACAAAGGGATGCTTCCGCTATTATACAGTGCGAAGGCAGTTCGGCTGATTATTAATGTCTCTTCTATTATAACGAGTATTTTCCCTAAACGGAAAAAGGTTATTAGAGTTTTATAAGAAGTCTTTCCTAACGCATCCCCTTCTTCTCAGATCCAGATGGGAGTTTTCTCACCGTATATTTTGCCGCTGTTTATTCGGAGATCACGGAATGGAAAGAACCGTAATGCGTAGTTCAGTTCACATCTTCTTCGGTGTCATCATTACATACACAAACCATAAATATTCTCTCTTTAGTTCCGTAATCTTAACTACTCTCGGGAGTTTGTATTTTGACACTTAATACCTTCAATATGCAGTTTTCTCGGAGAGGTTGTCTTCATGCATACGTCGCCGTGACAAAAACTAAATGCGGGCCAACTGCGCGTGCAGAAAATAAACAAATAAATCAATCTCTTTCAGTCTTCTATAAAATGGTGTTTGTCTGTACAGGAGAAAACCCCATTATTATCATTGCGTTCGTGCGCCCCAAACAGTCTTCCGCCAGTAATGGTATATCAGAAGTGCGAAAGGTTCGGCTATTGATCCTTCGGATGTGGAATCCGGTGCTCGTCTCCCAGGAGACACACTCACAGTCATAACTGACAGGTCCACTGAAAAAGAAAAAAAAAATGCTGTCAATTCTTTCTCTCCCTATTTTAACACATTTCTGTAACTGTTTGTTTGTCTCCGGTGATAAAAAAGAACCGATTTCACTCTTTTGTAGTGAAATGAGAGAAAATTGTATTTTGTTAACTTACAGAATTTCGTCACGTATTTATAAAACTGATGGGAAGCCAATATCAAACTTTTCCACATTCTAGCAAACCTATGCAGCCTCAGCACCCACATATGTGAGTGCTGAGATTCGATCGGATCGAGCCGCTTGTGGCCTCTCAAAACAACTGTTATAATACAGTTGTTTTGAGAATAAAACAATGCCATTAGTTCAATAGTATTAATTCAATTTTTTAATAACACATTAGTAAAATAAGGTACGGTTTATTAGTTTCTATATGGTTATCGTATTTTTAAAAAGTCAGCTGTATCTGTGGGTTTGTTTCCTTGAACTAAAAGTATAGTTCTGCAAGCCATTCTCGACAAACCCACGAGTCTTTTTTAATTTTTTTTCCGACTTGCAAGTGTCATATTGCACTTGGTAACAATCTTAACAAAGGTCTCAGAGTTTTGTGCTTGTAACAGCAAGTTCGTCTTACTCACCCACGCAGTCATTTCGCTTTGTATTTATCGCTCAATTAAACTCATAATCAGTTGCAGTTAGTTAGATACAATAGTAGTGTCATAATTGGAACAGACGACAGTAATCACTGTGTCCTCAATAAACGTAGGTTTCAAATAAAGTTATTTAAAAATGAAAAAAAAAAATATATGGGAATGTTTTTTACAGAAGCAAAGTTAAAAAAATTATGCATCGCAACTTCATCCGTTTCGTTGTTAACAAATTCTGATGATTTCTAATTTCTCAAAAGTGGTGGCAAAGTTTTTCTTACCTGAAAATCAAGTTTTTAATCCAGCAAAAATCAGATAAAACAGCCGTAGAACATATGGTATACTCACTCCTTGGCTGTCTTAGTTTTAATTCCAGCCAATCCTAAACTGACCTTGTCACAATTGATGTTTTCACTTCGAATCAGCTGAGGAGAACTTATTCTTAGGGAACAGTAAAAAAATTTGTTGCATTATAACATGAACACCAGAATCTATTTATTTACCCCGTATTATATGAGAGAGAGAGAGAAAAGGTGAGAGAATGGTATAATCGAGGTTGATTCAGCGGACTGTATTTGGATGACCTGTATCCGTGTCCTATCGTATATGCACTACTTTGAAAGCAATCAACGGACACCCCCCCCCCCTCAGGTGTAAGGTGCATCGTTTCATATCGCGAGTCACATGTTTTTGTGAGGAATAAGTTGCTCCCAAGTGAATGCAACTGTGTCCGAGTGAAACGCGGAGTTTTAAAGAGGGGTTGTGGATGCAACGCATGTCGCAGGCCTATCTTTCGGCAAATTATTAACAAATTGGGCGATCCCAAGTCAACAATCGGTGATACCATGCTGAGATGGAATCGCAAGGAGTCAACTGCAAGTGCCAACCGCAGTAGACGCACACTCACCGAACGTGCCCTTAAGGTGTTACGAAGGATAATATGTAAAAAAAAAAAAAAAAAAAGCAGCCAGTCGTTATCCAACACGTTCAATGCAGAGTTCCAAGCATCTACTGGAACACCAATCTGCACAAAAACATTGAGAACCGAGGCTCCCAACTTGGGTTTCCTTGGTAGAACTGCAGTATGCAAGCCCCATATTTCCAAACCAACATGCGGATTCACTGCAAAGAACGTGTGCAGTGGGAGCTTGGAAAGCTGTGTTATGGAGGGCCGAATCACGCTACACCCTCTGCCGAACAGATGGACGGATGCGGGTGTCGCGGATGCCGAGTAAACGTCTGTTAACACAATTCGTAACCCCAACTATGAAATTCGGAGGTGGCGGAGTAATGGTATGTTCCTGCTTTTCCTGGTTTAGGCGCGGATCTCTGTTTGTGCTGTCGCGAACATTGAACTCCGAGAGGTATCTGAACATTCTGGAGAATGCAGGGCTTCCTACTTTGTGGCGTTTCTACGGAACTGATCATTGCCTTCTCTTTCAGCAAGACAATGTCATAAGGCTGCTGCTGTAATTGCGTGCTTCGTGGACATGAACGTCGGCACACTTGACTGGTCTTCACAAAGACCTGATCTCAACCCTACTGAACATCTGTGGGATGAACTGGAACGTCGAGTGAGGTCAAGGAACGTCCTCCCCACAACAGTTCAGGACCCCATTACATGCCTTCAGGAAGATGGTCCTGAATTCCCATTGGTCGCTATCGCACGCTCGTAGAAAGTATGCCCCTTAGTATTGCTGCGGTCATCGCAGCGAAAGGACGTCCTACATCTTATTAAGGTGGGAGCAATGGCTGTTTGTTCCTCACGCTATGGTGTCCGTTAACTTATTTCCAAGCAGTGTGAATATATTCTCATAACTCCCAATAGGCGCTCATCAATATATTTTAGGTTTATAAGTCTGCTGAAAAAACTCTGCTGAACAATGCGATACATTAAAAGAGCCGTTAACAATGTAAAAACCATGGAAAACTCAAGTCTCGTGTCATGTGTTGCATATCTTATGCGTGCAGTCAACTTTCTTGCTTTGTATTTATTGTTTACACTAATTAAGGTCTTAATGATTACAGATTGTGATAAGCGACTTCTTACGTCACTGACAAAGTAATGTCTAGTGACCAGTATGAGCTCAAATATTTCCGTTTGTTCTTTGAATTATTTATTTTGCACAGAAATGTATGAAGCATCATATCTGTATAGAAACAGTTTGATGTATATGAGTTAAAAACGCGGTTAGGCCTTATAACCCAAACTCTACTCACAACTTTAATAAATGAACTAAAATTAACTTCTATTTTTGATTATATTAATTTGAAAATATCTGATGTTTGAAATAAACATTTTTAAAAGAAATCTAAGACATTTTAAATAGAAAGTTCTGAAATTATTGTAAATACGTGTTATGTACACTGGACTTGACTATTCTTGCCTTATGATAAGAATTATAACTGTCTAGAAGCAGAATCACTGCGCTTCATATCTGACTGCATTACGCAGCATATCAGCGCATAAAATATTTACTTTTGTGAGCAGAAGTTGAGCGAAGTAAAGACAGTCTGCATCATCGGTTCACTATCTTGCTGTAATCCACACAGGAAGTGTCGGTTTCATTTAGAAGCAATACAAAAAGTGTTTCCTGTAAAAAAGAGTTCATTTCTACTCGAAAACCTTTCAATACTCGATCTTGGCTTTAATATCTGAAAATAAATGACCTCCCGTAACAATAGCGACACTTCAGGTATCTTATCTTCGGGTTTCCATGTAGCATAGAACGGAGAAGGAAATACGTATTGATTTTTCTTTAAACAGCAGGAGAGATAAACTTTGTACAACATCGTCCTACCTTGCCCCGTTAGGGGACCAATTTTCCACCTACATGTAACCTTGTCGCTGATCCCTTGTCAATTTCAGGTGACTTCTCCATTTTCAGCTGATCGAATTGCATTCTGCGCTCTCGATATCAATATCTCCGCGTCTTTTGCGCGTGTCACTTGCATTTACGAGTTAGAGGAATGTCATCGCGTTTTCTATGCCGCTGTTTTCTCGGTGATGTGCGTTAATATACGCTGAAGTTCTGTTGCTTCGCGTCAGCTTAGAGGTCGCATTAAACTGAGGCGAAGTAATGCTTCGGTCAAAAGAAAATAACACCAATTTCACTTCGGAAGTGGCGCATGTTTGACTGCAAACGCATTCTGATTTGTGGAGGTTTCATTTACATGAAGGAGAAACGGCCGCTGTTGCTGTGACGGCATTTGAGATTTGTTTACTATTTGCAGAGATGGTCACCCCCAGACTACGAAGAAATAAATTTAAGGAAAATGTCAGTACGTGAGCTTTCAAATAAGGTTTAAGAGAAAATTAAGTAATAATTACATCTGGTAAATCACCCGGGTTATCTGAAATGCGAGTGGCGTATAAATGGCAGCTGTCACACTGCACAGCAACATATGCGAATGCTCGAAAATATCACCAAACTGCAATGACGATAGCGTTGCATTAGATTTATAATAATAAACATTGGGATATCCTCCTAATCCCGTAGATTGCGACTCTACATCAGCAGAAGAAATAATTAGTTGGTTCTATTCTGGTCGTCTACTTGAGGAGTATTGTTGTTTTGCATATTAACGAGAGAGAAGTTAGATGATTCCGTTTTATTGACGATCCTCAGCGAGTGATCCCTAGAAATCTATAATATAGGTTCACGATTGCCGGGACAAGGCATCCACCAGATAAGAAAACTTATTTTGAAGTCAATGAAAATATTGATTTTCAAAAATCCTCTGTTCTAATTTTTCGAAATGAACAGTACACACTTCGAAGATATTTTGATTAATTTTCGGACTCACATTTTTTAATCGAAGCGATAGTTTAACCATATTTTAATAAACATTTCACAATGAATTTTGAAATCAACAAATATATATATATATATGTGTTACCGCTAAAGCTCGAAAGCCGTTAATGTGCACATTACCTAGCTAATCTGCAGATTAACTGATTTGCTCCGTTAACGTGCGGAATCAAAAGTTTTCCGCATTTTACCTAGGTAATGTGCACATTAACGGCTTCCGTATCGTTCAAAAGTTTGTTTCTCTCATTTCCTTTCCCTACTCCTTCCCCCCTCTCCCTCCACGTTTAGTTTGGTTTTTTAATAAGTAAATATAATTTTATCATATGTTTTGCAAATTCATTTCATTAATTGTAATAATATTTTAAACCTTTTGATTCTTTGTATTATAGTTTTTTAATTGATTGATGATTGATTCTCTCAACTAATTTGTTGATTGTTTGATTTTATTAACTTGATTCTTTAGATATCGAAAAATAAATAAATAACATTATGTTAATTTAAGCGTACAGAAACGTTGCTGTTGTTCCAGCAAAGATCTTATTTTCACTTTAACGAGTGCCTAGTAGGTAATGTGCAGATTACCTAGGTAATTTGAGAAATGAAACAATTTTCCGCACGTTAACGGATCACCGTAGTTAATCTGCACAATACCTAGATAATCTGCAGAATAACTGATTTCTGCACTTTAGCGGTAACATATATATATTGATAATAGAAAGGGGGGATGGTAAATCCCGTTTTATTTTATAGCCGGGTACGAAACTCGGATCGAAATCCATAGAGTTTCATGCCGGAAAAACTATCGGCGGGCCCAAGTCGAAATGATCACTTGGGTAGTACAACACCAGGGCAACTCCATGCAAAGGTGGAGCAAGCTCCATCACTAACTTTAATATTCTCTCATAATGTAAAACCCAGCTCTTAAGAGATGTATATTGTTTTACATTATGAGAAGAGGTTTTTAGCCTTTCGGCTTATTATCTTAGTATATATCTATATATGTGTGTGTTCATATTTTTTTATACTGACTGAAATCCGAGAATTAGACAAATTCTCGGATTTCAGTCAGTATAAAAAAATGAACATATCTTCATAACGAGTAAATACAACAGATTTTCACACACACACACACACACACACACACACACACACACACACACACACACACACACACACACACACACACACACACACACACACACACACACACACACACATAAACGTATCTTTAAAATCGGTGTCTCTTTAAAAGACGTATTTTAATTTGCCTTCACTTAATACGTAATTTGCCTTCAATCAGCTTTGTTTAGAGCCCTCAGGATTGAATCAGTTTTTAGCGTTCTGTTGCTGGTTAAATGTTGTGCTGTACTAAGAATTTTCACCCACGTGCTTATTTTTGGTAATTCGGTAATCATAGACCTTTTTATAGTTCTGAGTAAAACTTAACGGACATTATGTACATTTATCTACACATAAAGCAATATTGGAAGTGAAAGTGAATCATATCAACCAGCTACGCCGTCTTCAACTATATCTGCAGGAATCCTGTTGTTGCATAGGGTGTCCCGTAAACTCTATGTTGACATTAACCTTGTGGTAAATTCCGCATTCCACTTCCAATTAGGGTCAATGGAGAATTAGTGCTAAAACCGAAGCGACATTCTGCTTAATTTTAGAAATTGCGCAAGAAGGTTGTTGCTTTCCACCACTACAGATCACATAAGTTGTGTACTGTCTAGACTATGCTTTCTAGGGTGTCCCGTAAACTCTATGTTGGCATTATCTGTACAACGCAAAGATTACATAATCAATTCATCGTCATCATTTTATCAAAACGTAAGTTGA
The DNA here is from genome assembly GCF_054136105.1 of Typopeltis vanoorti. Taxonomy (NCBI): domain Eukaryota; kingdom Metazoa; phylum Arthropoda; class Arachnida; order Uropygi; family Thelyphonidae; genus Typopeltis; species Typopeltis vanoorti. Next base: position 112,564,581 of record NC_143561.1, on the reverse strand, counting down.
ATATCAGTACATCGTTTTTAATAAATTGAGTAGAAAACACGAAACAGTACGCTGTTAATGTGTTGACTACCTCAACATGATGGTTGCGATTCTGAGGACAGGAAATAACAGCAGAAGGAAGGCTCGTCTTGCCAGTATTGTTTATTTAAAAAAAAAAAAAAAAAACTTCTCATTTATTGTTCTGGCAAACGCTTTTTATGGGTTAAAAGATGCAGTAAAGATGGAAAGTGTGGTATTTTACGATCTCTTTAATGAGAAATAGTCCACAGCAAATATAGGTTTTATCTAAATAAAGTATTAGTAATAGTGAGACAAAAACAAAATCTACGGGGTTGGGGACGGAAAATCAGTTCGCAGAAAGAAATATCGAGTTCTCTGTTATGTCCACGGTTGTAACGATATTTAGTTAAACTATTTTTGAAAATCAGGAATCTTGGAAAGTATTTACCTACTTCTCTTCAACTAATGTTCTTCAAGGGTAGGAAAAACTTGGGTTCGAATTCAGAACATTATGCGAGGAACATTTATGCGGGATTTTGAACTGAAAGTGTGTGAGCCGGTGTCATACGGGGAACGGCAGAATTTTTCCTCATGTACTATTTCGTATACTAAGAAACCTTGTTAAAACATGGCAGTTAGCAGAATAGAACACTCTGGCCTCATGGCCTTAGCTGCTTCGTTTATGAATTCCAACCATCCAGCATCGACGTGAATATAAGCACTCGTCTTTGTTTATTTTCAAATTGCTAGTCAAAAGCGGAACCTGATTTTATCATCGCACGTGTTGTATTAAGCCAAACTCACTTTTATTGGATACAGAGATTCATTTTCAAACAAAGAATTATCTTCGCTTAATAACTTGCGCTTTGGTGAGGGACATGATTACTGGAAAATGTCATTTTCCATTAAATCGTTTAAATGTTCATTTTTATCCGTCATTACAGCACGATGTTTATATCCATCCATCCAATGATTAACAGAGAAAAAAAAAAGGGAAAAATCTGCATCGAATTAAATCAACACGTCATCTCGCGCGGCATGCAATGCATCTATAATGGAAGTAATAACAAACTAATCCAAAATGCTGTCAAAGATGGGTGACAAGTCATTCTGCTGTGTCTGTTCTCGTGAATAGGCCTTATTTGCGTTAAGATGAGACATCCGGAGAGAGTCTACAACTTTATGACACCGCTGACGATGTAGAACAAACAACGTTCTACAATCTAAATCTGTCTAACCGTCTCTTTGCGCAGCGTTTATCATAGAGGGGGAAATACTGAGTACACAACTCTCGACACGGACACATGTATTTCTAATTAGTCGTTTGGATGTTCCAGTGGATGCAAGTGGAACGCTCACGGCTGGTGCTCCTTGGGGCCTAATTACTGTCTCCGCCGAAACATGACACCGTTTCTCTCGCGAATGAACAGGAATATTCAATGACGTTCCTCACAAAGCAGCCCTTATCTTAGTTACATGAGCATCCGAGAATGTCGGGATGATCAAACATCACCATGACACTTATAGATGACTGCGCGCGAGGCTCTGGAAATAGGTATGTGACTGCACCGCCTTCTTCAAAAAGACTGAGGACGCGCGCTATCGACAGATAGCACGTCCTTCAAGCACGTCCAGCTACTGGTAGATAGTTCGACAGATGCGCTCAATAATATTAGCGCTTTCTGATTTTATTTTTAACGGATCTGTAGCGAATTTATTCTCAATTCCTGATAGGTAACCATAGCAACAAGGATAAGTCGACACCGTGGCAATAATTTTATTAAAAATGAAGAGACTGGAGCAATAATTTTCACTCGAGACGAAAAAAATAGAAAAGATGTTCCTGATAGGGTAGGTGTCGCCACGGTGTATAGAATCGGTGCGCAGGTTTCCCAAATTTGACCCCAGTTCCGACTTCACTCATTTGAGAATTCCATCACACTCATAAAATACTATTATAAACAGTCTTCCAATGATGTAATATTTCAAATATATAAATTATTTTCGCCGCAATGTTTAAAAACTGCATCATTCATTATCATTTAAAATATTTATGTTATTAAAATAATTATGCAGGCATTTTACTGCATTGATCACATAAATAATTATTCTTTGGCAGTTTAAAATTTTTGTGTTTGAAAAATCATGCTTTTGGGGTTAAAAGGACTTCAGTTAAAATAAACATAACAGTCAAGTTAAAAAGCGCAAAGAGAGCTGAATTATCTTAGCTTACATCTGAATAGAAAAACATTATCGTGATTTTTTATTTTTTATTGTATATTATTTAATTATATAATTATTTTTCAAAAATTTGTAATTTTAAAATTCTTTGCAATATATTTGAAAAGCTTTATCAGTTTTTAATTTTAGCACAAATCCTATAACACACCAGAATATATAACTAATACATTTAATACATTTATTTAAGTTCCTAATGAGAAATATTATATATATGGTGGCATGATTAATACCCTTGGAGGGTAATGGATGGCAATGCTGTAGTCAGTGAAGTTCTAACTGAGGCTCGGCTATTGCTGTTACCCTCTTGCCATGATCAGAGTTTTAATTTAATAGCTCAATAACACCTTATCCCTACACTGTCCTGTACAGATAACGGGGAAAATGAAAAGCATTCTTGCTTCGCTCTTTAAGCCAGTCGTCCTTATATAAGGATAAGAGATATTATTGTTGGGATACAGTGGAGAAAGTCCTTTTTAGGATTTCCAGGGTAACAAGTGGCAATGCTGTAGCCAACGAAGTTTTAAATTGCCGTTACCCAGCCATGACTAGAGCTTTTTAGCTCAATAACACCCCATCCAGATTTTCTTCGTTCAGATGACCGGATAAAGAGTCAAGGACTCAGTCCATCGCCCAGTTCTTAAAGAACTATAAGAGACATTATTTTAGGACTATTTTAGGAATAAAAAAAAAAAAAAAAAAAAGATGAGTCCTTTTTAGGACTTCCAGGGTAACAAGTGGCAATGCTGTAGCCAGTGAAGTTTTAACTAAGGCTCGGCTATGGCTGTTACCCTCTTGCCATGATCAGAGCTTTATAGCTCAATAACACCTTATCCTTACACTGTCCTCTACAGACAACAGTGAATATGTAAAGCAATCTTGCTTCGCCCCTTTAAGCCAGTCGTTATAAGGAGAGAGACATGAGAAGTTGACAATAGATGATTCTTGCTGTTCTTTTGGCTCATTTTTTTTGACCATATCATATATTCGTATATAAAATTACGCAACAAACGATTCTAATTCCATTGTGCAAACACAATCTGTTTGCTGGCTGGAGGCTATTTGAAGTGACTTTGAAAATTACTGTTTTGGCATCTAGACGAGGGTTTCTAATTCCTCACGACATTATGATATTAATCTGCGCTCTGTGTACGCCGAATTATTATAAAAAAAGTCCAGGCGGTCTTTTGCTACGTACGTTCATTGGAATTTTTTTGAGATGAATTTCACATTACTTTTAGACGATATTTTGAACATCTGATATATTCCATTAAACGCAATGCTCAGATGCGGTAAAAACGATTTCGAAAGGTCCATTCTTGTTTTTCAAATGAATCCACGAACACGCTGGCTTCTCTGAATAATGCATTAAGTGAGTGTCTCCAATTTGCTATTTACTGTCGGAACAATTTTCTGTTTCCCAAGTAGTTTACGATTTCGACAATGTTAATGTGTATCTGATTGCAGCTATTAAACTCGCCCTGCATTTACTGAAATAAAAACGATCCCCAAATCTTTCTGTTAATATCTCTTGCACGACGTAAAGTATCATGTAAATCATCACGTGATACTTGAAAAAGTTTCTTTCTTTCTTCTTCTTTGTTTCTAAAATAAAAATGTACAGAAAACAAAGTTTTACTCTTTTGTAAAAACTTGACGAATAACAAAGTCAATCTCTCGCCAATCTTTTTCCCTTATATATCGAACGCTAACGAACAAAACCTTTGAGTCCTCTTTAAACACTAATTAGACGGGTGTATTGCGGCTGACGGAACGGTTTCGTAATTTCAAGTTGCGCGTAAAAACAATGAACTGCATTTCCGGCGGCCACAGGACTTTCTTTTACTGGCGGTCAAGGAAGGAGATGAACAAAGAAAGCTCAGGTGGACACCGCAAATTGCGCAAAACCCACTTCCGCCCCACGGACATGCAGTGTGGGGAGCGATCAATGTCCCTCCCATTCAGGAGCACACTGTGAATGAGGAGGGGAGGGGAGGGGGGAAGAAAGTTGCGCCGTCGGACGAGGCTTTGTTCTAGTTGCGATACAAACCACACAAAGGAGGAGTCCGACCTATGTTACACTGGCGAAGGACGGACAGACTCGGCAGCATACTTTGCCGAAGTGTTTTCTGCAAATCAGAGGGGCTTAACTATTAGTGGATCTGGAGGTTGAACACCCGAGTAATAGGGCTGATATTCTGTTTACGGCGGTCTACGGAATTCCTTATTAGCAGCCACAGTCCGTTAGCCAGCAAATGTACGACTCCCCGAAACATTGATTATCCGATTAGTCGGTAACTAAATCCTGATGAAAGCCTAAGGAACAAGCAGAAGCCAAAATTCGACCTCTTTAAGTGCAGTGGTACTTCGATTATCAGGGTTAGACGTAAGGTAATTTCGTTTCGATGAACAAATGTATATCTACAGGGTGTTTATAATGCCCTCGCCTTGTGTAGATTGAGTTTTTAGTAACTTCACATTCATATAAAATATAAACCATCTGCATAAATGCAATGGGCAGGGAATTTATTCAAGATTTAGTTGTAAGGACGTTAGCTATTAACATATTCACTATCGTTCTGGATACAAATCACAGCAGCTGTGTTTGTGTTATGTCACTGATCACATTTCTAATTCTAATGCAAATATTGTTTACAGAACAAGGCCTTCTTCAATAAACTTCAGTCTGAATATATATCTACAGGACCAAACGCTATTGGTGACGAGAAAGCTGGGAATCTTCTTCAACTCCATTTAGCGAATTAGCTAGGTATGTTGACGTGGTGGGCTGGAGTAGTTACCGTGTCCGCTCTTCAATCGAATCCCCATGGACATAGGTGTTTGTGATTATCTTTAGGTGGGAGATAAATTCCATTGTCCGATGCAAACCATTGCTCTGCTTACTGGAGACCTGAAGTGGCTTGAAAAAGTGTTCGAGCACTTTTTCGTGTTTGTCTCTAAAGTAAGTTTACCGGATTCTATAAATATTAAATACAAAGATATATAAAATTAACCAAAATAGAAAAAACCATTAGCCCATCTACGATACTATAGATTTACAAATCTTTAGGCAGGAGCTACGTCAACAAAAATCTGTTGATGTTTCCATAGGAAAGATTTCCCTTTCTTTAAGTGTTGAAAAATAGAAAAAAGTGAGTGATTATTCTGTCTTCTTACCATCTCATTTGAGCTACTGTGGAGGAATTCCTAATGAACAGTAAAGCAATTAACATCGGCACTAAATCTGCCACTAGGGAGCAATACTGGCACTCCATCAGCATCTCTTATGAACTGTGAATCGAGTCATTCACGGTTTTTATAATCGGCTTTAGGTTCTTGGCTTCATTCTGCAAGCGAAAGGAAACTCGACTCTGGTGATTGAATTTGAATGTAAATAAATGCCAGGAAGTACCGGACATGAAATTAAGGTCACACGAGGACGGCTAATGTGCTGAATTATAAAAATATGTTGAGGGAAATGGGCTCAATCGACGTATTGTACGATATTCGTTTTAGATGGTTTATAAACAAAATGACAAACGTTTGTACCTCATCTGAATCTTTAAATTTAAACAAGAATCTTAATTCTGTAATTGGTATAGTAGACAGATAGATAGATAGATAGAGAGAGAGAGAGAGAGAGAGAGAGAGAAGGAAAAAGACTGGCAACAGAAATAAAGTGTACGTTGAATGGATCACTTTTCAATTGCTATTAAGGAGAATTAAAGCAATCGTAGAATAATTCTTAAGAAAATCAAAGAAACGCGCAGCATTTCTTTGAAAAACGCCTTCTTAATTGAGAGAGAGAAAAAAAGGCTGAAAGGGGGGGGGGGTGTTGAAACGCTGTAAATTACATCGCTAAGCGTATTGAAATAAATGTGCAGATCTTATATTTTGAGGAAAGAATTTAAAGAGATTACGCTCGAGTTCATAATGCGTTGTCATCGTGGAAAGATGGCGGGAGTGAAAGGAGATAACGCAGGATAAGGAATGGGCCGTAATTGATTCCTAGAATGTTATGTAAGCCTTCGCCGTCAAGTAGAGAATCTCCGGCTGACAGAAGATGAAAAATGACCTCCTTTAATTGGTCGAATCAGATGCGTAGATTGAATTGAGGAAATGTGTCACCTCGGACAAATCGCGTTCGCCTTTAATTCCGGACATCTTAATGCCCGTGTTTGCGTTTGCCTCAGACTGCGAATTTATTTTTAGAACTCACTTAACAAGGCATGGAAAAAGTTGCTCCAGACGTTTTTGTTTTGTTACCGCATTTTTATGATTACGTTTACGGAAGGAAGCCATTTTTCCGTACTGCTTACGCGATTCTCCAAAAGTTGCCTTCAGTGATCTTCAAGGAAGTTCCTTCTTAAACTCAGAAATGACTTTCGCCAAATTTTTTAAATAAACGAAAAAGGAAAAAAAAAGAAACTATTCTAGACTCCATCTAGTATCCTTTCGTGTCCTTTCTTTCATTGTCTTCAGGCGAAATGTAAGAAAAGAGAGAGAGACGTTCATTTTCAGCCGGAGTGAGCCGTCAAGGGTCGCACAATAAAGGCAAAGCCCGGTATATCCCCATATATTTGAATCCTGTTTCTTTGCGGCCTCGCTACGGTTCGGTATGCAGTTGAAATAGCAACATCCATCTTTAAACACGGCCTGACACTGTTTATAATATTTTATGGTTTCTTTTCGTATTCCACCTAAGGGTGGTGTACGAGAACGTGCTGTATTGCTAATGCCCTGACGGAAACAGAACCGCTCATCTGTGGCTTTCGTTGTGTTTGTGTGCGTCTCTGTGTTATCCCGTCTGCCTACGTTGGACGATGGGTAGACAGCGTCACGGGATTTGATCTATAGTGTTGTGCTAGCGCAGGTAATTCTTTTCGCCCTTGTATGCCCTCGCGTTGCTCGCTTTATTTTCTTTTTTTTTGCGGCCAGGTGAGACAGTAAACAGCAGTGAAATGGGAAGAACTTCCCCAGATCATAATCTTCACGAAAGACCTTGGCACAGCGTGAGAAGATGAGCCGCGTTTAATACGGACTTCTTTGGTTTTAACTTTAAAATTTATGAATGTGACATCGGAATCCAAACCGAGATAAAAGTGGCTTTTGTCTTACGGCAAGATCACAACTGCATTTTTAAAGTTTAATAAAATGTTATTTATTGCTTGAGTACGACAAGCTTGAATTATATATCTGCAGCTCTTTAGCTGTCAAGCGACAGATGGAAAGAGTCGGAGCAAAAATAAAAAGACTTTAAAAAAATAACTGAATAAAGACAAACACGAAAGTGGATCCGAACAGAAAGAATGGGTTAGCTTCTAGGCAAGTCGCCAATGCAAATTAGCGAAATTATGACAAACAGAAAGCTGGCAAAGGGAAAACATAAAAATACGATAAATGAGAGTAGAAACATTGAAGACAAATGGAATTAGATCTGTGTGTTTCTTCTTTTTATAGTTTTCCGTCTAAGTACAGTATGTTTAAATTTCTTGTTACCAAATTTCGTAATCTTAGAAATAACAACGGAATTAATAAGACCAATGGACATCATATTTTCAAATGTAGAAAGAGGAAACACTTAAATAAAACAACAAAAAATCTCTGCAACGACCATTTTTCATAGCATTACGACTTGCAACAACGGTGACCTGCGTGTCTTAGTCAACTTCCATGACGTAGTCTGAACAAGAAACTCTTATGAGCTCGTTGCTGGTCGCTGACTACAGGAGCTTCTTTTAGGGGATTTTTTTGTTTCAGCTGATTCAATAATTTATTGGGCTTTGAAGTGAGGTTGTCCGCACCGAAAAGACACTGGATTTTAATACTGTAGTGCAGCAAAATACACAGTAGAACGCATAAAATTAAATATTAGTTAGGATTAGGAACATGGTCTCCGAGCTGCGAAAATGCACTCCACCTTGGTGATGGTGATAGATGGAGTTGGCTGCACACCGATTTCCAAAAATTCAAGACTAAAAGAGTTAACCTGTTTAGTTATGAAAAACCGCAAAAGGATTTTGAAAATTCAAGGAAGAACTCTATTGATAATTTTGTTCTTCGATGAATTAACTTTTTCTCTTTTTTATCTTTAAATACAGAAGAGAAACTTTATTTATTGCTTTTAAACAAACTATTAAACCCAAATAATAATCTGGATTTTCGGGTCCTTTTTAAATTTTTCTATATTAATTGAAAAATATAAATTTAAAATTTATTATAGTTACAATAATTTTAGGAAAATGTCTACTTTTTGCACAACCGAACAGAAAATGATTATTTTCCATAGCCGAATTCGTTTTCACGGCCGACCGTACTTTGTTTTTCTTTATTGTATGAATCCTATTCATAAACATGCCAAACTTATCACATCCTTAATATCCGGGTGATTGAGGATGACGTAGAGACCAAGCATGCCTCCAGTAATCGGAATAGGAGTGACGGTATCCATCCGGTAATGAAAATCATCTTGCACCTAAATACATTCACAGGCCAAACCCGTGTTGTAAATGCGATTTGAACCTCACTGTTTACGTTGGAGAACGTAATGATATCCATCCTATGAACCCAGTTTGAGACATCCCCCCCCCCCCCTAAGGACCTCAAGATCACAACGAACTTATATTTGAGCAAAAATAACTGGGCACATTTTTTTTTCTGGGATTTGTACTCTCACTTGGAGTTCTCCTAATTATTTAAGCAATTTGAAGACTCCTTTGTTTACCACGGATACAAAAGAAATACAATTAGAAGACTCACTGAAGAAGTTCTACTGGAATAATAAAGAAATTTCTGTTTACCATGTTTTGCTAACATCATCATCATACGTTATACTTTGCGGACCTCCTTAAAACAAACTTCAACATTTGTTCCACAAATATAACTTTGCAACTGTTTTCAGCCTCTGAAAATTTTCTTTGTTCTTCCTATTAAAGTTCGATACGATTATAGAGGTCGGCATTCTTTCTTTTGGATAAACTCGACGAACAGAACGGCTTAGAACCGAAGAAAATATAAACATTACTTTACATTGTCAGTAAGAAAATCCGGGACTTCGTGTACATTCGATGGCTATCAAATGTTTTACAAAGAATAGTTTTAGTTGACTTTTATATGAAGACATCGCCCACATCAGCCTATCGTGCACTATACCACATCATCTGTTCTATGCCCTTAACTGGTATTATGCAGTTATCACTGAAGAAGTCTTTTACATCCAGGATAAACTACTCGATCATTAATTTATATTAACAACTTCTGCATAATTCTACTTTGTTTAATGTATTATTTCTCTGACAACAACTTCCCATATTTTAATGCGTTATTTTTGCAGGCATTGGCTATAATTTCCACTTCAGCTGCTATCTCATTATCAAGTTCCCTAATGGCAGTCCCTCAAGATGCGTATTGGATCGTAAACATTACTTTACAGTAAGAAGTGTACGCATTTTGTTCATTACAGTTACATAATTGGCCGAGTATAGTAATTGACTAATTTTCCAAGCAGCTGATGAATCTCCGGGGACTTAGGAGGATTTTGAAAGTGAACATGAAATATTTTACCTCGCTCTACTCCAGCCACAATTAAATAAACGCTGACGACATAATCTTTCCGCAACTACTCCACCCCATTCAGCCAAGATTAGAATGGCGAAGGTGATCGCCAACAACTATTCGAAATGACGCACTGGGAAATTTTACACGGGCAGCTTCCATTAATTATTCCCGGACAGATGCTTTCGTCCTTTGTTTCTTTGGATATTAAATACTTAGAGAAGTAATGAGCTCCATTTTTCATTCTGGTGGCACCACATACATCCAAATTCCATCGAGAAGTGTCATAAATTTTCTCTGCCGGTGCGTAATGTTTCCTCCACGTCTACAGAACACCTACAAGGGTTTAATTCTCTTCTAATGGCAGAGGTGTCAAATAGAACTTAGTAGCACAATCGAAAGAGAAACATGAAAAATGTGTGCTCGTTTTCGCGATGCAATTTCTTAATCTGCTCCTAAACGTCATTATTCTTCATTTCTGGTCCAAAAAGAAAATCTTTTTCTTCGGCTGATAATTGCTTTTTTTTTTTCTTTCTTCCTTGGATATTCCACCCGCTCGTTTTTTCTTTCGTTCATTATTTTCGTTACATGTCGAACTTTTCACACAAAGAGCACTCAAGAAAAGACAAATTCACCCGAGGACAACAATGTTTCAACTCAAAAGTTGAAGAAGAATCGTCTTGGCTACTCTAAGGAATGGTTTTTGTATCTTTGTGCTTTACATGGCGCTGAGAGTGGCGAAAGAAGGAACATTATTTGGTTCTTTGTTTTTGCACATTCTAAAATGCAGAGTGGGGCTTCCTTTTATATCAAATGATCAATTTGTACAAAGCATTCACAATATTATTTTGGCTATTTAAGGAACGTTTTTATTGCCTGCGTAACAGAGAGAAAAGTGCTACCGAAGATATGTATGTAAAAGGCATTTAACCTTTGCAGTTTTTGTGAAGTCCGTCGTCGTTTCAATTTCCAGACAACTCGAGCTGTTGTTTGGGAATATCGTTGTTCGATAAACGTAACGAGAAGAAATACTCCCGATTGCTCTGAGAGTTCACTTCCGGAGGTGACGTCAGTAAAGTGATGTTAACGCCAAGGGAAATATCGCCGACCCTTCGAATTCTCTCTACGCATAAATTTCATTGCTTGCACGAATACGCAAGCAAAATCTTTTGATATCGTGATAATTTGATCTGCTCATAATTCGCAGTTTTGATAGGAATTTTGACATCTAGTTGTTGCGCCATCTCTAAACGGAGGGTTTCTGGCCTATTTCCGAGATATCAGGGATCCGAAAAATGGCTCTTCTCACCTTAGTTGCCTTACTACTAGTCCTGATTATTTCAATACATCCTCATAGTAGAGAGAGAGAGAGAATTACCCTTCTGACTGAAGCAATTAACAAACATAAATATTTATACCATCTGCCCTATAGTTGGTTTACTAAGCCGTGTGCAAAATTCAATCCTCGTTATCAGCTTTACTTGCATTCTAAACACATTTCTACTAAACTGAAACAAAACATCAGTAATGTAAAATATTTCGTTCTTTATTGAAGAAATATATTTTCCTTCTGCGTGTAAGATATTCCTCTTTTCAAATGTGGACCGGGAAGATTAAAAGACGCGTATTTCAATAACTTAATCAAAAAAGATCAAAGGAAACTAGTAATGTATTCCAAACAAAGTTATATCATAAAGATAATGATTTTGTCTCGTCAGGTCTTTCTTCGCATACGTTAAACGACTTGCAACGTTGTTTTTTTCTTTCTTTAATTAAAAAGGTCCAGTAATACAGAGCGGATGGGTTATTTAATCTCAGAGCAGTTTTTTCCTTTAATGATAAAGCACTTTAAAGGGGTGCGTACCTGTTTTATTTAATGCACATTTGAAGGGGGGAAAGGAAACTGAGCAGTACTATACGGTATGTTGTAGAATTTTATTTTTCGTGAATAGTAATGAAATAATGGGCACGGTATAAGCATCATTTGTGTTCTTCTGAATATGTCTAACACTTTTTCCTCCTACTCGAAATAGATTGACTATTTGCACGGTGTATTTGAAGTAAACATGTACGAGGTCTACTGTATAAATCTTAAACTAACATCGCTACTTGATTGTCGTGAAGAATTTTAAGAATTACAACATAAAATCGTGCTTCCTTTGCGTATATAGGTATAAATTCCTTTCTTCAGGTAGAGAATTCGATTACAAGACGTTTTTTCGTTGTATTGAGTTAAGAGTCGAATCCTATCCAAGTCGAGAATCTTTAAAACGGAATTTCAAACAAACGTGAGTTAGTCTCAACGCTCGAAGGTTTTCCCTATGAGACTCGTTTTCCCAAGGTTCCGGAGAAAACATGGAAACTCGTCCTCCCGCCCCCGTTAAACTGACAAATGTAACAAAGGGGCATACTTTGGAGAGTTATGATAGGGCGGTCAGTCAATGATGCATAATCTCATTACACAGATAAGGTTTAAGAAGAAGCCAACTTTAAAAAAGCCAAATTATTTGGCTGTAGCAAGCCATATGTATTATTATCCAAATTAATTACGATTAATAAACCGAAAATTAATTCGAAGACTTGCAGAAATTGAACCATCGAACCAAAGGAATGAAACTCCTTTTTTTTATTTTAAATTTTAGCAAATAGAGCTTTTTTGCATCCAAAACGATGCGTAGAATACGAGAAACTATGCAATAATGATCTCCAGCTATGGTAGTTTCCTGTCTTCGTTACACCTGGAAATTTCAAAAAATATCGTGAAGTCTTCAAAATCTTCATAGCTATAGTTAGAGGGCTAGCTTTAGCCACGGTGGCAATTGTAGATGTGCAGAAGCTTGCTCAATGACATGAATGCCATCGATTGCTATAACCACAAAGGAAAACCCACAATTGTTACGAACAAAATTAGGACCAAGACTTAAATATCAACACCAGAAAACTGAACGAGAACCAGAATATTCTTGGTGAGTATTATTTTATTTACTATTTTACAGCCACGAAACAAACTTAGATTGGATTAGGGGTTCCCAACCCTATGCCCGCGGGCACCATGGCGCCCGTTGACCAATTTGTGTGTACTCGCCGCTGTTCAACCGTGTGCCGTATAGTTTGAAATAATCACGCAACAATTCATGGCTTGCTATATGACGCATGCGTTAATGACACATGACGAGTATTAAACGCATACAATGCAAAGTAGACGCGCATTCGAAGTTGTTCATTCCAGTTTAAGAACTAAAATATCATCATATTCTCCTAATTATGAAGAACTGGCCAATGAAATGCAATGCCAAAGATCACACTAACTTACGTATATATATTTAAATGTTTACTTTTAAATATATATATTTAAATATATATAATATTTATTTAAATATATATAATATTTATTTAAATATATATAAGTATGTTTACTATAATGTAAACTTTTAAGTAATAAAACATTTGATTATAATGTAAACTTTGTATGTATTCATTTAACAAAAGAATTCATTGAAAAAAATAGATGGTGCCCGTCGCCCAATCGGTATTTTAGAATGTGCTCTAGGAAACAAAAAGGTTGGGAACCCCTGGATTGGATAAACGTACCTTCAGTTCAAAAATTCTTGTAAGGATTCCTTGAGTCTCTGACTAGATTTAAACGAAATATGGCGTGGTGATCGATTATGAGGAGCGCTACGGAGCCGCTCCTCATAATCGAGAAGTGCTTCCATAGAAAATGTAAAGAAAAAAAGAGTAAATTTAAGATAAAAATTTAAAAGACTGCACATGAAAAAACTGTGGAAGAGAAATGCATTGATAGCGTTTGGATACCAGATCAGTGGCACACTCAAGATTTAATCTTGGGGGGACCGAGTTCAGTAGACGACTTGAGAATAGACAATGCACATTGACTGAGCATCTGCAGTGATCGCCAATACATGATACCCGTGATCTCCTCTGGCGTGGCTCGGGCAAACGAAGTAGGGCTCGCTCCGCCCGAGCACTACTTCGTTCACCTTGCGTTCACAGCGGCCGTGATTCCCGAGAGCTACAGGGTATTCCCACCTTATGTGGCCGCTAATTCATAAGTAGTATAGAAATAGAAGACACGACACAACATAAATAAAAAAATGGATTTTAATTAGGAAAAGATTTTTGGAAAAATCTTTTAGTGTTTCTAAAAGTGTTTCTTTTAGTGATTCTAGTGTTTTTTTTTTTTTGTTTTGTTTTGCTTTCTTCCTTCTTCTTTTGGGGTGGCCATCCCCCCCCCTACCCCGGGTAAGTTCCAAATGCACGCAAAGAATATACAGGCATTGTTGTTGTTATAGCAATAATTTGTAGGTCAGTTAATCCTTCTTCATTTTCTGAGATGTAAACTGTTTGAATCTCTCTCTGGGAAGACAAAGTGGGTGCTCTGTTGCTGATCACTTTGGGTTCGTTACAAATGTGTTTTGCCTCTGCTTTTTTTCATTACTGAGAGTACCATTTTGTCTAAAACGGCTTTATTGTCATCTCCTCTTGCTTTTATTGTAGTTAATCTTTCTTTATCCATTCTTCTCTCCTATTTATCCTCGTATAAAGTAATTTTATATAATCAGGTACATGGCAGTCACTTGTTCTTGTTATAGATACGTCAACTGCCGAAACAAAGTACTTAAGGATTGGGTTGTCTTCTGCAAGTTCCCCCAAACGAAAGCGCCTACTTACAACGCTCCCGTCTGAACACATAAGTGTATCCCAAGGCGGCAATCCCTACTAGGTTGATAGATCATCTGTCTGTTGTTACTGACTGGAAGGGAAGGATACAATGACAGGAAACCATCCCTCTGTATCTGTCCGTTTGTCGCCCACATGCATCGCCAAGGAAACTGGAGTGATTAATTACCGTGCGGTTAATTCGCTATCTCGCAACCAGCTCTGTACGATTAGTTTCGGATAACAGAGTTAAAGTGCGATTAGAAAATCTGTTAGCTCCGCAAGCAGCCTTCTGCACAAGGAGACGTACATAAATCATGAATTGTTCTCGGACTTATTGAATAACTCCTTGCAGAGATTTTTATGCGAAAACTGTTCCCAACAAATGTTTCTCTGCAACTTTTTTCAGCCCCAACAACTGTCTTCAGATGAAGAGTTTCTGCGTCTCAATATTCTCTTTTGTGCTGTTAAACTGCAGAACTAAAAGCGATTTTTCTTGGGAACAGTAAGTTTGTAATGAGTTCACTCAGTTTCGTACATTACTCAGTTTTTCTCTCACTTTCGCGATTTTGCGTTACATTTCTAAAGATCTAACTTCCTTTAACTTTTATTTTTATATTTGACTGCTTCGCTATTGCGATCAGCTGTAACACGAGTTGTAATGTGATGCTAAGGAGTCTTGGAAACCGACGTATCCAAATACTGTGCTATTGTATCACGTAGTGTTGTTCTCACTTCCATATTTCTTTATGAAAGGCGCAGGACAAAGAACGTAACCCTTTTGACATCCACCCTGATCACTAAAAATTGATGGTTCTTTCTTGCTGTTTCGTTGAAAACATTTCCAGAATTTTTTTAGATATTTGTACCTTCAAAATACTTGAATGTAAAAAAAATAATAATCATTCTTCATAGAGCTTTGAAGTGAACGGCATTTCATGACATGTGACCTGTGTACTACGAGCATTGAATGTAATTCTGCAACGCTTTCAAACAGAAATGTTAGACATTCGAATACACATCTGACGTCATTCTGTGAACAGCGAAAAGCCGGCATTTATGTTTATGATATTGGAGAACTTTCTGCTTTTTTATTTAATTTTTAACTAAGGGTCGATGTTTCTCTCAAGCCACGCATATCACAAAGAAAAAAAGCGAACGATTTTCCTGTTATGCCACGTGCGTTCTTGGTAAGGGGGAATAGTGAGACATTATATGAGCACTTATTAACTCCCCCCCCCACCCTCCCCCAGTGATAACTCCGGCTTAAATTCTCTCTAATGCATTGTTCCCCCTGTGGGTCCGAATTGAACTTTTCTGGGCGTCATTCCACCAGTTTTCTCGAGTTGATGATCTGCGGGCCAGGCAGACAAGAGAGGTTTACTTTGTGTTAAAGAGTTTCGCTAACTCCATCTGGAGGAATAAAAAGGCGTTAAAAGATTTATTTATTGCCTTCATATTTATTTTTAACATAATTCATTTGCTTGCATCTTAACAATGAATTATTTTTAGCAAGTGATCTTTCCTAATAGTTGTCGTGAGTCTTGGAGCAGTTTCTTAAACCGTGTGATGATTTGCTGAAGAATTCATTTTTGAATTTATTTGTTGCAATTGGAAGAGGATAACAGTTACAGATACTATGAGCTTCCTCTGCCACTTCATTTTTGGGCTGGATTTTACTTAGGGGTGTTGACTGAATATCAAAATGACGTAATTGTATCGTGCGGTTTTGTTCCGACTATGAAGACATAACTTCGATACCACGATTTAGGCCACGTTGGTTTTGAGTTATTGTTCGATTTAAAGAATCTGTGTTTATGAAATTCTCGAACGTTGTAAAATTTAGCAAATGGATGGCTTTTGTATCTTATCATGGTGGGGGGGGGGGGGCTTCAAGTACTCTTCTCAGTCCAGCGCATGAGTTAACATTGTCGCGAACATGGATGGATAATTCACTGGCGATGGTATTGTCCTAAGTGTCGATGTGTGTGTGTGTGCAACAGCAATCACGTTATAAATAATTTAGGTCTGCCGCTTTCAAGGACATTTCTTTTTTCTTTCAAGTTCCTAGTTTCGCCTGCGTTAAGACTTGGGTTCAGTTTCATACTCTGAATGCCTCCACTTGCCTTTGAGAAGAGAGAGAGAGCGAGAGAGCGTAGGGGAATTATCAAGGAGAGGATTATCTAGCTTCTCACATCGGTCTTTAGCTGCCTAGTCAAAGCCTCTCAAAGAATTCTTCTAATAGGGCACTAAAATCGCAAAGTATCCTCAGCCCCTCTCATTTCTACTAATTTCGGAAGAGTATCTCAACAGTCAGTAGGATGGTCTTGAGCCAACGTAGCTCAGTCGGTATAGACGAAGTCCTCTGGTCGGAAAGACCAGGGTTCGATTCCCGTCCCGACCGTGAGGATCCTTTATCTGGTCTCTTTCGGCTAAAGGCGAGTTAACCGGTCTCATACGGAGGTAGGATTTTTTTTCACTCGGAAACTCAGGTTTTTCGTCCCTCAGAACGGGCAAACCGGCCCGTGAACACACACGGATTTACAATCATAAAATACATACTTAATCCTTCACTAGAAGAGCTCAACCAGTCTTAAGGGACGGTCGAGGAACGGGGGAGGGAGACCCCACACGAATAAATAAATAAATGGTGGTCTTAAGTGCTACCAGTGCGAGAGTTCTTCATCACAGATAACCGATTTATACAAGAAAGCAATTCATAACTTATACTTCTTCGTTGATATTCGAATAAGTTTAATTATTAAAGTTCGTTTTCTTTCTGATTTTGGGTGTATACGTCTGAAAATATCACGTGTCTTTTTTCAAGTGCCTCTTAGATAAGTTCATCCAAGAAAATAAATTTAATTGTGAGTATTTGAATATTCATATTTTTAGCTCGTTTACAATACACGCTCGACCTTCTCATTTTGTAGATCTTTTTATGAAATGTGTTGAATTAAAAAAACACAATAAACGGCATATAATGGCACATTTAAACTTCAATCCCAACAGTCCTTTCTGTTCGTTACAACCATCGAAAAGAACTTTTTCAGCCATAAATTATTCCATTCTCTCTTTTTATTCATTCTACAAACATAATAATCACCGTAATTCTCCACAAACATCGAAAAGAATTTATTTTTTTAACGTTTTATTTGAGAATTTACCGTCGTTACTACAGATAACTTGATTGGTCCAAGAAACTGAAGACCATTATTATTATTTAAATTTGCGTGCGATGTAATCGGATTCATTACTCGTGCCAAAGGCTCGTGTCCATTGTACTTTTATTTGTTATTCGTTTGCAAGTTTTAAAGCTTTTCATTCTCCAATAATGGAAAGGAATGCGCGCCGAAAATGAAGACAAAATAGCGACACATCAAACAAAAGAGTTCTGAATGTGCTGATTGCTCCTAATGATCTCCAAACATCATCTGCAAAGTAATTTGTCACATTTTCTTATTAAATAGTCACTCCAGGAGCGACGATGATTATTTAACCTCTCACTTCGTTATTGTCACTAGTAATTAATACATACCAGGTTCTCTTTGTGATTTAGCTTCTCACCGAGAAAGACTCTCTCTCTCTCTCTCTCTCTCTCTCTCTCTCTCTCTCTCTCTCTTGTAAAGTGAGAATCATTAATAAAATTGTCGCCTGCAATCAGCAGAAAGATCTTGCTTTCACGGTCCCCATCTGTTACAAACCCCATGTAAAGCAGCCAGGCCGCATTAGATTACGGCTATTGATTGGAGGAGGAGGAGGATGAAATGTTGTTAACGTCTTCCGTCCCTTATAGGTACGCACTACAGGAGGTTTTGCGATTGTGCTGAGTTGGCGTTTCAGGATATGTCTCAAGTTAAACAGGACAAACTTGGCGTCTTGTAGCGCAGCTTGTCCTTTAAGACAACGTTCCGCTTTAAGGTCATTTCCTGTAATATTTTGGGAAACATAAAATTATCAATTCGTATCCATCGTTAGTTAATGCGGCGTCTTCTAGACAATGATTCGGAAAACATCTTTTAGGGTATTGCTTGAATCAAATGCGAATTATATTGTGCTAAAGCGGCCATTAAATTGTTAATTCTTATTTATTAATAATAATGATAATTAGCTGTTCGTAATTACAAATACATTAATTATAACTCTAGTTATAAATAATAACAACTAAACCAATAAAACAACTCTACACCTTCTGTCCAAAACGAAACCGAACTTTTCGAAAATAAAAGAAACTAGTGGCGCCACCTGTTGTATCTTTTTTTTTGTTATCGAAACCTCCATTAGTGTTATATCAACTGTTTATGACATCTGTTTCATTAGAAGCTGAGTTATAGTGCCAAGTGTGACAGTGTGTTTTGACGAACGGTCGGAAAATGAGTTTCAAACAGAGAGCTGCGATTGACTTTTGTGTTAAACTTGGTAAAAGTTTTACCGAAACGCATCAAACGCTTCAAAAAGCATAAGGTGATGAATGCTAATCCCTTACTCAAGTTTACGAGCGGTTTAAGCGATTTCAAAGTGGTCGTGAGATGCTTGAGGACGACGAAAAGCCGGGCCGTCCAAAAACTGGACTGAGCGAAGTTAACATCCAAAAAGTGCATGATGTGATTTCGTCAAAGAAAACCCGAAATCGTCCGTGAGATCGAATCAAGATGAATTGGGGATTCCAAAATCAACTGTGTGCAACATTTTGACCCAGAGTTTGGCCTTCGTAAATTGAATTCGCGATTTGTTCCCCACAAGTTGACCGATGACCAAAAAATATATCGAATTGAACACTGCAAGGACCTCATTAAAACCGCTAGTAAGGACTCAAACTTCCTTGAAACGATCGTTACTGGTGACAAAACGTGGTGTTTTGAGTATGAGCCCGAAACGAAGCGCCAGAGTGCTGAGTGGAGACCACCAGAAGAGGGGCATCCGAAAAAAAGTCGCTTGGAGAAGTCAAAAGTAAAGACAATGCTGATTTGTTTCTACGATTCCAAGGGCATTATCCACAAGGAATTCGTTCCGCCTGGCCAAAAGGTCAATTGTTAGTTTTATCTCGAAGTTTTGAAGCGATTGATAGCGAGAATTCGTCGCTTACGGTATAAATATCGTGACAACCAACCGTTCGTCAAAACACATTGTCACTCTTGGCGCTATAACTCGGCTTCTAATGAACCAAATGTCATAAGCAGTTGATACAACACTTATGAAGTTGCCGCTTTCGACAACGAAAAGATACAACAGGTGGCGCCACTAGTTTCTTCTATTTTCTAAAAGATCGGTTTCTTTTTGGACAGAGGGTGTATTACATATTTTGTTAAATTTTTACATCTGGTTTAGTTGTTTTAGTAGAATGAACCCTCACTTCTTGGATCATAAACAACATAAGAGACGAACTTTTGTCCAAATTCGTTCGAAACACGACGTGTAGAGGTGTCTGGGAGAAAACATGACCTACTCCTATTCTCCGTTCATTTTAGTTCAATTTAACGAAATTTCTCAAGGGTCTTTAAAAAAAAAAAAAAAGAAACAGCCGCGTTCCAGATGTGGTCGATGAATGATTGACCTGTTGAGGTATCTGTGGATAGAAGAAAAAGTCTTTTTTTCCTCACCTTTTGTGATCTTTTTCCGAGTGCTCTTTCGTTAATTGGATTTCCCACTTTAAATTTGGTCACGTGGGTTATTTTGAATAAATTGCTTATTTGAATAAAATGAGCAATGATATGAAAGATTACGAAATTATTGCCAATATTACGTCATTTGTCATCGGAATGAAACGATCCTTACTAAAAGGGAAAAAAAAAGAAGAAATAAAACCTAAGCCTGACTAGTTCTTCGCCATAATAGAACTTACTTCGATTTTCCGACTGTCATATATTCATTAGCTTACAGATCAAAGTGCTCTGTCGAACTATCTAAGACATTATTTCCAAAACGATTAATGTTGTTATATTTTATTGGTGCTCAGAGGAGAACCCCAAAGTTCTCCTCGTGATCCTCAGCGATCAAAGAACTCATTAAAAGGAAACAAAGAACAAAAACGGGACACATTTTTAAGCAGCACCTGTATGTTAACATTTTCATTTTTATGAAAATATCTTCACTGTTATTTTCATTTTAAAACTTCTTTTGAATTTCAGTCTATTTAGGCTATTTCGTATGCAATCTCTTATGTCTTCTTCTTCCCTTCACATATTAGGCCTAGTGGCCTGTTAAGAAGCTAATCCTTAGCCCTTCTAAGCCGTACCCGTCCCGAGGATAAGGTGGCTGGCCCTATACCTCCCAATGTGCCCTATGTCTGTAGATGCGTGTGTGTTCGCTGGCCGATTTGCCTGCTTGCGGGAGGAACAAAAATCCTGCAGTCCACGCCCGACTAACTTGGCTATGTCTGAGAAAAATCCTTAAGCTCTTCACGTCGGCGACGGGAATCGAGCCCAGGACACTCCTTCCCTGGGCATATAGTTACGAAGCGGCTAACCGCGCGGACACAGTCTCTTAAATTTTTCTTAATTACTTTTAGTATGCGCTGACTAAGTGAAGTTGCAACACTCTCACTGCAACAATTTAACTGAAGTGGCTTATCTAACTGGTCTAAGCCTTTCGACCTCTAGCTATTTTAACTACTCACTAGATGTCATTAGCAGCATGATTTTATGTCAGTAAAAATGCATTCTTCAGCTGATACAAAAGAATTAGCTTCTGTTTCTCCTCTGAAATGAAGCGGCGAGAAAATATTAGCTACCCTTTTTCACTTACATTTGCTATGCCTTTACGTCATTATCAGTTTTACGACCTTAGAAACGTGAAGGAATTCAAATGAAGCTGTTTCTCTCTGCAAAACACCTGTAAATCTTCACTGAAGCACAACACTGTTGATTAAAACGTTGAAAGAAAATGTCTGAAACAGATTTTCGAAGCGGTAATGACGAGAGACGGACTGGAGACTTATGAAGAGCGTCGACGACTGCAAATAAATAAACGAACCGTGTTTAAAATGAAAAATATTCTCATGTAATGAATCCTTTTCTTTATTTAATGCTGTGTAGAAAGCCATCGGTGATAGATAATATACGTGCACGCTCAGGATAAGTTAAATTTGAATAAAATCACAAGGAAAAAAATAACTATGCTTAAACGGTGAACATGATAAGCAGATAAAATTTGATTAGTCCAAGCGTTAATCAATTAAGAGTAATTCGAAATATCCAGAAGAGACAATCGGTTGTTTGGCATCAACAAGGTAGCGTTAATAGCGATCAGCAGGAATATATTAGCGCATTTGCCAAGATAGAGCTTAATTTTCCTTTGGAGAAATTGGGGAGACAATCTTCATCAGTCTGGGTTGAACTAAATCCATTACGCCGAGATAAATTAGAGCCGAGTTTATTACACTTGGCAGTCGGATGAATTAGTTGCCTTTCCTTCCGTGTATCCGTCTTTAATTAATGCCGTGTCTTCCAGAAGCTGATTCTGAGCCTTTTAAGTATTTAGCCTAAAATATTCATCCCGCAGCAGATTAAAGAACTTCCCAAGAGTTCCACGATCATTTATGTCGTCTGGAACTGAGATGACTTCTCTGCTTAGATCGCATTCCTCTAGTCGATTGTGTCTTTAACTGCACAGGTGAATGCCGCTTATCCGCTGTAAAGACGAAATGTCGGAGCGGCAGTAATAACTAAAGCACACTCACAATACATAATTGTCCGCGGAAATAGAAATACATTCCGTCACTTCTTTTCCAAAGAAAGTCTCAAATAGCGCAAATATTTGAACCGAAATGGTTTTCGCACATCTCTAGCGCAAGTAAAGGCACGGAAATGCTTTAGGAGTTGTACAGCAAGTTATAAAGCTTGACCGTAAATCTGGGACGCATCATTCCGGTCGGAGTGTCGTAATGGAAGACATCAATAGTGAAAAGAAGCGATTCCTGAGTCACCCTGGTGAAGGACGCAATCGATGTAGAATGAAGTTTATACCCTTCTCATAAAAGAGGCATTTCTGTGATCTACGGAATCACCCGCAGGTGGGCGACAAGAGTCGATTACGCACGTTCGCGGAAGAAGGCAGCTGCGCGTGTTAACAGTTTTCAAGCTTATGAACTGGCGGAGAATAATTATGTAAAAAAGACGGCTCGTTTGATTCTTGTATTCGATAATAGACTCAGAGACCAACAAATGAAAAGCTCTTCTCTCTCTCTCTGTCTCTCCGGATAAGGGTAATCGTTAACCGAGTTTTATTTTCTACATAAAATTCCTTCTTAGTAATTGGATGTCTGCGCAGTTGGCCGAGTGGCTGTGCACTTCGCAACCATATGCCTGGGGAAGGAGTATCCGAGGTTCAATTCCCGTCGACGACGTGAGGAGCTCGAGGAGCTCAAGGATCTTCCTGATCCCCCCCCCCCCACAGTTAATCTGGGTTCCTTCATCCCGCAAGCAGACAAATCGGCCCTGTGAACACACACGGATTACAGTCATGAATATCGCCCTTAGGGAATGTAGTAGAGGAGTAGCGAACCGGCTGCATTAATACGCCAGTAACCCCTCATTGGGAGGGGCACAACTCGTCCTAGGACGGATGAGAAGGATAGGATAGGAGTAATTGGATGTAGGCCTCAGCGTTAGTTGTTACAATAAAATGGGCGTATTGAAGTATGAATGCCTTCCGCTTCGCTCTTCAAACCAGGTCAGCTTTTGGGGAACGCTTCATGAGTAAGGCTCTTCCAGAGGACGAAGGTAGATGGAATAAAGTAGGGAGTAAGTTTGGTGTGCTTGCAGGAATATTGGCTGGAAGTGAACTTACTTCCAACCATCATTCCTCCACGGCAAAGACCGTTGAAGTATCTGTAGAAAACTCTAAGAGGTGAAACAGTGGACAGGAGAGATCGTCTATGAGTCCAACCGCTCTTCTCTGGACAGCATCGATTATTTTTAGGGAGGTTTCAAGTGCACCACTCCAGACATCTGAACAGTATTCTAAGGATGGAGGATTTGGGATTTATCTAAAGTTAGTAGCCGGAGGGGTGAAAAGAATCCAAAGCAGAAAATAACGCCATTTTTACAACATTATTAAGTTCTTCCCATAAAGACATGCTTTGTTTTATATTTGACGTGTCCATGGCAGGATAGTGTGCGCCTTTCCCAAACCGCGTTTTATTACGTTTGTTAATTTATAAATTTTATGGCTGATTGTTAACATTGTAGAAGGAAACGTATTATTAACAGGAGGGATATTAACGTTGGCTACGGTAAGAAGTTGCGAACCGTGACTAATTACGGTCAGGATACGAAATATACTAAAGGGACGTATTAGAAAGAAATAGCGACAGAGCGTAATTACCGCTACGGAAAGGGTAAGTCTGCTAAACAGTTCGATCTCCCCCCCCCGGTTTTCTATTGCGCAAATTCGAAAACTTCTGATGAAAGGATACAACGAAAACAGAGGTTAAAAGGATGGATTGTTGTGATTGTACCCGCGAGATGTTTGTGCTCCCTTATTAGTGTGTACATTCATAACTTCAAGTCCATTATGGTGCAACCTAAATGCCAGCGGGAGATTCCATGTGGTCCAATAGTTACGTTAAAGAATCGAGTAGCAGTCAGTAATCAAATATTAAAAATTGAGCATATTTTTAAATGGAAGAGAGTGAAGAAGAAATATTAATGAAGGCTTAAATAAATAATATTAAAAGTCTGCAGCAAAAAGTGTTGATTATTGTACATCTTTCAGGACATACCGTACATGTATCAGAGAATTGGAACGATATCATCACAACATCCTCCATTATGTCCCAATTTTACAATATAAACCGTCAGTACAACAAACTGTCTTCATTATGTTAGTTGCCTGCTTCTAATTCCACACTTTGTTAACCTCTCCCTTCACATATGGCGTAGTTTAATCAATAAAAATCGTATAACGTTAATGAAAGTTATAATTCTATTTTCTCAGGTTCTAACTTGTGTGGCTTCTACATTTAAGTGTTCTGTTTGTTTATTATACTTTGTTTCATTATTTAAATATTTTATTAATCGAAATGAGCTTTTTGTAATGAGAATCCAGCAGCGGTTGTAGTTAATTTTTTATTAACCTTTCAAGAAAAACTTAACTGTATTCAATTAAACAATTTGTTTTAGGCTGCAACAAACGCGTTTCTAATCTCTTATTTATGTCGTTCTCAAAAATGTTTCCAACTTAATAAGACTGCTTTAATAATGCATACTCTTAGAAAAGCAGAAATCTACGAACGTGACAGGGGCAAGCGTACTTCCCCCCACTTCGCCTTATTTGTAATTCATGGCTTGGGAAGGTAAAAAAGCCATTCCACAAAGTGCTTGCTCAATAGGAACGGAGAAACTGCATCTTCGTGTAGATTAATAGCGTTTGACTCTGTATACACACACACAGATAGAAGAATGCGCAATTAAAAAGTCACGTGATGTTATTATTCCTGCTGAACGTTTCATATTGGGATTTTAAAGAGAGGGTTAGGCTTAGCTGCCGGAATCTGTGCTTACTCAGATTTCTCTAAGTAAGCGCGATTCTCAGTTTTGACCGCAGGATAACGCGACCAGTCAATGGCATTCGAAGTCTACGAACAAATAAAGCTCTTTTTAGTCTGGAAAGCGGTGACCGGTCGCATTAACGATGATGAAGAACATTTATTCATCCCTGGAGACTTAACTTTCTCTATAACGCAGTTGGACTTCGTGATGTGTATCAAAAGACCCAAAGCCCAAAGGGATTAATTATGTGCTAGTAATCGCTTGGAATAACGAGTGCAGACTATATTCATTTATATAATCGCTACTCGTTCTACTGCTGTAGTCCACTTGTGGAATAAAAATGAAAGAGTGTGGTTGATTTTTTAATAGAACGATTTTAATATTTTTTTTAAAAAAATTGTTTATCTTCTGAGATCAGGTTCGATTGCTCAGGATAGGATAACATTTCTTGCAGAAAAAGTCAACAAAGCTCTTTTGAACAAAGTTGACTGCTCAGGAATGGTTTGGCTTTTATAAATATGATATGTGCGCGCGCATATATAAGATGCATAAAGTTGGAAAAAAGGTGAAACCAGTTATCGTACAACTCGATCAATTTTGCTTAAATGCAAAAGCATTTAACCACTGGACTGAAAATAAAACGAATATTTCAGTAGGGTACTGCTTCAGTTCGTGGGTGGGGTGGGGTGAAAGGATGGTTCTTTGCTGCGTACATCTAATATTGGATCAAGGATACGTTAGATATGGACTACTGATTTCCCTAGTGAACCATAAGAGGTAAAGGTGGAGATTGCACGTGCGTGAAAGCTTCACGTTCGTAGAGTGACGTGCAGCAAAGCTCGCTTAGAAGAAATGGAAATGCTGCAGAACGTGCGACGTGTCGGATCAAATCATTTGCGACCGAAGCCGCATCGGTCTGAAAGTTGCATGGGGTGGGGCACGTGAATATCTCATTTTTGTGCTTGGGCAATTAAATGCACGAGGTGAATCCCCCTTGTCTAATGGACGGGTGATCAAAACGGTCGCTCTTGTTTTCAATTTTTTCAACGAAAAGAGTTCTCTCATTCCAACAATGTTTTGTGCAGTGAGTCGATATTAATGTCTGCTTATTTCTTAAATTTATTCTTGCAGCCTTTTCTTACCTTTCCTTAAAGCTTAAACTAACATCACTTCATACAGAAGATTGAACAGATCCCATAACGCCGAAGAATAGACTGCACGAGACTGGTTGCAAAATGTGGTTTATTATTACAATTGTACAACTTAATTGTTATCCCCTTCAACATACTCCCCTCCTCTATCTATACAATGTTGCATACGAATTTTCCATTGTTGGAAGCAGTGGTGCAAGTCATCAGGTGTTATCTGCTTCAGTAGCGCTGCCGTTTTCTCCTTCGCCTCATCCACTGACTGAAAATAGGTGCCCTTCAATGCGGATTTCAACTTTGTAAAAAGGTAAAAGTTGCATGGAGCTAAGTCCGGCGAGTAAGAAACAAAGAGACAATCGATGCATTGGAAAAATCCCACGTGACCGAGAATGAAAAAAAGCAAGAATGAGCAAGTCAAAACTGAAGGCAATGCAATATAAATGGCGTGGTAATGGTTGAATGGGTACCAGAGGGTGAGACAGTTAACCAACATTATTACCTTGAGGTTCTGGCCAAGCTGAGAGAACGAGTGAGGAAGAAGAGACCCGATCTGTGAAAGAACAATGCTTGGATTCTCCATCAGGACAATGCTCCAGCCCAAGTGCACTGTCTGTAAAGCAGTATCTGGCTGACAAGAAGATCCCAGTGGTGGATCATCCACCTTACTCGCCGGGCTTAGCTCCATGCGACTTTTACCTTTTTCCAAAGTTGAAATCCGCATTGAAGGGCACCCATTTTCAGTCAGTGGATGAGGTAAAGGAGAAAACGGCAGCGCTACTGAAGCAGCTAACACCTGATGACTTGCAGCACTGCTTCCAACAATGGAAAATTTGTATGCAAATTCGTATGTAGAGATACAGGAGGGGAGTATGTTGAAGGGTATAACCATTAAGTCGCAAAATTGTAATAATAAACCACATTTTGCAACCAGTCTCGTTATTTAATAGCCACACCTCGTACTGGCGTCTTACTTCCTTTAAAGGGGGGGGGGGATATTTCCGTTTAAATAACGACATACCCATCGCTTTTGGAGTGTCATGAAAGCTACAAATCAGCAGCGATATAAAAACAAAAAACACCTTTTAGTATAGAAGACAAACATTAAACTTCAATCCACTTTAGGCCTTCTCCATATAACGAGGTTGGCGTTGGATGACGAAATTCATCTGTCACTCAAAACACATTTATACGCACACTGTGGGATTTGAACTTCTTATCGGTTGCAGATCAACGTACTAGCCAGACCAACAGTTTCGCATATAACCTCATCAGTCAAATAGAAAACATACGTATGTGTTACGTATTAGATAAATTATCCTTTTTAAACTGCCAAATTCAGTTTTATTAATTCAGTATGATGTTTTGAACGACGTTATGTTCGAAAGGTAACATGTAACAATTTTAATATTATGAACAAGCTGAGGGTTAACTGATTCAGGAAACCAGACATGGGATTTTCTTAAGACATTTCTGGCTCTAGTAATCAAAATCATGTCGGGTGATGAGAATCGTTAACCAATTAAGACCTTCAAAAACATCCATGCCGAAGCTGGATTCAAACTCACAGTCAATCGGAGAGCAGCGACGTTAGTTTTTCAGCCAACCCAGACTGCAAAACATTCTGATATATTCCTGCTATCTCGCACGTGGCTTACGTTGTTATTTACGTCCAAAGCATATCCAAGAGTTGATACATGTGTGTATTGTCTGTAGCTCGTGGACAATAACTTAAGGACTAAGAAATAAGTTTTATCGTACGATGACATATCAGTGAATGACCCGTTGGCGACATTGAAAAAAAAAGACTCCGTCACTCAAAAACTGAAAGCAAGGTTTTCAACCGATGGAATTGTGCGAATTGGAGTTACTCGTCACTCCAAGAGTATTATGTCTGTTAACTGCCTGTGTTCTTGAGCCGGTTTCCATGTTTTGCGTGAGGGAAATTACGTAGAATGCTGCACAATCTGATTTATACGGAAGGGTACTGCACGTACAGTAAATCGGACATGTGGCAGTTAGCAGTGGTATGGAAAACATCACGACTTGTTCGGAGACCATACATCGCTATGAATTACGTTACACACTGTTCTATTCGATGCAGAGTGTGAGAAGTGGTGTTGGAGGATTCCTGATTTATGCCGGAGTTGATCACTCCAAGGTTAAAGTGGCTGAGCTGTAAGGGTCTAAATCTGTTTCTGCTGGGATAGACTCGCTTGTAATGCGTGGTAGGTTTAGAGATATAAACGCTCACAGATATCCAGCACTTCTGGTTTCAATGTCTCCCTCCTTCGCAGTTTAACGCAGCAGACTCGTATCTCTTATAGCACTGCGTGAAGGTGCTTTTCCGTCTGTTTGGCACAGTGAAGACGGTGACACGACCGAATCGAGTTCTCTAGAACCGAAGGACTCAAATAGTAGCGTTTTTGATCTTCCAAACTCAAGTTTTTCGTGCCAAGAATCGAACAAAGAGGCGAACAGAAGAACACACGCATTTAATGCACACAAAGCACTGATTTCATGGCCTTAATTGCTTCGGTCGAAATTCAAACCCGAACCACGTGTTATGAGACATGGTTTGAGGACTAATAAATGAAAATTTTCTCTCTCTCTATTTTGACTGCTATTATTGAAGGAAATGCTAATGGATTTGACCCAGAAATTTGGTATTTAATTTTATTTTAACAAGTTATGATAGCTTACAGCTTGTGTCGTCAGTAACGTCTCGGTTAGTTTTTGTGTTGATTTCGTTTCGTCAGTTTCGTTTGAGACGGATGTGATTTATGTTACCATGGAAACAACAGGTTATTCCTTACGTGACCTAGTAGTCAGTGATGTTCCATTAGTGAGGTGTTGTAGCTGTAAAAATGATCGCTGTTAATTTAAGACGTTCTGAATTCGATCCCAGCCAATGGACAGTATGAACTGATGGAAGGAAGAAGAAAGAAAGAAAGAAATACAATGTATTTTAGTGCGCTGGACGTACATCGCATGGTGAGTGTTATAAATTCGTTCTACCGAAGAATCAGTAGGTTGAGGAATGCGTACCGTAAGTCATTACGCCTCGTTCTGCATCCTTGCATGATCAAATCTTTTTAATCATTCACTGTATGAAAAAATCACCGTTGTTTATTCCATTTCTTGTCTTCTTTCTTTCGGCATTCGCAGTTCTTTTAGGTTAATCAATATTGCCTGCTAGCTATTTTCTGTTAGTCGAATTGCATGTTTAATTTTAACAGACTATAAAAGACCGGAAGATACCTCGCAACAATACGTAATAAGGTAACAATAAGATAACTTCGTTTTAGGCAATGTCTGTGTGTAAATAATAAAAAGAATAAAAAAAAATTAATAATCGATAGGCTCCTCTGAAGACAAATTAAAAATACTTGTTTTGCGTATAAAAGAAAATGCGAATTCACATGATTGAAGCAGACGTCAAAAGCATTGAATTAAAAAAACAAACAAACGATAGCTATGCCACGTGACTAAGCACTCATTGTTACGCTACGAACAAATTCAACTTTGATTTTTACACTGACATTTAGTGCGCTGTTAATCACTGGGACTTCACTGTTGTAGACATAACGTGAACGTTATTACGGAAGCCTCCACGAAAAACTAACCTTACGGATATTTCACGAGCAAGAAATTTCCAGTAACGCGATGCACTTCAAATTGACATCCATCTTTCGGTAAAACTATAAAGAGCTTCATTGCATGGGCTTCTCGCCACAACCAGATGTCGGCTGGCTTCCTGCCATGTAAGTCGTTAGAGAGCTGCAATGCCTTGAAGTACTCATTTTTTCTTCCTTTAATAAAGTCATAAAGGTTTCTATGCACTTCTAGTCAGCTTTTATGGCTAAGGTAAAGGCGAGTAAGCAAAGATCTCAGTGTCCATGACGATATTAGCGTTCTATGTTTTTACATCATCCCGCATTTATTTCGTGTTCGTGTCATAAAAGACCAGCATCCATGCTACTAGCTTGGGATTCACACGCTCTACAAGATTCCCCGTCATGCATTCGTTTTTATACTACAATTCGACCGCAAAATAAATGAATATGCAGTTATTTGAATAGATAAGCACAGTTTAAATCACGAGACCATTTCGCACTGACTAAGGTTTTCCACTTTGCTAATTTCTAAAGAAAGTTGGGAAACAACTGAATACGTAGAAGGTTTATAAAAATATTGTCAGTGCATTTGCTCCATTGGTTTTACGGAGAGTGCAACAATGCGCTGTTATATGCAACTCACTAAGATCCCGGACGTTGTTTAAGCTAGGGTTAGTATCAAAATTCGTAGCCGTTATCGATACAAGCAAAACTCATTCGCATAAATGTTCCAAGTGCACAGAAAATCGCAGTTGCAATATTCACTGTTTCCTCATCTGGTAGGACTGGTAGGCCGGTTCTCCTTGAATTCCGATGACTCGAATTTTGCAGACTCGACACTGAGGGAAGCCCCTGAGTTTCAGAACGTTTCAAATAACTTGAGAAAAACGTTACAGCCTACATCCGTTTCAAGCCGACGTCACATCCGTTTCCAATTTCAGCTTATCATTTTATAGTACAGAGTAGATATATCCGAGCAGTTAGCCTAGTGGCTGTGCGCTTCGCAACCATATGCCTGGGGGAGGAGTGTCCTGGGTTCAATTCTCGTCGACGACGTGAGCAGCTTAAGGAACTTCCTCAGCCATGGCCAAGTTAGCCGGTCTTGGGCGTTGACAGCAGGGTTTTTCCCCCACAGTTTCTATGGGGGGATTTCATCCCTCAAGCAGGCAAACCGGCCCCGTGAACACACAGGCTACAGTCATAAAATACGGCAAGGAAGGTAACGGGAAACCACCTTTCGTCATTATCTCCCTAGTAATCAGCTGCAACCCTCTCAAGAGGAAGCCACAGGATCACAATCAGCTATATATATATACAGTATATATTGTTATGGTTATAGGACAGAACAGTCGCAAGACGTTGCTGACTATAAGGATGAAGCAAAATGCTTTTATAATCCCTGCTATCTGATAAGGTTGCTGTGTAGGAAAGGTTTATGAGCTAAGTGCTCTGTCCAGGTGGGTGAGAGTTATAGATCCTCGTTAGGAATTATGATGGCCTTAGGTCTCCTGTATTTGGAGAAATCTGTTTCGTCATAATTTGCTGCTTGTTGTACAAGTTCATTTGGATGTGAAGACGATGCTGAGAAGAACTTTACTGCTGAAGACTGCAGGAAAGCGTAGATGTAGGGGATATTTGTATCCCGGTGGAGTTGGACATTTCTGATATACCATGGTGCGTTTAAGATCATGCGGAGACATTTGTTTTGTACTCATCCCCAGGCTACCCTCGAC
Organism: Typopeltis vanoorti; assembly: GCF_054136105.1. Lineage (NCBI taxonomy): Eukaryota > Metazoa > Arthropoda > Arachnida > Uropygi > Thelyphonidae > Typopeltis > Typopeltis vanoorti. The sequence continues at coordinate 112,533,124 of NC_143561.1, read as the reverse complement.
CTATTATTACTTATGCGTCCCCAGGCTGGGGACGCATAAGTAATAATAGGTCGAATCATCAACTGATAAAGGAGCAGTTTTATTTTGGTATCCAGCTTGCTATTCCTATTGATAAGACTGTAAAGCTGTGCAATAAGTTTTGATGCCTTTGTACATGAGGCTTTCGTGTGTGGATTGAAGATTAGTTTTCTGTCCAGCAGTACACCGAGATATTTGGCTTCTGCTTTACAGGGAATCTTGGTATTAAATAGGAAGATGTCATCTTTGGGAGATATTGAGTTTGTAGTGAAGAGGCGATACTCTTCTGAGGGTTAACTTGCAATCTCCATTCCGAGAACCAGTGCTCTAATTTCAGCAGGTTTTCTTGCAGTTTCTTGGTGACAAGGTGCGGCTTAATAGATCTGGCTAGTATAGCTGTGTCGTCTGCGTATAGGGCAATCATAGATTACACTGGATTGTGCGATATGTCCGTCATGTAAATCTAGAAACGTATCGGTGCCAGTAGGGACCCATGAGGCACTTCTGCCAAGATTCGTCGCTGGGTAGATAATATATCATTTAGTTTGACTTGCATTCGTCTGCCACTAAGAAATTATTTTATAATTGGACTAGATCTAATGGAATGCTCGCTAAAATCAACTTCTATAGTAGTCCAACGTGCCATAATGTCAATAAAGGCATTTGTCAAATGCCTTTTCTAAGTCAAGAAAAACTGCTCCGGTGTATTGGTGCGATTGTAACTTGTGGTAATGAACTCGATTAGTCTGTGAATTTGTTGAGTGGTACTATGAAACTGGCGAAAACCAAACTGTTCTGAAGGAAGGATGTTTACATTTTTTACTGAAAATTGAATTCTGGAAAGGATAGCTTTTTCTGCTATTTTGCCCAAATTAGAAATCAGACTTATAGGACGATAACTTTGAGGCTGCTGAGGATGCTTGCCAGGCTTATAAATAGGAACCACGTCTGCCAACTTCCATGCAGAGGGAAAGTGTTTGAACCTGAACATAGCATTTATTATTGTTGTAAGATGTTCAATGGCCTTTCGGGGTAGCAGTTTAATAACTTTGTTGGATATGCCATCAGGCCCAGGAGCTTTTTTATTCTTTAAATTCTTTATAATGTCATAACTTTCAGCTGGAGAAGTAGATGTGAGTTGGCTGGCACAGGTATTAGACCGTTTTAATATGTATCTGACGTGGCGGTGAACTTTGTAAATATGATTGAAATTTAGATTATCGTATGAGGGGCTACACTGTTTTTCTAAATTTTTAGCTATAGGTTCGGCTTTTTCTGCATCTGTGTAAACAATGTTTAGATCAGATTTGAGAGGAGGAAGAGATTTGTTTTTGTTTTTGATGTTTCTCAGCAGCATCCAGATGGTTTGATTTCCGGGTGATATGGAGGCTAATTTGTCTTCCCATAATTTGTTTCTGTGGGCTTTAAGTGCATCTCTCACTGCACTGTTCCTTTTGTTGAGATATTTTTTGTCTTGGGGTGCCCTGGTGTTATGGTATATTTTTTCTTGCTTTATTTTTTCCCCCTGATTAAGTTCATTATATCCTCAGGTAGTCGTTAGGCTTACAAACAGTTGAATTTGAGGAGATAGATGCTATGGCTGTGTTGATTTGCTCAGTAAGTTTATTGACTGCAGATTCGATTTCTTCCTTGTAATTAATATGGGGGACGGGATCAAGGTAGTTTGGAATCATTTTGGATAGTTTTCCCCAAGGTATGAAGGTGTGAGGCGATGGGGGAAGTCCCCTCTGATAACCCAGTTGGAGCAGAATAGGGTTGTGGTCTGATGATAATTCATTCGGTGATTCCAGAGTGTACTGCAGGTCAACATTCTGGAGGACGACTATATCCAAGACATCGGAAGAACCAGTCGGACTGTGGTGAGTTGGCACTGACGGGCCATCCACAGCTGGGTCAATTTGAGCTGGACTAGTTAAAGAGGATGCAGCCATTCCTATTTATAGACCTACTGCTCCATGCGTGATGTTTTGCATTTAAATCGCGGCGATATTGACCGGTAGTTTAACTCCGAGGATGGCATCCAGATCTGTGGTCAGCAATGTTTTTGATGGTGGGTTGTAAGCAGCATAGACTTTTAAACTTCCGACAGAGTTAGTGATGACATTGATACCCGTGACTTCGATATTAGTGGTTGTAGAGATGGCTGCAGCGTGATGGTTGATGTGATTTTTGATGAGGATGGCTGTACCACCACCTCTATAATCAAGCCTATCATTCCTGTAAAGTTGGTATCCTTTCAATTTAGGATTGTCAGCAGGTCTCAAATGAGTTTCATTAATTAGTAATATATCCAGATTATATCTGCCATTGAATTCTTGTATTTCTAGTATTTTATTTTTGAGACTGTTAGCATTCCAAGCAATAATCTTTAAAGAATGTGGGATGAATGTTTTCCTATGCATTGGAGAGTGCAGATAAAATGGACTGAGTTTGCTGTAAGAATCTTTTTGTAGTGCTTACCGATGGATTTGAGTTACTGGAATCCTGTAACATATTTGCAAGAGAAGAGGTGATGATAGCTGTTATATTTGAATGTGGGTTTGGCATATTCTGGCCCTAGACTGTCTTCTTGGGGCGGGCCATGTCGGCATATGTTCTTGTTTGATGTTGAAGGTTCGTTTTCTTGGAAGGCTCAGTTGATGATGGGGGAACACCTGTCATCCTGTTCGGAGATTGATGAACTTGAGTTTCTGGAGCTCTTGTTTCTGATAATGAGGTTGATTGATTAACTCAGTTTGCTTGTTTTGGGGCTGGCAATGCACCCTCTGTAATTAGCAGGGCTAGGGCCACCGCAATTAGCGCACTTAGCCGGGGTGGTTTTTGGCTTGTAGCAGGTGTGTGTGTGGGGTGGATCTCACTACATTTTAAGCATCTGTATTGAAATTTGCACAACTTCTGGGCATGGCCAAATTTTGGCATCTATGGCACTGTCCAGAAGAGGCTCTCTTCCTGAGTGGCTCCGGTGAGACCTTAAGTCCACAGATTGTCTTCAAGTTGTATATGTTTTTGTAGATATTATGTATCTCCACTAACACCAGAGGCATAGGGGTCTTGTTTGATCTGTACATTCTGCTGACCTTAATGGGAGGCAGATCTTGCATGTTGAGGTCAGCAGCTATTTCATCTGTTTCGATGTCTTCTGATACTCCTCGGAGTACTAATTAAATTTTTCTCCGAGGTAAGTGTGAATGTATGATACTGGATACCTCTTACATCCAACTCCTTGGTTAAATTTCTATAATCAGTCACTGAAGCGGGCTGAATTTTGATACCCTCCTCTATGTTTTTGGCAGTGGAGTAGTCAATCTGCAGGTTGGCCATGGTGGTTCTTAAGGCTGTCCATCTCTGTTTCTCCCTTAGAATAACTGGAGGCACCTTTCCATTGGTGGAGGCAGAGGAGTCTGTGTTGGGGGCATCTTCATCCATGACATTATCATTTGTTGACTCCGAGGCGAGAGTTTTGCGCACGTGCGTCTCTCCTTGATCTGAGTGAGTAGAGTCAGAGATTACTACATCTAGTTTTTCCTCCGTTTGAAGAGTGTCTTCATTTTGATCATCGGCAGTCCCGGGTAAAGAGTAGAAATTTAGGAAGCCGGGCCATTCAAACTCGAACTTCTTAAGAAGTTTCTTTATAAAGCTGAATGCCAGCCCTTTATCTAGACAATCTATGATGATGTCAGGATCTTTGATGCCCATTTAAGCTTAAACTTCCTTTGAAGCTTATTTACAAGGATAAGTGCCAGCTCTTCATCAAGAGAATCTGTGAGGACGTCGAAATCTTACACGTTCATCATTATTAACTTGCGTGTAAACGCAAGTAAATCCTGCCAGTCTATGAACCATGAACCTGAAATAAATGTGCCAACAATGGCCATTCTAGCGGCTGGTAGGCCTAGCGAATTTCAGTTCACTCACCTGCATTATTCTCAGCTTAATAGCCTTCCCGAACCCAACCCAACTGAACAGCAGTGCTAGCGAACTTCGTTTAAAAGTAACTATAATCAATTCACTATCAACACGAGAAGAAAATCCACAACAGCGTATAAATACTTTTCTTCATAATTCCGGTAATACCAAGGTTTTTTTTTTTTTTAATTCGACAGAACAGTCTTTATAAGGACTGGCTTAAAGAGCGAAGCAAGAATGTATTTTATCTTTCCCGTTATTTGTAGAGGACAATGTAAGGATAAGGTGTTATTGAGCTATTAAATTAAAGCTCTGATCATGGCAAGAGGGTAACAGCCATAGCCGAGCCTCAGTTAGAACTTCATCTACAGCATTGCTCTCCATTACCCTCCAAGTCTTCTTCCACACTCCAGAATTACCAGCATATATATATATATATATATATATCTTTCAAAATTTTATGAAGTATTATTTTTTTTTAAAAAAGAATTATTTCCCTTCTTTTTTTCTGAATAGATTAATTATTATTTTGCAAATTTTTCAAGCCTACCATGGCGCCATCTTACGTTAGTACATATATTTAATTTATTTCATTATTTAGTGTAATTTTAAAAGCTAGTTTAGCGAAGAAGAGGTGTACTTAAAAATTTGTTATGCAATTCGTAACTTTGAATTTAATTGAATTCCGCGATCTATCGTGCATGAAAGCAACTTCTAGATTCGCCTTGTACGAAGCGGCAATTTCGTTAGTTTCACTTTACATTTGACATCAGCACAAATTTGCAGTTTCTTCGTTCATTCACTCTTGTTGAAGTTTCTGAAAGAACTACTGCGTACAATAAGAACGAAAACAAATAAGTTATTAAGTAACTTAAATATTTACATGTCGACGTTTCGCCTTATCCAAGCACTCGAATAGTACACTTTCAACAGAGACAAAGTAAAATGACGTACAGAGTAAGGACAGTCACGTGCAAGGAAGCTGCATGGGAGAGCTGCGCCCCTTACGGCGACGTTGGATCGTACTGTCAACATCGTTTTCTTTACTGAGTTTTCAGGAGGACTTCTTCTCATTGCTGTTGTAGAAGCAGAACATTTCTGTGCGTGTTCAGTCGATTCCTGTTCCTGCACGTGGCGTCACACATCTGAGTAAGAGGTTCATATGCTCGATGTGGTAACAGTGTTAAGAAGTCTACGAATCGAGAGTGGATAGTGAAAACTCAGTTTTCGTTTAGTGGAACTAAGAAGCTATTTCAAATCCTTAGGAAGAAAGACGTCCTATGTGAAGGATTTCATTCACACGTGACATTCGCAGAAAGTGACTTCGGTACATATCATTATTACTATTACTATTATTACGGGCAACTCCAGGGAGTCATTAGACTCATCGAGGGAGGCCCCAAATCATATTCATCACAACTATTTGACATTCATACAGTATCTATCGTACCTCGCCTTAAACTCATTCACTGTCACAGCATCCACCACAGACTCAGGGAGCTCATTCCACTCATTCACTACTCTAAAAGTAAAGAACCCAGCTCTAACACCTTTACTAACCACACTTTTGCCAAGTTTCCATGGATGTCCCCTAGTCCTCCCACAACCAGCCCTGTTCTCAAAAATATCTTCTGAATTAATTTTATAGAAACCCTTCAGTAATTTGAATGTCTCAATCATATCTCCCCTCCTCCGCCTATCAACCAATTTTTGCAACCCACAAATCCTCAACCTGTTCTCATACGGTTCATTCCACAGACCTGCTATCATCTTGGTCACTCGCCTCTGGATCCTCTCCACCTCCTCCCCATCAAGAAGAAACCTAGGTGACCAAATCTGGGCACAGTAGTCGAGATGGGGTCTTATCAATGCTCGATACAGAGGAACAATAACCTGCTTATCTCTGCTTGTCAACGTATTCTTCAGCAACCAAGTGATTTGATGAGCTGATTTGGCCACTTTTGCAATGTGTCCCCTAAATTTCAATTCCTTATCCACCAACACTCCTAAATCTCGTGCCTCATCAATTTCCTGGAGCACGGTTCCACCAATGCAGTAAACTGCCGCCAATCTTTTCACCCCAAAATGCATAACCTTGCATTTTGCCACATTAAACTGACATCCATTCTCCTTAGCCCAGACCTCCAATCTATCCAAATCATCCTGCAAAATTTTGACGTCATCTGCATTCACTATTGCCCTACCCAACTTCGCATCATCCGCAAACAAATGAACTGTTCCTCTCAGATCCTTTCCTATATCATTTATGAACAAATTAAACAGCAGTGGTCCAAGAACAGATCCTTGTGGCACACCACTAGTCACAGGCCGTCTTGTGGACTCTACTCCTGAGTAAACCACTCTCTGATATCTCTCCGTCAACCACCCTCCTATCCATCTCACCAACCCTATGTCCATTCCCATATGCTGCAATTTACTGATTAGAATTCCATGTGGTATCCTGTCAAAGGCCTTGGCAAGGTCCAGCAGAATCACTGTAAACCCATTACCCTTATCCAGTTCAGCCGTCACTGTGTTATAAATCGTGAGCAAGTTACTGAGGCATGACCTACCCTTCACAAAACCATGCTGTCCCCGATACAGTATCCCATTTTCTTCTATCCAATCTTGTATTTTCCTCTTGACTATTTTCTCTAAGACCTTGATAATGATTCCTGTTATGCTGATTGGCCGGTAATTTTCAACAGCAGCCTTGGAACCACCTTTGTGCAGTGGAACTATTTTCCCCTCTTTCCACCCCCTTGGGACTGACCCAGTCCTGAGGCTCAAATTAAACAAAATGGTCAAGGGCACTGACAATTCTTTGGCCGCTTCACTTACGACACGAGCTGGTATACCATCCAATCCCACAGATGTATTGACATTGAGGTTCTGTAATAGACTAGTTACCTCTATTTCATTCATCACAATTCCAGTATAAGCTGTTGGTTCTTCCATTCCTGCAAAATCACCACCTGGATGATATACTCTTGCAAAGTGCTCGCTCAGTAATTCCACAATATCGACTGATTCGGTTACCTCCCTACCCTCAGCATTTTTTAAGATCATTCTACCATGAGCATTTTTCCTTTTACTTGCAACATATTGAAAAAACTGTTTGGGATTCTCTTTAGCCTGCATGGCCAATTTCCTTTCGTAATCTGCTTTTGCTTTTCTTACCACCCTTGTTACCATCCTGGCCTGAGCTTTATACTGTTCCTGCGCCTGATGGTCACCCTTCTCCTTAAATTCCCTCCACAATTGTTTCTTTTTTTGCAGCTCAAGCTTAATAGTGTTATTCGTCCATTTAACCCCTACTTGATTTATTATTCGGACTCTTGGTATACAGTCAACCATTGCCTCCTGCAAACAGTTCTTAACCACCTCCCATGCACTATCAACATCCAGCCCTTGCAGTTTTACATGCCATGGCATTGAGCCAAGCACACACCTAAGCTTGTCATACTTACCAGCCCGGTAATTCCACATGTACCCTGTCTTAATTGTAAATTCGACTCCTTTAGCCACCTCCCAAGTCATGACCTTATGGTCACTCTCACCAATTGGTGGCAACATGGTCATATTCATTACAGCCACATTCTCGGTTGCAATTACTAGGTCCAGCACTCTCTTCCCCCTGGTATTTTCCAATACATGTTGCCGTAGATAGTTGTCCCTTAATAACCGCATAAAATCCAATTCCTTCCTCCCATGTGCCCTCTCCTCTTTCCAGTCAATGTTACCATAATTGAAATCACCCATAATAATTACCCTCCTTCCACTCATTTCTTCTATTTGCTTATGCATACTATCCCCACCATCCACTCCATCACCCGGTCTATAGCAACACCCAATTGTATATTTTGTTCTGCTGGATTCTATCTCACACCAAACAGCCTCAAATGTGCTTTTTTCCCCATCATGCAGTTCAATTTCTATACTCCTTGGCTGAAGATCATCAGCTATCATCAATAACACTCCTCCCCCCTTTTTATTCACCCTGTCACTCCTGAACACGCTATACCGGTCGCATTCAATCCCACTAGCTTTATCATCTTCTGTCAGCCATGTTTCACTAATACCGACAATCTGTGGCCTGGAAGTGCCAACCATGGCCAAAAACTCTTCCTTCTTATTCCTAATACTCCTGGCATTAGTGTACATGAATCGCTGAAGCCCATTTGTCCCATCCCTACTTTGATGCCTTATACTAACTATCCCATTCTGATTTGTTGTCCGTCGTATTCGCTCGGGCATAATATACTCATTCATACACTTAACTGCCCCCCTAAAGTCTGCATATCTACTCTCCCCCCCTCTTAATAAATCTAGTTTCCCTGAGTCTGTACATCCACTTCCACATCATTCATCAACACTTTTTCAAGTCTCCGTACACCAACTCCATTCAAATGCAACCCATCCATCTTATATAAGTCCTTTCGCCCATCGAACTCATTCCACACATCCACAAATTCCACACCACTCTCCATGCATAACCCACGCATAAAGTCATTGGCAATTATGGCCCTCCTTCTAAACACTTCACTGTCATACCGCGGTAGGATACTCACCATCCTAACTCTCTCACTCTTCTCTTTTGCTACCTCAAACAACTCCCTCACATCCTCTGTCATTTCCATTTTGTCCTCTTTCAAATCATTCGTTCCTGCCACGATTATCATCTCTTTCACCCTCTGTTTTTGCAGTCGAATAGATTCGCTGACGTCCTTTATGTTCGCACCCGGCTGGTACGACTTCGTTAAACTCTCAATTATTACGCCTCTTAATAGCGAATCCCCATACAGCACTCATTATCCCGCACAATTGCCTGACCTTTTCGCCCAGTGTGAAACGGGCCCACAGCGAATTCCTTAGAGCTGTCCATCGCAGCTTCGAGTCTTAATTTCGAGACTTACTTTTCGGTTAGAAAGACTTGGGTTCGACTACTGTCTAGAATCCACGGAATATTTAGTTGTTCGAACTATACTTGAATCCGGTCTCGTACGGAGACGCCATGGCTTTCTCTTCTGGCCGGAAATAGAACAGACGGAATTAACAGACATAATAACTGTCTCGAGAGCCTTAGTTGTTTAATTAGAAACAAGCCGATACTGCCCTTCTTGGTTGCAAATTACTTGCGGGTCGAGTGAAGTAAATTCTTCTAAAGCAGAATCAATTGCTGTCAAACGTTTTCGTCAGGCACATCTTTTTTCTCATGGTGAGAGAGAGAGAGAGAGAGAGAGAGAGAGAGGAAATATTGGTGCAGAATTGGTTGAATTCCGAACGTATGTCACAATGTCGGTTGATCTTGTTATTCTCTATTTTCATAATCTCCGTACGGTTGGAATAAATAATATTTTACTGCAGGTTCAATATTATTGGTGTATCTGCCAGCTGTTGCTTGAATAAAGTAGCCTATTCTGCTACTCAACGCAGATGGTCCTCACTGTGTGGCAGAACATCGCTCTTCTTCAGTGTAAGCATGTGCGATACGTCAACATCACTCAGAGGATTGTGAGACTGAATATTGTTAGTTCCATAATCCTCTGTTACTTTTATTATTATCATTATTGCAAGGCGTTCCGGAAGTTCTGAAGTGTTCTGAATATTTGATGAAACTTAGAATTTAGGTCCAAGTATTGTGTTTGTATACACTCAATTGCTGCAGATCCGGAGAATAGCCTTTTACTGTAGAAAATTCATCAAAGCTGATATTTTATTGAGACACCTAAAGAGAAGACAGCGTTATTATATCCGTCAACTGAGTGTGTTCGCCAAAGAATTTGTGTGGTTTGCAGAAAAGTAAGAAATCCGAGTCTGCGGGAGGGAGAACCCAGCCACCTTTGTATGAGACTGACTTTCTTATCTTCGACTGGAAAACTCTTATAAAGATTCATCTGGTCCTAGAAGGATTTCGAGCCGAGACCTTTCCCCCCAGAGCGTCCGTGAAGTCAGCCACATCGGTGGATTTTAATGATTATTATACGCTGTGTGATACTCGTGCATTGAGAAAGGCGCGGGGATTGTTATCAGCTGGATTCCTACAAAATGCGTCTACTTTATGTAATAAGAACGGTAACTGAATATCCTCCTGTAAGACAATGGAAAGGACTTGAATATTAAGACGTTATTGAAGATTATTTGGAAATGGAATGAAAAGAACTTTGTCTTAGGAGCTAATTATCCTCCTTAATTAGCAGTGCATTTAAAGGAAAGGTAATCAGCGCACAATGAAGGAATCTCGGATTGCGACTGTGGAAATGAAAGATGAAAAATGTTCTTTAAGTGCAACATAAAGAGGCTCTTGAAAGAATCTGCTCATTGATGTGATTTCCTCACGTAAATTTGGCGTTTTATATGAAGTTGTTTGCAGTGATTGCAAATTCTCCGTGTTTATTCTCTTTCGTTGCACTTCCAATACAGTTGATCAGTCTGTTTCCTCGCAAACAAAAAGATCCTCATACAAGACCGTCGATATAATCAGCATGAGATTCAGAAGATACGTTAGCTCTTCAAATAGGAAGAGGAATAAACTCAACATAATCAAGCCAATATTGCATAAAAGGATGCAATAATATAGCTATAATATTTTTCGAAACAAGAATTTATAAACTGATCTAATTTATGACTTTATAATCTTTATGATTTGTTACTGTATTCCGAATACAACTCCCAACTTTGTCAACTGCCCGAAGCTATTTAGGTCGTTTTATTAAATTAATTGTCTACCGATTGGAAATTCCACAGGAGTTGGACTTCCTTCCCGGATCTGTTCTACTGAAAACGAGTAAGCACGGCGATCCTTGTTGCTTTAAAACAATCTGCTTGCTTTAAAAATATCTGCAGCAGTAAAGTCATTAGCAGTGGGAGTTCAATTTAGGTTCAAAAACCAGAGAATAATTAAACCATCCGGCGTTTAAGAAATATCATGCTGTATGTAGACATGCACTATTTTTTCCAGTGATTCTCTCAAGTTAATCGTTGTAATCCTCTTATAAATTGGGGTGCCTCTTTTATTACACTCGTTAATTAGCTCTCGGTTAAAAATGCACACACTACCACACGGCCTAGTTAGAAAGCCAAGCCGAGTAAAAATTTGCAATTCCCTCGAGTCTCGGTAGAATAGTTTTCCATTAAGACTTAATGGCTGTAAAAGGTTTACACGTTTGTTTCCCTTGCTAAAATATCCAGTTCCCAAAGGAACTGAGTGAAAAACCTGCCTAAAGTTACGTTGTTATGTTTACCTTCTTATAATTATTTATACTGCGGGACATATTATTATTATTATGAGCACACCTGGAGTAGTACTTAAATAATATTTAAATATCAAGAGGTTTGAAATTAAAAGCACGGAAAATTATAATTCTTCACATTCCTCAGGCAGTGAACTTGGTTACGTCATCGCAATTTGGTTTGTGTAAAAGTGAACGCAACAGAACGAATCGATAGCGACGAACTGGAAGATTAGTGAGAGGATCTCAGAAAATAATGGTGGAGTGACCACGATTCTGGAGGCTCATTTTCGTACGGAATATCGAAGAGTTCATGTTCACGTGTTGCACATGGACACAAAACTGGGGAAAAGGGAGATCTCGTTAAAGAGTAGAATTATGAACATTGTCCGTTCTTAATCATATTCTTCTCTTAGCATTTTTAAATATTTTTGTTACCAGAATAGTAGTTGAGCATCCTATAAAATTCAGTATCTCACATTAATTGTGAGTTTCTAGTACTGCAACTACATCTTGTACTCTTAGGTTGTTGTAGCTTGTACAGATGAAATTCTAGGAAACGAAATAAGTGCTTCAATTACTTATTTTTAGATTTTTATATCTCCATTCTTAGTCGCAAAATGTCATAATAACATGATTTTACGCTCCAAAAAGAAATCGAACTTTTAGACAATAGAAGAAACTAGTGGCGCCACCCGTTGTAACGTTTTGTTGTCGAAAGCGGCAACCTTCATTAGTGTTGTGTCAACTGTTTACGACATTTGTTTCATTAGAAGCCGAGTTATAGCAGTTATATTGCCAAGAGTGACTGTGTTTTTGACGAACGGTCGGTTGTCACGATATTCATGCCGTACGCGACGAATTCTCGCTATCAATCGCTTCAAAACTTCGAGATAAAACTCACCATTGACCGTTTGGCCAAGCGGAACGAATTATTTGTGGATAATGCCCTTGGAATCGTAGAAACTAATCAGCATTGTCTTTACTTTTGACTTCTGCAAGCGACTTTTTTTCGGATGCCCCTCTTCTGGTGGTCTCCACTCAGCACTCTGGTGCTTCGTTTCGGGCTCATACTCAAAACACCACGTTTCGTCACCAGTAACGATCGTTTCAAGGAAGTTTGAGTAGTTTAAGTCCTTACGAGTTTAATTAAGTCCTTGCAGTGTTCAATTCGATACATTTTTTGATCGTTGGTCAACTTGTGGGGAATAAATCTCGAATTAAATTTAGAAGGCCCAAACTCTGGGTCAAAATGTTGTGCACAGTTGATTTTGGAATCCCCAATTCATCTTCAATCAATCTCGCGGACGATTTCGGGTTTTCTTTGATGAAATCACGCACTTTTTGGACGTTAACATCGCTCAGTCCAGTTTTTGGACGGCCCGGCTTTTCGTCGTCCTCAAGCGTCTCACGACCACTTTGAAATCGCTTAGCCCACTCGCAAACTTGAGTAAGGGATTAGCATTCATCACCGTATGCTTTTTGAAGTGTTTGATGCGTTTCGGTAAAACTTTTACCAAGTTTAACACAAAAGTCAATCCCAACTTTGTTTGAAACTCATTTTCCGACCGTTCGTCAAAACACACTTTCACTCTTGGCACTATAACTCCGCTTCTAATGAAACAAATGTCATAAACAGTTGACACAACACCAATGAAGGTTGCCACTTTCGACAACAAAAAGTTACAACAGGTGGCGCCACTAGTTTCTTCTATTTTCGAAAAGTTCGGTTTCTTTTTGGACAGAGGGTATATGTTTGGAATTACGGCCCAAGCAAATAAGGCTGTTACGCCAGGATGTTATGTCTGTACATTACATCTATCCTGGTGTTTTGGGATGAGAAACGAAGTTCAGGGAGAGAAAACCTTGTCATCGCTTTACAAGTCATAATAAAATTGGTCTACTGTTCATAAACGTTAAGGGATTCTTTCTAATACCTCTCCCATGAAAACGTTACGCTCTGATAAATTATACTTCCCACACGTGAAGTGTTTATCACAATATAAAGGAATATGTAAGCGAAGAAATACAAACTTCTTACGTCAATTGTTATCCGATGCGAAGCAAAGTTGTTTATGGATACGAGACGGAGGCTGAGCATAGTGGTTGGGCTAGCTAGTTTAGCAGATCAAATTTCCCTACGAGATCATTAAAATTGTACATTTTTATATTCAGTTTCATGTTACTGACGTCGAAGGAAGCTTACGCGAAAAAGTATGGACTTATTATTAGCTAAAAATAAGAACCTTTAATGAATCTACGGGTTGCAAAATTCAACGGATTTGTTCTCTTTGAAGTAGGATGAGAAGGCGCACCTGGAGTACTTTTAATTCGGCTAGAGGGTGCATTGTAGGACATGGGGAGGAAGGCAGAATTCTGAAACCGACAAACAACTTTGGTTTATCGTCCTGACTTCATTAGCACGTTTGCAGAGAGCGGGTTTCTCCCAAAGTCTTTTGCAGAGAGCGGGTTTCTCCCTCCTTCCTTCCATTAGGAGCTGTAATAGATTATAAAAGACAAACTGCTTACAGCAACTCATCACACCGCTTCTGAAGGTATGCAAATAGTTTCGCCAGATTAAATTCCCATAAAAGGTTGGGAATATTACGGTCGTATGATTATGTACTGAGTTTGGTTCGTTACCATCGTTTGCTCGTGTTTTGAGGATCGTGACCTGCGCGCCATCTAATTTTTCAAATGATGCTTGGAACGAATTCTGCTTCAGTTCTAGATGCGAATGCGGACTACGATGTTACACCTTGTCCCTGCGGACATGCTCGGTGCTTGATAGGCTGCTGTTTGTGATTGCTAAGAGCACTCCTGTTAGAAGGAACCTTACTTATGACCCACGGGAGCAATTTTCTCAGCCTGATGGTTCTCTGTGGCTCATCGCGATTATCAGGTAGAAAATAGCCGTGCATTAAGATGAGAGGATTTGAGGAACGAACAAAGTGCTGATATTTTGTTTAGAAAATTAGCTGAACGCTCTGTCAGACACGGCAAACTTGTGTGTACTCGAGGGCGGTGTTATGTTTATTTGTACTGGTGATCCCTTGCGAAATCTACTTAATTTTTGAAACTTGTCTGTCCCCTCATTAAGTAGAAGCCTCCGTAGCTCAGTCGGTTTCGACGATGTCCTTTGGTTGGAAAGACCTGGATTCGAATTCCATCTAGCAGGTGAAGAACTTTTAATTAGGACGTTTCAACTGAAGGTGAATTAGTCGTTCTCGTAATGATGTCACAGTGTCTCTGGAAACTCGGGTGGTTTTTCATCCCACCATTATCACACATCCGGAAGTCTTGCTCTAAGAGATCAAATATGGAACTTTATCAAACCACTTCGGACATTCAATAAGGGGAAATGCATTCCAAACCCCAACGGAAAATATTTGTATGCTCGCATCATGCCTCCATAAATGCAGCGTATTCGACTGTTGGTTGGCGAGCCGGTGTCCCAACAACATCTACGTTATGTCAGCTCAATACAAGCTATTGAGCTGACATAACGTAGATGCAACTTGTGTCCCCCATTTCTGCAGTTGAGAATATGTAAGATGTTACAATGCAGGGGAATTAAAAGTGTTTTGAAAAAGAACAGTTCCTTTTTCAAAACACTTTTTCTTTTGAAAAGACTAGACAACCAAACAGGCAGATGAAAACATGCACGGATAGTTGCAGATTATGAAGACCTGAGTTAAATATCTCCTCGCAGTTGTGCTAATAGATATGTGTTCATATCTCCTACGGAAGTGCAGAGATTCTCATCCCCAAGACTTAAAACTGTTTGGAGAACTCCGGGAATTAAGACATGCTATCCTGTCCCTTATACTGTTGGCTGCTTCGGCTGTACTTCCAGTGAAACCATTGAGTTCCCTTCCGTTTATTTTTATTTTATTATAGTAATATTATCCACTTTTATTTCGGATTTTTTTACGAAAACAAGCATCAAAGTAGAAAGACCCCCCCCCCACTCTCCATATAGGACACAATTAAAACAGTAAAGGATTTCGATTTTTAAGTTATTGCAAGCTGTACAGTTACGTAGAATACGACATGTAGCGTATGATAAAATGGTTTGATACCATTTTATTGCTTTGCTAACTATGCAAGGTTAGCAATTAATTAATTAATTTTTTTCTATATTCGAACATCTATATATTTATTATATCTATGTAAATATAAACACACACATATATATATTTTTTTCCCCAAAATTTATGTATCTATATACACTCAGGCACATTTATTATAATAATAATATTAAGCTATTACGTAATATTATATAATATTGGTATTTAATAATATTTCAGTTCATTTGTAGGATTGTGGCAACATTGTTTGTACGCCGAAGAAGAAAGACTCTTATAAATTTATTCGAGTCGCCAACTACAAGAAATGTTTAAGTCGATTTTCGAAATAATCGGTCTCCGCACAGGCGAGTAGAGTTTGTGTGTGTGTGTGTGAGAGAGAGAGAGAGAGAGAGAGAGAGAGAGAGTGGAAATTTTAACCTCACATCATAGAAGAAAAATTGACCGCAGAGCTCGTACTTTTTTTTTTCAGACTATTGTACGAAGTTATTCCACCTAATCTTTTTTTTTTTGGGGGGGGGGGGGAGGTGTCATAGGAAAATAAACATTCTGTTGTAGGAAGGCCACCAACTGTTTTTAACGAGAAGTCGATAAGTTTGGTGCACTTGGGTAATTTACTTAAATTTACAAACAATAAAAGGTCTTTTAATTAAAAAAATAATAAAATTGTTATAACGAAATTGACAAACTGTTTGTACCGTGAAGCTGTTCTAGCTCGGTTGGTATCGAACGCCCTCTGGTTGGAGACACCAGAGTTCGAATCCCTATTCGAATAAATGCTTTGCAAGCGAATGAATTTACTTCTTTCATACCCCGAGGTGAAATGTTTTTAATTCTCAGGAACTCGAGTTTGTATCCCACGAAACAGACCAACCGACCTGAAGAATACACGCAATTTACAGACACTGATTGCGCCGCCCCAGCCTTAGTTGTTTCAAACGTGATTCAAATATTTTCCTCTTGTTAATGCTCATCTCCTTATTATATAAGCAGATAAACATTAACGTAAACATAAAGATAACATTAAAAACTATTTATCTGCTTGTACAATAAGGAGATTATTAATAGTTTTTAAGAAACCTTAAGCTAAAGCAGACCATTCTTTATTAGGATTAGCTAATAATTTTGTCAGTCTCTATATCTATCCTTTGTTTCTATGTATTTTTTTTTCTTTTCGTCGCGCTTTTGTGTTTCCAAACAAAATTACTTCGAAGCTTCCTCCTCCCATCAATAAACATAATTTGTGGTGCTTTCTTTGCCATCCTCATTCTTCTTCGCTAATTTACTTCTTTCAGCGCCGGTAATCATAATTCATGAGTAAAATAATGCATTGGACTCACGAAACACTTAAAACAGAAAATAAGCTGTTTTGTCGCAGAGTAGCTCGTAAAGAATAACGGATTTATTGCATAATGTGCTCGCTTTTGTTGAACATGTTCATCCGAGGACAGCAGCGTATGCATTCTTTATGCGTTCAGCGACTGCAGTTTGAATGAGCGTGTCTGAAACTGTGAAATTTATTGCTGCGCTACTTTCATAACCTTTTGTTGTTAGTGATCAATCGATGTCACGAGACTGAAGTTAGCACCATTTTCGGGCGTATTCTTTAAAGTTTATGCTTCGAAAACCGACCCACAGACAACGTACGCTGTTTTGTATTTTGGCTTGTGTTGCGCTAACAGCAGATCATCAATGCATCGCGTCCATTTACTGTAGAGGATCAACTTAAAGTGCTTATTGTGTGCCAATTTCGCATCAGAAACATCTCACTCGTGGTAATCAAACAGCTGGTTGGAATTTATTGCTTCTGCTGAGGTATTTAATTTGTTTCTCCGATATTTCAGTTCTTGTGACTTCTGCTTCCAAGCCAAAGCTTAATAGAGACTTCATTACCTTTTGCTATCAGCTAAAATGCGGATGACATCGAGTTAGGCAGCTCATAACAACGTGGGCGAAATCTGTTTTTGAAAATTAGATTTGCTGTTGCAACAGTTTCAAGAATCTCCTTCCGTATAAAAATATGTCGAACTTTCTCGTTACAAGTAGCCGTTAAATTACCATTCTGATCACGTTTACTAACAAAGAAAAAGAATCCAAATTCGATTAAAAATTGCGAAAGCTGATTTTTTTTTTTTTAGAATATCTGGAAAAGAAAACGTTTCCAACACGCCAAGAGACTTCCGACAAAATGTAAATACAAAACCAATCTGGAAATTAAATTCTTGCAGTCCGCTAATGTTCAACGCTTGCATAGCTGTTTCTTTATGTTAATGTGCTCGGTAATGAAATGCAGTAGCTTATTAATACAGAGGAGTCCACATACGTCGAGGAGTCTTTCAAAACATGCGGTACTTATGCGATTCACTGCGAGTGAAAAACGTGGAAGCAACAAAGTTCTGTAAAAGTCATAATTAATGACATCCGTTGCCATGTCGACTCGTTAACATTACAAATATGTCGAACTAAAAATGAAGTACTTTTAAACTTCTTTTTTTTACACTAATTACTTTCTCTTTGTTGTGTTGCGACGTCCTTAATGTCCAGAATGTTTCTGATCTCGTAAAAATGGTTGTCGTCTTGTTAAATAAATCATTGAATGCGAATTTACTGATTTCATTCTTTGTATTTGATTCGATAGTGATAGAACAGTAATTATGACGATTGCCTCTATGGAATGAGTTAAAAATAATGCATAAAATTGCAGGACTGATTTGATTAACTAAGTATAGCGTTTCGTTGTTGTTCTGCAAGTGGAGTTATTGATATTCTGCAGGTAACACTGTAAGTAATTAAAACTTCCACTGTTACAGAAATTATCCAAGAAGTTTTGAAACACGATTTGTCACGATGTTGTCCTATTTTGGGCATTTAGGAAATACTGTTTGTGCTTCGCGGGGCAGTAACTATGGTCATGACAGTAAAATGCATTTTTTTAATTTATTTATTTTATGTTGAGCCCATACACGAGAGGTTGGTAGATCAACTTATAGTACATTAGTACCGTGTATGGGTTAGTAAGTTTTTGATATTTGGATGGGGACAAATAGGTCCCCCCCCCCCAATGAACTGAATTCAACCTAAAGTTATGCATCTCTTGGGAGCATCGTTCGTGACCCACTGAGTCATGAAGGGCTCTACAAACCAATGTGGCGCTAAAAAGTAATAATAGACACTCTTCCCACCCGAACATTAATCTCGTTCACAGTTCGCTAATAAATGTTGCATTGCTATTGCCTTGCGCGCGCTTCTAACGTACGAAGTTTTCGATGGGCCTGTTTCCTGCGAAACATCATATGCACTTCACAGCACAAACTAGAACAAAGGAAATTATACGTTTTTTTTTTTTAATTGCAATAATGGTTTTTTCTTTTGTTGCTTTATTGATTGTCAAGTGGCGAACGATGGCAAAACAATGAATATGGCAAAATTATTAATAGAAATGGATATTATGTAATATTCATTAAAAATATTATGCAACGCTAACAATATCGTAATATTGTTAGTGTTCGCGATTAACTATTTGTTTCTTTTTCGTTTACTTAACTACAAAATGACAGCCATGTTTTAGTGTGTTCAGAGTTGCATATTTCCGATTTAACCGATACGCTCCGGCAATTTGTTTTAAAATTTTTTTCCCAACGTTCCTTTCATCAGATATCTAAAATTATTTCTGCAAGTCATCACTCATAATGTTGCTTTTCGTGAAACTAATAGTGTCTATTTTAGATATTTAATGAAGAAACTGATTTTTTTATTATTATTAGCTGATATGAAACACTAATTTAAATGTAACAAATTTAGATTAATCATGTATTTAGGCTTTATATTAATGGTAACGACGACGGTAGCGAAAAACTTTAGGAACATACCATAGAATTGCATCCAGTCTTTCATCTCTTAAACTGGCTGATAAAAGTTTGCATCCGAATCCTTCGAAAACTTAAACCCTCAAATTTAATTTGTGTTCCTGATTGAACAATTTTTCTAATCTCGCGACATTGGTTTCAGTATACGTGCTAGATCCACTAGTCGATACTGTTGCATCTCCATTATTTATATATTGACATTCGAAGTTGAAAATTGCCACAGTAAACTGATGTTTGTCACAAATACGGCATAATGACAAATGACCTGCATCTTCCCTTCTCCAAATAATAAATCAGCCCATGTGTGATGTAGAGCAAAAGGGTCATCATTTAATCACTGTCATCCCTTGGATAGTTTTATTTACAAGTGTGTGATTTACATAAGAGAAGATTTGCCGGAGTGAAAATCCAACTGAAATGCAAGAATCGCAAAGCATTCACCGAGATTAACTTTTAAGACTGAAAAGAAAAGGCTTCGCAGGAATAAAGAGACTCATATAACAAGAACTGAAGACTTTTTTTTTTAATAAAAAGCTAAAAGCCAAGAGTTCCCTTCTCTGGCAGAAAGCTACGACCGAATAAATCTCTCGTATTCCCGAAAAAATAGGCTTTTATAATAAGACGACATCCTCATTTCGGCAACTCCACCACGTCGGACTCTTCCGATCGACAAGAGATTTCCTAAGTAGGTAGAAAGCGGACGCAATGAAAGAAAACAGAATCGGAACATTTCGTTTAGAGCCAAAGTGCAGAAGTGAAGGGAATTTGTCCAGTACAGAATCCGATTACAACTACAAGCAGTAGCAGCTCTACAAATTGCTTCGGCCATTTCGGCTGTCACTTCTGATCTATGACGTCATCTTTCAACCGGAAATATACACAAACGCGGAGCAGTGGCCACTCTATGGCCGTGTTTGTGTATCGCGTGGACGCCAGGTTAGTCATACCTGCCAAAGATACAAATGGGTCAGTAAACTAAAAATAAAAAAAATAAAAATAAAATCTCCAGCCAGCTGAAATATTAAAGGGGAAAAACCATTTCTCGAAGCTAACGGGAGAAAAGTTGAAAAAACTAACTTCTAACTTGGTGGTAATAACAAGAAACAAAATACTGTTCAGCCATTAAACGAATCGAAAAAAAAAAGTTTAACTCTAAAACCAATATAAGGGGTACGTTTATTTCTTATGTCGATGAGAGCGGCGAACGGTGTTGTCTTTATTGCAAAGTTCAAATCGTCCTTAATAAGTCGGCTGATACTGCATTTCGGTTTGCAATTTGTCATTTATTTTGAATCAATCATTTCCGTTTGGAATTTAAAACCGTGTAAATTTATGTTTTGAACTATTATCTTCAATGTAGCATCGGACAGCAAGCATGTGTAATACATCGAAGAAATCCATTACATTGACGGTGATAAAACGGTGCACCGTCCATCATGTGGCTGCACAGAGCATATGCAACTCACACCTCATATATATATATACATTCACCATGACTGTGATATATAGAAATATGGTACTCAAATGGGTAAAAAAACATTATTCTTACTTTCAGCGTTCGAAATAGGAAACTCATTCTGCTTTTATATACACTCTGTGGCCAAAAGTTGTAGAACAACTGAGAAATACAGAAAAGGCAACATTTTGAACCTTGTCTGTAATTCTTAGTTCTTTCCGTACTTATGGAAGAACTTATCCTTGTCTGTATTTCTCAGTTGTTCCAATACTTTTGGAACAATTGAGAAATACAGAACAAGGATCAAAAGGTTACCTTTTTAATAAGGTGAGCTCCAAATGGGCTCTGTATTACAACATTTAGTACATGTAGTAAACTCTTAACGTGTTTCTTACAAGTTTCATGGAAAGCAATCTGATTATTCACACAGGAGTACTTGTAGTACCAGCTTCAGTTTCTACCATCGGTTGAAAATATGGGTGTGATAAAGATTCGCCGATTCATAGTTCCCATTTGCAGTAGTTAAGAATCCAGATTTTGAGGTTTACGGTCGGTATACTACAAGTTTAGTTCAAACTCAAGGCATCTACTTTTTATATGTATCTTTTTAGAACTTCTACATCGTTCCAGAGACTCTTTGTCATATTGTTCTTATCAGTTAGCGCGGCTAAAACGCGGCTGAAGCTACATTTGTTCTTCAAAAAGATTTTTAGTGGAATTTTATCCGTTTAATGAAGGAACTTCTAAGAAATTTCAACTGAAGGTGAATTAGCCGGTCTCTTATGGAGAACATGGTTTCTCTCTCCAACTACCAACCCGACAAGAACGGAACAGATTCAATTAACAGGAAGAACGTGCTGCCTTCAAAGAGAGTTGTTTGTGCCGAAATTCCAACATACTAAACTTGCACGATGTGGACTTTTGGTGCAGTGTTCTATTACTTTTGTCAACATGAGTACATTGTCTTATGCAAGTCATGGGATACTCGAAAATACAATTATATGTATATACTGTACATCGTAGCAAGTCAATGCTAACTTGCTACGCAGCAGCACACGTTGACATTTCTCCCAATGGCATCAGACTGTCGTCATTTTCCTCTGAAATGTTGGTAATAACTTTCGAATAAGTTTTACTTTATAAGGAAAAGGAGTTGCATAGTGTAATCACATCTATTTTCCTGCAGTTGAAGAGGTGTTTGACACTTCTGGTAAGATGGCGTACATCGCTGCAATGTTTGATATTTCCTGTCGAGAAGTGTTCGTTTAAAAATGGAGATCGTACTCTGCCAGCTAAAGATCGTCAACCGCTCCTGTCATGCTTACATGATCTTCATTTAAGTAGATATAATTAAGATGTGTACATTTTCAATTATACTCTCCAGAAGACAAGATTTAGATTAATAGATGATCTCACACAAACTTACTTTCATCATCTTCGCAGCGACATTCTCTTTCTGCCTTTTAACTGGCTTTCATTATTTTCCACTTCCTTCTAAGCCCATAAAACAGTTGCAACCTCTAGATTTTTATAGGCTATTACAGTCCAGCTCTAAATCTACTAAACCAATCTCTCCTTTTTTTCGTTCCATCTGTTCGTTAGAACAACATTTTTCTGATTGTAATCTTCGACGACTACCTATTAGAGCTGTTCAAGAAGAACTTCAGAACGAATATCTTCTCTTTCCAAGCATTTTCCGCAGATTGTATTGTGGTTTGTAGTGAAAACTCTTCCTATAGTGTTACGGGTTTTCTTCTCTGTATTTAATATTTAAGGGCAAAACAAAACGTATGTTAGTTTTTCATCTGACCAATGGAATTAACAGTTTTAACAGTAATCAATTCTATTTGTGCTGGAATAAATTGCAAGTTTATGCTATTGGAGTTTATTCCAGCATGAATGTATTTTTTTATGATAGAGACAAAAATGTCTTTCATTTTAGTGGTGGGAAATATGAGAAGAGTCATTTTTTGTCTCACAAAAGATGACTCATCTTTTGCCATCAAACTAAACTTTAAGTATTTTTATTTATTTATTTCAATGCGTATTGTGCGTTGATGGTAAAACTGGAGAACAGTTTAAGCTAAGTTAAAACAACTGATATTTGTCTGCATTTCTTAGTTCTTTCACACTTTTGGAACAACTTAAGTCATCAATTGGACGGACGATCACTGCTTAGGGTCACTCTGTTGTGATGAGACAATAAATACGTTTTCTTTCTTTCTTTTTAGTTGGGGCTTTCACTATATCGGATATCATACGGAGCAGTGTTATATTTTAAAACAAGCAAAATGGCTTTCTACAGGAAAAAAAAACGTATGGATAATTCAGTTCGAAATGACTGAAGATTAACTACATTTAATGCAATACTACAATACATTTAGTAGAATAGGTTGGAATATCAGTAGCCTAGTGCATAAATGAATACGTGAACATCCTAATCGCTTTGCAGTAAGGTCCGTGAGCCGCATATCTTTGTTTTTGGTAGTAATAATGATGACAATAATATCTTCCGTATTTGGTAGATTTAGCTTGCTTTAGCTAAGTGGCAAACCCTTTATTGACGGATTGTGCATAGTTTCATTACGCCAGTATTATTGAACCAAATTCGACAAAAACACCTGTGGTCACACTTCCTGAACAAATTAATATATATATGCACAGAAGCGCCGCCCTCCATTCTCCACAAAAAGTTGCATTTTTTTAGACTAAAACTTTAAAAAAATTACGAAAAGCAAATGCCTTTCGTTGTTTAGAGTGCGACCTACTTTTACATACGCGTTAACCAGGTGAATATTTTCGCCTTAAAAAGATTAGCATACATTAAAAATAATTAATCATGCCGTATCGTGGGGTTTTTAATAATTTCTTAGATGATATTTGATTACTTTATAAGACGCTGTCACTAATAACTATTTTAATCTAAAATAATATGCAGGAAAAAAGGAAGGGCAAACCGTGAAATAAATGATCTAAACTTTATTTAAATACAAAATTATTCATTTCAATTTTTATGACACGTGATTATTATTTTTAAATCCCATTTTTAATTATGCAAAAAAGTTAACATATTTATTATATGATAAATTTCAGATAATGCAGCTCTTGTGTACTTCAAATGTAATCTGTTGGTGTGTTGATAATACGAAAGATTTGAAATTCCTCGATCGTTTGTTGCTCCTTGTTTATATAATATTAATGCATGCATTATCCTTCTTCTTGATGAGTTTCACTGCCGCGTTGAAGATTTTCTTAGAGTAGATTTCTGTCTACTACGTGAGTTAGCAGAAGACAGCAAAATACTAATTCCTACCCAGCAAAAGCAGTGTAAAAACAGAATTGTTAATATTTTTTGTTTTCTTAAATAATTTAGTTTGTTACGTATAGAATAAATATTAAGACTAAATAAGCCATAGGAAAATAGCTGTAATCTCCAATAAAATTATTTTTCATTGGTTTATTTATGTTATTTCTCCCACACCAAAATGTTATAGACATATATCATCCTATTAAATAGGATTACTGAGATTAATTTGTATTTGAGAGGAGAATCGACTGCAAGATGTGGTGAATACCCTTGGAGGGTAATGGATGGCAATGCTGTAGCCAATGAAGTTCTGAGGCTCTGCTATTGCTGTTACCCTCTTGCCATGATCAGAGCTTCAATAGCTCAATAACATCTTATTCCTACACTTCTTCTACAGATAACGGGGAAGATGAAAAGCATTCTTGCTTCGCCCCTTTAAGCCAGTCCTTATAAGGACTACTTCGTGTTTATTTAAGCACTAAGTTATTTATTTAAGCACTAAGTTATTTTATTTAATGTTTGGTATTTAAATACTTCATATTTAAACACTAAATAAACGATGAAATGGAATCAGGATAAACCAGTGTGGTCTTTCGTGTATTTTAGGTTTCGTATTCTTCTTTTTTTCTTCTTAAATCCACGTTTAATTTCCAAAATGAAATATTATCATTATTTTTTTTTTAAGATTGCAATTACTCATTATTTCTTGTTATTTATAGGTCAAGATTAATTATCCACTGTTTCAATGAGTTTCTTGAATTACCTTTTTTAATTTGTCTCCATATCGTTTGATTATTATAAACATTAATCTTGCAATTGCTTGACTGCTTCTACTGAGGTTAATGAAACCGTTGCAGAAATTTCAAACTAAGCAGAAAGTACGATTGACTTTAAAAGTAAGCATTGGATTAAGAAAGTACGGGAGAGAGAGAGTAAAATAATATAAGACAGTGAGAAAGTGTGAGAGCAATTAGGAACGTTTAGAAAAAGAAGAATTTGACATATTCGTTTAGTCAGACTGCGAAACGTAATGCTTGAAGTAATTAGACCAAAAGGAGAAAGCTGATAATGAATGATAGCCAAGGAACGAATAAAAAAATATATAAAAAAAACTTCTCCAGAAGTTTTTGTGAGAGGTAGATTGAATAAAATGAATTAAATGCGATGATGATTGAAAGGGTTGAAAGGGAAAAGCAGCAGTAAAGGATAGCGGGAAGGTCTAGTAATTAAGACAGACAGATAAAGTGGAAAAGCTAGCAAATTGATTAAGATAGGGTAGAGTGAGAGAGAGAGAGAGAGAGTGCATATGCATTTTTTCTCCAAAAGGCTGTTTTTCCGAACGCATATATAATAAAAATAATTTAAATATTTTTGTAAACATTTTTGTTATGTGTAACGAGCATCCCCCCCCCCCCTCACTTAAATATCCCGTTTGCTGATCCTTCATATTTCGAAAGCGTGCATTTTTAATGCATTTAAGCCCAACTGCACAAGATCCAAACAAACAGCCACTCATAATAATTAGCACGCGCAGTAGCCACATTCGATATGTCCGCGGCAGAAATAATTTTTGTGCTCGTCGCATTCTTCGCGTGCTTATGTCTCGCGTTCATTATTCAGAGATGGATTATTGTGATGGATGCGCTTGGGATTTATCAAGACTTGCATGTCTTTCTTCCGTTTCATGAAGAAGACGTGGAAAATAATCAGCGAGGCCGAAAACATGTTTTAATATTTACATTTTTAATGAATGATAGACTTTGAAGGTGTTTTCTCGTGCACAAATAATTTGTTGAATTAAATTCTGCTTGAAGGTGAATATTTCCACAAACACGAAATATCATTTTGAAGCAGTTATTTAAGATGTCAGCAGGATTGCTCAACTGAAGTGCAGTTCACATCATTTGAAATACTTTCGACTCTAATGAAATAAATTGCTGGGTTGGAAACACCTCACCTGCTTCCTGACGTATTCTGATATTTTAATACTTCACTGGAAATATTTTAGCTATAATCGTTCAATATTAATATCAAGGCGGTTGAGGCCTAGGAACTCAATCTGATGAAGGGACATGTATGGTGGGGGGTGTAGAAAGACCTCGGTTCGAATTGTATCTAGAACATAAGTAAGTAGAACATAATTAGCATGTAGATATTTTCAGAATTCTGCTGAAAAGTTTGCACATTATATTAGAGAATTCCTGTATGCATGAAGAAAGTTTCTGGTGTTATTAGTGAAGACGGTGTCGAAGCGACGAATGCAATCCAAAAAAAGAAAAGAAAGAATCCAGTCAACGGTGACATTGGTACTCATTGTGGCAACTAATCAATAAAGCGATAGCAACGGCAATTACTGAAGTTTCTGTCGAGGAATGTGAGAAGTCTATTTCTGCAAAGCCATTTTCCATAGTCGCATAAACAGGGAATCTGCAGCTAAGAACCCCTTCATAAAACTGTTGTCGCGAAGTGCAAGGTCGTTGTACGATTCAATAGGATTCAACTCAGTCCGGTAATATTAATAACAAAAAGATTCTTGTTATTAATATTACCGTGAGGTTAATACCATTCAGTCGTGAGTTTTGACTGAATGGTTGGAGAAACCTGGTTGTGAGTTTTAACCCTCACAATTCGTAGGTGCAATGAGGTTCCTGATTCTGTGTACTGTTTTTTTGAAATAGTCTGATTCGAGAGGGTTGGGTTGGGAGATTGTAATTAAGGGAGGGAAAAACACCACCTCCTCTGAAACCTCGTTCTCGTCTGAAAAAGGCCTGTAAAATATTCATCCTGTTTTCATGGGGATTCGAGCCATGCGTTTCTTATTACTGAGAAGCTTTGGTTCGAAGTGACCGATTGTTCCAAGGAGGGAGTGCTTGAAAATCGCGGCCTTCTACAAAATAATTGTACAATCAACAGAAAAAAAGAAAAAAACTTCGTTATAAATTTATAATTGCTATTCGCTTTAGCGTTTGTTTATTCTTTGTGTATTGTATGTGTGTATCCATGGTTTTAAGATGAAAAAACATGCAGATATAATCCATTGGCTGCATAACCTTACTTTGTTTCTTTCTCAAATCAAAACAGTAAAATACCACCCCTCCCCCCGCCACAAATTCGAATATTTTACTCGTAGAACTAAAAGGGTTCCATGAAAATTCATCGAAAATGAAATTCATCGAACGACAATTCGTCGAAAATGAAGTTCATCGAAAACACAATTCACCGAAAATTTAAACTAAAACTTCATTAAATTGATCAGCCAAAGCGGAATTGCTGATATCATTTCTAAACGTTTTTCCGAAAATGTTACGATAAAAGTGATCCATTTAGAACAAAAACTGAACCGTGCAGACAGCTTCTTGTACCAACAACTTCTACTAATTCCGCTAAGTGAGAGAGTGTTTGTAATACATAATTTGGACACGTGATTTCTTTGTTGCCCCGAATACAGCTGAACTGAAAACTGGAACGGTTCGACATTTTCTTGTAAAAGTTTCAGATAGCGAATCTGAATCAGATTCGCTATTTGAAACTTTTATTCATCCCGTAATAATTCTATTTGAATTATCATGGGATGAATAAAATTCAACCCATAATAATTGCTGTATTGAAGTCGCATATTACTACTAGTAACAATAATAATAATGGAGCCGTGTAGGCTGGGTTTTTCCTCCCGAAACAGGTAAATCAGTCCCATGAATCAGTTATCGGACAGGAAAGACAATAAGAAACCATATTAGTAATAATATGTTTGGTTTACAGATCAAGTGTTGATCAATTTTATTAACTTAACCAACTAGTTTCGCCAAACTTTAACTGTTGGCGTCTTCAGGGCACTTACATATAGGCTGAAATAATCTCACAATTATGTGTAACTATAAAACTGACAAGAATAACTGTAAAAAACTGAGTAGAATGATTACAAATAAAATAGTATCGGACGTGCGTGAAACACGTATCGCGTGTACAAGATTAGCTACCTGTTGCTAATGAACTTTCTGTAGTTTGTATTAAAGTTCATTTCTTTTGTTTTTAAAGATTTGATTAGTGTTATTCAAATTGGCTCACAATGTTATGAACTGTTCATGGATCTCTCCAGCTCTTTAGATGAGTAAATTGGGCAAGTCTTAGATAGAATGATTAATACCAGTTTCGCCAAAGCTTTCAACAAAAGCAGACAGATCCAGATTAAAAAATTCAACTACCTTTATACCACCCACAATGAGTCTAAACCTTCTCTACCGGACAATCAAGTTATTCTTAATTTCTCAAACGACATCTTAAAGAAACCTGAAATCGCTATTCTCAAGAAAGGTTTCAACTATGCAATAGCTCCTCAACAGATTCCTAAGGTGGATTTCATTTGTAGTCTAGAAAAAGGAATCTCATTATTACCGCCTCACACAGCAAATGATCTAAGACTAAAAAGTTGTATAGTACTTTCCTCTCCCTATTCCACAAAAAAAAAAACTTCTCCTCATTGGATAAAAGAACTATTCGTAATTTAAAAAACAACAAGGACATCATAATACTTAAAGCAGATAAAGGAAACAGTACTGTAATACTGAACTCAAAGGACTATGAGGACAAAGTAAACCATCTACTATCTGACGTGTCCGTTTACCGTCTTTTAACGAAAGATTCGACATTAAAAAACCACCATGATACCAATGAATTACTACGCCATTTATCCAACTGGCCAACAGACTTGATTAAAAAAATAAAATCCATGCATTTTTTAACTCCGAGACTCTATGGCATTCCAAAAGTGCACAAAGATGGTATTCCTTTACGCCCAATCGTTGATGCAATAAACGAACTACCTACTTATTCGATGAACTCTCCTGATGCCAACTAAAAGATACACAATTTCAACAAATCTCTCTCTCTCTCTCTATTAATTAAGAAGCTTCGTTTAGGATACGTATTGATCTTAACAAGGAGTACTAACTATCAACAATGTCGTGTGTGTGTGTGTGTGTGTGTGTGTGTGTGTGTGTGTGTGTGTGTGTGTGTGTGTGTGTGTGTGTGTGTGTGTTTCAGTTAATGTTTTTTTTTATCCACCTCCGTCTGTCATCATGTCCCACATCTCTGTCATCATCATGTAAACTATTCAGTCAAATACAGTCAACAATAATTATACTAAATAAAGAAATGCTGAATAAATAATAAATATTTCTTCGACGTTGACATCACCGTTATCTTCCTTGTCGACTCATTATTTTCTTTTATATGTGTTTAAATGTAGAAGGAATAGTAAAGTAATAAAAATGAGATTATCTCTCCGTCATCACTACTTTATGTTCTTCACATCTTCTGTTTCTTTTACTTTCCGTGCGATTGTCCCATATCGTTTGTAAGATTGTCGTATGTCTCATGACTGCTACAAGAATTTCAAAGGCTTTCATTTCCAGTGTTTCATGTGAATTCTATCCCCCCCCCGGGAATAGATGAATCAAAGTGTCTTAAGCGGTTAATGAATTTCATCGTCTAGTGTGAGACAATGTTCTGCTTATTGGAGGAACGAGATGACTTTAAAAATTTCCATGTTCGGTTTCGACAACAGGGGGATTATATATCCCTTAAACCAATCATGGTGCTAAGCGTGTCAGAGATTGACATAATAAAATATAGTAATTCGGAGTTACGGGTAGAAAAGTTTCACTGACCTGAGCCAAAGAGCGACTTTGCCAACTCAGGGACTTACCGAAAAAAAAAGCTAGAAACATTCCTTTATTTAAATTATTTAAGTACTTGTAGAGTTCCTTTTCCAACCATTGTAGCTTCAAGGAAGTTGCTTCACGGTATTGAGGCTTGTGGTTTTGAATTGAGGAAGAATCAACTAAGGCAGTGTTTCCCAAACTTCAGATATCTGCGTATACCCCTTCTTAAATTTTCATTACTACCAAGTATCTCCTTATCAAATACCACATAAAGTATATTTCATTGTAAATGTCTATGTTATTTGAATTTATGTGTTCATGCAAACAAAAAATATGATTTATTTTTAACAGAACAAAATCTGGAATAGGTTCCTCTTCATTTCCCGTCCATGAAAATCCACATTTCAAGTAATTCATATCATACTTACGAAGAGTTTCATCTTCTTCCTAGTTGGTTCTCTAGAGATGTCAGACGATACACTCATCAATTTCATTTGATCCAATATCAACGACTTCTTGTTGCTTACACTTGCTTGTATTTGCTATATAGTATTGCTCCCTTTTGTGGATTTTATAAATCCAATCTTTAATCAATGATCCATACTTAAGAATTTGAAAGCTAAAAAAAAATTACCATATTTACACGAATATAACTCGCACTTTTTTTCCAAAAATCAGAGCTAAAAATGCGGGGATTTTCGGAAACCAAAGTTTTCAGAAAAAAAAACTGAAAATGGTGTCACTTAACAAGAAGCTCCTACTCGCTATCGCTACTTTAGGCATCGAGAACAGTTTCCTTGTGTGGAAGGTCAAAGTCATCTACCCAAATAGTTTCATTTTCTTTCCCATTATTTCAAGCAAAAATTACCAGTAATTTACTTGAGATAAGTAGAGCAGCTGTGAAGAGGTGGATATATGATTGGTGCGGTATTAACAAAAGATCGCGCGTCCAAAGACAAATTAGCATTTCAACAGTTGAGTTGAAATGCTAATTCTTTTCAACTTAATTCCATAATATCTGAAACACATTCACTATATATTCCTTAGTTTTGTTCACGACGAGGGTGATGTCAAGCAAAACCATATGTTGCACCGGTAACATATGGTTTTGCTTCAGTCTATACAGCAGTTTCTATTGGAGGGGAGGAGATGTGATTCATTAGTTAGCGCCGTTTTTATCCAGGTTGTCTCTAATTGCACTGCTTGTTGAGAAACATAATGAGTCCATGCGTTAATGATGCATAACCGAAAATTGCCACGTACCCCCGGGGATACGCGTACCACACTTTGAGAAACACTGAACTAAGGCTATGATGCCAGCGTGCTATTCCCGTTAAACCGGCCACGTTCTCGTGGCCGATTTTCCTGATATGCAGGACGAAAACGGCTACGCAGGCACCGAATAGCATATTTACCCCCCACCACCACCACCCCAACCTGTTTTTCTCTCCTTTTTAACTTCTTCGTTATATTTTCATTCCCGCTTACACATTGCCACCCAAAAATACACGAACTTAATATTTAAATTCATCTGTTAATGTGTATAACTTTTCTATGCTTCATCATTTACTTCTGTAATTTTAGCGGCTGCAGTTGGTTTTTGCCTCGCTATACGAATGAAACATCTTGACAGTAAGTTTAATCGCCACTAATATTTGATCCTTATCGGAAGACTCGTCACAAGCGCTCTTTGGTAGGAAAGGCCTGCGTTCTATTCTCGTTAATGACGTGAAGAATAATATCTGAATTAAAGTACAGGATCTTTTTCAATTAAAGTTTGTGTATTTCTTAAGAAATGGCAGGGTTTCTCAGAAACTCGAGTTTTTCATTCCACAAACCAGTGCGAGATCACACGAGTATTCTTGACTCGTGACTGATCAAGTGCTGAGGAACAGAATGTGGATCTCGAGGCGTCAGGTTGGGCTTTCCCACCACACACACACACACACACACACACACACCAACTAACATACCATAGTAAGGTAATACATTAATCATCATTTACGAATAAATTATATTCAAGACAATTTATGGACGCATGAAGTATGATGTGGAAGTCAACGTGTTCATTTAAATGCGTATTTCACGTGGCATTGAGTCGGTTATCTTAGTTTTGATAGTTACTAGTAGCAGAATAAGGCATCTAAATGCGTAGCAGTGAACCGTTTCCGGCATGAAAATAAATCTGTAAGAAAGCTAAATTCACAGCTAAGATTTAGAAGAAACAAGTGGACAGATAAATGTTGTTATTCGATTGAGTATTATGTTCATGAGCGACCATAGCTCAATTGGTTTAGGCGAGCCGTTTGGGTGGAAAGGCCAAGGTGCGAATCCTGTCTATGACGTAACGAGCCTTTATCAGGTGTTATCAATCAAATAGAGAGTTTAACCAGTCTCGTACGGAGGATTTTTCTCCTGGAAGCTCTGGTTTTTCGTTCCTTAAAACAGGCAAACTAGCAGGAAGCAGATGCGCAATATATAGACATAGGGCACTTGGGGAATAACCCACCTATTCCGTCAGATCGGTGGGTAAGGAGGATTATATTTATAATGATTTTGTTATAAACGCCACTCAACAGTGGCGTTTTTCAAGATGTGAGTAGCTGCAGAATCTACAAAATATAATATTTTTATTTAATAAAAAACAAATAAATAAATAACATTTCCAACCATGATAAAGCGCTAATAATCATTTTTTGGACTCCTGTTGGCTTCTGGGACATCTCATTAAAATATAGGGTGATGTTGGGAGAGTAGATTTTTTCCGTGGCGAATATGATTTTGCATAATTTGTCAACACTTGTATATGTAATATTTTAATGCAAAGCCCCTTATAAGGACTGGCTTAAAGGGGCGAAGCAGGAATTCTTTTCATCTTCCCTGTTATCTATAGAGGACAGTGTAGGGATACGGTGTTATTGAGCTATTAAAGCTCTGATCATGGCAGGAGGGCAACAGCAATAACCGAGCCTCAGTTAGAACTTCATTGGCTACAGCATTGCCATCCATTATCCTCCAAGGGTATTAATCACCGCATCTCACGGTCGATCTCCCGTCCTTCTCCTGTTTGAAGATCTACTTATTATAAACTTATTAGGAAAACAAATTGGTGTTTCAGTTATGTTCACTTTAATTCTTTCGTTGTCACTTCTCTAATGAGATTATAATGCATTAGAGTTGCTAAATCGTCAAGGATAAATCCTAATAGACAAATATAGGGATTTAAAAAACATCCGAACGAAATTAGTAAATTTACTGCATTTAATGCAGTAGATTTAATTCGCAACATTTCAATGAGGGTAACAAAGAAATTCGCTCTTTGCTGAACGCCGTTAAAAGATTCGTAAATTTCGGCATGAACTTTACAATTGCACATTTCGATCCCCACATTAGTTTAAAGAAGAGTGCGCGGTAGTCAGCGAGAGCCACTGTTATTTTCCCATCCCCCCTTCGTTCGCTTCCAGATGTGACCCCACTGTTCCAAATCCCCTTAACATTAGTCAGTCCTATGTTCTTAGTGAAACTATAATTAGCCTTAAAGTGGCGGGGCCTTCTGCTTCGTGAGACTTCCTGTTATCAGACTGTCGGGAGAAATCTGTCAGTGTCAGGAGCAAACAGATTAAAACATCCGTCTTTGTCCCGGTATGGCTAGGGAGCTCGAGACTTGTAGCTGAGGATAGAAATGTGCTAAAAGATCTATTGATTCCACTTGGAGGAGATGAAATGAAATTAGAATTGCAGATAAAGTAACGCAGAAAGTTCTCGCTTCATTTTCTCAAGTATCCGTCCTGTGGCAGGTGGAGCTTTTCCGTTTTAATCACTCGATTTAGCCCTAACTGGAAGAATTAGTTATTCCATAAGATTTAGGCATGAAAGAAGAACTTTCATCTTCTGCTAAAAGTGAGCGCCGTTTCACTGGCAGCACATCTCATCCCGCTAAAAAAAGAAGTTCGCTTTTATTATTATTTAAATCAATATCGCGCTTTCAAATGCACATCACGAATCCAAGCAGATCAATTTAAAATGCGTTTCTACTGTTTCATTTAATGGATACATATTAGGCTCCCGTTTTAACAGGTATTTATGACCGCATAAAAAAGGTCTTTCGTTTATTTAAGCCTCGTATTTTTCATTTATTTATTCAGAGGCATTTGCACAAAATTTCAATTTTTTTCGTTTGCCACGAAGACTAATGGGATTTGGGCCATCCAATTTCATCGAATTTGGCTTGGAAGTTTCGCTAATAAGAACGTCCGTAATGCTTTCGTTGGTAGATTGCACTTTCCTTGTCTTGTGGATGTGCTGTAGGATGAATTTTGCCCAATTTATATTTCTCATTCAGTTTTCCACTTACGCATCTTAGGGTGCACACTTTTTCTTGTAAACAGATGTCGCATATTCCATTTCCTTTAATAAACTTTGATGCACAATCAGAAGAAAGATAGTAAATGAGAGTTATAAGATGAATTTATGAGAACTAATTTACTGTAAGAAACGGTGTTAGTTGGAAAAACAAAAAGACAAAAATTGGGAAATTTACTCTAATTGGACATTTGAATTGTTTCGATTTTATTGTTGTTATTGTTATTTGATCTACTAATTGAATACCAGAACAGCCAAAGAAAAAAAGATAGCAGCAATAATTCACTGATTGAAATATGCTATTAATGCTAATTGGCATTATAATAACACAAAGTGTACGCAGGGTGTTGTTGTCAGATTCATCGGTAAGTGGATCTGTCAGCGATAATAACCACATTAAGATGCTAAAGTGCAGCAGCCTTTTAAGATTTAGTTTGAATTACGGTGTGTCCCAAATACAAACAATTGAGGCTTCGCAGTGAATGTTTTAGTGCTATTCTTGGCTTGTTTCATTGGAATTAATTACTACCGTATGAACAAAAGCTGTGAGGCGAGTATATCGTGATCTGTTAGCTGCATGTGTTGGCTGCTTGCCGGCCTGTTATCTGAGTCGTTAACATACCCACTCTCCAACCAAAAGGCTGTGGCTTCGAATCCAGTCGTAGGCATGGGTGTTTGTCGTTGTTTTTAGGTGGAATGATGAATATCACAGTGCGGTGTGAGACCACTGCCCCTCTTATTTTTGGATGTCAAAAGTGACTTGTAAAAATTGGCTTGGTCTCAAGAGCAAGGTTTTTGTACTATGTCAAAAAAAAAATGTAAACAAATTTAAAAAAATACGAAAAAGTCCTTAGACATCAGTATGAATATACTACTGGTTTAAAACTTTTCTTGGGTGTGACAGAAAAAATATGAGAGCAAACACCATGTTTAGCTAAATGAGAAAAAAAAAGTTAGATGATCTTCGCGTCCGAAATGAGATTTGAACCCAATTCTTTCCAACACATCGTCCTCGTGGTTATGTTACGCTAGTTAAAACAAAAACGGAATAATTTACAAATTCTCCGCCTGACATCGGAATGACATCGACTGTAGGATACACGAAAAACCAAAGCATAAAATTAAAATATTTAAATAAAAAAAATGCCTGAGTTACGCAGAACGAGGGGGGGGGGCAACTCTCCTTTCTATTGGAAAATACCAGAGTTCGATTCTTGTCATGTATACATACAGAAGAATATGTATGTATACTTTTTTCTATTGAAGGTGAATTATTCGATCTAATAGGAGATAGAAGGGTTTTCTAAAGGAAACTGGGACTTTTTATGCTATTAGTGAGGGGTAGATGGTGTAGTTGTAAATGATGGATAGTGGCTTGATGAAGATGGAATGTAGAGTGCCCTTCTGCGAAGAGTTCTTGGACTCCTGAAAGGCGTCATGGAATAGCAATAATAATAATAATAATAATTAATAATAATAATAATAACATACGCAGTTTATATGAATTGGAGAGTATAATAATCGTTAGATGCAGTTTTTAATTCATTGCCAGTAAGGGGAATATCACTCCATGTAATGGATGAACAAGTGCATAGGTTAAAACCTGAAAGAGCAGTCGAAAAATAAACATCATTTATACAGATTAACGAGTAGTTTCCAGAGTGTCGTACATTTCACAGTCACATTCTCGTACATTATTGATGGAACTACGAAAAACGTCCAAACGAACTCGTGACAAGAGTGCTCAAAAATATGCCCTTCTTACAACCGAAAAATAATTCCAATATTCATTACATCTGAGTGCTATTGTACGCAGATGGAGGGTGGAAAGGTTCGGTCATGATCTGAGAAAAGGATTTGAGAAAAGGATCTCTGTATAAAGTGCGTTTGATAATTCTTATTCATCTTTCTAATTTTGCCATTAAAATTGGGCAAAATAAATATCAAAGTAAGGACAAGAGTTATTTCAAATTATTATGCAAATATAATAATTTGATAATTTTGCAAAAGGAGAGTTAGTTGTTTATGGGTGGATAAAAACGAACCTAATGAGTGCTTAAGCGTTTTACAAATTGCACCTTAATTTGACAATTAAAATAAACGGGTTCGTTTGCAGTTCTCAACAACTTAGTTTTAAATTGATTAGTTGTGTTGCACATTCGCGTGCTTGTTAAACAAAGCAGCTGTGGCTGAAGTTGTCTGAAATATCGACAACTTTTCTTGATTTTTTTTTCTTTCCGTTTTGAAGTGGAATTGTTTCGATTCAACCTGAAGGGAACGTGGAGACGGTCGGATAACCGCAGTGCTAATTAATATGGAGGTGTAGTGTCGTATTACAAAGTTTATTGAAATCAGAATATGAACATATCAATTATTAAAATATGGATTTTTTCAGTTGAAGGTGAGTTAGTCGATCTCATATGGTGGTAGTAGGGTTTTTTCTCCTGAAACTAGGGTTTTTCATCCCGCGTACAGACAAATCGGTCTTCAGAACACACGCAATTTACAGACAAATAATACTGTTGTTGGTGATGTTGGGTTCGAATCTCGCCGTGGGCATGGATGTTTG
The DNA here is from genome assembly GCF_054136105.1 of Typopeltis vanoorti. NCBI lineage: Eukaryota > Metazoa > Arthropoda > Arachnida > Uropygi > Thelyphonidae > Typopeltis > Typopeltis vanoorti. Next base: position 112,496,639 of record NC_143561.1, on the reverse strand, counting down.
TGATTGTCTGCGAAAATAGTAGTGGTGGGCGGTAGATGGCGATGGTGTAGTTGCGGTTCATTGCAGGTAGTGGAGACAGAGAGTTGTAGTGTCCTCCCTCGATAAGTCTTTGGACTCCCTGGAGGTGTCACGTAATAATAATAATAAGGATTGAAAGTCAAAATTTAAAAAAAAAAAGTTATACTTCAAGGAATGACACGTACACAAACAACAGACTAGCGTCACTAGAAACTGAAAAAAAAATTTGTAAAACCGAGTCTTTTAAATTTCTCATTTTAAATATTTAAAAAAAAGGACTTAAAGTGGATTATTAACTTATATTTGCAAAAATTTAAAGAGCACCTATGTGGGTTAAGGTTACATAATTCACTAACCCATCCTCTGGAGAAAAACATGGTATTTTTTGAAATAATTTACAAAAAAAAAAAAAAATCATCCGCTACCTAAATATATTCACAAGCGTGTATGTGACAGGGAGGAAAAACAACGGATAGTGTGGAAGGGTAACGTCAACCAGTCTTACTTTTGTAAAAAAGAACTTTAATGTTCTGCAAGTTTAGTTTATTGAACAAAAAACTCAAACTGCCCTTATGAGGCAGCTGATTTGACCTTATCCGAATTAAAAGTCGATTCCATCCCGAGGCACGTTTTCGTCTGTTTATCAGTATTATAGCGTCGCATCAGCCTCGGGGTTCTCCTCAGAAGACAGATTGAAACTCGCAATATCTGCACGGCATGACATTTTCTTTCTAAATCTCATTTTTGTTATACTGGTTAGTACTCGATCCATAGTCTGACACGTATGCTAACTACGGAGTGTGTGCCGGGGGGGGGGGTCAGAAATGGCACCGGCTAACTAATCTGCGACTAAAAGCAGCCACTATATACGTTGTTCAAGCGTAGAAAGGAACATCGCCTCATTGTTCCGATTGCAGAGGTCAGGCACCATTTCAGACACCGCTTATTCGGTGTAATGATTTCGCTATGCAATCGATCGATGGAGAATGTACGAAGTGATAAGTTGCAACATGAGTGACTGCAAATACTCTGAAGAGGACCAACATCAAAACAACCCTATAAGATCTGCGAAATTATAATAAAAGGAGAACATAAGGCTTCTCCACAAGAAATATGTTTTTTTGAAGCTAGTGCAATACTAAGCGCCCCTTCCCACAATGGCCGGCCATGTTTGCTTCGTTAGCGACACTCCTGCTCTGGCAAACAAATACATTGCTTTCATGTTTCTCCGGAGACCTTCTATATAAAGCACGATGGTAGAGTTACGTCGATGTCGTTCGCATTGTAGAATACTGCTTTACGGTTCTAATCTATTTAAATAGTTTAATGAAGATTTGTTCAGATTTAAAAATAACGTGAAAAAAGAAAATAAACTGAATAAAACAGCTCAAAAGACTACAACTTGCCTTAAACTTTAGTAAAAGAAAATCATTGATACGCAGCGTTACTTTATAGCGATTAGACATATGCAGCGTAGTATGATTTTGAAACAGTTGCAAAAGTGGAGTTTATGTGCGGTAGACTTTAAGAAGAAGAGCACATTTGATTCTAGGAGAAAAAGAGGGACGACTGATAAAATTGCCGAGTGAATGAAGGGATCTTTTCTGACTAAGGTTTCGTGAAGTATGACTTATTCTCCAATAATCCACGAATTTCTAAAGATAATAATTATTAAACTTCTGAAAAATAAAACAAACCTAATGAGGAAATAGCCAGACTGTAAAAGGACTAGACTGTGCACCAATTTCAATATTTTGGCTTGTTAATTTATGAACTTTGTCGCCACGCTTAATCTATTCTGGATCTTTATTTCTGTCTAAAATATAGACATTAAGAAAAACAAATAAAAATCCCTTTTACATAGGGGTTTACTATTGAAGTGTTTATTTTTATAAATATATTTTTAAGTCATTAAGACATTATTAAAAGCTTTACTGTGTGTACTAGTTGTGCTATCCGTGGATTATTATAATGATCACAGTAGATATATATCTCTGGGTAAAACTAAAAATGGATAAAGAATGAAGAATTGCAAAGAAATGTGCTTCAAAGTAAATAATACTCAGTGAATACGATAAATTAATCTCATCCCCAGTTGTTTCTTTCTTTTAGGAATGTTTTAAATATTATTATAATAAGTAATTAATAATATAATAAGTAAACAATAAATAATTATTTATTTATTTCTACGAGTTTTAATACATTGGAGTTGCTTAAATAATATTCCGAACTGTAATACTTGTTTCTGTACATACATTCTTTTAGGCTACTTAATTACTCTAGTTATGTTGCTTTGTGCTCCTCTCTCTCCCTCCAATGTATACGATGAATATCCCCCACCCCGTTCTCGTTTTGCTCCGTATTAAGTCCTCTGTTCAGACATCTTTCTTGCTGAGAACTGCTTGCATTCATCGTCCACATTGTAGAGGCACACAAAGCAACACAACTCTGTTTATCTGGTGGAGGGAAAATTATTATGTAAATTCTCATAACCATTTAAGTATGTTGGTTAATGCGATGTTGTCACAAGGGAGGAAATAAATCGCAGTTGAATTCCGCTTTACATAGTTGAAACTTTCTTTCTCTTTCTGGCGATCCCAGTGAGCTGGTTCAAGTTAGCAAGGGATGTGCTTGCAGTAACAGACTGTAGTAATTTTTTCCCTCTGTAGCTTATTAGGACCCTTATGAACCGCTAAAACGTGAATATACCCTTATCCATAGTATACTTATAGGCACAGGGCCAACCCCATTATCCCGGGAGAGGCAAAAATCCCAAAATTCTACTTTCTAAACTAAAGCCCCAGATTTGAGTTCGGGTCTTCTTTACAGAAAAAAAATGACACCAGCTCGTGGTGTCATTTTATTCTAGCTTTGTTGAAATTGAAGGCCATAAACTGTGAATCTGAAGAGCTGTAAGACTTCAATTTAGCATTAATAAGATAATAAAATGAAGGATATTATGGATCCAGTTATATTTTATAGCCAAATACAGAAGGAAAAAATAAATAAAAAGTTACATTAAGTTATATACAAAGAAACTGAAATGGTTATTATATGCCGAAGGTTATATTCTCATAAGCGCTCTGGTAAATTTTGTAAGTTTTTGTTTCTTTTTATATTTAGCTATAAAAAATGGCTGAATCCATAATATCTTCCATTTCAACATGTAAAACGCTCCTTACCTTATGTTTACATTTGTCTACGTTCCTTGCATTTGATTATAGATCGTTGACACAGCGATGTCAATATTTTCCGAAATCGTGTGTTTGTAGAAGGTTCATCTTATTCAGCGGGAATTTATTAGCATATTATTTGCCTAATTAATTATGCTCTTTATGCCTAGTTAATTACTCTGATAGTGCAGAAAATTGTTATTTGGCGTCAGCATCTTCTGATTGAGAGAAAAGAAAGATTACCCCTTCGGAAACATCACAGAGAATACTGAATTTTGGTTGTATACCCTTGCCAGCAGCTAAAAAAGATAATTATGCACTTAGCCGTGCAACAGTGTGAGCCTACTGAAAACCGGTAGATGAGAGTAAAAGATGAGAACCCCCAAAAAGCAATTGTTTTAACCTACTACGAGTATTGTACACACATGCATGGCTGTAAGCGCATTCCAAGCAATGATAACTAAAAAGTCACACGTATATCAGTAATTAAATTTTAACAACATATATATATTTCGTCTTAAGTATCTTAAGACATCATCAGTACAGTTATTACAAATAATATAGGAATTACATTCAAAGGAACAGTTAGTGCGCATGCTTACATTGGAATCCCTCTTTGCGTAGAGCAGCGTGTTTGAGGACTAAAAAAAATTCGGCTCTAATTAAAATTAAATTAAAATATATCTCATAAATTTATTTTGCACAATTTAGGATAATAATTTCCCAGACTTTTGGGATAGCGAGACAGTCATTACGGTTCGGATTGGGTCTGTGACGTAAGGCGTCAGCACCTTCTTTATATAAAAACGCTCATAAGGATCTATGTTGCAGCTTGGTGTTTTCCCATTGGATCCTATATTTGTACGGTTTGAGACGGATGTGGTCTTGATGTTCAGAGATGCGTTTACTTATAGATCTTCCTGTTTGTCGGTAGTAAGACATTTTACAAGAACATGGAACTTCGTATACCCCAGGTAGCATCATTGGTAGGAGAAGGTAGCAAATTGTGGATCTGGTTGATAGGTAGCAGCAAGTTTGTATTTCTTCATAATTTTTGACAGAAGTTACGAGATGCCTTTGATAAATAGTATAGCAGTCCTACATCTTCTTCCTATCACGCGTAGGCTGATGATTTTTTTAGTTGTTTTTTGGATTATATCCAAATGAATAAAGCTGTATCTTTAATAATTTCCAATTTTTGTTCTAAAGATTCTTCACCGTTTTATAATGTTATGAGCTTAATTTTATAAGGTTGATATATGGTTCACCCAAAACTACACAAAAACAACTGTCCACTTAGACCTATCGTGAATTTTATAAGCAGTCCGACTTATAAAATATCAAGATGTTTGTGATGTATGATGTGATGTCCTGCAATGAATTTTCCTCTCGATGAATTTTACCCGCGATCAGTTTTGACGCGATGAATTGTCCATGAACCCATGCACATCCAACGAAAACAAGATGGTTCCATTTCCACTTCTGTCATAAACCTATCGTAAACCAATGTTTTCAGGTCGTTACATCCACAATTCATCGGCTCGCCATCCATCTCAAAATATGGCATCATAAAATTTTTAGTATCCAGGGCACACAAATTTTGTTCCTCAAAATTTAATTACTGTTATTATATACGTGTGAATTTTTAATTATGAATACTCCACAGATTTCACTAAATAACAGATAAGCAATTACAAGTGGATAAAATGATTATTGTAAATTATTACCAACATAGTATTTTAATTTTAACAATATGAAATTTCAAAACGTTTAATTTCGGGAAAAAAGGTTCCGTGCAACAAATATGAATTTTTTAATTATTTTAATTTAAATGTGTTTTTATTATTTACTTCTTAATCAGGATGGACAATGCATATATATAGTGAAGAAATATTTTTCGAAATCGAACGCATATTAAGTGCACTAAAATAATATTTTGTTCGTTCTCCCCCTCCCTCTCCTCCCCAATAGAACATTTATAGAATAAAGTTGGACTCGAATGCAGAACGTTTGAAAGTAATATCACACATTCTACACAGATAAGCCAATCACTCTCATTTTTTACATCACACCAGAAGATTTCTTTACGTCTCGTAGAAGCTGCTAACTTTCGATCCAACTTTAACCGCATACATCGTGTGGGTATAAATTAGATCAAACTTTGTCTAATTCGTCAATATGTTCTACAGTTTTTTTGTGTGTGTTACTGTAACTTCTGTGGCTTGATGGACCTCAATCCCATGGATTATTATCCCTTCATCGGCAGGAAATAGATTTGTGTTAAAGATTAACGAGCACTTGGCTCACCCTATTCAGGGCAGTGCAGAAGTGCCTGAACCGAAAAGCAGAAAAGCTTTCGGGCGCTTAGAAAACTCCTGAATGAGTTGCTTGGGATGAAAAGCCACTTAGGTGAATAAGTAGCGGTAGTGTTACGGAGCAACGAGAAAATATCTGGGGTATCAGCAACGATATGCAGGAGAGCCTGTCACTTGTTGATCATGGAGAAGATGACTTGAGTATTCTTGAGGAATTTGTTGGTGTCGGCTTGGCTGGGGTTCATTTTGCTAAAGGATGTTAGCATCTCCCCTAGTGAGGCAGCAAGAATCAGTGCAGAATTTTGGCTATAAGCTGCCGAGGCTCCGGGTAAAATTCGCGGATAAACCGTAGAAGCGAAAGTTTTCTCGGCTGTAACACCCCCGCTCTGTGAAATCTGGCGTAGGTTTCAGGCTTGATTCTGAGTGGGCGGGGCTAACGCTGCTCTTGTCTTCTGTAGGTTAGAAGGGTGAATTGAGCAGCCCTTATAGTTGGCTGGATGTGTGCCGCCACAATTCGCGCATTTAGCAGGTGTAGACCGTGGCTTTGGGCAACTGTGCTAGGGATGGCTGTCACCCCACTTTAATCTGCTTTACATAACTTTTGTGCATGCCCAAATTTTTGGCAGCGATAACATTGACCGGCGGATGCCTTTCTTCTGAGTGGTTCGGTCTTGATGACTAAGCTGCAGACTATCTTAAGGACGTAAATTTCTCTGTGGTCTTTACTTCCACTCCAAAAAAGCCACTCCAAAAAGTCACACCAGAAACATGGGGCGCTTGTCTGCGCGGTACATGCGTGAGATCTTAATTGGTTCAAGGCCTTGTGATCTGAGGTCAGTAGCTATTTCATCAGATGTAATGGTTTCTTCCAGGCCTCTGATGAATACCTTTAGGTTTTTGTCGCTCTTGAGTTGAAATGTGTGATATGGAACATTCATTTCGTCCATAAGTCTGATGATCCGGCGGTAGTTTAACGCCCCTTCTGGTTGAATTCGGATTCCGTCATCTGTATTCTTAGCTGATATAAATTTGATGTTGCTGTTCATTGTCTCCGCGATTGATGACCATTTTTCTTTCGATTTTAGAATAACTGGAGGAATCTTCTCTTTGGGCTGTGCCCCTGAGTCCGTCGCTCTTTCTTCAACAGGTTGTGCTGTTGTGTCCATTGGAGCTGTACTTTCCAAGGGCTGGGGTATTATTTCAGGATCTGCTGCGAGGGACATTTTCTCCTTCCTTCTGACCTCCTGAAAGCCACTGGAGTTTGAATTGGGGATGTCTTTAGTTGTTGTTTCTGGCTCGCTGGCGTTGTCATGTGAAGAGGGAGGAAGTTCAGAGGGCTGGAGGTCCTCTGTCTACACTTCAAGAACCTGGTGTTTTCCGATTTTATCGGGCTATTTTGTGTTTAGTATGTTGCCTAAATGCCTGAAAAGAGCCAATAGTTCTTTAAAACTGAGATCGTCAAAAGGCAAATCCATGTCAAGGCGAAAGCTTTAATGTACGGTCAGAAGGGACAAGACCTGCCTTGTCCCTTGTGACCGCTACCGGAAAAATTGCGTTACCGATAAAAGTCTTACCTGCTCTGCTGAACGAGCACTCTGCTGACGCTACAGGACAGATCAAAACTCGCGTATAATATCTATTTCATATTAACATATCTATAATATCATTTTTTCGAGATCATAATCAACAAACACACACTAGTCAAAAGCCACTCCAAGCATACACACAGAGCAACTTTCGCCTTTTTTTTTTTTTTACACTTCTAAAAAAAGTTCTTAAAAGAACTGGGCGAGGGACAGAGTCCTTGACTCTTTATCCCGTCATCTGAATGAAAAAAATCTGTGTGGATGGGGTGTTATTGAGCTAATAGCTCTAGTCATGGCTGGGTAACGGCAATAGCTGAGCCTCAGTTAAAGCTTCATTAGCTACAGCATTTCTACCCTGGAAGTCCTAAAAAGGACTGGGATGTTCAGTCTTCGAAAACATCCACTTCCCTCCAATCTTTTTTTTTTTTTAGTCTTTATAAGGACTGGCTTAAAGGGATGAAGCAAGAATGCTTTTTATCTTCCCCGTTATCTGTAGAGGACAGTGTATGGATAAGGTGTTATTGAGCTATTAAAGCTCTGATCATGGCAGGAGGGTAACAGCAATAGCCGAGCCTCATTTAGAACTTCATTGGCATCCATTACCCTCCATGGGTATTGGATTGAATGAATCAATCACTGCATTTCACCTTAAGTTCTTAAAAGAACTGGGCGATGGACTGAGTCCTTGACTCTTTATCCCGTCATCTGAATGGAGTAAATCTGTGTGGATGGAGTGTTATTGAGCTAAAAAGCTCTAGTCATGGCTGGGTAACAGCAATAGCCGAGCCTCAGTTAAAACTTCATTGGCTACAGCATTGCCATTTGTTACCCTGGAAGTCCTAAAAAGGACTTTTTTTTCGTTCATCCCAATCTCTGCATTTCATCTTATAAGGACTGGCTAAAAGGGGCGAAGCAAGAATGCTTTTCATATTCCCCGTTATCTGTAGAGGACAGTGTATGGATAAGGTGTTATTGAGCTATTAAAGCTCTGATCATGGCAGGAGGGTAACAGCAATAGCCGAGCCTCATTTAGAACTTCATTGGCATCCATTACCCTCCATGGGTATTGGATTGAATGAATCAATCACTGCATTTCACCTTAAGTTCTTAAAAGAACTGGGCGATGGACTGAGTCCTTGACTCTTTATCCCGTCATCTGAATGGAGTAAATCTGTGTGGATGGAGTGTTATTGAGCTAAAAAGCTCTAGTCATGGCTGGGTAACAGCAATAGCCGAGCCTCAGTTAAAACTTCATTGGCTACAGCATTGCCATTCATTACCCTCCAAGGGTATTGGATTGAATGAATCAATCACCGCATCTCACGGTCGATTGTGCATTTCACCTTATAGTCCTTATAAGGACTGGCTTAAAGGGGCGAAGCAAGAATGCTTTTCATATTCCCCGTTATCTGTAGAGGACAGTGTAGGGATAAGGTGTTATTGAGCAATTAAAGCTCTGATCATGGCAGGAGGGTAACATCAATAGCCGAGCCTCAGTTAGAACTTCATTGGCTACAGCATTGCCATCCATTACCCTCCAAGAGTATTGGATTGAATGAATCAATCACCGCATCTCACGGTCGATTGATTCAGCTCTTGACCTGTCAATGCGCTTATAATCAAGTAGGTTCCACATATAAAAATATTATTGGTATACTAACTAACGTCACATTTCTTTTTCAAAAGTATTTATTAAATCCTTTCAAATATTATTTATTTTTCTTTTTATTATTGTAGCATTTTTCTTATTCATGATTTAAAATTATTTTCTTTTTAGTGCCAATTTAACAGTAACTTGTTTTGAAATATGGCTTTGTCTTCAAGACGCTGAACATATTATGTAATAAGGCTTCGGCAATTTTCGAAAAATTAATATCCAGAAATACTCCCTAAGTCTTCTTGTATTCACAACCGCCTTAGTCTGTCTAGCTACTTGTTTCTTTCATGACACAGACAATCACATAACCAATTACGCTAATAAGGGAACAAATTGATAGTCTTCGATGACACGTAATCATCTGTTCAAGATTAGATTTCTGCAAACATTTAAAATTGTCAGTAGAATTACTTTCGTAAATTGTTTGCGACTGGCAAACATTTTTGATTTTACTGTTCTGGTTAGCTGCGCAATATTTAAGATAAAATACCTGAAATGTTTTTAAAGAACTAGTCACGACCCTCTCTTGTTACATCAATTCACAAAATGTACACTTCGCTATTTTTGAAATTTTTTTCGCCCTACGTCATAAGTTTTTTGCGATGCAACGTGCATTTTCCATGCAAAACATAAGTCTTCTGTTTTATCAGAATATGTCTTACTATCAGAGGTATGCACGAGTGTCTCCTAACTTTTTAAAAATGCCGAAATCTTAGCTATACAGTAAACGTTTTTTGTTTCAAAATTCTGGATTTTTTTAAAAGTTCTTTTTAAGCGTTTCTTTATTCTTGAAATGGAGAAGGATCAAAAATGCAGCAGCGCTGGTTTCGCTACAATTTGAAGTTTCTTTTAATACGTTTAAACCGTTAGAAGTTTTTGCATGCGAAAATATTGGTGAAGCACCAAGAGAAGTAGAACGTGTTGCGTGAATGTTTGCGGGTCTCTGTGACTCGGTTTCGTACAGTTTTAAATGCTTGTGATTTATTTAAAGTGCGTTTAGTGAACTAAGCTACAAATATTCACGTTTATCCAATAATGCACAAGAAACTTGATGTGACGTAATAATACTTCATCCACCGGGTAATGATGCTCCTCTCTGGTCAAAAAGGAATTAAAAAATAAAACACTATCTTTTTAGCAATTACGTTCATAATTAAAAAACAATTCTAATGCCTGTATCCATGGCTAATAAGCAATGGCTCTTGTTTACCATAATTTAGAAATAATTACAACACGTGATAAATTATCTTTTAGCGGTGTAAGCGAACAATAAAATTTATGCTTCTTGAATAAGTTATGACAGCTTTATATCTTTACTTTCGCCGCTAAATTTAAAATAAGAAACAATATAATCTTTCAGAGTATTTCGAATATTTTGTTATGAATAATTTTGGTTCCTTAATTGCCAATCGCCCTCTACAACGAGCATCAGAACTATCGGCTGTTGTGAATAGTAGAAGCGCTCATTTCTAGTCGCAGGAGATGTCACTGATTATTGGAAGATGCTCCGTTGGACTATCACTGCACATTCTTTAATATCGTTCGTATGTTCGTTTATCAGAAACAAAGAATTTCCTTGAAACTGGACAAAAAACCTGTAAATGTTTAAAACTAGAATTTACAAATCCCTCTGCTCATGCTGAGTGCTGTGGTCGTCCGTCCATGGATTCACGCGAACGGACAGAAGCACTTGCTGCCATCCGCACTCTTTGTTTGGGGGAAAAACAAATCCTTAATTTTATCGACAGAACGAACTTAGAGACACGCCGAAGTCTTTGTGGACCGGTGGGACTCGCTACATCAATAGTCTGTGGGGGAGGGGAAGACGACATCGACAGCTCGTGCACTTCGTATTGCGTATGTATGACGATTTGTCACGATCCATTAATTTAACATTTTTCTGCTGTTGTGTTCATCAGCAGTATTGTGATTTGTATCGAAACGGGCTTCACCTGAAAGACCTGCAGTTTAAATCCCACCAGTTAAGAGGAGGAATTTTTGCGGGTCCTTTAGGGCAGCGTAATTTAAGTGGTTCTAGCAGCGAAAAGGGTTGTTACTTGATACGAGCTTCGTCTTTTAAAAAACAGGCAAAACCCTTCGAACACTCTCGGTAAACAGCGTTGTAAGCAAACTAGGTTCATACTGACAAAATAGGCCATATCGACTCTTAGTATAATCAAATGCTCGATTGATAATCATGCTATTGCAGTTATATTGATGCATATGTGTTTAATATATCTCTGAGATTAGTACAACGATATTCTATAAGAAATTATATCCCATCATCAATTTTCTGCTGTTATTTTTAAGACCTTTTCTGATGGTCTTATTGAAACAATAAGAATATCTGTTTTCGTCGAACTTTGATTTACATTTTAATAATATCATTATTTTAAGATGAGATGCTAATCTGTCTTATTTATCATCTGAAATGAATCAATTCATTCAAAATAATTTGGTATGTTAAACAGGTAAAAATTCAATGCCTTCTGGAATACTAATTTTTAGTAAACTGCAGACGTAATCAAGTCAGTGCTTCTGTTGCTAAGCCATCCTAATAACAATAATACACTCTGAACATTCTGTAGGTTTTGAATTGCATTAAGCTATGACAATCACTTTCTGTCTAAGGTCAATTCTTTTGTGCAAGTCCTAAGTATGTATATTAGGTAGGTGGATAGTCTCAGAATAATGAGATCTGAGGAATACACTATGTTGAAAAAATGGTCCGATATAACATGATACATGAAGGCAAGAAATGCAATTCTTGCCTTCATGGTTGGTGATCATGCAAAGCTCAGGAGAAATACAAGGTTGGTGATCATGCATACAGTTGGAGCATCTGAGTAAAGTGTGAATGATGCCATTAAAAATTAATGAACAAAACGGGATGGGAGTCGTATAAAGAGTTATGCTTTTCTTTAGTCGTTCACCAGTGGATTCTTTCTTTCATCTAAGTATTCATAGCTTCCAGTGTAGCGATTTCTATCTGAACACTACATGCCTGATTTCACTTAAGAGAGATGCAGTATCCAAGCCAAAAATGATCACGATAGTGCTCGCGGTGGTTCAACTTGTGTGGTGTAGCATCTGTCGTGTTTCTTCGAAGAGTACATTGTTGTACGGAATGATGAATCCCGATGCATGCACACACACTCTTTAAACAGATGGAGACGCGTTTGTTTATAGATGCTGCCAAGGGAAAGCGAACATCATTTACGAGATTGGTTTGTCCTTCATGTTACGTGTGGAGTGATGTTAGGGTTTGCGTAGAGCATGATGATTATGAACTATGCCATATTGCAAAGGCTCTTACAACATTCCTTGAGGAAATTGGGATTACACTACTCAACCAACATAGAAATCCCGATTTAAACCCCCTTTAGTGAGAGTTGTTTGTAAACAAAATCAATAAGGAAACGAGGCATATTCCTCTGCGAAAATAGTTATTTTCGTAGAGGAATATGCCAAAATTCTGTTACCGTTTGCTTTATATTTAGTTGAAAATCTATACACGTGATGTCTGGATCATTTTCGCAGTATTGTGTATATCAAGAGATAGAACGTAAGGAGAACGAATAAACACTTTCAGTTATGCTCCAGTTTATCTGAAAGGTAGCAAAGTAACTGTATCAGTAAACATCGATATTTAAACGGAGTAGCACGTTATAACTGGACAGAAGCCGACGGTAGTTTGTGTGATATGAAGAAATTGGATTAAGATGCTGTCAGATAGAATTGATATTTACTGACTAACATAAAGTGATAATAGATTTCTTAATAATTTGGGTATTCGCCTAAATTCAAGGATAAGACGTATTTCACGAAATCAACGGTATTAGAAAGGTCATTAACTGCTTGGTAACCTAACGCCAAAGGGAAAAGGCAGGTATATAAGAGTTAATCTTATAACAGAGAACCGTTGCTACGGTCGCGTCTTTGTTTAGTGTCTGATGTGATCTAGCGGAAACCGAATTAGAGAGTTGCGAACAATGATCTAAGGAGAGGAGAAAGCGAAGCATTAGGTGATTTCTGATGACGGCTTAGATTTCTAAGACCTGCAAATTTCGGTGGTAGGTGTATTTTGAAATCCAATAGCATTTTTGGAGGTGGGAATAAAAAAGGAGGAGGTGGATGCAGCAGTTGTTTTGCTGAAAAAATATTTTCTTGTTCTATTCTTTAAGAGAGCGTGTAGAAAATCTTGTAGCGCCCAAGTGCAAGATCCTCTTCACAGTGCAATTTAACCCGTTTCTAATGTTATTTAATAGCCCTTGTATTATTGTACGAACTACTCCTAAAGGCACATGAACGATGATATTGTGATTTTAGCGAAGTGGATTGCATAGCTCATCAAATACGTTACACACATCGATCGAACATCAGGCAGCTGGTGTAGCTGTGCCAAAAGGCGAGGAATCAATCGCTAAATACAGATTGTTGAACTTCACATGATGAATGACATCACTTTTCTGATTAGCATTTGTAACTAATTCGTACAGATTTATTCACAAATGCAAACGCGATGCTTTGCATTAGCAACTCATCAAAGTAGGTTGGTTAGAAGTCGTTACATCGGGAAATTTTTATTCGTAAATTGACAAAAGTGTGTGATCCGAACTGCATGAATATTTTTCAGAACTCCGTTGCTACTTTAAATTTAACAACGAATTTGGAAAGAGTATAAAACGCAGACAAAAACCACTTTCATATCTTTCAGTTTGAATCCAACTGAGAAAGTCAGCGGTCGGAGCAAGCAATTCTACTTTCACTCATTCTTTTATTGTCACTTGCGTTAGCTTTTGCTCGCCAAACACATAAACACAGAAAAATCATTCCGTGTTTGGAAGGAGAACAAATACCATGTGAACTTTGCTTGAAGCATAAAGTTTGTGAACCTATGGGTGACCGATCAATACCCTTATCGCAATATTTTTCTAAAACTCGGTTTTTCGGAAGAGAGAGAAAAAAAAGAACTATTCAGTGCTTCAATCTATAAAGTAAATTCTTCTCAGAAACACACTCATAACTTTTAGGACATTGTAAGAACAGAGAAAAACAACTTAAGAGAAAAATCTATGAGAAATCGAACAAAGTAAAGAAATTATAAAACAATTATCATGTTGAAGCCTTCAGATATCATAGTGATGCTTAGATGTGATATAATTCAGAGAAACAAACGTGAAATTGCCAAGTAACAGTGGCGAATTCTCCATGCTTGCTGCGCAAGCTCATTAATTCCATTTAGGCTTTTATTTTTGTATACAGAAGACGTCTTAAGCTTGCGCTGCAATAATTGAGCTTTGCGTTGTGTATCGAAAGCCGATGCTTTCTCGTCTAACCAAAGCTACCTTGGCTTGCTTGGCTGTGTGAACTCAGGTCCTCGCACTGTGATTTCATGCGCGCGCATAGCCATTTCGGCTCCCTTCACGTCGTCTTAAACACAAGCCATACGCAGTGAAAGTAGTTCTAGCCAGCCTTTACAAGTGTGCGTGTTGCTTGGAACAATTAAGTTAAAACCAACATTTTATGACGATGTTATTGACCAGTTCATAAAGAAGAACCGTAGGGTAGAATTTGTATTCAAGTAGCTAAATTGAAAAATATAGAATAACATTTGTAAAATAAATGTTGTATTTGTATGATTAAATGTACATAAATTAATAAATATATAGTTTTAAATGGTCAGTAATTCATTATTCCGCTAATCAGACTTCAATCACACCTCTCACTCCCTGAATGATAACAAGAGCAAGCGTGAATTTCAAGACCGAGCATTCGCCCCTGCTAAGTAAGAACTGTATTTTATGAAACTCCTTATTTCTAAGAGAACCGAAGCTACTGTTAATTATGAGGAGCTTGTCCCACCTTTACCACGAGTTGCTTGGTACAAGTTTGTTTAGTTCCATTTCGTTTACCAAAAAACATCTCTTCGGCATCATTTAGAGTGCCGCTCAATACCTTATTTGTTTAACCGGAAATACAGGAAGAAAACTATTGATGTCGCGGGTGGGAGCATTTCAGAATCACTGGAGAAGTAGGCCAGTGAAAGTAAATTTGGTTTCTTATGTTAGAAGTGATCGCTCTATTCTCTTCGAATAGGTAAGCCCTACTGACTACTAGTTTAGTAATCTGATAGCTTGCGTGATTCATGTGTGGTAATTTAGATTTATAAGATTCGGTTAGAAGCATAACGGAGGCGGAAGGAAACCAATATATACATCATGCTGCAGATACGTCGTCAGTGACAGGAGACATTATTACCCAAAAGGCTTGCGCGCAACCCCAACATACACGTAATTTACAAGACTAATTGCCTTCTGTTATGAAGCTGCAATGGACTAATTATCTCCTATTAGCCAACTACAAACAAGACAACCTTAATGGAAGACTTATGACACTTGTCAGAAGGTTGGTAATTTCCTGTGCTTTCACGTTCCTCGCGGGTAAACGCTGAAATTTTGCGAATCCATATGATAGTAAATATACCTAGATTGCTAAGTATCCCGAGAAAACATAAGAAATTAGCACTAATTATTAATGTAATAATTATTTAATTTTTTGGTTTCGGAATAAAAAGCTACAATATACAATTTATTTTAAATTAAACTATATAAGAGAATATTCTAGATCCAATCATATTTTATAGCCAGATATTAAAAAATTAAGAAATACTTCAAGAATTTACCACGGAGATTTTGAGAATATAGCCTTCAACGAGTTCTCAGATTTTATGGTTTATTTTCAAAGTATTTCTTAAGTTACTTTCTATATTTTTTATAAAATATAGCTGGATCTATAATATTATATACTATAGCAACTTATTTATGCCAAATTCTAGCTTTTAGCTCTAATTTTTTATTTATTTATAACTGGCAAAGCAACTAGGTGACAGCCTAATGCCATCTAAACGTAACATTGCGTCATACGATCTAAACATAACACCAAACATAACATTATTAGTTTTAAGACGGTTGATTCATCAGTGAAGTTTATTCTGTATAAGGACTATGTAATGATGACAGCTTTTCAGCCACAGTATTTAGCTGGAGTTGATAGCTTTAAATGCTGGTTTGGACCAGAATGTATCGCGTTTCCCCGTTAATCATACACACTTTTAGTGTAGCATGAATACGATTTATTATACAGTCCTGAACTAGTCGAAAAGTGTAATAATATAGTAAATTCTTTCGAATTTTTTCGCTCAATAACAATAAATGATTAATAGTGTTGCACCAATATGTAGAGCATTAGAATATCAAGTAATCTCGTGCGTTTATTTTTATCGAGTATTTCATTTTTGAGTCATTAATCACTGCATTCTTTGTGCATCATTTTACAGCTGGTATGAACTTCTTTGTGTGTGTGTGTGTGTGTGTGTGTGTGTGTGTGTGTGATCCTGCATTTTTATAAGAAATACAGTATCTTCTTCACTTAGCAATTTGTCAAAAATTGCATCGCTGAACTCTTAAATTGTACAAATTTGTATGGAAAGCAAACATGAACAATATTTTTGTATTACTTGTAATTTTAAAAGTGCGTACTCCTTCATTCTTGTATAACTTTCCATTTCCTGGTACAGCAAAGGTGGAGAGCAGGTCGAAGAATAATTAAGTTCCATTTTCTCTGACCACGTGCACATTTATCTGTAAGAAGTTTCATTTTGTGGTCCATACAGGCTTGAAGTGAAGCTGTACATTTATCTAAAAATAGCTTAATTATGGTTATTATTCTTGTTAGAAAAGGACATTTAATTAGTATTGAGAGCCACACTGAAAAAGGGAAACTGAATATCGAATGAAATGAATGATATAAGGGGTTGATAATTATTATTAAGTACTTAGTTCAGATAATGGTTTTACAAGAACGCTTAAGTTCTTGCTCCACTTTGAAATTTATACAAAAAAAAAATTGCACAGGAAATAAGATTCTGAGCACTTTTTTTCCATTTTATTATATTTGCGCATCTTTCAGTAACATAAGATAATAGCGTACTCCGTGTCTGATCATGCTGTTTATAAGGGAAAAAAAGTAGTTTTAAAATATAGATAAAAGTTATATACTACTTATCTAGAAAATTTAAATTATTCTTAAATTTAATGAAAACTTTCCAAAACTCTAAATATTTAAAATATTCTAATAGATTTACAAATTACACTATTTTTCTTTATTCATATAGTTTCTATAATTATTAATTGTATCAAAGATGAAAACACGTGGTAGAGAGGATTGGGATATATATTGATATTGATAGGGCAAAGAGTTCGGTTAAGATTTTATAGGATTTGCATTCGTATCGTAAGTTAGATGTTAGATGTTATTCAGTGGTGATATCTGGACTTAGAGCTAGTGTGGGAACTTGTAAAGACTTCGTTTCTCATGAGAATTCGCCGTAAAGTCTATATTTCCAAGTCTCAAATCAACACTCAAAATACAGTCATTCGAGTGTGTTTTGAGTGTTGATTACGATCTCACGATAGTCCTTTAGTGCGTGATGTATTTTGTGTTTATACGATATACGGAAGTCCTTGAGATCCAGCTCAGGTAAGCATATATTTGAATATTTTAAACATGAACAATTTAAGTCCCGATGACTTAATCCAATCGTCGGATAAGAAGCTGGCGCTCGACCTCCTCAAAAAAACTGTTGACGAAATTTGAGGTAGAGTGGCCAGGTTTCTAAACTTATATTCAGCGACAGACGACTCCATAGAAGGGGACAACTCAACACCAGGGGAAGAAGGGAAGACGAACCTGATAATCTCGGCTCCCACTCCAAAACATGATACAGAAACCCATGCTCGGTAAAAACATAAAATAGCGGAGACTCAGATAAACGAGGGGATGGAAGAAGATAATCCCAACACTGACCTCCCCACACCCAACAACAAAAAAGTTCCTCCAATTTTTCTATGGGAAAAAGAATGTTGGATGGCCCTTAGGCCTATTATGCAAAACCACTAAATTGCCTATTCATGGGCAAAAAACGTAGACGACGGAGTTAAAATCCAGCCTGCCACAGTAGGCGACTACAGACTCCTCAAAAAAAACCATGGATGAGTCAAATATTAAATATCATACTTACTCACTGAAGTCGGAGAAAAACCTAAAAGTTGTACTCAAGGGAGTAACAGAAAACATCTGCACAGATGAAATTACTGAAGACCTCTGCCTCCACGATCTCCCACCTGTCAAGGTTAGCAGAATGCTACGGGCTGACAAGAGTCCAATGCCCCTAGTACTCGTTGAGATACCCAAAACACATCAGAACATATACAACATAACAACGATCTAGTTGTTATGTTGTACTGTATATGTTCTGAAAGATCTGGTCTGAAAATCACAACAGAACCACTAAAGAAAAGAGCCTCGTCGGGCCAGTGCTACAGATGTCAGAAGTACGGACACGCACAGAAACTCTGCAGAGCAAACTACAAATGTCTAAAATGTGGACACACCACCCCACAGCAACCTGCTCAAAACTCAGGACCTCACCAGCCAAATGCGCGAACTGCGGGAGCCCCCCCCCACCCGGCAAACTACAGAGGCTGCAGTCACTACCCTAAGAATAAAACAGACAACAAAAGGAAACAGATCTCTCAACCCTGCCCACAGGCACCAGAGTTGACGACTCCCCAGTTGCTTGACACCCTACAAAAGACAACAAAATACCAGCTCTCACAAATGGAAAATACCAACAATCTGGAAAGCCACCGTCGAAGCAGGACATACGCCGAAGTAGCCCGCTCATCCAAAGATATCCAGCAGGACCAAATTCTTCCAAACATGACAACAGTCATCACAGCCTCATTTGCAAACATGCTTCAAGATTTCAGTAAGTCAAACCCTTCACCAAACTCCACAAAAAGATTTCTAAAAGAAACTCAGACCATATTATCAATGCTTGTTAATGAATAAAACTAGATTACTCCCATACTCACTACAGATCGCCGCTTGGAACGCCAATGGCCTAAAAAATGAGACACTGGAGCTTCAAGAATTCTCTCACAGATACAACCCTGACATACTCCTAATTAATGAAACTCATCTAAGACCTGCAGACAATCCAAAACTGAGAGGCTACACACTATATAGAAATGACCGACTGGACTACAGAGGTGGTGGTACAGCCATATTTATCAGGAACTGCATCAGGCACAATGGAATACTCACCCGTCCCCAACCTCCAACCTAGAACTCACCGGTGTCGAAGTCCACACAAACTCAACTGGAAGACTTAAAATCTACGCCGCCTACAGCTCCCCTGCTAAGACCCTGCTATTTTCCGACTTGGATGCTGTACTAGGCACAAATGAATCCATCATCGTCGCTGGGGACTTAAACTCCAAACATCCCTCCTGGAACAGCAGAACCACAAATAAAAATGGCCGTATCCTCTTCAGCTACACAGGATTAAACAACGCTGTCGTAACAGGACCCACTGAACCAACCCACTACAGCCCAACTGGCACAGCCGACATCCTAGACATCGCCATCCTACACACTATCAAATACCAGCACAGCATTCAAGGACTGAACGAATTATCATCAGACCACAACCCAATCCTACTTCACTTAGGGAACAAAGACCAGTCACCTCCCCCCCCCCAAACCTCCATTGTCTGGGAGAAACTTAGGAAAGTGCTACCAGAACACATTGGTCCGGTTCCCCATATAAAAGCCAAGGAATAAATAGACACGGCAATAAAGAACCTCACCAATCAAATCAATAAAGCCATAACAGCAGCCAGAGTATCTACGAATACCCACAAACAAAATCGTCTCCCAGAAGAAATCATGGAATGATTTCTTCTGGGAGACGATAATAAGGGAAAAAACAGACAAAGAAAAAGATATCACAACATTCGTGCTCCCCAGGACAAAACAACCCTCAACAGAATAAACAAATCTGTCCGAGAAGCTCTCCAGAACCACAGGAACCAACAATGGGACAACAAGCTCACCTTCATCTCCACAGCAGATCATTCCATATGGAAATTCCTAAACAACGTCAGGAACAAGCGCAAATCCCTCCACCCTCTGCAAGCAGAACAGCACCTTGCATACGCAGATGCTGACAAAGCCGAAGCCATAGCAAGAACCCTAGAGAAACCATGCAGTCCTGCATATGAGAACCTAAACATCAGCCATCTATACAAGATCGATCGTAAAGTCAGGTTCACAGTAAATCGTCCCGATTTCAATCCAAACCCTATAATGCCTACCTCACCTACCGAAATAATCGGCATCATCAACCATCTCAAGATCAAAAAAGCTCCAGGTCCTGACGGCATCACTAACCAAGTCATCACGGCACTACCACGCAAAGCCATAGCACATTTGGCAAACATCATGAACTCCATCCTCAAATGGCAGCACTTCCCCCAGTAATGGAAAATAGCTGACATCATCCCAATTCACAAACCAGGCAAAGACCCACACCTATCTGAAAATTACCGTCCCATCAGCCTGCTGTCCAATTTAGGGAAAATAGCTGAGAAAATCATCCTCATCAGACTCCAAGATCATGTCAACTAAATATCATTCCACAAGAACAATTTGGCTTCCGTCAAAATCACAGCATCACCCAACAGATCCATGGACTGGTAGAATACATCACCACAGGATTTAATTGGAATCAACACAGTGGTGCCGTCTTCCTAGACATCTCAAATGCCTTAGATAAGATCTGGCACCAAGGCCTCCTCTACAAACATATCATCGCTTACCTTCCACTAAACATGATACACCTGATCAAATCATACCTCTCCAACAGGAGGATGCAAGTCAAAATCAATGAAACAGTCTCAAACCAAAGGAAAATCCTCGCTGGAGTTCCTCAAGGATCACTGCTAGCCCCGATCCTGTTCAACATCTATATGGCAGACATCCCTCAAAATCCTCTCACATCCACCATCGCCCTTTATGCAGATGACACGGCTATTCTAGCCAGATCTCGCCAACCATATCTCGTTACCAAAAAACTACAAGACACCATCCTGAGTCTAGAAAAAAATGCTTTAAAGACTGGCGACTACAATTAAACACCCAGAAAAGCAAAACGATACTCTTCGCAAGAAGACGAGCATCCCCCAATGGAGATATCACCCTGTTCAACTCCAAAATTCCCTGGAAAACTGAAGCAAAATACCTCGGAATAATTCTCGATAAGCGATTATGCTTCAACAGCCACATCAAGAGCACATGCACCAAAGCTTCAAAAGTTATCGGCCAGTTATACCCCTTGATCAACAGACAACAAACTAAGCTCAAGAAACAAAATTCTACTGTACAAGACAGTGATCCGTCCCACAGTTATATACGCCTTCCCGGCTTGGAGCCATACCTCCAAGACAAACATCCTCAAGCTACAAAGACTACAGAACAAGTGCCCCTGCGAATGATACTAGACGCCCCGTGGTTCGTCAGGAACGCCCAGATCCACCGGGGACATAAATATCCCCTACATCTCTCCACTACTACGCTCCCTAGCAGAAAAATTCTTTATGAAGACATCTACGCATCCAAACCAACTAATACGGCAAGCCGGAAACTATGACTGTAATGACCACTGGAAACATAAAAGACCGAAAGCCATCCTGACACTGAACGACGAGTAACCACTTCTGCCCACTCAGGGCAAGCTAAAATAGCTCACAAATCTCTCCCATCGCTGCTCCCGAAACAGACAACAGGGAATATGAAAAGCGTGAAGCTTTACCCTCTGCGCCATATATGTCCTGCGTCCTGCGATGAAAAAACGTGGGAAAATCGACCCTGAGATGCGGTGATTAATACCCTTGGAGGGTAATGGATGGCAATGCTGTAGCCAATGAAGTTTTAACTGAGGCTCGGCTATTGCTGTTACCCTCTTGCCATGATCAGAGCGTTAATAGCTCTGATCATGGCAAGAGGGTAACAGAAGTTAGGACTTTTTAGGACTTCCAGCGTAACGAATGGCAATGCTGTGGCCAATGAAGCTTTAACTGAGGCTCGGCTATTGCCGTTACCCAGCCATGACTAGAGCTTTTAGCTCAATAACACCCCATCCACACAGATTTTATTCATTCAGATGACGGAATGAAAAAACGTAAATTATGCGTTTCATCTATAGCTGGTGTGGCTTAGTGTAATTCATTTTAAGAAATTGGTTATTTTTTACGTAAAGAACTTCATGTACTAAAATTTGCCTTTCATACAAAAGGGAAAAAATGACATTTTTATTCTGTGAATGCCATTTCTTTAAAGTGCGGTTTTGTCAACTAATATTAACAAAATTATGTACTGCATTATTTAAATTAAGGGGATATTAAATCCCCTTAATTTATTTAATATCCCCTTAATAATATTGGGATTGTGTGTGGGATTTAATATCCCCTTAATAAATTAAGGGGATATTAAATCCCACATTGTTTTAAAACCGAATAAGAAACTCAAAGATTGGAATCAGAGAGTTTCATGCCGAATATAGTCAACTATAAAAGTATCGGGGATTACCAGCGTGAGCTAATGCAAGTAGTCCAAGTACAATCTCGGGCAACTCGCAGCAAAGGTGGTAAAGTTCTGATCGCTATTCTTGGTATTTTCCATAACGTAAAAACACATTTCCTAGGAAATGTATGCTGTTATTACATTATGGTGGGAGGTCACTACCCAGACCGGCTGAAACCGGTCTGGGTAGTGACCTCCCACCACTTAATTGTTTAACAATTAAAATGCAGTACATAAAGTTAAAAATTTTAAAAGATTTAAGAGTGTTTTTATCGCTAAGTTTTATATTGTCGATATGCTTCTTGAGCGATGCTGACGTAGAATGTATTTTCGTAACAGCCTCTCATCTGTCCGATATTTGATCTCTGCAGTAGATTTTTATTTAAAATATTTTTTTATTTAGAAATTTCACATTTTCTCTACTGATCCAGCAGAAATAGTTATAAAATATGGGACATATTTGA
The DNA here is from genome assembly GCF_054136105.1 of Typopeltis vanoorti. Lineage (NCBI taxonomy): Eukaryota > Metazoa > Arthropoda > Arachnida > Uropygi > Thelyphonidae > Typopeltis > Typopeltis vanoorti. The sequence goes on along the minus strand of NC_143561.1, from coordinate 112,473,938 downwards.
ATATGTTATTATTATGAACAAGTGGAACTGTGTTTCTTTCGTATTTAAGATATTCTACCCTCTCCCCACATACGTTTTTTTTTAATTATTTCAAATATTTCATTCATTTCTTGAAACACCTGCAGTTCACTTCTCCGTGTATTCATGTTGTGTCCTCATTGTGTCTTCATTATATCAAGATATTAAGCAATAAAGATTTCTCTTTAGCAAATTAGGTGTTAACTAATGAGAACATTAAAGATCCATCATATTTTCATAGCCAAATAAAATTAAACTTAAGATTTTGCCAGAGAGTTTATGAGAATATAACCTTTTGCATAAGTGGCAACATGTCGAAGGTTATATTCTCATAAACTCTCTGATGAAATTAGAAAATTTTTAAGTTTCATTTTATTTTAATATAAAATGATGGATATTTAATATAAAACTACATTCGTTTTAAATATTTACAAAGCTGGAAAGGAATTATATTTTATTTCTCCAGACACTTATACACCTTTGTTCATGCATTCACAAAATCAGCTGATCTTTTCTATAAAAATGTTTTATTTCTAAATAAAGACTTTCAAATTATTCCAATTCGCATTTCTGGATTAGTGACATTGCATTATGAAAAGAAAAGAAATTCTTTTAAATGAAATTCTTTTGAGATTAGATAAATATTGTTTATTTCTTCATCTAGTGAATGAGATGTTCCCATTCAATTGCCTCTTGTCATCCCTTTTCATACATTGCGATATATGCTTATTAATTTCAGTAATTGTTTTCTTTACGTATTTTCTTTGGATCTGTTTATTCTTCCATTGAGAGTGTTTAACAATTACTTTTAAACAAGCTGAACTGAACACGGTCGTCATTATTTTTGTTCGTAAGCTCTTTCTGAGAATCGTGAAGTATTTATTGAAATATAATGTTCATTTTTTCCGAATTGTGTCGTAGTAGTTTTATAGATTCATTATTCTTTTTTGTTTGAAAATAAATACTATAAAATTAATTCAAAAGCTTATTTGAAATGAAATGCTTGAAAATGTGTGTACTTGTCATTTTAATAATTTTGCTTACGATTCAGATTATGTTATTACATAACAGTAAATGTATAACAGTGTATGTACTGTCATTTATTTACTGTAAATAAATAACATTATGAACAAGTGGAATATATCCACTTGTTTATATTGAATATATTCAATATATTCATTGAATTGATATATATCCTTGAATTATTAAGAACTTCGGGATGATTGAAAAATCTCTGCATCTCTTCAGAAATGTAAGATGGTTCAATAACTTAGCCTTCCTGCATTTCTCTTTTTCGAGCCACCGTACTTTGTGTTTCATCTGTCTATTTAAATTATACATATTTGGTCATAAAATACTTAAAAACGAGACTTTTTTGTGGTTATGAGACCATAGGTACTTTATTAATACATATATTAGTGTAATCCGCCTACTAGTTTCGCTAGCGACCGTCTAGCTTTGTCAAGGCTGAACGGTATACACAAAAACTATGAGATAATACAGAAAAGTTGCTAACTGTTAGCCAGGTTAACAAACTTAACTATGTCACGCATAGTTAAGTTCGAAACTATGCGTGACAATGCGTGCATGTGTTGAGAAGCTTCAGTCAGTATCATGGATACGTGTTATATGCACACGTGTTACATGACTTTTCGCGTATTGTAGTTCCGTTAAACTGAGTGAGTTGATTAAGTTTTTCCATACATCTTTCAGTATGGCGCCCTGATTTCTGTTGAGGTTGTTATCCGTTCTTAATACCACTGTCGCTTCCTTTAAAATTCTGTAACGTAATCAATATCTAAATACGGCATAGAGTTATTTTCCATGGTTGGAAGTTGAAAAGAGATGTGCTAAGCCTGAGCAGACTGTCCTGTTGTGATGGACATCCCCAACATGCTCCTTCTGTCTGATTTCCAGGCTTCTTGAAGTTTGCCCAATATATGAAAGGCCACACGTACATGGAATTCTATAAACACCTGGATATTTGAAAAATGGTACACTGTCTTTAGATGATGATGCGGTGCATCATCATCTAAAGCCAGTGTATACCATTTTTCGATCATCATCTAAATACGGTGTATTTAGATGATGATTACGGTTACAGAATTTTCAAGGAAGCGACAGTGGTATTAAGAACGGATAACAACCTCAACAGAAATCAGGATGCCATACTGAAAGATATATGGAAAAACTTAATCAACTCGTGTGCATACAACATACACGTATGTTGTATGCACACGAGTATCATGGATACGTGATAGTCAGTCAGTATCTTCAGTCACTATCATGGATACATGTGCATACAACACGTATCCATGATACTGACTGAAGCTTCCCAACACATGCACGCATAATTTCAAACTTAACTGCCTAACAGTTAGCAACTTTTCTGTATTCTCTCATAGTTTTTGTGTGTACCGTTCAGCCTTGACAAAGCTAGGCAGTCGCTAGCGAAACTAGTAGGCGGACTACACTAATATATGTATTAATAAAGTACCTATGGTCTCATAACCACAAAAAGTCTCGTTTTTAAGTATTTTATGACCAAATATGTATAATTTAAATAGACAGATGAAACACAAAGTACGGTGCCTCGAAAATAAGAAATGCAGGAAGGCTAAGTTATTGAACCATCTTACATTTCTGAAGAGATGCAGAGATTTTTCAATCATCCCGAAGTTCTTAATAATTAAAGGATGTATTCAATCTAAACATGCCAAAAGTGTCTACAACAAAGCTAGCTCTAATACTATATATTGCGCATCATGCGTAGTGAATATAGTTAAGTGAATAATCAATGGGAGTTTAATGATGTAAGTTGCAATTCGACAAGTATCAAATCACAATAATATAAAAGCTTATGTTTTTATCTTGCGTGTGTTTTATAATAAAACAATTTAGCATATAATACAACAGTAATAAAACAATGATAATATAACTGTAATATCTAGTAATATAATATAATATAAAGTTATAATAAAACAATTTTAGTCTGCTATTGTGAAATGTAATTGTTGTACATTAAACGAAGTAATGTGGTAATTAATTCAATCGATAAATTGAATTAATTACCACAATGAAGTAGCATTCTTGTATAGTGATATCGTCTATGGCGCATTATGCACAATGGACTGGTTTGTGTCTACTACGCATCAAGCGCTGTAGTCCGATTTGGTCTTCTGCTCATGATGTGCAATGGAGCGATTTTGGTCTACTGCGCATGATGCGCAATGGACGATTTGGGTCTACTGAGCATGATGCGCAATGGACGATTTGGGTCTACTGAGCATGATGCGAAGCAGTCCATTGCGCATAATGTGCAATAATCCGATTTTCATCTACTGCGCATGATGCGCAATGGGCCGATTTACGTCTACTGCGCATGATGCGTAATGGGCAGATTTTCGTCTACTGCGCATAATGCGCAGCAGCCCGATTTTCGTCTACTGCGCATGATGCGCAATGGGCCGATTTTTGTCTAGTGCACGTGATACACAATAGTTCTATTTTAGTCTACTGCACACGATGCGCAAGAATCCGATTTTCGTCTACTGCACATGATGCGCAGCGATCCGATTTTCGTCTACTGCACATGATGCGCAGCGATCCGATTTTCGTCTACTGCACATAATGTGCAATGAACCAATTTTCGTTTACTGCACATAATGTGCAATGAACCAATTTTCGTTTACTGCGCATCATGCATCATTTAGTCTACTGTGCACGATGCGCAATGGACCGATTTTACTCTACTGCGCATGATTCGCAATGGATCAATTTTGGTGTTCTGCGCATAATGAGCAATGGACCGATTTGGTTCTACTGAGCATGATGCACAGCAGTCCAATTTTCGTCTACTGTGCATGATGTTCAATGGACCGATTTTAGCCTACTGTGCATGATGCATAATGGATCGATTTTAGTCTACTGCGCATGATGCGCAAAGGGCCGATTTTCGTCTACTGCGCATAATGCGCAATAATCCGATTTTCGCCTACTGCACATGATGCACAGCAGTCCGATTTTCGTTTATTGCGCATGATGTACAATGAACCGAATTTCGTTCTACTGCACATGATACGCAACAATCCGATTTTCGTCTACTGTGCATGATGTACAATGAACCGATTTTTTCGTCTACTGCACATGAAGCGCAGCAGTCTGATTTTAGTGTACTACGGATGATGTGCATTGGACCGATTTTAGTCTACTGTGCATGATGCGCAATGGACCGATTTTGGTGTTCGCGCATAATGCGCAATGGACCGATTTGGGTCTACTGAGCATCATGCTCAATAATCCGATTTTATTCTACTGCGCATGATGCACAATGGACTGATTTTAGTCCTGCACATGATGTGCAATGGGTCGATTTTCGCCTACTTCGCATGATGCGTAATGGACCGATTTTAGTCTACTGCGCATGATGCGCAATGGACCGATTTTAGTGTTCCCCGCATGATGCGCAATGGACCGATTTGGGTCTACTGAGCATGATGCGCAGCAGTCTGATTTTCTTCTACTGCGCATAATACGCAATAATCTGATTTTCGTCTACTGCACATGATGCGCAATGGACTGATTTTAGTCTCTTGCGCATGATGCGCAATGGGCCGATTTTCGTCTACTGCGCAATAGTCCGATTTTAGTCTACTCTGCAAGATGCGCAATGATTTGGTGTTCTGTGCATGATGCACAGTAGACAAATATCGACATGGACCGATTTGGGTCTGCTGCATACCATGGACCCAAATTGGTCCATGTCGTCAGTAGTGCCATTTATTCTGATATCCATATTTGCCTCTTTCCTTGCTATTTTCATTACCTTTGTTTTTCTGATGTTAATTTTCATTCCATAATTGATACAGGATTCCAGTAAAGTTCAACAGATGTTGTAGTCCTGTTTCAGTATTTGATATGCCTTGTAATCTGTGTATATTATTTGCAATAAGATGCACAATAGTGGATGGACGAAAAACCATGAGACACGATGCAATATTATTTCGAATATTTTTGTCCAGTTTTACGACTAAATTGGTTTGATTACATGGAAATTCAGAAGATTTTATTAATCTTTTTATATATTATATTAAATATAATTATATATTATATTATTATTAATCTCTTAATAATTCACGTCTTTTCGCTGTTACACGAGGGAATGGTGACCCGTTATTATTTCATAGCCAGGTATCTGAATAAAACAGGTATGAAACGATATCTTTTAAAAGTTTTGCATATGACGGAGTGCTTACGAAAATGCAAACCTTCGGTATGATTACTTTAGAGGCATTACTCTCTAAAAGGGATTGTTCTGATATCTGTTGCCAACTGTTGGTTCTCATGTAAGACAAGGCAGAAACTTCCTAATACCGTGGTAGCTCAAATGTACTTAGTATGTTTATAAAATCATAATGGTTTTAAGTCTCGTGTAATTTACATGTCCTTGCTTGCTTAGCTATAAAAGAACGATGATGATTTATTTATTATTTTGATATACTGAAATTGAATGACAATTCCAATGAAAAAAAAATCAAGCAGGTTATTTCTCTGGAAGAAATTTCGTGCTTATGATGTAGAATACTAATTAAAAACCAGAAAGATAATTATATTAAAAAGACCACATTATATTAATCATTATTAATCTAATACACGATGCCATAGAGATTAATCTGTTTTCTAACATCAAATAACAACGTCATATTAGAAGTATTGATGAATTAATTCTAACATAAAATATGTGGTTTGCTTCATTAAGGGAATGAGAGAGAGAGAGAGAGAGAGAGAGAGAGAGGGATAAGCTAATCTTAATGTTTCTTAAACCTGCAAATTTTCAACTTCCAGTTCTTGGACCGATTTTCTATCAGCGGCATTTTGAAGACTCCTGGTAATTGTTCTGTTGTTTAAGATCGAGAGGGTGCTGTCTGGTTGACTGTAATGCTCAGGTTAGTCAATTTTAAAACTGAGCAGTTTTGTTGTTTTTCTTTTTTATTGCATTGGATTATTGAAATTCTCCACGTCATTTCATTCTTGCTGCTGAATGTTTTTAAGGTAAGTTTTCAAACATGATGCACATTATTAGTATTATTCACCTTGAAATTCATGTATATGATTTTTTTAACATCAGCACTCATTGTAAGAAAATAGCGTGAACTTCCAAGGGTTAAGGAAGTTCATTATCAGTTTTTTTTATTTAATTATTATAACTTTTAATTTTTAAGTTGCGTTCTCAACCTTTTATATTTTAAAATGTCATAAATTTCACGTTCCTCTCTTAAAGAAGAAATGAAGATAAAGAGATCTTACAAAAATTAACTATTTTTATACATTTTTTTAAAATAAAGAAAAATTAAATATAAACATTTCGAATATTGCTGCCAAGAGTCAACTCTTGTCAATGGGCATCAGCAGATGTCGCATAATTGTTCCGCACTTCGGTGATGTGCCGCACGAATTCTCGCCAGGCCGTCCATTAGTCTTTTTTCTTGAGGCTTCAACTCTCCGAAGACCAGTTGCTCCAGACTTACCTTTCCTCCATCTCAGTGAGGGTCTACCACTCTCTCTTTTTTCCAGGAACTTAACTCTCTGTTAAGTTCCTGGAACTGTTTGGGGAATTCCCACGATCCTTTCTTTCTGTGAATCCAAAATGTTTCAGCTTTCGTCGGTCAATTTCTTAAGAAGTTTTAAAGTACAGAACCTATCAGTTTGTTACCCTTTCAATGTATGAAACCCTCATATCAGCTACTTCTCAAAAGTAGCTGACCTTTTCTATCAGACGTCTTTAGGTTTCAAGTTTTACATCGATAAGTAGCTACTGAAAAAAAAAAAAAAAAAAAAAAAAACTACCTGCATCCAGAACCTCAGATATGTTTATGTAGTCCTAATACTATCAGGGATCTGTTATAATGTGGTAGAATGTAAATTTTAAAAATATATTTAAATCGTTTATAAGAACGCATGTCATCGTTCTTACGTCTGAGTTTTAATTGTACAGTTAGTGCATCCGAAAGTATTTTTATAATGTTTCTCTATAGAGAAACATTATTAAAATATGTGGTGTTTAAAAGGTTGTTTCTAAATAACACGTCCCCACCTCAGAAAACAACCCCCTAACTTCTCTGTTAATCCAATACGCAATAGTTTTCAAAACCTGTAGCACCTGACTGCCTTTTGAAACAGAAAGAAAGAAAAATAAAAGGGTGGTTGGTATGTCTCTTGAACAGCTAGCGGATTGAGTTCTTTTGGGGGGTAAACGGTATGCGAGGTCCGTTCTGGAGGAGGGAAAATGTGGGAATGTTTTGCTTATTTTAATAGCCTTACATTTTTTTAATTTTTAAATATTATTTAATTATTTATGCATAAAGGATTCGGAACTCTAATTTTTTTGAATTTTTGAATTTCATAAGTCACATTTTGATCGGCTTTCTTTCCTCCCTGAAATACTGTATTTAAAAAATAAAAAAAAACATTTTTTTATTTTTCGGTGCTTTCCTTCGTTTCAGTTATTTTGAAGGCACTCCAAACACGCCATCCCTCCATCGCACTGGGGATCAACCACTTCCCCTGTTTCCAGGAACTGTACTAACCCTCTGTTACCGGTTTGACAACTGCTCCTTTCATTCTTTCTATGTGTCCAAAGTGTTTCACGTTTCTTCTGTAAATAATTTTAAGTTTACATCTAGGACTGTCCGCCTTTCGGTGTTACAGACCTTCCACAGTCTCCTGTAACGCAACATCTGAAAAGCAGTTAGCATTTTCCTATCAGACTTAAGTTCCAAATTCGGGATCTCTAAATAGATACTAGAAAAAAGAGAGAGAAAAGAAATAGCTGCATCTCGAATTCTCGGTTTTGTTTCTGTAGTGACAGATCTGTTTTATTGCTGGCGAATGCAAATTTTAAAATTTTCAAGTATTTACAAGGACGCATACGTCTTTCTAAAATGACAGGGGATCCTCTGAATTTGGATTCACGGTACTGAATAGCAAATTATATTAAAAGTATATTATTGTTAAAAAGTATTTACATATTGACAATCCCCCCCCCAGAAAACCACTCACTCAATCACTTTGCGATCTTCGATATTTAAACTAATACACGAAAAGTTTTCCAAAAACGATTGATATATTTCGTGAGCAGTTGGAGGTAGTTCTTTGAGAGAACCTTATGCAAAGACTGTTCCAGGGGATAAAGAAGAGCAGAACCCCGAAATGATTGGGTAAGTCTAAAGATGAACACTGAATAGACGTACAGCGCCAGCTAGTGCTGTAAAATTTCACAGGTTGAATGATGGTAGTGTTCAGCAGAACAACTCCTGTAAAAATACATGTAAAAGTGTGTCATGGGAAGAAACACAACGTCTCTAATAAAGTACATGGAGTGAGCCTGTGAGAGGACCATGAGCTAGACCCAACTGCCATCCTCTGATTAGGAGAACAGTTGAGAATAGCCTCAATCATCTTAGGGGATTTTCGGTCTGCGATTCTAAATTTGCCAGGAGTTTTGTATAGGGCTAGCAGCTGTACAAGTAAGAGACTAGGATTTGGGAGGAGGGATGCAGGGAGGGGATCTGCGTATAACGTGTTAGTGTTCCGAAAAACTAGAGGTATGATTTAGCCGAATAACAAAAATATAGGTATTATTTAAGTATTATATCGAAATTTGGGTATTATCAGTGGCCAGGGGAGGCGAAGTCTTTCTTGAGCAAAAGTCTGGTGAAACGTTTATGAAATTAAAAGCGCATTAAATGCACTGATATCAATAAAAATCATGTAGTCAGTGAGAAATCATTTATGTAAAGGAGAATGAGCATGGGGTAGGGCTTGCTGTACTTACTTGGGAAATCTGAAGATGAGAAGCCATCCTACTGACCTCATGAACGACTACATAGAAAACTGACGTGCTAATTGTAAAGGGTGAGAGGCAGAGCAAAAGACCATAAGGTGGTCTTCCTTCTTACGGTACTATCAACGGCAATGGTAATGTCCTTTATGTCAGACTCATGAGATTTTTTATGATGACCCCACGTATGAAAGGTTGATGTTAAAACAGTATGGGAGGGAGATCATTCCAAAGAATAGAGGAAGAAGGAATGAAGGAGGATAAGTTTGTTCGGTATGTTTGGAGTTGGAAGTGTATGGGTATTGACTAGTATCTTCTCTAGTTGTTACATACAAGAAAGTGGAAGAATGGTAGTGGCCAATCAGGAGGAGCAATGCCCATCCATGATAGTGGTACCTGCAGAAATGGTACAGTGCAGAAGCAGAGCGTCTATGGGAAAATGACTGAAAGAAGTCAATGAGGAAGAGTCGCCTATTAAATAGGATGACCTCTTCTGGAAAGAGTTTCCAAGAATTCTCAGGAAGCTTTGGATGCATCGCCACAAATTCGGGAATAATATTCCAAGGTCAGTGGGATCTGAGACGTATAAAGTGTTGGGAGTTAAGAGGCAGAGAACTAATGTTTTGAACGGAAATGAACACCAAGTTTTAAGGGGAAGAAGAAGCTATGTATGTAATAGGTACTTGCTAGGATAAACTGGGTGTGACAGTCAACCCAAGAAGAGAAAACTGATCTTGAAAGAAAATAGCAACATTATCAAAAGTAAGTGGGAGTGAAGTAGGAACTTTCTTGCGGGCAGGCATGAGTTTTTATGGCATTGAGATGTACCAAGCTGTCTTCACTCTAATACAATGAATTACCGATTTGATTTCGTTCTAACTGGTGATAATAATATAATGGCAATGGCGTTTACGCTTTGTCATTTAATATAAAAAGGCTCCTACACTGTCTGTGTGTTCGCGATATTTTTATGGTAATTCACTGCCAAGAGTTGTTCAACCTCTGTAGATTTGAAGACCTGCAGATACTTTTCAGGAAATACAAAAGAAAATAAGGTTGGTTCGAAAGAGAGCAATAAAAGATGATGAATAAGTGAGAAAAGTTCACTCTGTTAGTTTAGCTGTCGAATAGCTTCTGCTCATGGATTAGCAGTTTAAAGAGATCTTGGTGATTAGAGATAGCAATTCCGACGAACACTATGCATGGAAATATTTGCAGAAAATGAAAGCAGCAGAAACTGATTGATTAGTGGGAGAAAAATGGTCACGAAATTAAGATTCACACTTAAAAATGGGGAAGGTGTGAGTGATAATAGAAAGATAAGAACAGAGCGACCGTTGTGGAACCCTGATGCAGGCTCTCCATTAGCTAACAGACAACGTGATTGAAACTTAATAAGCCTCTGTAACGAACTCGATCATGTGCCCATCACTCAGGATTCCTCAATTGCCAATCACACATAGCACCACAGATTAACAGAGAATATTCTCACATTATTCTGAGAATATTAAATGTCAAAAAAATGACGCATCACTCCGTAAATTCTAAATTACCTAAGCCTACCGGAGAGGATTTGTACTGAATTTGCAGTGACCCTCATTTCCAAAAGGAAAATGAGGTTTTATTGTTTTAAAATTAAACATCCATGATAAAGACATTGAATGTTGTTCAAGTTAAACAAGTTCCTTTAACATAATCACGATTAACTATCAATATCAATATAAAAGTCTAAAATGCACACCTGGATTTGCATAACCTGCAAGATTGATTATATATATATATATATATATATATATAGGGTTTCCCAAAATTCACGCAAGAAGTAATTTTGATAGAAAACACAGGTTTTTAATTAAAAATTGTAATTTCTTATTGATTCATAAAGTATACAGGATAGGGTTATGCATGGAATAGAATATCGGGTAAATGGTCTCCACGGCTTTGCTGGCACATACGCACTCTTTTGTCGAAAATTTCCATGACCGTTTTGCATAAATGTGGCTGAATTTCGTTGATACAGCGCTCAATTTCCTCCTTCAAGGCGTGGGTGGTCGTGGGCTTGTTGGCATAAACCTTAGACTTCAAAAAACCCCAAAGAAAAAAGTCCAACGGCGTTAAGTCACATGATCTGGGCGGCCAATTCTGATCACCAAAACGGGAAATTACACGACCAGGAAATGACTCATGCAGTAATTGAATTGTTTCTCGGGCTGTATTGCATGTGGCACCGTCTTGTTGAAACCACATGTCGTCCACATCCATATCTTGCAATTTAGGCACAAAAAACTGGATTATCATGTCGCGATAGCGAGCACCATTAACTGTTATTGCCTTACCAGCCGCATTTTCGAAGGAGAATGGACCGATGATGCCTCCAGCCCAAACTCCGCACCAAACAGTGATACGTTGTCGATGCATTTGTTTCTCAACAATCACTCGTGGATTTTCTGAACCCCAGATGTGAAAATATTGTCGCTTAACGAAGCCATCAAGATGAAAATGAGCCTCATCGCTGAAGATGATTTTGTTCGAAAAATAAGCATCCACTTGTTGTTGTTCCATAATCCATTCAACGAGCTCTCTTCGCTGTGTGTGGTCAGTAGGCTTCAGTTCTTGAGTCAATTGAACTCTATAAGCATAAAGATGCAAATCTTTCGTGAGAATACGCTGTAGAAAGCTTCTCGAAATGCCCAATTCAAGACCACGGTGCCGAATTGATGTTCCTGGACGCTCAGCAACACTCTCACGAACTGCTTCGATGTTTTCTGTTGAACGACTTGTTGAAGAACGGCCAGAGTGTATAAGATCATTAATTGATCCAGTTTCCTTGAATTTTTTAATTAATCTTTTCACAGTTGATGAAGTTAAATCACTATTCCGACCATATTTTGTACGAAAATTGCGAACTGTAGCTGCCAAACTTTCATTATTTTTAAAATATTGCTCAACAATGAAAATGCGTTGTTCTTTCGTGTAGCGCTCCATTTTTAGCGTGACAGCGTGACACCTGAACTGTCAGCTGTCACGCTGTCTTTTTTTTTTCTCGTTGGCAACACTTTACCGCACAAATGGCGCTAAATTTAAATCTTGCGTGAATTTTGGGACACCCTTTATATATATTTAAGACAATATAACCTGCAAGATTGATTATATATATATATATATATATATATAATCAATCTTGCAGGTTAGTCGCTATATATATATATATATATATATATATATATATATATATATATATATATATATATATATATATATATATATATATATATATATCGACTCCTGGATTTGTATAGCCTGCAAGATTTTGCACCCTTACGTTAAAATAATGGTGTGAATTTTACTTATTATCGTTTTATGATTTTTAAATTTTAATGTATCAGTGTTGTTATAAATATTTTAGGAACTATTTTAATTTTCTAAATTTATTTTATTTTTTGACTATTTTATTTTAATTACAACAATTTTTTTTGGTTACGATTAACCTCATTCAGTTGCATTTTGGGGATTATTTTTGAAATGGCTACTTGAAGTTTATGAATTTTAGAAAGCTTTATATCTTATCATTTATAATAATAAGCAGAAATGATACTTTTCTGCTGATTATGTGATATATTTTTCTTTCCCTTACCATATACGAAGAACTTCCTCCCAGTGATTTTTGCCTTACGTAGTGTCTCGCCTTGGAAACAGGACCCTCCACTTTCTATTACAATCTTCCAAAGGAATCATATTAAAATACGGAAAGTTAATAATTAATTTAAATGTGGAAATTTGCTGCCGAAAGCCATTTTGCTAGAGAACGGAAATTTGGGCTTTACATTACCAAATATCAAATTAAGTAGCCGTAAATTTCCTGCGTAGAGTATCTATTACCTGTCAAGAACGTTTTCGGGTGAGCACCTTTCTCATTACGCTACGCAATACCCAAGAATAGCATTTGCTGGAGCGGTTACAATGATTTACGCAAAGCTCTTGTTTGCATTTTGCATTGTTTCATCAGAATGCGTCGACAACGATGAACTAACACGAACGTGACTCGCGGTTAAAAGTGATTTACGTGTATTTGTCTACTTTATATTACTGCGTCAACGCGAGACGACAACAAGCTAATAAATGAGCAATATTAAGGCACGAATGACTGCAATATAACGCATTATAGATTGACTTTTAAAGAGGTGGAAATGTATTTGTCGTAGTTTTTTTTTCCCTGGTTAAACTGCATGCGATATTGATTTGATTTAACATTGTTTCCTCTATTATGTATACCCAATATATTTTATTTTTTTAAGCCGTGAAATACGAAGGAGGTTCGCCGTATAAAAATATAGTCTTGTAAGTGTTATTACGATTAACAACTCCTTATGATATTTTATTTATATTCTGGAAAAATTTTGATCGCAAACGTATGAACCTGCTTGTTAAAATGCCCCGAATCAGTACTGACTTTGGATTGCAGAGATGAAAAACAAATTAGTTGGCAGGTTGGCTTCAGTTATAACAAACGAAATTAATTATTTTATGAATGACTTACATATTATAATTAGAGAAATGATACGAAATTAAAACAATCTAAATGGTGTTCGAAACGAGTTAAAGAACTGTTTGGGGCTGCAAATAGTTAAATAATACAAATCTTATAAAATTAAAAAGTAATGTTGTTAGGTAACGTTAAAATTAACGATTAACATTTCTGACATAAAGGGTGAAGCCAAATGCTTTTCATACTCCCCGCTATCTGATAGGGAAACAGCGAATGGAAAAATTTATGAGCCAATTGCTCGCCCTGAGAGGGCTTGGAGATTAAACATCAGAATTAGCATTTAAGATGGCTTTTGGTCTTTTATGTTTGAAGTAATCCGTTGCTTCGTCATTTGCAGCTAGTTGAACCAGTTTGTTGGGGTGTGCAGATGCTTTTGAAAAGAACTTTGTTGCTACAGTTTGCAGAAAAGTGTAAATATAGGGGACGTCTGTGTCCTGATGGAGTTGCACATTTCTCACGAACCAAGGAGCGTTTAGGATCACTCGTAGACATTTATTTTGCACACGTTATAACTTGAGAATATTAGTATCAGGGATATGGCTCCAAGCCGGAGAAGCGCAAGTGAGTATAGGACAAACCATCAGTTTGTAAATAAGCAGTTTCATTCTGGTGTTTAGTTTACTGTTCCTGTTGATGGAGGATAGAGTTGAGCAATGGCTTTTGATGCCTTTACAGAAAGATCCTTGACATGGCAGCTGAAAGTTTCCTAATAATTAATTAAACTAAAATTAAACTAGTAATTAAACTGCTATTATAAATATCATATTTATAATTATTATTAAATGTATTTACTTTAGTTCTGAATGTATTTATAAAAATGAATTATTCTAATAAGTTAGACTTGAATTAGATTTTTATTATTAGTTCCCGCTAAATTTTAAATGAAAATTATATAATGTTAAATAATTCGCTAGCTTATTAGTAAGTAATTTAACAAAACGCGTTGCCACGATTGTTATATTACTGCTTATTATTTAAAAAAATGATAATTAATATAAAAAGTAAAAATAAGTGATTAGTTCCATATCCGTCCAAATTGTGTACTAAATGGAAGAAGCAGCTCATATTAGTTCATTAGTGCAATTAGTTTACAGTCGTAGTAGTCAATGTTGAATGGTTACGTGCCTGGTTATGCTGCTTTATTGTCGTTAGTTTAGAGGGCTATCCAGGATACCAGTATTGGCATTTCGATCCGAGGTATTAGTCAGACGTTATTACTTCTTAACGGGGGGGGGATGCAAATTGTCATCATTCCCAGAGATTTCTATGTTTGTAGGTATGTGGTCACTGGCCGGCTTTTCCCTATTTCGAGGGATAAATATACCCCTGTTTTCGGGAGGAAAAAACCCTCCACTCACAGCACGAGATTAGCTAACTCACGTATGGTGGAAAAGATCTGATAAAAATTTCATAGAAGGGGAATCGAACCTTTAGTTTTTTCTGACTAAAGGGTTTCGTCTACACCATAGGTTGCCAAACTTTTTCGGGCCACCGCCCACTTTGCAAGACATAAATTTTGTAACGCCCCCCATTATAACAGTTTGAATAAAACCATATTTCAAATACTCAATACTGTACTTTCGACATTTCTTCTTATATTCAGACATAATGAAGTAATAAAATTTGCAAAAATATTCACAAAATAAAAGATTTAATTTACACTTTGTATGACTCCACTTATTTATCACACTTTCGACTGATGATTGTTGCCAAAGCACACAAAAAATAATGAAACTTATTCCTAAACCACTGGTATTTATAGATTTGAAATTTAGCCCGAATCGACTTGTTTGCGATACCATCGTACTCGTGCTTTGAACAAGTCACTGCAAGCACCCACATTCCTGTCAAAACATGCTGAATTGAGTGAATTATCTACGTAATAGTTGACCGACATACTACTAGTTAAGACTCGTCTGCTGCGTGGATAGACTAAAGCCTGTATGGCACGATCAATTTTTACAATAGCAAAAAATGAATAAATTTTTTAAGTATATAAAAATTAGAAGTTATAATATCCCGTATGACACGTTCAATTTTCTCATTGACAGAAAATTGACATCTATTTCTATCTGACATGGTAAATTTTCAAATGATTAAATAATTGAAATCGAAAATTGATAAAAAAAATTGATCGTGTAAGACTGGCATAAGATGAATTAAAATTCAGTATTTAAATTTTAAATGATTATCTAATCGCAAAATCACGAAAATAATTAATTTTTAAATATATATTATTAATTTCTTCTATAAAGAGCCACCGACCCCTAGACCGCCTGAACGCCGCAAATGCTTCTGAACCCACTATAGTCCCCTAGAAGACTTCGGCGCCTACTGGGGGGCGGTACCGCCTACTTTGGGAACCTATGGTCTACACCGACTGAGTTCTTTAAAATACCAACACATTGTAACCTAACCAACGCCTTTATTAAGTTTGATCTAAAATGAAGGGCAACTTTGCGGGTTATCTGTCTTACTGTTAGTATCTTAGTTACTGATATTGCGAAAGAAACCGTTGTTGGAAATCTGCAGAATAAACGGATATCCAAGCTTATAATTTTCGCGATACTTCAGAACACGTGATTCTCCAATAGTGAATAAAACGTTTTTCAAAATGTGTTGTAAATAATATTTATTTTTATCCAAATGGCCTCCTATTGCATATACCTGTTTTTTTCTATCTATCATTATCTCTCCGCATAAATGGATTACACTAAGAGAGGGAACGTTATCTAATCTGTGGTAGGACTCAAAAGCTAAATACGTTTAAACAGAAAAGCGACAAATGATCCGTGAAGATGTTTTCTAATACCGACGTGATCTAAATGGCAGTATGATGGTGCCGACGTGAAGGCGATGGCAGCACTTCGCCACTAAAAGAGATGAAAATATGTGCGTCTCCTACGTGTTGAATACAACAAAACTTCGATCATAAATACGATATTTGGCATTTTCCTTAACAGATTCGTGCTATCGATCTCATCATAGGCCGGTGCGATCGAGCACTTAGTGTTGTGTGCATGGGCGTAAGGGGGGGGGGGGGGCAGGCACGCGCACGTGGATCATTCTGTTCGTGTTACTCGTATAAACCTCTCCTCCCCTCTCGTTTTTTCCCCTTACGCGAGCACTGACGGCGAACAAAATGCTTTTTATATATAAGGGCGCGTACCCCGCTCCAGGGTATTAATAATTTCCTATGGAGCAGTCGTCGGACGTGACTATGCCACGTCACGTGCTGGCGCTGATCGCACGCATAGGGTGGGTCTCCTGGCAGGGCAGGAAACTACAGAAGGTCAGGGGTGCCGCAAACACGCAAAGCATCTCCCCCATTTTTTTTTTTTTTTTTTTTTTTTTTTCCCCTCAGTGAACGTGGTTCAAGGATTGCACAGTGGACTGTCTTAAATTTTAGTATTAATTATACATCTGCCGGGCATGCTGTCAGTTAACGGTACGGCGTAGTAGTAAAGAGAAATAAAGCGGCTTTCCTAATTATAACCAGAGTCACGTATTTAGGCCTCTCCAATGTAAAGTGCACACACGGTTTGCCTGCCTTTGTTCGCCAAACACCACGCTTCACTGAAAAGTCGACATGGAAACGATAGCAGTTACGGTGGTTACGTTTAGTAGTTGCTGGAGGCAAGTTGAAGACGCTAAAACAAACTCGGAGAATAAAATCATGTTGAAGCTCGGTTTACACGAGTCCTGTTTCGACTCGTATGCACTTTGCCAAGGTTACGGAAGTCACTTAAATTATCTCAGTCCTTTATCTTCTTAGCCACTGGTCTTAACCACTAGTCAAGCTATTCTGTTGTCATAGAGATGGCTCGCGCACTAGTTATGAACACGCCAAGCGGATAATGACTCTAATTTTTGGCATATTAACAATGACAAGGATGGATGAGTGGGAAATATCAATGCACGTTCTTCAGTAAAGCGTTTTTGCTCTCACTTCTACTCCGATATCTCATCATTTTACTTAGCTTTCAGCTCAAAACGACTCGATAAACACATTCGTCAAAGTTTAGGCACCCGTTCTTTGCACGAACGACAGTTTCAAAATGAGTAATGACATAAACAAGTATTGAATAAATAGCTGATGCAGTTTTGGGTTTTAATTCTCGTAGTTTATCATCTTTAGAAGTCAATTAGATCATCTTTTAATAATTGATCATCTTAATATCCTTTGTTTCGAACAAATGTGTCCTGTTTTTAAGATCAGACGATCAGACTAAGCATCGCCTTAAGGGTACCCGTGCCATATCCTCTCGATACACAAAGCTATTCACTAGAATGTTTTGCGCAGAATCCTTTCACCTCATTGCAGTCCCATCGAAGAGAGACAACTTTATGGAGGGCAATTTCCATAAGGTAGTTTGGATTGCTTTGTTAATCTGTCAGTCGAATACGTTGTAAAATTTAATTTTCCTTCCTGGTCTTAACGACAAATTTTTATTTTATTGGTCATAAATACCTGAATAGCTGACGAAAAATATTTTTATGCAATCAAGAACGGTGAAGGAGGCATCGAAGAGGCGATGGGTAAACAGTCCCTATCATTTATCATTTTTAACACAGTCACATTTCTTGAGACAAAATACAAATTTTTTTTTAAAGTTTACCAGTATTGGTACACTATCATTGCAGTCTTTCTTCTCATAGTAACCCACGATAAATCGCATCCATCTTTCTTCATTATTACGCTAATTAGCGGGTATGATTACCGATGTTCGGTAGCTCCAGTCAGAAATAGATTCTTAAATGAATTTTCAAAATTTTTAGACGCACAAACACTCGATATTGACGGTCATTAAGATTTTTATGAGAACCTCGCTAGCGAAGAGTTGTAAATCTGTAGCACTTTAATACCATAGAAGAGTTCAAAGACCAGGAATCTTGTTTCCTCGCTGTAAACTGAAATTACTGACGATACCCACAGGAAACTTAACTTTCTGAACTTCAGGACCAACGTCGCCATTGCAGGTCCCAGTGACGTCACCAACTTACCCGTTAGATAACTCAGCCTTTAAAACATGCACAACTTAAAGGCATGTCGGAAAAAGGCCTCAGCTGATGTTGTTATTTAGTATTACGGCCAAAGCATCAAAGGCTGTTATTTGTTAACTGTGTATGTTCTCTGGTATGTTTTGAGGGATAAAGAACCCCAGTTACCAAGAGAAAAACCCTTCCACCGTCGTATGAGACCGACACCCACCTTCAGTTGAAAAGTCCTTACAAAAGTTCTTCGAATCTTAAGCTATATTAAGACAAAAATGAGCACATCTTCCTTGTCCATGACATTATTTTCAGTGTACGCATGGACGAAGGAAACAACGTAAACTTTCGAACTTCCTCAGAATCTTCTTTCAAAATGAAATAAAAACTTCTGCAGTATGAAATGAGATTCAATAAAGATACGAAGATAAATAGAAAACTTTAAAAAAAATTTTATTCGACATATTATAGCGTTATGGACATTTCATAATACTTTTGCAGCAGGTGGCAACACTGTACCTAACTATTCTATCATTCCAAACGTTGTATCTCTCCTGTTAGCGCTCATACCAAAAGAGAAGTGTTCTTCTTCATCACAGAATTATCCTACTGTTATTATCCGACTTCGTCATTGTAATAAAAATTACGTTGAAGCGAACAACCCAAGTCCACAAAATAAAACGAAAGAAGCAACACTACATAATCCAGATTCCTAACTATACGGAGAATGACTATTCATTATTTTAATGTGTAAATAGTCTCCGCTTTGTATGCTGCATGTCTGCAAGATTGATTGTTGACACGCTTGTAACAGCTCGCGTAGCGCATGCTATTATCGTTGCAGTATTTAACAGTCACTAGCCTTTTATTAAGACCATAACAAACAGTAAATAGCAACTGACTGTTGGTTTTTCTTGACTGATGAAATGCTAGCTCTGATTTCTATTATATTTTGTAATTAACGTCTTTCATTGCTCGATTTGACGTATGTCACATGATCTCTCTCTCAGTCTGGTCAATATAGCCTGCTTCCAGTTTTATTTATCAACGCAAGTGTTACTTGTAGAATGTTTGTTTTCGGATCACACCAATATTATATCTGATTGGGGGGGGGGGAATGTCGTTACACCCCAAAGCCATGACTGAGTGTGTTTGTTTCGTTTTCCGTAATTCTGTCTAAAGGATGACGCGGCATTCGTTCATCGTTTGGAAACATCTGGATTGGAATCCCACCTTGGACTCGAGGAGCTTATAAGGGGTTGGCAACTGCAGGTGAGTTAGTCAGTCCCGTAAGAATTTTCATCCGTAAGATAGAATTTTCATCCGCAGAAAGAAAAACCGGTCCTATAACACACATACACACAACTGACGACAAATATAGTGACCTCATAACCTCGGTTACATCTGCTGTAATATCCAATCTAAAGTAAATGCTTTCTTTGAATGGGATTACTGAAGGATAAATGTCGACTGCAGAAAATGATGAGATAACAGGATAAACGGAGTCTATGCTTTACTCCTTTAGGTCTCGGTCACTAATAATCCTTTCCTCCCCTGTCAACTGTTTGTCTTTAGCTCAGAGGAAGAACAGAACTGCGTGAAGTCTTAATGGAACTGTTTCTCAAAGCGATGTACTAATAAACTGGCAGATCGGGTGATGGTCTGGATAATGCTCCAGGGTGAGCAAAAAGGTGTGTTTTTCTTCACCCCTCAATCACATTGTATTATAGTTTTGTCCAACCTGTGAATATTCAGGTTGCAGTGATCCCTCGGTATTACACAGTGTCTTAAAAATAACCTGTATTTAATTTTCTGATCCAATCGTAGCATTAAATTCGGAAATCCACTTCAAATCATCGAATGTTTATTATCGCATTCATGATACAATCTCACTAAAAATAATTTTATTTCATTTATTTGTATTTAGACCCAATGGTCTAAATAAATTGCAATATTATTTAATTATAGTAGTAAATGAATGTGGTCAAGCTAACGAGTTAGATTCGTGAATCCCCTCCAGCCAATAAAACTACCTCTCTCTTCTTGGCTGTCACAACAACATGCAACTTGTCTTGTTATCTGTTCAGTGTCTCCGGTTTTGCTTCCAGGGATAGTTCCCCCGCCCTCCTCCTTGTTACATGGTAGATTGTGAAGAGTCACGAATGGTCTCTGTGAGCTTGAATTCTTCTTCAATCCTGTTTGGGATGTGAGAGCTCCTTATAAGGACTTATTCCATCCTAGACAGAAGTTGAGTTAGCCAGTACCAGCAGTGGAGAATTGCTCTATCTGGAGGACTGGTATTTGCCACATGGGTGGAAAATCTGGGTACGGATCCTTTTAGGACGCCAGGTACCTTTTTATAAGGGCTTTCAAATTAAGTTATTCCGTCTCATACGCTAATGGGAGGGTTTACTATTCGTAAAATATGCAGACCGGCGGAACTGGGATTCCAATTAACTGAATCGACTAACTGTTGGCAAATAAACACGACTAACCGCGTGTTTATTTGCCAACTTGTTTCTTTTACAGAAAGAAAAATGCGTCCAATTATGAAATGGATCTTGAGATGAAACCTCTAGTAAGGTTCCATGTGTGCGTGCGTGAAACCTTTTGCTTCCTAGAAAAGACTCGATCATGTACTTTTTCAATAAAAGGACAAACTCCGCGATGTTCCTCGTGACTGTGCTGATGAGATGCAAATTGTGCCTAGAACATACGCAGTTAACAGATACATTATAGTAGCCCCAAAGCTCAGTTGGCTCATCACATTCCGAACTAATACCTGCCATGAAACATTCTGTCCCTTCATAAAATAAACCAGTCGAGAACACGTTGAATATACGGGCATAACAATACCATCCTGATAAAATCTTAGATTTTTTCGTCATAATTTTAATTGACCATAAACAGATATCACCATCATCAATTTCCTGATGTGAAATTGATGATGTACCTTCAAGAGACACGTGTTCAGGCTAATATGTATGACAGGACCTATGAATAAGCTTATATCATCAATAATTTTCTTTCAAAAATTTCCCTCCAGATTAGTTTATTACTTGTCAGCACTCCACTATTCTCGTATCTAACATTTCGTACTTCTAAGACACTTCTGTCTGAATCAATCCATAGATCTTAGGTCTTCCTCTGCGTCTTTTTCCTACCAACCTGGCAGAGAACACTTGTTTTGCTAATCTTTCCTCGCCCATTCTGTGTGACCATACCACCTGAGATTAGTTCTGCTAATGCATTCCTGGATGTTGACAATGTCAAGTTCTTTCCTAATATCCTCGTTTTTAATATGATATTGCCATTGATGCCATCTGTTCACGCCTATAATCTTTCTCAGGACTCTCATATCTGTGGTCTCTAGTCTTTGGTCAAGTGTTTTACTTCCGACCCAGCTCTCAGATCCATAAGTTAAAACTGGTTTGAACACTGTCTTGTATACAGCTAATTTAGTGTTCCGACTAATTTCTCTCTTATTCCATATGAATTTATTCAGCTGGCTACCCACCATTACCATCTTTGCTTATGTTATTTTCTTGTTTTTTTTCAAATTCAATTTGTTATCTTCGTTAAAAATTGTACCTAAATTAATTTTTTTGTCTTATAGATTTTTCCACTGAGAATGCAGCTGAAGTTTTCTATGCTCCTGTCTATTTTCACAATTTTGGTCTTTTCTTTGCTAATTTCCATCCTAAATTTGTTGCAGCTGTTATGCAGTTCAGTTAAAGATCCCTGGAGCCTAAAAGCACTTTGTGTTTTTAGTACAACATAGTCTGCAAGAAGCAAAGAGCTAAGTTTGTCATCTCCAATTCTAATATCGAGTTTAATACCACTTTCTTTCGTGATGTGATCTGTATAGATGATGAATAAGAGTGGAGATAATGTGCACCCTTGTCGTACCTCTGATGTCGCATCAAACCATCTTCCTGTACCTCTACATTTTCTCTCTGAGCCGAAACCAATCAATTGAATCCTTCGCAATAAACTGCTGTAGGCTTAACATAATAATCAAATGTATAAAACTAAATCGTGTGTTCCTGTTACTGTGTTCGGAGAATTCATGTTGTGAATGCAATCGGGTGCAGAAATGGTGACACGGCGCTTCAACAAGTGGTATTTATTTGTAATTTTAATCTGTCCCCCTCAAAAAACAACGGGAAAATTGGATTATACGATATTTACTTATAAATTGGTTTGGTCCGTGTTGCTGTCACTTTATGGAAAGGTTGGTGGGCGGAGGAACCCAGGTCGTGATCGCAGAGTATTTTCCAGCATCTGATCTTCCATTTTCTAATTGGAGAAGAATCTGTTAATGATTCTTACCACAGGGATCAACAGAAGATAAATGTTTCGAAATTCTTCTCGAATATTTATTGCTGGAAGTCATTCAAGAAAAATGAAACATGAGGAAGATCTCTCCCTTTTATTGTCCGTAGACATCGCGGCTTTTCTTGGAAAGAACGCAGATGGGTGCAAGGGTTCATTAGAGATGATAAAGTACAAAGGCTTAAGAAAACGGTATGAAGCAAACCGCATTTCTTTGCGTGGTGATAATGGAAGTGAAACAGTCGTGATAAAGAGAGAAATGGATTTAGTCATTTATCGCGTTACGGCATCTTCAGTGTTGAGCAGAATCTACTAAGGCAGAATTGTTTCGGTAAGCCGCCGTGCATTATTTTTATTCACAGATGGATAATGAAGAAGAAAAAGATAGTTTGAAATTATTGTTCTAAACACACACTTGTACTTTATTTGTCAGAGACAAGATCATTAACAATCCTAATATACATAGCAGTTCGTAGGTATTAGCGATTGGACGGTATGGTAGAAGGAAGATTACCCAGACAACATAAGAACCTGACGATATTTGCATATCTCCTTCTCTCTCTGGTTATTGTTGAGGTCTGGCACGCGACTTGCAGTCTCCACAACTTTCTTCCCCCTCTCCGTTCCCAACTGGGACATGAATAAAACATTACCCTGTTGGCATCGGCCTCTATTTAAGCCATCTGCTGAGTAATGATTTACTTTCTCAGAATTCGGGGGTCGAAGGTGGAGGGCGCAGTTGATCCGGCTGTAATGGGATTTGATGCGCGGAGATCAATGCAAAGAACAGAGCCGGTGTGATTATTTGTGGAAGCTACTTTTCAAAACCAACCAGGGAGACAGAGAATTATGTCAACAAATGCAACACTTGAAGTATATTGAAAGTAAGCGTCGACAATAAGTGTTGAATGGTTTGCAAATAACTTTAATATGATGCTTACTGCGGGTTGATTTCTTCAATGGATCGCTTCTCCTATTGCTGTCATAAAATGCAGAGAAGATCACAATGGGATTTCACACATCTGAAAATGTATTCTGCTACGCATAAACCGGTTTTCTTGGAAGCAGCAATTTAATAATAAATTCAATCAGACATTATAAAGTTTATAATGTCTTTATGCATAGTTTACCATCGATTTATTCATTCCTAACTATTTGTGTTAAATGCTTGTAATTATTGAAGCAGCACCTAAGATGGGTGCGTCTTACTGTTGGCATTAAAATAAGTATCAGATATCAGAAGAGATTAAGAATAACTTCCTTTATGCAATCTCAGAGGAGATCATAAAGGAAGATGGTGATTGGCATTATTCAGGGTAGCAGCAGGTTATCACTGCTGTGTTTACGGACGGACTTGCTAATAGAGCGCTTATCTGAATAACAAGGGCAATTAAAGTTCGATACAAACGTGTTTGAACTTATATTCCAGTAGGACCAACGTTCGAAGCATTTCGGAATAACAAAATGGAATACAATTAGTGTCATAGAATGAGACACTGCCTTATGCTCTTATGTGAGTTTTGTCTTACATGTCTAATACTGGAAATGGTGGAATAAAATATTCAGGGATCTATACTACTGTAAATGTAGCATTAAGGGATCAGCGGCTAAGTTTGTCAAATGATCACAAGCCATGATGACAACAGTTTTATTATTAAGTAAAGTCCAATGGGCTTACCTAAGGAAGCTGGGTTTAATGAGCCAGTTGTATGCTTCGGTGGCTAGGAATATATTATGTGTGTTCTCGGGCTGGCTAGTCTGTTTTTGGGGAAGAAACAATGTCTGAATTTTTGAACAGTTTATTCTTTCTTTCATTCTTTCTCTGAACTCCGATTATCCCACCTTGTTTGTGATGGGCTTGCAGCCGAGATCGTTTTTTTTCCAAGTTAGCCCTAGCTTAAAAAATTCGTCTCAACGCAGATTGTATTTCAGCCTTTTTTTTTGTCTCCAGACAAGGGCGAGTGTACTGTTTGGTATCCGATGAAACACCAGTTGCGTGTACCCGCGATATTAAGGAAAGCGATAGCAATTCTTAAGAATAATTTTCCTTTTCAAAAAAAATATTAACCTTTTACCTCTGGTATAATATCGATTGAAATTTATGAACATGTCTCGTAAGCTAAGTAATACGGGAAGGCGGGGGATGGAAAGTTCTGATAAACACATAGAACAAAAAGGACTGGTTTGGGCAACAAGGGAAAGACTTTTTTCAAATGATGCAGCAGCGTTGTAACAAGTGCCTCCTTTTTTTGAGAATATGTAGAATAATATGTACCTTACATGCTTCTACCTCGATTCCTCTATGGTGATTACAACTTTCCGGCCCTCTCCTCGTAAATACCGAAAGCCATCGCGATATTAGTCACCGGTTGGAAACGGAATAACAGCTTGTTCGACTTTAAGTGAGCTGGACGTGGTAAGGGTTATCTCTTTGCTTTTCTGAAAGTCGGGTTGTTAATCCCTCAGAATAAGCAAATCACACTGAGCTTGCAGTTTTAGTTACGTCAGTCGTAATTCAAAGCACTGTGTTATCTCTCTGTTTGTAAATCCAGTATTTGTATCGTATAATGTTCCGTTTATCGTCTTGCATTAAATGTTTCCCTTGTGAGATTTGGGGGTTTCTTCCTCAGGATATCTAAGAAAAACAGCGTCATACTTATCTATGCAACAGCTGAATTGGTTCTATGATGAACCTGAAGAAGTGAATGGTTCTTTACTTTCAGTTTAATTTTTTTTAAATACACATTTCATAATTTGTAAAAGACATCAAAGAGGGATTCGAATTTTGCTGATGTCGTGTTTACTTCAACCCATATAAAAATAAACGTTCTTTCTCCTCATAGGTAATGACTAACTATTGGGATGTCGTAAACAAGAAATTTACCGAACGATTTTCTTGAATATGAATGCTCAGAGAAACTGTTAGATATTGCATTTATTTTCTTGTCCAAATACTGGAACGAATAAAGATATTCTAACATTCCATTTGTTTCATCAGTTTATTTAAATAAGCTGATATTTGAGGTTAAAATATCTTCTTTCAGAAAATAGCAGAATAACTGGGCTCTTAGAAATCGTATCAAGTAAATTCGTTAAAATGTCAAATAAAGAAAAAAATCTTATTACTCTCTGATAATATCTTGACCTTGTAACCTTAGTTCGAAATCTTCTCTTCGGTGTCAGACGGATGTTAAACGCAACATTTTTATTCTCGTTCATTGGATGAATTTTCGAAGCGTCTTTGCTCGTTTAAGAAAGCTGTGGTACCAAGAGAAATCTTTGTAATGGAAGTCACTCGCTAGAAAAGGTTAACCTTAGACAGGGGAGTTGGAAATTTTCTTTGAAACAACTCACGAATTTACAGACCTGAGGTCACCCGAAATTGATAGATGTAACCACCTACAACAACCACAGCCAAATAGAAAAAAAAAAACCTGATTCTTTAATTGGTGCATATGCTTAAATTGTGCGAGAACATTATACGCAAGTTTATCAATTTAGAGTAGCCTTTCTTTGTTTCCCTTGTTTTATTAATGTATAAGATCAAAGCATAGAGTATGACAGGCTGACGTCACATTTATTAGAATTCTCTCAACAACATTATTTTGATTTCTGGAGATACTTTTTATCCAAATTGATTGTTACGGTTTGCAGTAGGAAGGGTTTAGAGGGCGTCTTCAAAAGTTTCGAATTGGAATTTTCGGAAGTTTCAAATTCATGACATTGGTAAGTCTCGACTTATTGCTGCAGAAATTTTCTTAAATTTTATTTCATATTGCTTCTGTATTAACATAGATAATAATGACATTAGCAAAGCTTATTAGGTACCTACTAAGTTTTGCTGTTGTCATTATTATTCAAATGATTGTTGTTCTTTTTATGTAGACCTTGCCACGAAAGGTTGCAAAACTATGCTGTATTAGCATCATGGATGAGAATGCAAACGGTTAAAGATCTTTGGTCACATGTGGAACATTTTTCGAGCCACTGCACGCAATGTTTTCTATTGAGTCCTTTCCCCGTACTGTTTACAATAACCTATTTAGCTCACCATAACAGACTGATACTACGGAGAGCTCAGTGTCCTATTGGAATACCCTACCTATTCAACACAGACATATTACTGTTGTGCGAGGGCACATTCTCAATATGTGTGATTCTCCGAATGCGTCAAAGCATCCATTTGATCCCCACCCCCCTCAAGAATTCTGTCTTGAACGCATGCTGCTCTTCCTGTGATTTATATGAGCGCATATTCGGTTTCAAATGGATCGTTTTTGGTGGACCAATTCTGATCGATATTAATAATTCCGCACTGAAGATCATGCACGATCTTCAGTAAAATTTCCGTTTTCTTTTCATTCGGATCATTTGTAGTGGCGAAGTGAGGTGAGACTTCGAAATTAACAGAGGATGGTCCATAAGTCACGAAGTGGTTTTCATAGAGGGTTCTTTACGAAACATTATGTTGACAGTCGAAATTAACTTTGATCAGTCTCTAAGTGCAATAGATGGAAAGTTATAAAAGCGCGTGAAAACAGGCTTTTACGTGCTTGCTAAGATTCATTTTTCTCTCGTTAAAATTTCGCTTTTATCGTAAACATATTGGGGTTTTACGATAAACCTAAAATATTTTACTGGAAAAATTCGTAAAAACAAACCTGTGCAAAAGATAGCACCGAATTAAATTAAATTGCGAAGGAATGCAATTTGAAATATATTATTTTTTGATGATTGTTTGTTTGTGATCTGAAAATCAAAATGAAAAGAACGTTTGATGTCAAAACCTGTGAGTAATTTCGGTAATAATTTTATTGATATTTATCCCGTATTCTGTAGTTCTACGGGAAATGTTTCGAAATCAGTAACGAATATATTCATATGAACGAGCATTTTCTGTATATTGATACAGAGTAGGATACGATTCGAAAATCCTAAAACCCTCCTCTAGAAGCCAAACGTGGAACATTTTCAAGTCATTTCATATCTCCGATAAGCAGGAATTCATTTGCCAGCTAAAAGCATTCACAAATACACCCTCTGTCCAAAACGAAACTATAGTTCTAATGAAACAAATGTCATAAACAGTTGACAGAACACTAATAAAGGTTGCCGCTTTCGACAATAAAAAAAGATGCAACAGGTGGCGCCGCTAGTTTCTTCTGTTTTTGAAAAGTTCGGTTTCTTTTTGGTATAGCAGTGTCACAGTAAGACTCGAACTATTGTCTGCAGGTTGAAGAGCGTCTACTCGATAATCCAGGCTGATCTTCGCCATCATCTGTGCGATATGTTTGTGATCTGCCTGTAGAATCAGACTTTTGGACAAAGCAGTATTTTTTGATCTTACGAAAGCCAAATTTAGTTCACATAATTTTTCCTTTGTCATTATTTGTCCTTCAAACCGGCTTGGTTACATGCGTTTATATCGAATGTATTGTAATGTTTTAGCGCTGAACAGTTTAGCCAAACTGTTCAGCGCTAAAATATTACGCAAACTAACCAAAAACTCTTTTAAAACTTTAGGGTCTTCTACAATGAAGTTCCGAATTATACACGGGCGTCCAAAACCTGAGGACAAAACATTATTGCGGAAGATTACGACCGCAAATCAGCTTGAGGCAATTTTTCTTTAACTGACGATTTCGAGTAGAAAACACATTCAGATTTTCGAATCGCACGCAAAGGGGTCACATGGTAGCACTCAAAAGGATAAAAGTCAACAGGCTGCGCTAAGCGAATTGTGTTTGAAGGAAGCTCTTGAAGGGATAAAGTTGGAAACTTCGATGTCTTGTAATGTCTCAAAGACATCATCCAAATGATTTCACACGGGGAGAATTATTAGAAAGATTGAAGAAGGCCACAGAATTAATGATATTTCCTGGGAGTTTAGAATCTCACATAGCGTTGTATCTAAGTACTGAGCAGCGTTTCAAACCAATGGAATCTGTTTCAGATGGTTGCAAAGAGGTCGCCCTCGCTCTACCACGGAGCATGAAGACAGAGTTTTTGTTATAACAGCAAAGTGTAATGGACGGACCAGAGCAGGTCAGCTTGCAAGTCAGCTCCATTCAAGTTATGCGAATATCTCAACAAACTGTGGTAAGACGTCTGCGATAACTAGACCCATATGCCCAAAAGACATATGGGCCTAGTCTGCGTCCCTTTATCCACAACTTATCCTAGAGCATCTTTTCAGTGGTGTGTGGTACCCATAAAAAGTGGACAAGACACCAATGGGCTAATGTACTCTTTACAATGAGTCGTTTTAGTCTTTCCTCCGATTCTAAACGACACTTGATCTGGCGTGAAAGTGGTACTGCTTATTATCGTGAGAATGTTATTGAAAGGGATAGATTCGACGGTGCTGAGGTCATTGTGTGGGCAGGCATTATGCTTAATGGACGCACCGAGCTACAAGTGCTGGAAAAAGGGAATGATATTGCAACGAAGTTCGCTTAAGCCGTGGTCCGTTGGCGAAGAATTCATTTTTATGAATGACAATGTCACACCACATCGTACATGAGCAGGGGAACTATTTCTGGAGACCGAGGATATTAATAGAATCGAGTGGCCAGCACGCTTCCCAGATCTCAAACCCATAGAACACTTTTGGGACACAATAGGAAAAATCACTGCTGCTCGAAATTCCCCTTCAAAAAATCAAATAGAGCCTTATCCTTGCTCTGAAGGAGGAGTGGGCCAGTTTGTCTCAAGAACTCCTGAATCGCTTGGTGGTAAGCAAGGTACGACGTTGTGATAGCTGTATCGCAGTTCGGAGTGGACATATTCCACACTGAAATGTCTCTCCGCATAGTTTTCTGTAAGCACCATACATTAATTCCTTAACTACGTCCGAAAATTTGTAACTTTTTCCAAAGACGTATTTGCAATTTAATTTTACGCAATTCATAACACATTTTATGTAATATAATTTATTTATTATCCTCCCAATAAATTCATGTCCACATTTCGCTGTAGTTCGTCCTTCGCTTTTGTGTGTGTGTTTTTCGATGATGCATATTTTAGGCTTATGTGAATAAAATTTGTGGGTAATTTTCATGGCCATCTGTAAGTTGAGACTTATCACTGTGGAGTAGCTGTGCGACGAGTTTGAAGAGCTGATCTCTCTCTCTCTCTCTTCGATCTTTCTAAATACTTTTAATCTTACTCAGTCCAGTGCGACACTTGGACAATAAATTTGAAAAAAAAAAAAAAAGATTGAGCGCGTAACTGTGTATAGTCATTGGTTCGTTTGGAGGAATCACATAAATAAATGATCAGTTGGTTTGAATGCGCTCTTTGGTTATAAAGACCTGGGTTTGAATCTTCTCTAGTACCCGAAGAACATTTATCAGAGCTTTTCAACTGAAGGTGAGTTAACCAGTCTCGTACAGAGGTAACAGGGTTTTCCTTTCTGGAAAAACCGGCCAGAAATTATGAAACAAAACTAATCATCCTGTCAAATCGTTAATTACGATTCACAGAAGCCAAGTTACTTGGCCATTCAGTCTGACACGCAAGGGAAAATGGAAACTTAGGTTTCTCACTTTAGTTAATAATAACAATGCTTAAAAAATACTGGCGTGACTTTCACTATATTATAACCGACGTACTTGACTGAGTGGATAGCATCACTGACTGTGGGTTGTACACCGTAGCGAATCACCGTATGGCGTCAGATTACTTTATTGGAGGGTTGAAGTAGTTTGAATAAAAGTTTGGACTCTGCGAACAAGGTTTGGGATTGCTAAGTCTTAGCCCGATTACAGCACTAATGTGCCGTTAGGTTTCAATCGTTTATGACAGTTTCAGATGATGTTATCATAACAAAAAACAACTTCGCAATGCTCTCTCTTATGAGAGAGCATTGCGAAGTAGCACTTCTTGGAAATTAATCTCATAATACATCGTTTGTTCTCATGTCATCCAGCAGTGTCTGATCAGGAGCGTATTAATTAAAACCGTACGCCATAAAGAAATCCTTTTTGAAACTTACATTCGGCGCTTGTCAATTCGATGACAAGGTCAAAATGTGGAATTCTTCGCTTTCATTTTTGGCTGTAGGAGTGATTGTGATGCGTATGGTTCTATGTGCCTTTCTCTTCTTCGTTTTAAGAACAGATCAAAATGTTTTGCCAGATTAGAATGCTTTATCAGCGTAACGAAAACTGGCCATTATAGAAGAATCAATAAAAATGTACGAACGAATTAATAAGAACATCCACGAATATAGTCAAAATCATCGGTCCACGAAATTCGTCAACCAGCTGAAAGCATTCGTAAACAACCACGCCCACATTGTATTCGTGTCCCACAGTCCCCTGGGTGGAGAGTAGGAAGGCTCTGCCAGCCATGCGAGGAAAATTGGCGGTGTTATTCTCGTGAGCAGTAACTACAGATTCTTAGAACTAATTTCTTATAAATTTTTATAAATTATTAAAGTTAGTTATAAATTTTTATAACTAACTTTATAACTAATGTATAATTTCCTCACAAACTTGCTTCGAAAATATGAATATGGGAGTTATTGTCGAAAGAGCAAACACTCAAGTGTTATCTCTCCATAATAACTCGTCTATTTGCATATTTTATCCAAGTATTGTTTTTAACTCGGTACAATTGCTTTAAACAATCATCAATAGGCGAAAAGTTTGTCATCACCGCTTCAGAGAAACGTAAGAATATCCAAAGCACGATGATTGTTTCTTTGGGATGCGAAGGATTTCTTTATCAGGTTGATCGCTCCTGCAGATCAACCAACAGTATTACTTAAATGTTCCTGTACGTTATAAAAAGAAATCATCCGAAACAGACTAGAAAAGTGGCACACTCAAAACTGGCTGTTTTCACCAAAATATTTGCTCCGGTGGAAGGCCTTGAAGGAGCTGGTATAATCTGGCTGTTCTCCTCCCCCCCCCCCCCCGTCAGAGATGAAATCGCAACTCAAGATGAGTTTCCTCCACCGTACAATATTGCAGAGTTCGAGTTCTGCGGATCTTTGAAGACGATTTTAGAATCCAAAGCGAATCACTGTCGCTTCCAATCGCTGTTAGAGCGTTTGGCGAAGGCTTATCAGTAGAAGAAGCGCTGGTATAAGTGTATAAATTCACGCTTAAAGTAGTGCTGTTATTATAGTGCAGAGCAAACGGGGCGCTTGTTCCGGGGGTCTGGAGGTCAAGAGTTTGTACTGGCCACTGAATTAGAAACATTTATGCAAATATACGTCACATACGCAGTATATATGCAAAATACTTGATCACGTGAGTCACCGCGTGTTCCAGTCAACTATTTAAGCTGGTCAGTCATCGTGAAAACGATGACTGACCAGCTTGATTGGTGCTGGTAATTTACAGTACCTAGCGATGTTTTATTAATTCTTATGCTTGAACCCTGAACCTGTAAATTCAATGCTCACAGAGGCCTTCTCAACCAATCCATGCTTGATTTGATTGCTGACTGACGTGACTTGCGTAGTTCGTTTGATCTGAAATAAATTGATTGGTTTAAACGTTGCTTTGTGCATTTCTTTTTGGCTCTTCTTCGGACCTGGAAAGGTGACCTCCACGTATACTTTTCCTTTGATATTATGATAAATGCGATAAACAAACATCACCTGACAGGATATTTAAATCCGCGTATGTATTGCTTTAGTATTTCTTTATTTTATCTTTTTAGTTTGCATTTTTTGTATTGAATAAGCGAAAAAATAGTTTGAATGAAACACGTCTTACGTCAAAAAATTGTTACGACAGCAAAGACAAAATGAAGTACTTTTACTTGTATTTAATCGCATAAATATAATTTCATTAAGTTGGTGTTCACGTTCAAGTTAGCATATTTTAATACTTGTATTCGTTATTTGGTTAAAAATGAAACACTTTGCTTAACAGTTAAATCTGTCAATGGATGTTAGAGTTTAATATCAATCGAGAATGCAAAGAAAATTAGCTGATCGTTGAATTTAGATTTGGTGCTTTGCGTTTGTTCTTTTACCCTTTCCTATTAACAGCCTATTTTGTCCTCTGTCAGAAGCCACACCCTCAGTTAGCAACATGATTGCACGATTAATAATTAGAGTAGCAGTTATTTCTCTATGTGCACCCCCCAATAGTTCTGATAATAAAATGATATATTACTGCCATGCTTTTTGGTTTCAGATAATCACACAAACTTGAGTTTTATTCTCGTCTAGCAAGTCTCTTGGATGAATGTCTGAATTATTTCTCAACTGCAAATACAAAATGCTAAAAGGGTACAGCGAGAGATGAATCTGTTGTGAGACACGCGATTTTATGTAACTCAGCAAATGGTATTTTGTCGTGATCATGCACCAACCCAAGAATTACACAGGTATAATGCAATTATAACTGTTTTTGAGCACGAACAGTGCGATCACCTTTACTTGGATACAAGGAATATACTGTCTGGTATTTATGCAGCACCTCAAGGACTGTGTGGTGCACACTTCACCCAATAAACTCTGACTGTTGTACGATTTTATTTGCTATTCTAAACCATTTAAATGATCACAACCCTTTTTTTTTGTGAAGCTAAATTATGAACGGTGTTTGTAGTCTGGTAGGTAAAATCTATATGATTTGCAGTCATTTCAATTTGTTAAATTAGATGTGAAGCAACTACTTTATATATATATATATATATATATATATATATATATATATATATATATATATATATATATATATATATATATATATATATATATATATATATATAAAGTAGTTGCGTAGTTGCTTCACATCTAAGTTGTTGCTTCATCATCTTCACATATAATATATATATATATATATATATATATAAAGTAGTTGCTTTATATATATATTTATATATATATATAAATTTATATATAAATTTATATATAAATTTATTTAAATTAATTATTTAAATAAATTTAAATTCAAATTATTTCAAAGCCGAATAAGAAACTCAAAGATCGGAATCAAAGAGTTTCATGCCGAATATAGCAAACTATAAAAGTTTCGGCGAATTGTAGCGTAAGCTAAAGCGCATAGTTCAACACTAGGGCAACTCGTTGCAAAGGTGCAGAAAGTTCTATTCTTAGTATTTCCCATAATGTAAAACACATCTCCTAGGAGATGTATGATATTATACATTATAACGAGTTGCCCTAGTGTTGAACTACGTGCTTTAGCTTACGCTACAATTCGCCGAAACTTTTATAGTTTGCTATATTCGGCATGAAACTCTTTGATTCCGATCTTTGAGTTTCTTATTCGGCTTTGAAACAATGTGGGATTTAACATCTTCTTAATTTAAATAATTTGGAATTTATTGCCGTCGTAGTACAATAACAACATTCACGAGGACTTTGCGAAGTCAGTCTTGTATGGCGGTGGCAGACTGCTCTCTCTGTTTCTCTGAAAAATCTTAGATTTTGAGAACACTGTGGAACAGTCCAGTTTTAGAAACGAAATTACTTTCACGCTGATCAAAATGTAGTACACGTTCTAACTAAGGTAACAATAGATTTCAAAATATCATCCAATTTCATGGCTCGAATATTAATAAATGTTTTTCATGACAGCTGAGTGAATTCTCAGAGTGATTGTGCAGCGCATATTCAGCCGAAGTGGACATTGACAAGCAGCGATGTTAGCGGATGGACTAATGGTTATATATACTGGGAACTGTGCTTTAGAGACAAGACGAGGTACTTTTTCCCTCAATCCACTTCAGGATTTCAATAAGCAGGGCAGTGATCACCCACTTAAATATATCCCTGCCCTTGTCGGTATTCAAACCTACGACGCTTATCTAGAAACCCACTTGCAATAACGATTTTCGACGTTGGGTGTAAGGATAAGAGTGAAACGAGAGATCTTAAATTCTGGTTTCTGATCATCACTTGATTAATAAGGGAATCAGATTCCGGTGATTTATACCCGCATATGTTTTAATATGATTAAAATATAAAATATATTTTTAAGAAAAAAATATAGATATTCCTCCTACTTCTTCTTCCAATCATGGAGTTTAGGCCAAGTGGCCTTTTCGCATTTATTTTATACACTGCTTGGAAAGAAGTTAACGGACACCCTCATGTCACGTGTTTTTACCCGTGACATGAGGAGTTATATTGGAGTTATATGATGCTCCCAAGTGAGTGAAAGAGACGTCGTGATAAGATGCTATATTGCAGGCCTATTTATTCAGCAAATTTCGACAAAGTAGACCATCCCAGGTCAACAATCAGCGATACTGTACTTAGATGGAAGCACAGAGAGTCAACTACAAGTGGTACCCGCAGTGAAAGTCTCACCAAACTTGACCGTATGGTGCTACGATGGATCATATGTAAAAACTGCCATTCGTCAGCCGACAAGCTGAATCCTGGCATCGACTTGAACACGAATCTGCACAAAATCATTCAGAACGGAGGCTCATAATGTGAACGTTTTTAGTAGGACCGCAGTAGCAAGCCGCAAAATACCCAACCAACATGCAGTCGTCTTCAGTAGTGCAAAGAGGGGTATGCCGTGAGACGTAGATCTTGGGAAGCAGTATTATGGAGCGACGAGCAGATGGACCGGTGTGGCGGATGCCCCGTTAATGTCTCTTACCAGAGTTCATAACACTCAACTACGAAATTCGGAGGCGGTGTGATGGTTTGAGCCCGTTTTAACTGGTTTTGCCTCTGACCTCTGTTTGTGGTGGCAAGAACATTGTAATCAGAAAGGTATCTGAGCATTCTGGACAATACAGTCCTTCTCACTTTGTAGCATTTCTACGGAACTGACCATTGTCTCTTTCAGCAAGACTATGCACTGTGTTGTAAGGCTGCTGTTGTAACTGCTTTTTTGTGAACAAGAACGTCACCACACTTGACTGGCTCCACAGTGCCCTGATCTCAACCCTATTGAACATCTGTGATGAACTGGAACGTCAGATGAGGTCAAGGCACTTCCGCTCCTACAACAGTCCAGGACCTCATTACATGCCTGCAGGAAGAATGATCTAAAATCCTCACGATCGCTATCGTACCCTTGTGGAAAGTATGCCCTGTAGGGTTGCTGCAGTCATCGCAGCGAAAGGCGGTCCTACATCTTATGAAGGTGGTGGGCATGGCCATTGGTTCCTCACACTGTGGTGTCCTTGGACTTCTTTCCCAGCAGTATATCTGTACGGTATTTTTGGCTCTTTGCTATTCTACATTTGATTTCGATGTGCTATCAGATTTTGTTTATATTTACTTACATAGTGGTTTTATTGGTTTTATATTCAAGGATTGTAAACTTTCTTCATTTCTTTTATGGTCCCACTTGGTATATCCATCTGTTTTTCTGAGAAATTTCATTTCTGCTGTGAATCCGTTTTTCATTCTTCTTTTTAAGTCTCCACATTTCACGTCCATGTAATAACGTTGGTTTGGACAGGAAGTTATGGAGTCTGATTCTGGTGCATTTTTGTACTAAGGAAGGATTAAATATAGTATTTATTGTGCTGCTTACTTTAACAAAGTTTCGTATTTTTAATGTATCCTTTCCATCATCATATGATAAGTTACATCCCAGGCATTTCAAAGTATTTACTTGTTCCAATATTTTTTATCTATCACGGTTTACTTCATATTGAGTTTTCTCCTTTGAAAGCTGTTATTTTTGTCTTTAGTTTTGATATTCTCGTATTATATTCTGAAGTTTCATTTAATGATTTTGCTGATCTTTGTAGATCATCTACCCAGATCAATAATTCAATTCACTAATATAATTCATCTGCAGATAATAGTCAGTCTATCTTTACTTGTGAGTTATTTGTATACCAAATGGATTATGCTGTTTTCAGATGTTATATAAAAAGTGGAGGTGATAGGGTAGATTCTTACCGATCTACTAATTTAACTACTGTTTTATTTCCTGTGTATATTTCTTGAATGCACTGTCAGGGCTAGTTTGATATTTATATTGGTTAATATTTAAATAACTTTTGTCTATTAATTTTATCCGAGGCTTTTTCATAACTAGTGAAGACCAGTGCGTTTCTTTTTCAAATTCTTCTCTTTTCAGTTAATACTTTTAGGGTGAAAATTGAGTTCAGTCTAGGAGGCAAAAACAGCGTTTTTAAAATCCATTCTGTTCTTCCAGTACTTTCTTTTCTGTTTAGTTTCCTCTTTTAATATTCCTGCATATATTTTTGTACCCTGCATTTACCAGACTAATTACCCTATAGTTATTGTAGTCATCTTTATTTCCTTTTTTATAAACTGGGAGAAAAAAGATTTTTGTTTCTTTTTAAGAATAGCAAAATGCATATTTCTTAGCTTGCTTCTAGAAACTGGAGTTTCTGAAAGTAATAAGTAATATCACAAGTAAATTAAGTCATACGTGTACATCGTTATTTATTCATGAGTTGATTGGCTGGAGAGAGAGAGAGTACATGTAATGTACCCTATATGCAGAACTTGCCATCCTGCAACTGTAGTGTCGTCACTCTTTCCTGCGCATGTGGATTCGAATTCTATTGCAGGCAACAATGTTTATAAATGTCCTTAGATGGAAGATAAACCCTGCTCTTCTCTAGAGCAAGAGGAGTTTTGGATTATCTAACTATTAAATCGCCATGTCCTTAAAATGCAAGAGTTAGATGGGATTCACAGAGGAAAAACAAATTAGCATACGCATAAAGGGTTCTTCGTGTTTGAATTCTCATAATCATAAACAACTAACTATTGATTGTCGATATCAACAGCTGATGGTCAGTTGTTGATGTCGTCAAGGCTTCCAACACCACACGTATAGGGCGCAAATGTCTTCAGTTAGAAGACACTTGCCCTTTGATGGGAAAATGCGAGGTTCAACTCCTCTCCGTAATAGGTGGCTTCTGTATAAGGGCTTTTCAACTGAGAGCAAGCCAGCTGGTCTCATACGAAAGTAAAAAATTTTTCTTCAGGGTATTCAAATATTTTTCCAACTCTTAGACAAAATTGCTGCAGAGAGTACACGCAAATTACAGGCACAACAAATTCTCCGGAGAGTCTGTCTTAGTTGGCTTTCGAGTAATTTAACAACCAGGCAATATGATTCTATTGCCTGGTTTTATATTCTCAGTCCTTCTATCCCTTATTATGAAGACCCTGCCTAGTGACCGTTGACCTGATGAGTGCAGGTTGTGTGCATGAATCTGTTCATTTCATGTTTGATTTCACCCGCCATGCGATTTTGGCTACGGGACATATGGAGATCACTCCTTTTCAAAACATGGATATTTCACCCTCTGTCTGATTCATCTTGAACGTCATCATTTCCTGAAATTCACAGGCATTTGCAGGTGGTTGCCTTCTTGATGCCTCTTTCAATCGGATAAGAAATTACCGTAGCTTCTTATCGATGAGTTTATCGCCAATAGCGTTTT
Source organism: Typopeltis vanoorti (assembly GCF_054136105.1). Classification (NCBI taxonomy): domain Eukaryota; kingdom Metazoa; phylum Arthropoda; class Arachnida; order Uropygi; family Thelyphonidae; genus Typopeltis; species Typopeltis vanoorti. Next base: position 112,435,818 of record NC_143561.1, on the reverse strand, counting down.
TAAATGCGAACGATGCTGAGGTGCTAATCTTCCGGTCGTTCATGGAATCAACATCCAGATGAAGTGTGTTATCTGGAGCTTTCAGACGTGCTGTTGTTTATTACGTTACGACAAGGTAACGTAATAAAAACGTTTCTGTTTGGAAAACAGAAAAGTCTGGAGAATTTTGCATTCATTAGTACTAACATGGAGGTTTTCATTGGCAGTAATGCATAAACAACTGAAATTCAACCGGTACGATCCTTACTTCCAGCGAGAGTTTGGCTCACGTTGCTAACTGACATCTTGCAAATCACAATGGCAGCAGCGACTATAAATTATGATGCATAATGGCGTATAAATCTATGAGCGAAATCTGTTTAGTGCTAACTTTTTATGCAAATCTCTCCCACGAAAGGTTGCAAACCTGTACATTAATAACTTTGCAACACAATTCAGTCCTTCAATAACTGATCTTAGCGAGTGATGAAATTTATCTATCACATAAAAACATTTATACTTATATAAATACGAAAATATGCTCACGATATAAGCAAGTTTAGTTTCCAGGTCAAATTATAGCAGTTAAATTTCCCATTGACACTAAAAAAGCCTTAATCTGGTGTAGTCTCTGTTGTAGAGAACTGAGAGTTGCAGTTCCATCCAACCACCTACTTGTTTGATATGGCTGTAAATTTTATTATTATGTGATTACTACGCATCACCTTTTCCTAAGTATGGATAGCAAATGTACAGTCTTGTAAATATTTCATTGCAATTTTCTTCGGATGACAAACTAGAAAAGAAGCTCGACTTAGTCCGCTGTATGCTCAAAAACTGTTTTTGTGCATTTTCTGATTTATTGCTAATCAGCAGAAAGAAAAAAATGGCAATATCTGTAAAATATTGCGTCTTCCTTCTGCAATATAATTTTTTCTGCATTTATATTAATCCATCCTTATTTCCACAGCTTAGATGCTTGGCTAAAATATCACTGGTTCTTGAACAGCTGCCTTCATCTTACATGCGCAAGTAGAAAGGTTGCTTTACGTGCACTTCCTTGGCTACAAAAAAAAAAATCGGAAAAAAGTAACTACACACAAGCAGACTCCTTCTTCACCTGCCGGAACTCCGTTTTCTTTTTTGCCGCAACAAACGCCGTACACACCCACAAACACACTGCTAGAAACGCACTTCACTGAATCTCAAGTCATATCCGAACACCACTGGAATCCCTTTCACACCGTGTCCCGTAATGCTCAGTCGGAGCGCCATCTCCGTACCTGTTCCCTTGTCTGTAACTTCTACTCCAAACGCAGGAAATTTCTACATCGATTCCGTTTCGTCAGCGGTTGCCACACGAGCGCGCTCGTTGATAACTTGGTGGCTAGTGCGTTGCGGGAGACGGTAGAGAGCATAGTCGACGGAGCAGGTGTGTGGCTGGACTACGTCCCGAAGGATGTATCTCTGGTATCTCGTAGTGCCGTGGCTCTGGACAATAGAAGGTGAGTTTACTGCTCGTGATTGTTGTGTTGTCTTGCCATGTTGGGTTCCGAGCAAATTACGAGGTTCGCTGGTACGGAAAGTGCACCCATTGAAAACTAGTTTCCGTATGTTGTAATCCGCCCTTAATTCAGTCACAGGTGGGTAAATAAACTAATTCGCAAAGTCGTTACTTAGAGGGACCAGGATCTTTTTAAACTTCCACGTGCCACTCGAGGCTCGTCAGACATCGACTGCTGTACAGAATTTCTATTTCAGTAATGTGTTTTGATTATGTTTATGTCAATTGAAATGTCTTAAAAGTATTGCAATTCTGATTGGTTAAATAAACTCACGAGGATACTAACAACGGCAGAGGAAACCGTTGAAGAATGCTTTCGTTTGCAGGAAGTGGCAATTAGGAGAAAAAACAAATGATCATCTACTTAAAAGAGAGACAAAGAGAGAGATGTAATTTTTTTTATTCGAAAAAATATTTTATTTTATTTACATTGCGCGTTTGTCTGTGAACTTGAAAGAAAGTGTAAACTGAATTGATAAAGAGAAGACTACCAATTTAGACTAAAAATAGAAGCGAATGTTAAAAGAAAGTGCTAATAATGGCGATCAGTTTGGTTCACTAATTAGTATTAGTTAATACTCCATACTGCACGCATTAAAAATCTGATCAGACGAAAGAATAAACAGAATTTAGGAAAGACACAAAATTTCGTAATAGTCATTTTTCTGAGTGTCTAATTTGGACGAAAATAGTGTCGCTATCGGCGTGATGGATTGATTCGAAAATCTGTAACCCGCAGATAAGGTCGTAGGGCAGCAGATTATGGGAGAAAAATGTAATCGTCACACAAAATAAAAAATGTGGTCACTCCCGCTCCGAGATTGAGGTGAGGATTTGCCCGCTCCATTTACTGCCCATCTCTTTTAGAGGGGGTATTAACGGTCGCGTGCGAGGATGAGTCCTAAAGTGGGAGGAGAGAGGCGGGTCATAGAGACTACGAGGGATTGGTAAACAGCTATTACTTCTTAGACACTCCGTTCTCAGTCAATTCGAACAGATGGACGGGGAAGAAGGAAAAAGGACGGGGGGGGAGTAGAATCGCTCACGACTAATCTCCTAATGAAGCCAGCCATCCACAGCCGACGGCTGATAAACCGTTTTTAACGACCTGTACGGACATCCCGATATGTTCCGTAAGGGTGGGGCACCGCGGAGCTTGTCATCCATAACCAGTGCAAGTTCGGAATGGAGCGGCAGCCAGCTCACCGAGCTGCTCTTTATGTCTTTGTATTAGACTGGTGTGTGTGCGTGGGTGTGCGTGCATTCGCGCACACACGTGGGAGTCCATTTATAAAGCCTAATGGCGGTGTATGGAGATGCCGCTTACGTAAACATGAATCTTCGGGCAGCACGGAAAAATGAGCGTATGATTTGTTTAAGAGTCAGTGAAGCTGTCAGAAAACAAAGCACGTCGCTGTGTTTGCGCTGTTTCACACGCGCCCTTACGAAAGACGAATGAAATAGGACTGACAGAGTTCGTTTACTAATTTTGTTGTTCTGCTAATTTCGGAGAAAAGGTTGTTTTCAGTAGCGGATCGCCTCTTTCACATAATCCATCTGTTCTTCAAGAAGCACAGAAGAGCTGTCGTTAAACCATAACTGAAATATAGAAAACATATCGGATGTTTTCTACAAACAATCCCCATCGGAGTTATTTCAATCGAGTATTCTATTCAAATGAATTAATTACTTTACACCCGTTGCTTATGTTTTAAAAGAATCGCTATTCATTCATCAATGTTTTTATTATTGAACATTAGGAATCTGAAGCGAATCCTTCAGTAGGCTTAGTAATAGAAACAACTTGCCTTTGATGCTCAGCACGATTGAGTTTTGCATTAAAGGAAATGCTGCTTTATTTATCAGTCGCAAATTTAAACAGCGTACTTCCAAAATTAAAACAGAGACAGAGTGGGACAACTTCGTGTTTTGCAAGCAAAATAAATGAAAGCCTTGGGGAAATGTTTACAGTCTGTCGATTCACAAAATTTTAAACCATGTTAATATTTTAAAGCTCTTATCGTTACCTCCATGTTTTCATGGATAAAGTTCAGCTTCTTTCGTATGATAATTTGGATAAAATTTTCATAATAATCAGTCTACATAAACACGTGAAATATTAGTACTTCAATGCAATTAGTATTTCAGTTTAATACTTCAATGCAATTAGTATTTCAGTTTAGTACTTCACATGGAAAATTTGCAGACGTCCTTTTTTTGTATTTTTCATGAGTGTAGGAGGACCGTATTTCAAAAAGATTTTAAATATTAACCTCCCCGTAAGGATCGAGTCCTGTCTTTGAGTCAATTTCAAGTCCTATCAGTTGAGAACAAATGCAGCTGAATCATCTAAATTATCATTGACTGGACTGGGGACGAGATTTATTTCCTTGGAAGAGATTATTCACCTAGAACAGTGTTGGCGAACCTTTTTACCCAGGTGTGTCAAACATCTTCTTTTTTTAAATATTGGCGTTGTTGATGTGCCACTTGCATATATGCATTATAAATTTAACTGCTTAATCATAGCTGGTGACTTATACATATCATATTAGGCTATTTATTTAATAGGACGTTGATATAAAATCCATGGATTCATATTATAAAATTAATTTAATAAACTGAAATTACTGAAATTAGTTTTTTCATCAGAATACCAATATTTTTCAACATCCAAGGTGTGTCACCTAAAACCCTCAAGCGTGTCAGTGCTGACACGCGTGTCATAGGTTCTCCATCACTGACCTAGAACATCTGTTCCCTACCGGTGGTACGCGTACCCCTGGGGGTACGTGCTGAGCCGTTCAGAGGTACACGAAAAATAATCAGTAATGGCGGCAAGTAAAGTAAACAAAATGCAAAAAGTTAGTTATGGAACAAGAAATATTAAGTTTGAATCACCGCTGTTTTAAAAACAAGGGATACACTTTATAGAAATGGGTTTAAAACGGGTACACAAGTGGAAAAAGGTTGAGAACTACTGATCTAGAATATATTTGCGCATAAAACATACATAGTATTGCTGAAACACTATAAGATGAGAAGTGCACATGTCAAATTAAAATATTTGGTTTGATTGCGTCTTCCATCCTAACGCCGATGACTTGGAGCTGTGCTGTTCCAGACATTCCTGCTGGAAGATCTGGTGTACTTCTAAACGCCTTGCATACACAAACGTGTACAATGTTATTCAAATTAGTTGCTATATTTTTAGGTTTATATTTTTTTCACTTCTACGATGTTCATAATAAGGAAAATTTTAGGGAATGCTAATTGAACTTTGGACTGTTCATATTTCTTAGAATTTATAAAAATGTAATGATGCAGCACAAATTATATTTCAGTTTTGTACATGAATTATCACAATTGTTCATAGAATGTGTTGTGTTTTTCCGATTCTTTTCTCCAATGTTTATGCGATGTATACAGTTTATCTCAGGTAGTCATAGAAATTTATCAGACCAGTAATATAGTTTAGGGCTCCCATTTGTGACTAACGACGCTTCTTCCATATTCGACCATATTAAGTAAATTTGACGCTTCTTGTGGTATGCGGGCGTAAAATGACACAATTCTAATGGTATGTAGGAGTGATGACACAGTTCTTGAGGTATGCAGGAGCAATAGTGAGACAGTTTTGGCATACGATGCATTTATTTAAAGTGCGTCATCTCCGATTGAAGCACAAAGATTGCATTTAAATTGTTTTGGATTGCTGAGTCATCTGCATATATAACAACGTTTATATAAATGTTGTTATACAACGATTGGGAACTGTTGTATGATAACATTTCTACAGAGAGCGAAACAAGTGTATAAAATTTCTGTTCCTCTGGAGGGCTCCGGTTTTTTCTCTCCCTTTAAGTGACCATAATAGCAAATCCGGTAGAGTATGTAATTCATTCCATATGCATTCGATAATTTCAAATAAGAACTACGAATTCTTTAGAAAAACAGGTGTAAATTGCTTTCAGTTTAGAAGAGGAGTTGCGCAATGAATGTTTCTGTGTGAATTAGTAATTTATGCTCTGAGAGATCAGAGTATAGATTTTGAAATGTTATTGAAAGTGAGAGAGACGAATATAAATCGCCAAATATAAGTTTGCATAAAATGTTGATCGGATTCTTGTTTTTACGGTTTTATAATTTTCGACGGAATCATGGAAGGACTCGCGGAACCTCTAGAAGGGCTCATATAATTGGGAGGAGGGTTAACTCGTCTCATACAGTAGGGTTTTTCTTTATACAAAACAGATAATGATCTTAAGTTTCATTAGTCAGTCGTATTAGTAGATAATCACACACACACACACACACACACACACACACACACACACACACACACACACACACACACACACACACACACACACACATTTGGTGGCCCACGTTTTGTATTTATATTGCAAATTTAAATAATAAAGAGACTGCAGATCGACTTATTTTTTTTTTTTTTGAAATTAAACGTTTAAACCACCCCCAGGGTTCAGGGAATAATTTACTAATGATACAACTGACAGGATTACGTTCACAAGAAAGAAAGAAGGAAATTCTTGCTTCACTTATTAAGATGTTTTCATTCATCATTGTAGAGGGACTTCTTGTTCGCTGATATACGAGGAAGAGGATAAGAAACATTAGCTTCCACTCTAATCATGTCACGTGGTTTCTCAGTATTATTTAAATAGTGATGCAGCTTCCCCTATCCAGATTAAAAAATAAAATTGAGTTTAAAAGTGGATAATTATTTATATCCTTTCTCAGACTGTTGGTCGTTGAAGACTGTGAAGGCCATCAGGCTTAGTTTTTTTTATGTATTTTAAATTACTTCCGGTTTCGGGACAGATCGTGTTTTTTGAACACTTTTCGAAAAGAAATCTCCCAGTTCTTAAAATTAGCTAACTTAGCCTGCTTTAAAACGGTATACGAAATTCCCCTTGTATTGAACGGGATTTTAACCAATTTCTCATTCCTGGTCAAGCTCACAAATGTAAACGCTAATTCCTCGTAGCAACGGTTGCAAGCTTCTCTGACTATGATTATGATAGGGGTGAAGACGTAGTTTCCCTCACGGAAACTGTTTCGGTACTCATTTTTATGCGGAATGAACCGGAATTCCAGTTTTTTTTATCCCACAGAACGAGCACAGTCCAGAAGTCTAGGAATAAGAATTGATGGATCCTTTTAAGACTCAATAGAATTTTAAAAAAGTATTTTTTTCCCTTCGTTTCATAAAAGCGTGCTACACGGCAGAACATCTCCGTAGTGCAGTCACAAGAATATCAGAATAATCCCAGTTGCAAACATGTGGGTTCGAATCCTTCTAGGACATAAACCATCATAAGAGATTTTCAACTAAAGATGAGTTGGCCAGTGTGCGTGTGTGTAAAATAGGGAAATGATGGGATTTTTCTTGAGCAAAACACTGGCTGGAAAACTACTCATTTAAACAAATCAAATTTTTTGGTGACTTTAAAGTTTTAGTTGCTCGGCTGTAATTCCAACTCACAGCGCTTTTTTTGCAAAATGTTTTCTTTCGGAAATGCTGGAGTGTTTGGCTTAGAACACTCTCTTGCTTTTAGGCACCTCCAAAACGCAGAGTTGACCTACACAGCATGCTCAAGTTATTTACGACAAGTTGCTGTCACGACAGGGAAGTTAATGGAAAATTTTATTTAAGTCACTCAAACTGGCACAAAAAAATAATTTTAATGGATTGTGGATTTCGTTTTCCTGCGTCTTGTATTTAAATTACGTTTTCGAATTCTGAAAAAAAAAAGAATAAAATAACAATTTTTTAAAAAACTTTTCTATCATAAATTCTTTTATATGAAACATCACTGATCAGAATAAGAATGCAAGTGATCAATGAACCTTACTTTTTGTCTAAAAAGGGGCTTACTCTGGAATGTGTCAGCCTATAAATTAGCGTATAGCCCCTGCAAGCATATTGCAATTTTTTTTAATGTTTTCCTAGTTAAAAATTAACTACTCTCACCTAAAATTACCTTAGAAGGAAATTCCACTAATCAAATAAAGTTCTATTTGGAAAGTTTCTTGACGCCTGAAATTCAACATCTGTTGGTGAGGCTTCCGTTTTTAGTATTGCGATATTTCTGTCGTACCCACTGGAGGAAAATCTAATTAACCAAGAAAATGACTGCGAGAAGCCTTCCGATTTAACTAAAATGAATACTAATTTCAGGAAGCTCACAGCTACGGGGGGTTAAATCGATTGCCATATAGAAATGAAAAACAAGCGCTTGATGAAGAAGTACTATAGTTCTGAAACAATCTACGAGAAATAGTACAACATGCACAACACTTCGGAACACCAGTTGCACATGCTAAAATTCTCTAAGATATTTTGTTACTCAGATTTGGAACTTTCATCGTTAATATGAGCTGTGACGTAAGGATCGGCATCATAATATCATGAAATAATATGTTCGCGGTGTTTTAAAGGGAAAAAGACACTAAATTATCTCACGACAACTGCGATTCGATGGAAGTCGCAAGGAGAAGATGTGCGAAAATGAGTCTATTTGGACACTGGAGTGAGAATGAATGGGAGGAAGTGCCAAAACGGACAATAGCATGGAAGTAAGAAGCTAAAGAAAACGGAAGAAGAAGGTAAAGATGGATGGAGAATGTGAATGAAATGACAGCACAGAGAGGAAAGGACTGAAGCAGATTAGAGGAGACTATGGGATAGCTAGAAGCTGATAGGTTTCATCCTATTTGGCATGATGGAAAATAAATAGAAGAACAAATCGAAAAACTGAGAAACGTAGGAAGTAAAATGAACATCAGCGCGAATTTTATACGTTTTTTACATTTAACTTCAATCTGAACATCCGCTGCCGATTAGGATGTTGAGATTGCCTTCTCTGCCTAATATTCGTTTTAGTATGTGTTAACTCATAACATTTTATGCTGTTTTTAAACGCTATGTAATAAATGTTTTGATTGGTAGTCACTCTTTCACGGATGAGAAAACAAACAACAAAAAAAAAAGGATGATTCTCATATGCTCCGCTGTTTTAGTTCAGACTGTTAATGTAGCATCTCAGAAGATTTCGTTCTCATTTTAAACCAGAGTTAGTAACGAAATTGATCCACTTGAATTGATCTCCTGAGTGTAACTGATCTCCTGCGGTCGCGGATATTGCGTCTTAACACAAAGCATCATAAATATCTCTGGCTGGTGAAGAATGCCAAATTGCTTCACTGGCATCGAGTACTTCGCGTTTTACACACTTTGGGTAACGCGCTAAATTAAATAATTCACTTTGTTCAGTGATGTTTCGCTTTGAGGTGTGCCAAAATGGTTTCTAAAGTAAAGGTTTAATTATTTTAAAGTGGAAAAATGCACGACTTTTGACAAGAATATGCGATATTAAGAGGAAAAGGATTCTAACAAATGACTTATTAGAGAGTTCCCCTCTGATAAGGCAACAGAAATTCTTAAGCTATAAATGCACTTTATTGTCCCTTTTAGACCAGAAAATGCTGCCTTCTTTTATCCGCATAATTTGATTATTTGCTCTCTGAATATCCATTATTATATCCGTAGCATACCTATTTATTCTAATTATGCGTTTGTATTTGTTATTGCAAGAGATGAACGGTCAGTATGCCGCCGCGTGTTGTTTATAATTTGATTAAAATTAGTGAGAACCAGTTTTTTATTCCATAAATTATTTACGAACCTCCTCCTTTCCAAACTAATTTGTGATGCATAATTGTTGATTTTACTCTTCTATAGGATTGCTCTTTTTCTTCAGGCAGTATCACAGATTATCCAGTTTCTCTAATTTTAAATCCACAACTTTCTCAAATTTCATTAAAATATAAACAGTGAACAATTCACATTCAAATCTCCAACCCGCCGAACTAATTTCCCTCTTCGTCAAATCCACTTCTTTCTTCCTACTTTTTAGTACTTCCAAAAAAAGAAAGAAAGAAAAAAGGTTACCATACGTTAGCCGATAAGCGTCCAAGTTTTGCTAAATAATTTTGCTTTTCCTTTATTGATCCTGAAAAAGTACGAATAGTGTTTGAGGTTAGTAAGTATGAGAATGTGATTGTTCTATGAGAAGAAGAAATTTGGGTTCCCGCGACACCCGGGACATTTATAGTGGACAAAGGTGTCCAGGACATATCAAGTTAATCGCTTGAGATTTTCTGAACTCCATGGTACATTTGGGCGGTCTAGGCGGATACGACAAAACCAGTACTTGTGATTATTGATAATCTAGTGCTGTGTTTCCAGATAGTGCGTGTGATATTCGTCCAACACAGCTTTCTCTTCTCTGTTATTTGTAATGAAGGCGCTGAAGCAATATCAGTGGGACGATAATTGTATTACACTGTTTTTTGAATGGAATGTCACTGGGTCTAGATGACGTCTTCCAGACTTATTAAAATTCTTCAGTTATCTTTGTGGTGAACAAGGCAGAACTTGTTCAATAGTGTTTTAAATGGATTAGGGTGAAGCAAGAATAATTCCAAAGAGTTTTGTGTTGTGTTTTTGTGTGTGTGTATGGGAGAGGAGTATGCAAGACAGACAGAACGAGAGAGAGAGACAAAGAGAAAGATGAGGAAGCATAACTAAAGCAACCGTGATTTTCATTTGAGCACGAGACAAATTTTGAACCCTATCTAAATCATTTGGATTCGTTGATTTATCCCAGCTCTTGTAATTACTGTATAAGCTGAGATCAAAACTAAATTTTAGTCTTAAGCTATTTTGTAAATGTTATCCAAGGATACACCTGTTAGCTTGAACTAATTTTTCATTTAGTTTTGGAGAATCAACGTTTAGACAGAGGACATGCATATATATGTTTTATCCAACACCCATACTGTTCTGCTACACGCATGCGTGGTGTGTGTGTTTCCAAGTTGCTCTTGAAAGCGAATGAGCCTTTTGATGTGTTTGACCGGAATGCTGGTAGACATCCATACACAGTTTAATTTCATACTTAGAGAATCAATTTCTTGTCGTTTTATTTCGTACCACTTTACTTTTGCAAGCCTACCCTCACAATTTATCTTCAAGAATTACCCCCCCCCGCACCTTTTCTCGTTGAAGAAACACATAAACAGATTTCTTTTTATTTAAAGATAGTGGAAGAATGGTGAGACCACCAGTTTTTGACAGAATTGTGCCCTGTGAAGATACCTATAGAAAAAGCATGAGGCAGAAACACAACATCAGTGAAAAAATAACTCGAGTCTGTAAGACACACACGTACAGAGAAAGAGAGAGAGAGAGATCTTGTTAATCAAGTTGGTATCTGCTTGGCATTGAGCGTTCATTATCCCAAATGTAAGAACGGTGTTCTAAAGTTAGGCAGATTTCGAATTCAGTAATACTTCTTTCCTAACTCGTATGTTTCATCAGTTATTATGAAATATCCGACTGATTCGCAAAAACCATCTCGCATTCTTTTTAAGTGTATTTAATGTAGTGGGTCCCATTTCTTTAATTGCAACTGGCTCTAACATTTCATTGCTCTCATGAACTTGCCAGATTATCAGGAATGTCGTCCGACTCTCTCTGGATTGAGTTCCTCGTTAAAAAAACTTTTTTTTTTCAGATATCTAATCATGCGTAAACGTAGATTGCAGTGAGTCCTTATTTCTTCTTTCATAAGTAAGAACATTATCATTTCTCATTGTAGACTTCATAACAAGATGGAGTTGCTTTGTGTTATGGTCCTTGATGGATGCTGGGTGTGGACCTGGTTGTTCCATTCCGTTTATGTGCAATACAGGGCGTCGGCACTGTGGCCATCCCTTTCCAGATTAAGTGTAGATAGTAAGATTAAATGTTAGATGTGAATATTGCTATTAAGGCCTTTCTTCTACTTAATAATTCTGAAGAAATAGAAAATCCGAAGAAAGCTTTAGAATTGATGAAGTCATTCAATACTAATCTTGAGAATGAAGATGTAATATCGATGGACAGAATTTATGAAAAAACTTCTTAATTTATGCATATTATTTGAGTTAATAAGTACAATAATACAATTGGGATCATAAAAACATTAAATTCGTTGAAACAAGTAACTATGATGTAATTTATGTGCATATGAAAACTGTAGATTTCAAAGTTAAACACACATCGCAAAAGTATATCGATTTACTTGAGTAGAGTATTATAAGACGAGTCTTTCTGGGATAAGTACTGTAATTTTGTAAAACGTTATTTCTATGCATTTACTTTTTCCGGCGAAATGCAATTATTTCTATTTCTATGTTCTTATTGAAAAATACTAAGGAAGATTAGATCACCATCCATCTTTTCACTTTTCTTATCCTTATAAGGACTGGCTTAAAGAGGCGAAGCAAGAATGCTTTTCATATTCCCCGTTATCTGTAGAGGATAGCGTAGGGATAAGGTGTCATTGAGCTATTAAAGCTCTGATCATGGCAGGAGGGTAACAGCAATAGCCGAGCCTCAGTTAGAACTTCATTGGCTACAGCATTGCCATCCATTACCCTCCAAGAATATCCAGAGACAATACTAATTAGATTAGTATACAAAATGATAAATGGTGTATGGTCATATTTTAAGTTTATGATAGATATAAACTCTTATACATCGCAGTTTTTTTAATTTCTGAGAAATATGTTATACTTTAAAAATAAATGTATTTATTTTCCAATTCTATTTTGATGTAACTAAAAAGTTGGGTGAAGAAATTATACAATTTCTTGTCAAGAATTCCGTATAACTTGATATAGAGGGGAAATTCTTAGTAATTCTTTATTGAAACTGTATTGTTATTTACATCTAACGACAAAAGTCCATACTGCCGAAATATATTTATATTATATAACCTAATTTTATAATATTTTGTTATAACTTTAATTTCGCTGCCAGTTTCGTACCTGCCCTTCGGTTATTATTCGCCTCTGGTTATGACAGCGAACCATTGTTCATCGCAGCTGATTCCGAAATTTCAACGACACGTTTTCGCTATAATTGTTGACGCGATGACAGACTCGTAGACTGCAGCCTGGTCTGATAGCGTGCAATAATAACTTCGTGTGCTCACTTCTCTGCACGGCGTTTTCGTGGAAACCCAAGAGTGACGCGTTCTCGCCCTTGTCCAGTGTGGTCATATTGGCATTTCGTTGCGGAACATATTAAGAATTGCCGTTGTTTCTGTGTCAGACGCTTTGCCGGCAAAACGACATCCTAACACACTTGTTCCTTTGCAAACTCATTTAGTTCTTGTCAGACTGTCAATATTTTGAATAATCCCCACGTGCGCTAGCATAAAAGTACACCTCGAGACGAGATGGCGCGTGACTGCGCACATCGTGCTGAAACAGTGTGTCGTTACCGTAATTTTCATGTTCGAGCTTCTCTTCTGTCAACATAGCGAACGTACGTCGAAGTATTTCTACGACGCTGGATATTGTTAGGACGTTTCATGGAAAATCGGATTATTGATTTAAGCACAAGAAAACCAATCAGTTCTTCCATTTCAGTCGGAAACTCTGCAAAAGTTTTTAAATCTATTTATTAAGTTTGCTCGCATGGGATAACGACAAAGGCGCGAATAAATATTGTCATTAATTGACATTTTAAATTGTTTGGGCTTAATACTTGCTTTTACTGGATTTTTTAAACTTGGAATATTTAAAAATTCCTCAATGTATTTCGGTTTGGATTTGAAAACTTCATCAGGACGCACACACAAAAAAGTAAAGATCTAGAATTTAAAGAAAGACTGGATTATTTGTGTCATTAGTACTAGGATAAGATTCAAATAATAAGATTCAAATAATAAGTGTAGTGTTTATTTGTTTTGCGGTAGGAAAACCCTGCCACCTTCGTATGATACCGGCCACTCACCTTCAGTTGAAAAGTCCTTAGAAAGGTTCTTCGCATCCTAGTGATGATTCGAATCTGGGTCTTACCAATCAAAGGGATTGCCAATACTCTCTGAGCTGCTGAGGTCGCGAGGGACTGCACTAACAGTCGAAAAATGCATCACACTAGCCTGTGTTTGTCAGTTTTCTGTGGGCCTGTGTTTCTAAAAAAAAAAAAGGTACATTTAGTAGTGTGAGGAGGCGTAAAATGAGGTAATCCTGGTACAGTTGTAAGGAATAAATATGGAATTTTTCTAACTATTTCAAGCCTCTGGTAAGCATGGTCGTGGGTTCACACTAGACGATGGGATGGGGAGGGAACGACACTGAAGTTTATCGGGAGTTCGTTAACTTTCAAGACGCCTATTACGAAAGGACTGTGTTCTTGCGAAAATCTGTTCTCCCCCCCCCCTCCACTGGTATGAAAGCTAGCGTCTTTATCCACGTTTACAGACTGTGCTTTTGGCTCAACTACGTTTTGTTTAGGTCTGATTTTTATCTTTCCATTAGAAGAGTTTTAATTATTATTCGCTGTGCCTGTCTGAACAAACAAAGGATTTCCTCCTTTGAAGATGAAAATTTTCCTTACAAGAGGCAAGCAATAAAGACGAAATAAGATATTTACCATCGGTTCACTTACTTCGAAATACACACACACACACACACACACACACACACACACACACACACACACACACACACACACACACACACACACACACACACACACACACACACACACAGTGCTGAAGCATAAGATTTTCATCAAATGTTCATAGAGAGGAAAAAAAAAACGGATTAATATTTATGTAGGATATTGCAATAGCCATGTTTATCATTGCATGCAGCTTTTTGTCATATTCATTTAAACATTTCTTTTTCGTTCTTATTTTTCTTAGTGCTGTTGTTAATGATGTCTTATATCGAACTATCTTATTTGCTTTCTCTGATGTTTTTATTATGAATAAAGCACTAAGAAAAATAAGAAAAATATTGCGTCAAAATACGTGACTTCTATTTTCTCTCTCTCTAATGAAGTTTGCAAAGTTGGAAGCTTTGTTTGCAATTATTGCAAAAATTCTAAAAGTCCATAAATCCAAAAAAATGAATTGGATTCGGTTGAAAAAAAGTGCTTACAAGGCTTCAGTGAAATGGCATTAAGCATCTGTTAGTTTTTAAGCAAAACAACATCGGAGTTGTCTTCGAATCGCAGTGCTTAAAATACTATGAACTATACCGAGGTGGTCCCTTTGTCCTCGCCCCCCCCCTCCTTTTATCTGTGCTTTTCACGAGCTGACAGCTTTATCATGGAGCTGTTGGTTATATTATTGAGCCATCAACTCCCGTGCCAAACGCTTGCATTCTCATAAACCTTCCTAACTTTCAAGTTTCAAATTCAAAACACAATTTTGCTATAAAAGAGTAGCAGATGCTTAATATCGTTTTATTGAATACTGGAAAAATACAAAATTCAAATAGTATTAGCATAGGAAACGACTATTGAGAGTAGAGTTAACCTTCTTGCGAAGTGTGACCTCATACCCAATTTATCTTGATGTTCACGCCACCTTTAAAATAATAATGGTGGTATGAAACTCGTTTAATGGTAATTAAATTGTAATTACTCAATTTTAATAATTAAAAAAATGCTAACAATGCATATCCCACGTCGCTATTGTTTCCAATCATCCGACTTCTAAAGCTAGGATTCATTGTATTGTATTGTGTCATATTCATCGTCCATTATTTAATACTCTCGATCTCAGGTTTATTTCATGATTACCGTCAGGGAAAATATCAGTTGTCCAAGCAAAACAAAATTTTCCGTTTATTTGCCCTACACTCTTTTCTACGTATGCAAATGAGTCATAAATTCTTTTCGGCTGGACAAAACGCCCATCCATAAGAGTGGCCTTAGTTGCCTCTAAGTTATTCTATCGAACTCAACGCGTCTTCATCATGAGTATATCTTTAGGATAATATAAAGATATGATTCATCTTCTCAAAGCCTGCCTTAGTAGTTCAGCTGGTAAATATCCTCGCATTCTCTGGACGAGCTTATCTGTAGCTTCTTTATCGATAAGAGCTTATAAAAAATACAAAAAAAAAAGTCTAAAAATCGTATTCATTTGAAATGATTTACGCAAATGTGGAACTGCTGAGCCACATACCTTGCTGGCATTCTTTCAGTAGATGTGGTTTTCTTCATTCGACTGTGCGTAGATTGATTTATCTTTCCTTTGCTTGCTGTCTTAGTCCTCATGTCATTGTTCTTGATTTCCGGACATTCTGTAAATGCGGTTGTCACGAGGTGTTATTGATCATATTTCACATTTTGTTGAAGTTCGTCGTTGAAATATAGCAGAATATTTCAATGCCTTTTCCTTATGGCTTTCAAAGTCTAAAGAAATGTTGTTCGAATCATTTTAGGGGGAAACTAATTACAAGCAATACCTATTGGAAAATTCGAACTTACACCACGGATACAGAAGCTCACTTTTTTGTATTAAGTTTAATATTATTGTTAAGTATTTAGGCTTCCTTAGGACAGCTGTTTCAGTAATGTGTTTCGGTAGTTGAATACCGCAGTTCTTGTTATACTGCGTAGCTAGAGTGGCAAAGTCTTTTAATTTTTCCTTTCTTAATATCGCAACCATCTGCAATATATGGCTCACTGGAGACACGACAATGTGTTTCACTACCTGATTAGAATTTTGTCTGCATGCAGTTCTCAACTTTTATATTAAATGTGACGCTTCTTCGATGCCAGCAGATGGCAATATTGCTATCTGTTAAATATCATGTTACATCGATGCTCGCAGTTACACAGGGATACCGATGAGAATCCACTTAAACAGACATGCAGATGCCACCTGTACAATCATATTTTACAATCAAAAACGGATTTTACTTTCATGCTTTCCAAGTCAATGACCCACTATTTGTTAGCAAGTTTCGTTTGTTATTGGACAGCATCTTATAAGTAGTCTTGTTTGCGAGTGAAGCAAATGCTCAAACTTTTATTTGTTTATTAGAACTATCAGATTTAGCATGTTTAGAAGGAAATTGACTTTCGAGAAATAAGAAAATTAGCTTCTGGATTTCATGTTCTTGGTTAAGCAAATTTTTGTAGAACAAGAAATATTTCGAAATAATTATTTATGCCAAATATTAATTATTCATTTATTTAAATATACACGCGCAATCTGCAACATTACTGCAACAGACAGAGCGATTTATCGGCAGCCAGACTCTCAACTACATTCCTTTCTTATCCATCTCTTCTCTAGAACCAAAGACAATCCCTCAGGTCCGAGTGGCAGATCTCTTGGCTTCTTTAAGCGATTGCTTGTTTATTTTACACCGTTCGGAGCAGCTGCAATCGCTATAGAGGGAATTGCTTCATCTTGTGCAGTTGCTTGTTTACTTGAAAAACTTTATAAATAAAAAACACCATAAATATTTATTTTATTTTATGGTGAGATAATTGAGCTTTTGCTTTGAATATCACGACCTAAATCATCTATTCTTCTTTCATTGCATGTAAATACGATTATTCGATGACAAAGCAGTAAAACTATTTGTTCAGTGTATCATCTTTGCTTTGTAATCTACTTACATCATCGTTATCAATTTCCAGCGATGTACTCTACTCTCAGTGATTACATGTAGAGTTCACCACGACAGTGATACGTGTTTTAATGTACATCATTACTAATCTCCTATCAATAATTTCCATCTAAATAAATCTATTACTTGTTAAATAGATTAGATTGACTGAACCAATCCATCTATATCTTGGTCTTCCTGTATATCTTTCCTGCCATCTTAGTATCAGATACCTTTTCTGTCCTAATTCTGTTAAAGTGGTCACGCCACCTTAAATTAACCTTACTCATATATTCTTCAATGCTAATGATGTTAAGTTCCTTCCTGATGTCTTCATTGTAATATGATTGAAGATTCTTACATCCATTCTTCATCCACTTCTAATCTGCACTTCCGATGAAGTTGGAATTGAGCATCTATTTTAAAAGTTTTAAAATTTCAATTTCTTGTTCAGCATAAATAAAGGAACAACACAATAAAATCGATTCTGTGTTTATCGAAGCTACCATATTCTATATTTATTGAAAATTTACATATTTATAAGATTATCTTTTTATAGCATATTTGTTTATATTAACTTATTTCTCTCGTTGCAAAAGCACCAAAATGTGCCGAATTCTGTTGTCTGGTTTTCCAGACAACATCATTACTTAGGCCTGAGTTAAAACTGTGTGTTAATGTTGTCTGGTTTTCTTTAAACTGTTTTGTTTCAAACCTCTTCCTTATAACCATTTTCTCTTTTTGTATTTCAATTTGTTGAAATTCTGAACGAGCATTAAAAATCTGCATAGCTTCTCAGAAATTATGCTGATAGTTAAGCTATTTTTTTCCTGTCAGGTAAACACTCTCAAACGTTTAATTTTTTACGTGATTTCCACTCACGAAAGTTACATTTGTACGGTGAGTGGGCAAAGTATTTTTTCTCCATTTTTGTATCAATTTATTATCGATAATAAATTGATACAAAATTGATTATCTAATGCGAATGGGGCCTATTTCAGTATAATAATGTAGCGATATTGTCCCTGATAATAAACGAATATTTATGTTTTAACGCATATCTGTTCTGCTAAACTATCACTTCGCATCGATCTGTTTATCTGTCTAACTATAAGGCGCGGCATAAAAATGAAACAGTAAAAGGAATACGCGATTAAATGCAAATCCCTATATGCGCAGGCTCTTTCTTCAACTCCATTATAGAAGTCTCGCTTCTGCTGAAGTAAAGCGCTCTTCTGGATGTATATGAAGAGGGAAAGACTCAGAAGGGAGAACCAATCATAAATCAGCTATAGGTACCTTTCGTTCTGAGCCCATTTCGGAGAGAGACGTGTTGCCGCGACCATTTATGATCTTCGCAGGACTAGTTGGCTCTGGAAATAGATAACCATCCAGGTAAAATTTGCGCGCTTGTCTCTACGGTCCCACAGTTTACACGTGAAAGAAATTTAATCTCCTACTTTCTTTTTTTCCCCTTTTCTCTCTCTCGACTCCTGGCCTTTAGGGAAACAAACTTTCGATAGACGTGTCGGGGTAGTTTATGGCCTTGTCGGTCTCGAGCTTTTTAGTGAGGGGAATCGTTTAATATTTTAGTTCTGAATCACAGCGATCGCAGTTTGTCATCGGATTGGATGGGTTGCTGTGGCTGCGTCAAGATAATAATAACATTAAAGCAACTTCTGTGTTTCTCTAATTCTGTTTATAAATAAATAGAAGGATTGAGGTTTTTCCTCATTTTATATTTCGTTATTTGACTAAATGCGATTATCTGTTACTACTCTAACGTTATGTAGCATACGCAAATTAAAATTAATGGCTGGAAATACAAGTAATTGTAAAGAAAAATCCCGAGTATTTTTCAGTTATTGACAGATTTCGAAATTCGCTGAAACATTTTGACTAAGCGATTAAAATGTGTAGTAGTTGAAAAAAATTCCATGCTTGATTTATAGAGCAGGATTTTCTGCCCACGTAAAAAAATAATAATAAAAATACCAAAAGAATTCTTTACCCCCCCCCCTCAGTACTAATGTACTATAGAATTAGAACTTTTCCTGGGCGGGATCACATAAGAAAAGGTGCTGATATGGGCTGTAATCCTGAAAATAATAAAGAAGGTGGAGCACTTCTTTTAAGTATTTATCACGACCACTATTTGTGACGCAATTTATTACATCCATTCAGCGGCATTTCAAATCAATAAAAATATCCCTGGCTATACTGTTGTTGGAAATTTCATGGCAGATAAATGGATCCATTTGGATGGATCAAAAGTTGAACTAATGAACTCTTTCAAGCTTGATCTCGCATATGGAGAATCAGCGTTTAGAACTAATTGTTTATGAATTGCATCCGAACAGATGCAACTAATGGTCCTCAGCAGAAACCGTTTCCAATTAAACTTCAAATCTCGCTCCATTTGCTTTTGTCTACTGATTTGAATTTCTCCCGAATAACTTGTCACTGATATACATTATTGGATTACGTATGTAGGATCTCAAATGACGCAGCAATTCTTTTTTATTATTGCAGAAGAGGTAGTTGTTCCTTGAATTTCTCTTTCTTTCACAAAAGTACACACGCGAGGAAACGGGCAAGAACTCCTAAAACAAACGAACTCTCCCACTGTCATTGCCTTCCCCCATCTTGCGAGAATGACTGTAAAATTTCCTGGCAAGTGTCCAGTTATTTCCAGTGTATGGAAACCTGTGTTTGCGCGTGAGCAACCTTACCCAGAAGAACGGCTACTTCCTGTGGTTAAACAGTAGGATTCAGAACAGGTAAATCAGAGCTGTGGGTTTCAAATTCTCCTGCTGATTTCACGTTTCCCGTGTCGCGGTCAACTCCTGTGCGTGATGAGGAAAAAAGACGTTACCATAGTTTCCCCCCCCCTTTTTTTTCTATTGCACGATCGAATCAATTTCCTTTTTCCTTACACTTCATTAACATATTCACAAATTACAAAAATGCACCGGTTTAGATGTCAGTCTTTAAATGATTTCTTTGTTTTCTCGTGTCAATTTGGAACTTTTCCAAGCGAATTTGTGCTGATCACGTAACACTGGACATTTTCGCTATCGGTTGGTTCTTTTAGAAAACTCACATTTTTTAGAAGTGGTGACTTTGGTGAAATTTATTTTACCTTTGGTGAAAATAAATTTTAAACTTTCCCCTTTTTGTTTTAAAGTCTGATTCTCATAATTATAGTTCGCACATTCTTTAATAGTTTCATGCATTGGAAACCAAAGATTTATAGAGTAGCAGAACAGTCTGTGACTGATTTTTCCCATCATTCCTTTTTGTCAGTGGGAGTTTTTGGAGTAAAATTTGCACAGATGCCCAGTCAACTTAATCTACACGTATATGTTTAGGACATCTCCAGAATATTCTGAACGGTTTCATCTGCTAACGTCAGATTTTTGAGACCAAAAGGGTTTAATCCTTTTAAATCCTTCGTGATTTGCATATGAATGACAGAACAATATGGTGAAAAATGAAAAAAAGTGGTGAAAGGGTACTAAAGAGCAACTGAAACTTGTTCTTTGTAGTTAAAAAAAACAGCACTAAAGATAAACGATGCCCTTTTGCATCATGACAATGCACCAGCTCACTGAACCGATGCACCCTTAAGTTCAAAAATTTAGATCTGAAATAATTCTCATTTTCTGACATCTCTCCACAAGCAATTGTTACCTTTTTGAGTATCTAAAAAATAAATAAAATTAATTTTAGAGACTTTTATTTATACATTGCAATAGCACTAAAAATGAAACATAAATAAATAAAATACAATCAGCTTGAAATCTTCAATCAGTTAGAATAGTTAAAGAGCTTAGATTAACTAGTTGTAAGTTTATTCTTAAGAAACTTCCATAAATGATGTTTTATTACCAAAACCACCCGAATCTCGTTCCGTTTACACTGTCATTCAATTGAACAGCAATACCAGGTAAGATGCATAATACATTTTATGTTTGATTTCCATGATTTAATAATTACACTATAATTACATTGAAATAAGTGAGCTAAAGCAGGCAACTCTGAATTCATTAGCTACGCTATTAAATTTAATTATTGGCGAGACTCGTTGTATATATATTAAATTTTGCCATCTCACAATAAGTCGTACTGTTAGTAGGAGAGCATCATTAATTATTACATCACTCTCAATAGAGGCATCCGCAACCAGTTGCCTAGTGAGCTGCATGCGCAGTATACAAGAATGCTTTGCGAACACGTTTTTGTGGATGGAATTGAATGCATTTTTGTGAAATAATTGCGCGCGCATGCAACGGTGAGAGAGAGAGAGAGAGAGAGAATTGTTATGTGTTAACAGTTTAAAACCGGTAACCATTCCGAAATGACTCCTCGCGAAAACAGGTGCACATTGTTGATTTAGTACATTATTTATTGAGATGCATCTGTCCTTAATGATTGTTGTATCAAACTTCACAAACACCATTATGCCAGGAAACGGAAATCAAAGGAACGTGTAACTTTATAAAACATCTGTTAGAAATCGCAGTATTTTTATAAATGGAATTGTTTCATTGACTCAAAGTATATAATGATGAAAATGGTGGAGCAACCAATTTAATTGTTAAGGTTATTTTAATGGAAAAAGTGCAGTAATTCAATTGTTGAGCTTAATTTATAGGATAAAGTGCAATAATGAAATTAACAAGCTTATAAGAAAAACTGTAATAATGAAACTAACAAGCTTATAAAAAAAACTGTAATAATGAAACTAACCAGCTTATTTTATAGGAAAAGGGTGCAGTAATTCAATTTGTTGAACTTATAGGAAAAAGTGCAATAATGAATTTAACGAGCTTATTTTATAGGAAAGGTGCAATAACGGAATTAACAAGCCTATTTTATAGGGAAAAAAGTTCAGTAATTCAATTATTGATCTCAATTTATAAGGAAACGTGCAGTAATTGTAAGAACAAATTGCCTGTTGTTAATTTAAAGGTTCACAAAGTTTTCGTCAGTTCACTAAGGGCTCATTATACACTTTCAAGACGTGATGGATTTAGTGTTTAAGAGGATCACCAATACATATCACTGCCCAGTTTTTTCTTCAAATTTTTTTTTATCGATCTTTTGCCACTATCCTTCTCAAGCACTCTTAGGGTTGATTAATTTTCTGATTTTATTATTCAAGCTATTTACACTGTAAACGTCGTCGGAGGGCGGGTAAAGCTGTACAGGAAACACTTTGTCCTTAAGAAAAATGATCAGTGTCTTACCAGTTCCAGATGTTTCTTTAAAAATATAACAGCCGTTTTTAGTTGTGGGGGTTTTCATATTTTTTAAGTTAGGTAAAAGGTTGTTACCAAGAAAGAAGTGCTAATCGATCCAACCTTTTATCTCCTATATTGTCTTCTCTGAATGCCTGGTACATCGCCAATCCGCAATTAATTATCAGGTGATGTCACAAAGCTCGTGTATCGATTAGCGCTTAAGGTGTTGTCAGCTCAATAAGTTTAGAGTTAACAAACTGCAAGTAACCACAAGATATCATGAGGGAAAAAAATTAAAAAAAAAGGGGGAAAAGGTAGGGTAATGGTGGCTGTAATCAGGAAGAAAGAAAGAAAGAAAGAAAGAAAGAGAGTGTGAATTACTGTAATTAGCTTTAAGTTTTCTTAGATTTTCCAACTTGGACATGTAGAGCACAACCCCATTGTTTAAGGGCATCTGAATAATACGTTTAATGAAGCATTTTAATTAGTTTATTACTTTTTTTGATGTGAACATTTCTACCCAAGTCATTCACCATACAAATCAAGACGTTTTGACGTGTTTTTCTCTATTCAACCTTTTAAATAATTCCGCCACTTCGCCGTTTAACGTTTATCCACACACACACACACACACACACACACACACACACACACACACACACACACACACACACACACACACACACAGAAAGAGAATATTTTTATCTAGAGGCGGGCATATTTTCAGATATTTGAATATTTTAAGAAGTGTTTCCTTTCCGTTTTAAATTATTAGATTTTTAACAAGCGGGATCAATGGAGCTTTTTTTCCCTTTATACAAAGTTTAATGCATAAGGATTTCTGCATAATCGTGTAGAAGCAAGATTTCGCTTTCATCTGTCTCTTTTCTTTTTCTCCCTTCGGTGCAAACTTAATTAGTTCAGTTTTGTAAGTTTTATTAAAACCGAAAAGAAAGTAATGCAGTCTGGTTCTTAGTTATTACTTAAGTTTTGCAGTGAAAAGAAGTAATTTTCACTCAAACAATTCAGTTCCGTTGCAATTTCTTGTATGTGACCGCAACTTTAAATTATAAAATTTGCGCATGCGTATTTGTACAAACGGTAATGAGTGTGGTTTTACAGTCTTGTTTCATCTTTGTATATTTCTAATTTAAATTCGAATTTAACAACACTGATTGAATTAGAAATCACCCCCACCTCTGATGTACTTTGATTACCAAATTAAAGATCCCCACCCCCACAAGCTTAGTTTTTATTTTTCTACTTCGCGATTCTTTGGAACACCCTTGGCTTTCTTTAATTCATCTTTTTGACAGAATTATCTCTCTGGATCAGTTTGTGTTTTGGAGATGATTTTTCCTTCTTTTTTTTTTTGTTTGTTCAGAATATTTCAGAATTCAGAATATTTCGTTAGTAGTGCGGCTACGGTTTCTTCTCGAATCCACAGCAAAGAATGTGTGTCAAGTCTAAGGATATCGAGAACATTTAGACAGATGACGAGGGTTGCGCCGAATTTCACCTGACCTAGAAACAACGAACTCTTTTAAAAGAAATTCATCTGGAATGAACACATGGTGTTAACGTGGATCTAAAATGGCTGTTCAATAAATTCCAAATCTGTAAATACATGAAGTGACCCCCCCAGTCTTACCCCCACTTCTGTACATCAGTCATTGGGGAAATCATTAGGCTATGTGTCAGCGTGCGTATGCGATTTTGACGCATCTTACAGGTCATTACACCAATTTAAGGCATAATGTCTGTAGATATTTTGCAGACAATTTTAACTTCGTCAGTATACCTTAAGCTTTGTGTGTGTGTGTGTGTGTGTGTGTGTGTGTGTGTGTGTGTGTGTGTGTGTGTGTGTGTGTGTGTGTGTGTGTGTGTGTGTGTGTGTGTGTGTTAGAATACCTCCGAACTTAAAGTGTGTATATTGCATTTGGTTTTCGCAATCTTCAGTTGTAATAGGCTTACTTCCTGCAAAAATACTACTCCTGAAACCGTTTATCAGCTCCTAGTAAACTTTCTTTTTATATACTTAACAAATAATTATTTTATGGTAATGTTGAAGAAGTTTTAAGGATATCTCCGAATAACAGAAGCTTTCACCAATAAACTATTTAGCAGATATTTTATTTTTCGCTTAATATTTCGTTCTCCAGTGTGTTTCCCTTTAGCAAGAAGCAAAATCGGTAGAACTATTGGGTGAGAATTGTGAAAATTAAGGTCACTGAAATCGACAACGAAATCAATACCAAACAAACGAAACATGCAAGTTGCTTTGCGGCAAAATTACTAAGCAAAAACATTGATAAATCTCAGAAGAATAAGAATATCAAGCGACTTAAATATGATGTCGTGCATCGGATATAGATTATGTGCGCATATTGAACAAGTGTGTGTGTGTGTGCATGAGAGAGAGAGAGAGAGAGAGTTGATATTCCCTTTGTGTGCAGTTCGATATTTTAACAATTATCGGAAATACGCTGCTAATATGACATTAAAAAGCCTGAAATGTGTCAATACGTTCTCTTTGAGAAGTGTGTCCATTTGTAAAGTGTTTAAAGTTGTCTCCTCCCGCATACTTTGGAAATAATTTCCAAAAGATAACCCTCCTGTAAATGGCGTATGTATTGCCAGAAAGCTCTCTTTATCAATTATCGTTCTGTAGAACAAATCAATACGTAGGAGGGTGACGAATTAATTGACTAACTCGGTACGCATGTTTCCAGTGTGATAGGTCCAGTTAATCTGCGTGGTTTCATCTCTATCAGATTCGCCGACCAATTTAAATTAAAAAAAAACAAATTAAATTATTCTCATTACTTTTTTACATAACTACTGAAGAGAAATTCGGTTTCGTGACTGGATCTGCTGCTCACATTCATTATCCTTGAAAAAGAAATGGCCGAATTATGTCGTTCGATTGTAATTATGGCTGAAGCAATTAATACTATGAAGCCAGTTTTTTAACTGCGTGTGTTCTTCGGCCGATTTGTTTGTTTAGAGGAAAGAGTAACCTTCTATTTTCATATCAGAAAAACGCTAACTCACAGTCACTTGAAAAGCGTCCTCGTGTTAGGAGGTTAAATCACCAAGCCTGCTACCGGAAAACAAATGCCGTATAGTACAAGCTGCGCTATGGAGATCTTACTTGTATGTGACCGCAACTTTAAATTATAAAATTTGCTCATGCGTATTTGTACAAACGGTAATGAGTGTGGTTTTACAGTCTTGTTTCATCTTTGTATATTTCTAATTTAAATTCGAATTTAACAACAATGATTGCATTGGAAATCCCCCGCACCTATGATGTACTTTGTTTACCAAATTGAAGATCCCCCCACAATATTATTTTTGTTATTATTATTATTATTATACAACAGCTGATATGTATCTACAAAACGATATGAATTCTGAAATGGTCAATTTCCACTAAAATTTCTGTGCTAAGAATGGCTTCTAGCTTGAGAACCTTTTTGTCTATTACGTCATTCTGTAATAAAATATGTCGAACATTAATGAGTGCATTTGTAGAGCATTCTGAAAGATTATGTAACATCCCTTCATTCAGAAAGGTGAGTTCGAATCCCACCTTAAACTTCAATGAATCTTTATAATGGTTTAATAATCTGAGATCGAGTTCACCTACCTGATTCAGAGGTTAAATTATATAATCTCTGAATCAGATGGATGATTCAGTAATTTAGCAAGTTAAAAATATATATATTTATTTTCCAGTATCTTCCTCTGTTCGATTTAAATTATATTAAACATTTGAACAAATTTAAATTCAGATGTTGTTGACGTATGTGAAACATTAGCTCCTTTAGGATCATTGTCTTCTCCAATTTTTGTTTGCTTATAATTAAACTTCCAGTTATTTATATTATAATATGTTCTGTCAGACGCATTGAGGACTTTCCAAAAAAAAAAAAGAAGAAAAATGCCTTGGCACAATTCCTTGCGAAATGCCTCTAACGCATAAAGAGCAAATACATAAATAATGTGCGATGTGTTTAAAAGATAAAATAATCCTCAACGTAACCACCTAATGACAAATTCATTCTTCGAAGCAAGTTAGAAGCATACTGAGAATTAGGAATTTACTGGCTAGGAAATAAGACGACTAACTTAGGCTTGTCTTCATCAACTTGCTTTACCTCAACGAGAAATTGCTCTCTAAGCTACAGTAATCGGACAGATGCCAACTTCACAAGCCTGGTTCATTAGTTTATTGTAGAAAAAATAATAAATTGAATTTTACGTTAAGAATCAAAAATATGTCCCGGTTTCATTGAAATTCCACAACATTTATTTAATGCTGCATAATTGAAACATTTGGAAAGATTGCACACCCTACGGTTCAATATTTATCTTAAGACATTTGATAGCATTTACAGGATGGAGAGTTTATTTAGATTTATTTTTCTCATTCAAAATATACTTTACTGAGTGTATCAAATACAACTTTGCCATCAATAAAATTCACCATTACGTAATATATATCCTTTCTAGGCTATATAAAACAGATGTGGGATCCCAGGAATAGTTTGTACATGCATGCATGTGTGTGTGTGTGTGTGTGTGTGTGTAGTGCAGTAAGTCCAGTGCGATAGTCGGCACAATATCCCAGCAACGCCCATCCTTCAGAATAAGGGTTGTCAGCATGAACAGTGGCTACATGTAGCAATGTTTAGATGACATTCCTATTGCTGAAAGATAGCGTACTGAATGTAGAGGATGGTGTCGCATATAGCAACAGACCTCCCCACAAACCGAGTTCCCTTTATTTCAGCTAAAAGAAATAAACTACCAGTGGACACTTTGGATATTTTAGGAATGGAAAACCTCATCTGGTCCCTTCTTCTAGGCACATCTGGTCCCAGTTGTTTCGTGTGGGTGGCAGGGCCAGAATATCGCGACAGCATCATGGATCAATGGGCCAGTTGTTCTAAGTGTAGATAGACATTGGCAGTGGAGAAATGTGGTGATAATGTCGAGTTGGCATATGCTAGGTCCCTTCTTCTAGGTACATCGGCGAAATATATCGGAATGCTGCAGTCTCATTGGACATTGTTGACGACAGAATGCTTTCTGTGGGTTTTTTTTTCCATAAAATCGTTTCATTTTAGATTTCATATTATAGTACAAAATTTTATGAAATGATATTTGTTACTTAAGAGCAACAGCTTATTCAGCTTACTTCATGGTCGCAGTTTATTTCACCTCCTCTGGCTGGCATTACGGCTGAAGCAAATTAGACTCTGAAGTGTTAACGTATTTAGAACTAGGGTTCCAGGAAGTAAAATTCTGTCTCGTGTAATTCCGGCTAATTCACGTTTATTTGTACAACCTTTATAATGGTTCCTCACATCCTCGACAAGACTAGTTTTTTCAACCTCGATTCGAATCTTAGTTCATTCGGTAACATCGATGTAATGAAAACTTGAATTCCTTCCAAGACAGGCTCAATCTATATAAAAGGACCTGAAGATAAATTTGCCAAGTTTCACGTAAACGTGGCAGTAAACAGGAAATTTGGCCAGAAAAAAATATATATTTCACACTTACCCCCACAGCTTGGTTGCTTCGGCCATAATTCAAACCCAAAGCAGTCAACAGACCCCAGAACAACTTTAGCATGGTTCTAGGAGCACGAAAGCGATAACAAACTAAGCCTCCAGATTCACAATTCACCAGTCTACATTGCCTCCCATTGGTGAAAGTGACTGTGCGTTCTTGACTTGAGAGACTGTACAACCAGAGGAATATTCTGTCAAGAAGGGGTGTTTGTGGAACTACAAGGCATATAACCTAGTTATTATGTTAGTAGTGCATGAGAGACAGTTACGAGTCGTCTGGCGGAAGCAATATTAAATTGTGTATTAAATTAACCACCTAACTCCTACTAAATTAACCTTTCTAAGGTAAGAAGAGTTAGTTTAGTAGGCGTTAGATGGATGAGTAATATCAATTAAGAACCAGACGCAGAAGAAGAAAATGCTGTGGAGGGTATAAAGAGAGAGGTGACCGCAAATTCATGACCATTGCTTCTGTCCGGCACGAAAGGTGATCAGCATGGCAAGGAAGGCAAAACCAGATTATGAGAAGAATTTAGCCGAGCAGGCCAATGGAAATCCCAATGAGTTCTTTCGTTATGTGGCAAGTAAGAGGAAGAATGACAATGGAAGATTAACCTTAATGAGTGATGACCACGAGGAGACAGAAGCAGATAAAATAGTTAGTTTACTGAGTGACCATTTTGCAAGGGTATATCATTCAAGTGAGGTTACTGCTTTAACCTATGTGACAGAGACCGATCGGGAAACCGAGGTGGATGAATTGGAGGTTCTTAGGATATTGCAGTAGCTCAGTGTAAATACTTCTGTGGGATTAGATGGGATATCAGCTAGGGTTTTTCAAGAATGTAAGGGAACTGGCAATGCCTTTGACTAAGCTATTTAATTTAAGTCTCAGCTCTGGTAGAGTTCCAAGGGAGCGGAAAGAGGACAAAATAATTCCCTTGCATAAGGGAGGTTCTAAGACTGCATTAGCAAATTATAGACCAATTAGTATTTCAGGCATGGTAGTAAAAGTACTAAAAATAGTAAAAAAGAGAATTCAGGAATTGGTGAAAATAAGTATGGTACTGTATGAGGATCAACATGGCTTTGTGAAGGGTCAGTCATGCCTTAGTAATTTACCTTGATTACCTTGATGGACCCATGTTTCACACAGGATTTCTCCATGAGTGCAGGTCACAAAGATGCCTCCATCGATCTCGATCTTGAGCCACTCTCTTCCATGTTATACCCATAGATTTCACTAGTGGATCTTCCCATCTTGTAGGTGGTCTTCCTGGTTTTCTCTTTATTCTTGGTTGCCAGTTCAGTATTCTATATATCCATCTGTTATCGTTGAGTCTGGCTATGTGACCTGCCCATCTCATCTTGCTTTCATATATTGCAGTTACCACATCTTTTACGTCTGATCTCTTTCTTAGTTCCGTGATTCTAACATGTTACAAATCCTTCTACTTTACTTCTTCTTTTCTTGTCGTGTTCCATGTTTCTGATCCATATGTGAGTGATGGTAGAATATCACTATTAAATAGTTTTGCCTTCGGAGAGATGTCAAGATTTGGATCAGTAAGTGTTCCTTTTAGGCTATTGAATGATAGCCATGCAGGTTTCTTTCATTTTGCTAGTTCTTCAGATAAATCGTTATTCATTTTTATTGTTTGTCCTAAGTACTTGTAGGAGTCAACTTGTTCTATAGGAATGTTATCAATACATAGGTGACTGTCACTTGTGTAGATGTTTTTGATCCATTTTGTTGTTTCTAGATTCATTTCTAAGCCCATCTTACTGCTGTTTGTGTATATAT
Organism: Typopeltis vanoorti; assembly: GCF_054136105.1. Taxonomy (NCBI): domain Eukaryota; kingdom Metazoa; phylum Arthropoda; class Arachnida; order Uropygi; family Thelyphonidae; genus Typopeltis; species Typopeltis vanoorti. The sequence continues at coordinate 112,406,139 of NC_143561.1, read as the reverse complement.
TTCACCCATTTCTTCTAAGTCGTTTGGGTTGTGGGATATCAGTACTAGATTATCGGCAAACATAAGGATTTGTATCTTTTCACCATCTATGCTTATTCTTCATTTTAAGTCTATTTTTTTCACAATGTATTCTAAAGTGCTGATAAATAGATTTGGGGAGATCACATCGCCTTGGCAGACCACTTTCTTTATATCTATATTTATTGGTTGATCAAATAGGGTTCTTTGTGTGGTCTGATTGTTGTTAATTTCTTTTATCATGTGGATAGAAGTAGGATCCACATTTATTTCCAGTAAGGCACTGAAGACTGCATTGTGTTCTATGGTATCAAATGCTTTTTTAAAATCAATAAAGAGGAAACATAGAGGGATTCGGTATTCTCTGCATTTTTCTGTTAGTTGTGAAATGACCTGGATATGATCTATTGTGGAGAAGCCCCTTCTGAATCCTGCCTGCTCTCTGCTGGAGTTGTCTTCTAGAGTGTTTTGGATTCTGTTCAGTATTACTCTGTTCATGATCTTATATATGTGTGAGAGAGTAGACAGATTGGACGTTAGTTTTTTATGTCTTCCTTGTTCCCTTTTTTGAATAGAAGTATGGTTTTTGAGGTTTTCCATTCCTCTGGCATCTTTCTTTGAAGTACCACGTAAATCTGGCAGCCAAGGCTTTGAAAATAATTGGTCCACCTTGTTGGATTTCTTCATCCTTAACATGATCAAGTCCTGAGGCTTTACCTTTACTCATTTTCTTAAGGGCATGTTCTATTTCTTCTGGAAGTACATCTGGTATATTGCTTGGTTTTGGAATGATAGGTTCTGAAACTTGGCACTTAGTTGCATAAAGATCATTATAAATATTCTGCACAATTTCTTCCATCCTTTTCCTCTTAGTATGTTTTTCTCTATTTTGAGTCAATTCCATCTTCTGTAAAGCAGATGGAATTGATTGTTTAAAATTTAAGTGCTATATTTTTTTTCAGGCTAGTTTTTGCCTGCACTGCTTCTCTTAATTGTTGTATCCTGAAAGTTTGTAGTCTTCTGGAATTCTTTTCCTTAGTAATTTACAGATAATTTTGTATTCTAGAAAATTTTCTTCAGATTACTTCAGTTCTTTTCTCTTTTTCAGTAATTCTATAATTTGAGATGAGAGTCCTTCTCTTTTATTTTGTTTCACAGGAATTTCTGATTTTTTATTGCAGTCGTTGAATTTATTAATAAATTTAATATAGTCATCATTTTTGTAACAGTCCTTAATAGTCCATTCTGTCTCTTTTATGTACTTGCTCAACTTGTGGTAGCCTATTTGTTTGGATTGTCTTTTGTGGTTTGATGTTGCCCTGATATGTGTTGTTCTTTTTTGTGGTCTATTCTTATAATGGCTCTGAGGAGTCTGTGGTCAGAATCTATGTTGAAGTATGTTTCGCCTATTGTACCAACATTTTGTAACAGTCTTTTGCAGTCTGTTAAAATGTAGTCAATTTCATTTTTTGTGTCTCCATTCGGTGATTGCCAAGTCCATCTTCTTCCTAGGCGTTTGTTGAAAAAAGTGTTCATAATAAAGAGTTGTTCAGTTGCAGCAAATTCAACTAATCTCTCTCCTCTTCTATTTGTTTCTCCTAGGCCATGTGGTCCTATAAACTTTTCGTCTTCTTTTCCACATCCTATTTTGGCATTAAAGTCACCACCGACGAATGTGTATGTTGACTTGTAATTTAATGCCTGTTCAAGATTCATGTAAAAATTTTCTATTTCTTGATTATCAGCTACAGATGTTGGAGCATAACAGGATATTAATTTTATTGCTATATCGTTCTCTATTCCGATTACGAGTACACCTATTCTTTCAGATATGATGTTATAAGAAAGAATCGACTAGGTGAGCTTAGATTTAACAATGAGGCCCACTCCGCTTTGTTTGCCATTGTTTGAGGATGCTCCGAGGAGTATCTGTGAGCCATTCTACCATCTTGCTGTCAGTGCTTTCAATCTTTTTGTTTTATTCACTAGCAGGATATCCAAGTTGATATTGGTTAGTTCTTTGATTAATAAATCTATTCTGTAGTCTCTTGCCAAAGTTCGAGTATTGAGGGTACCGATTGCCATTTTCATAGATTTAAGAGGCGGTCTGTTTTCATCTGCGAGATTCTTAGCACCCCTAGCCTCACTCAGTGCCCTTACCACTGCTGTAGAAAGGTGAGTGTGGACCGCGCAGGACGCGGGGCCGTTTCTGTTGTTGTAGTGGCATCTTTGCTGTGGTAGCATATACACTTCTCCTGACCAGGGTTCTGAAGGGTTTGCCAGAGCTCTGTTAGTGATGTTGGATCCAGGTCCGATAATGGTTAGGATTCCCAACACCCCAGGGTGCACCACGGGGAGATAGAGTTGGACTTTGCATCCCTTTGACTTAATAATTTACAAACTTTTTATAATAGAGTAACAGCTGAGTTGGATAAAGGAAATGTAGCCATTTCCTTTATCCAACTGGGGATTGATATGACACTGGTTTTGTGGATAAGAGAACGGCTGCTGGACAGATATCAAAAATTATTATGTGCTATATCATTTATGTATATAATTTATACATAAATATTCAGTTGCTTGCTAATGATGCGAAATTAGATAGAGTAATAGTTGATCAATGCGATGTGGAGAGCTTGCAATACGATTTAAATAGGCTGTCAGTATGGGCAAAAGTTAACGGGTGTCAGCTTAATGTCGAGATATGTAAAGTTATGCATTTTGGGATAAATAGATTACAAGTCGTGTGTAAAATTGATGGTACCATACTCCAGGAAATTAGACGAAGTGAGAAATTTAGGGGTGGTGGTAGACAGAGAATTAAAGTTTAGGGGACATATTGCTAAGGTAGCCCGTAAGATTACTTGGCTATTGAAGAATACGTTAACAAGTAGAGATAAGGAAGTTATTCTTTTTTTTATAAGGCCTTGATACATCCACATCTGGATTACTGTGCTCAAGTCTGGTCTCTCGGGTTTCTTGGAGATGAAGAAGTGGCAGAGAAGATTCAGAAGCAAGTGACCAAGATGGTGAGTGGCTTGTGGAATGTTTCCTATGAAGATAGATTGAGGGTATGTGAATTGCAGAAGTCGGCTGATATGGGAAAAAGAGGGTATATGATAGAAACGTTTAAGTTACTTAAAGGGTTGATGCAGGGGAAATGTTTCAGCACTTGACTATAGGAGGGGTCATCTCTGGAAGTTGAATAAAGGTGTGGTTAGTAGGGGTGTCAGGACTAGATTTTTTGCTTAGAGAGTTGTGAATGAGTGAAATGGGTTGGCAAAGTCAGTTGTGAGTGCCTTGTCTGTTAATGGGTTCAAAAAGAGGTGCAACAGGTTGGGTGGATGCCTTAGGTCTCCCGCAATGAGTCTTCCGACTCCATGGAGGTGCCCGTACAACAAAAAAAAAATAATAATGAGACTCCAAAGTATGGAATTGGATCCACCGCAGCCAGTCGGAATAAATTTCGGGATGCTATTGAATGTTCGTGGATCAGAATTCCTGTGAATTTGTTTCTACTTGTTCTCCAAAAAGTTGTTCGTAGGACAAAAGAACCAGAATAGCAATTCCTAAGAAAATGGAGAGCTACTTGCTGTGACCTAGGTATACCTAATAAACTAGCTACGGAGTATATATTAAGTCGTGTGTGTTATGTTGCTATTTTGGCTACTCAACTATATTTCATGGCTGTTTATTTCTTTTCTTAATTGAAATAAGTAAATCTCTGAGTTACGGCTTTAATGGTCAATGTGAAGTTTTGGAAGTGATTGGATGATTTGTTTCACATCTCAAACAAACAGGAACATTTCGGGAACACATTTGAACAGAGTAGAATGCACACTAGCATTCGTGGTCTTTAAAGTGAAGTCAATGACCATCCTATGATCCCTGCGAATTTATAAAGAACAAATAAAGGAAAAAAAAAGATATTTTTCTCTGCCAATTTCTGGTGGAATTTTGGTTCCAACTATTAGTTTTAATGCTTTCTCGCGATTACAACCAATTGGAACTTTGCCAACAAAATAATAGATTGCTGACAATGGGGCTCCTCAACTAAATTAAACACGTGTGAGAAAGGCGAGTTCAGAGGAGGTGGAAGGAGAACATCGCTGGTTTTTATTTGCTTCGTGTCTCTTAAGGCATACTCATATTAACTCTTTTGTCCATGTCGGTGCCTAACAAATATCTTATTATGCTCCTTATATTTCCTGCAGTTCTTAATGTTTCAGCTAAATTTTAATTAAAAATTGGAACCGAAGTAAATTAAACGAGTGATAATAAAAAAAATAAAAATGTAAATGTGTGTATATATACAGTATATCGTATTTTTACTCCCAAACCGAGATGACTGGTATTCTTTTTAGCTCCTAACTTGAGATTCGTAGATCATCCAGTCTCCAATTTTCACTCTCGCGGCAATCGAGTGCATTATCTGCGGCTTTCTAGGTGAGTGGCGAGGAGAATGGTAGTAGAAAACTACCACCATTCGATGCTTCTAATCGCGACTGAGTATTACATGTATGCCTGACATATACAGCAAATTACTGGTATGCAGTCTTGCGCCTCAGTTGATTTTTTTAAGCTATGGCTTTAAAACTGAAAAGTTCCTTATAGGACGAAAGAACTCTGTTTACCTGCGCCTGAGATGAACTAACTCAGGAAGACTGCTTCGATGCTCCTTCACAGTTGTTTGCTCTGTTTCATTGTTTCCAAACTATTTTATGTGCGAATTTACACACACGAGAAATTAACGATAATAAGTTTGTTAATTTAATATTATGACTTTCCTGAAGTTGTTTTTTTTTCATTTGATGTGCGAAGTGCGAGGATATTTTAAGAGATATAATAATCATTCTTAATTATGTGTGTTCTGAACAGCTTATTATTATATAACAATCTAGGATCTGAACTTCAGTTTATAACATCCCTTATAAACGATTTTTTTCCAGTATAGTCCTCTTGTTAAGTCGGCAACAGCACACAGCATAAGAGTATAATCTTTTATTCCGTCATAGTAATTGGCTGCAGCTGTTGCCATAGCAACAGTTAAAGCCAGAGAGTTGCTAGTTTAATGGGATTGAAAAAAAATTTTCCATTTGGGACTTCAGTTATGCGTTGAAGAAAGAGGTGTGAACGACAGCATAAATTTCGTTACATATTTAATTTTATACTACTTAAGACTGTTTATTAGTGAGAATGGATCACTGCACATTTTTCAACCAAGCAGGCAAACTAAAAAAAACTTTTAGGAGAGAAACACAACGTTGCTAAGAGTGATAATATTGGCATAGGAGCTTATTCCCTTTGTTGCTATTGCCTCAGCAGTCGGCTACTTTAAGTATTTGTGTGTTATATTCCTGTTTAAGCATTGAATATCATGTGACAGCGAGAGTTTTGATAAGGTGAAGGATGTGAAATCATATTCCTGATATAATGAACTGTAAAATATCGTCTATTTGTTTCGCCTCACCACCAGTTTTAAAGAATATTTTAGAGCATGTTGGACTCAGAAGTATCGAACAAAGAGATAGTCCACTGGATATTAAAATGAATATTAGACCCAGCATTATTTCAAAGCCAAATGTAGAAACTGTGAAAGTTTAGTAAAAATAAGTTCACCAGAGAGCTTATGGGAATACACTCGCCGGCATTCACGAGTTGCCTTAGGGCGGACTACTTAGAAAGCAAACGTTGCCCAAGCATCTATATATTCGCTTTCCATTGGTCCATTTCGATAATATTTCACTGGCAGCTGTTTCGAACTGGTTGGTTCTCCTCAGAGATCAAGCGCTGTTTAAGTAAAGGCCTATCTAAAAATTAGGCGATCCCCAGACCATTCTAAATGAGCAACCAGTTGGCAGGGACAGGCTCGCCCTACCACTGAGCAGAACCGCTCATATTCCAAGAGAAAGGCCCACGCCGAAAAACATTTTCCCCAGAGACTCAAATTTCCTCTCAAGGCAAACCCCCGAAATCTTAAGCTCCCCTAAGAGGGAGCTTGAGTAAGTAAAGGGTCTTTCTAAAAATTAGACAATCCCCCAGACTCTTCTAAACGAGTGACCGAAGGACTGCCCAACTCAGCGCTGGTTCCACTCATTGACAGACTTGGAAGAACCGTTCGTATCCCAAGAATAAGCACCCATCGATACGACTCCGATAGAGGCCCTGCCGGAAAACGCCATTCCCCAGAGACTCAAATTGCTCTCCCAACTCAAAACTCCTCCGATATCTTAAACCCCACACAGCGGGACAAGACCTGATTTATAAGTAAAGGCCTCTCTAAAAATAAGGCGATCCCCCAGACTACTCCCTACGTGTGACTGAAGGATCGTCCAACTCAGCGGCGGTTCTGCTCAGTGGCAAGCCCACCCCACCACTGAGCAGAACCGTTCATATTCCAGGGAAAGGCATTCACCGACAAGATCCCACACGGGCCACGCCGGAAAACACTTTCCCCAGAAACTCAAAATGCTCTCTCAAGACAACCCCCACCCCCCCTGAAATTTAAGTCCCTGTCACCGGGAACGAAATTCCGGAAGAAATCTTAAGAGAGTAAAAACTCTTGTTCAGTACTGTACTAAGAAACTTGAAATGGCGGAAAGATGTATTTTTCATAAGCGAACTTTCAGTCGGTGCGAACTAAAATAAAGAGCCAAAAGGCTTCATTTCGCCGATACAAAAATCAAGTGGATGTTAAATCCAGCATTACTTCAAAGCTGAATGTAGAAACTATGAAAATTTCATACGAAATTTGACCAAAGAGCTAAAGATGAAGGTTTTAGTGATGTGAAAAGTGCTTCGCATTACTAATAGCATAATTATCAGAAAACATGACAACCTTTCTTATTACCGAAACGAAGGTCAGGACTTCATTACTGCAGCGCAAGTATAATTGTGCGAGAGGATTTTTCGCATTATGGAATTGGTCGTCTGGTTTTATCAATACTGCACGAATGGAGAAGTGCGGTCTGGAAAATGTGCTTTGCATGGAACGGTCATCTGTTATTTCTGGCAACTGAGTGTAAACGTATCGAATATTTTAATGGTTAAATGGAAGGCGTTGAGGAAGAAATGTGGATGACTACGAATAAAGAAGTGGGAGATATGAATAACGAAGGAGAGGGGAACGAGAGTATTCTGTTATGCTGTATTTTTCATGCCCCAATTGGAATATTCTCTTATACATAATTCATCCAATTTTGGAATATGCAATTAAGGATTGTAAAGTCACTGTTTTAAATAGGACGTAAGAGCACGCGATCTCTCTCTCTGTCCGCTTTATTCTGTTGCTGAAAGCGGCAGAAATAGTTGACAGATACCTGTAGTTCCGTGAAATTTCTAGAGGTGTAATAACCCTCGTGCGTAGGGTTGATCTCATCGGAACAATGGCTTCCACTTGAAACTGCTCCAAGTGTGGTTGAATACGCGACTCTGTCACGATAATAATGCCAGACTATATCTCTTCCAAGTCACTCCCTTGATTTTAAAGTGCAACGCAAACATGGAAGTCATTTATTTAACGTGGTTGGCCCGAAATTATTCTATATTCTTGTGTAGACATGTTTCTATATCTCGAGTAAGTTTGTAATAACAGTACTGCAAGAAAAGTTTTATGTCATGGTACAGAATACATTTTGGGTCAGTCTCACCTAACTTAAAGTTCTTGCACAGTAAGGACTCTTCCTTAAGTAAACGCAAAGAAAGAAATATTGTTTTTTTAGCTTATGAGAAGTCCTAATTAAAACAAAAAAAATCAAATATTTCATTGGCCATTTCATGTCTCCAGAAAACTACTCCTTATTTGGTCCCTGAGAACGCAATCAATTTAGTGACGTACACACTTGCATCACAGTTGCTTTGTCATTATTTGAACATCCACCAACTACACCCATCGTATAGTTGAATATTCAAATATGACCACAATAGTTCATAAATGGTTCAGATCTCTTCTGCCTTCTACGTGTTAGGCCTACTGGCCTGTTACAGAGCCCTTCTAAATCGTACCCGTCCCGAGGATAAGGTGACTAGCCCTATGCCTCCCGGTGTATTCTGTGGTTGTAGCGCGTGTGTTCAAGGGGCCGGTTTGCCTGCTTGTGGGATGAAAAATCCTGCTGTCCACGCCCAAGACCAGTTAACTTAACTATGTCGGAGAAAGATCCTTAAGCTTCTCAAGTCAGCGAAGGGAATCGAACCCAAGACACTCCTTTCCAGGCATATGGTTACGAAGCGCATGGCACTAGGCTAACCGCGCGGACTGGTTCAGATCTATTATTTATAAAAACAGAGTACTATTAGCAATCGAATCATGAAGTGAATTTTTTCGAATTATTACAGCGTAAACTCGGGAAAATTCACCAAGAAGTTGGCATTTAAGAAATCTGTGTCTGGCCGAAATTGGATACTGTACAAGTTGAAGAATCTGAAATTGAGGAGGATTTTCTTAAATAACCCATATATCAAACGACAATGTAGTGTGTTTTTGCTTTTTTTTAAATTTTAAACTTAATCCTGGGTTAGCGAGTCGAACAATAATGGATGGATTATTCTAATATGCAAAACTTGATTTTAATTTCAATTTTAATTAAAATTGCCTTTTAATAATTAGTGTTTGTGCTTTATTCTCTTCTCTCTCTTCTATTGAATTTTTTATTTGAAAATTCGAAAGTTCCTTTTTTTTTTTTTCTGAATACATTCGCATCATATAATTTCTGTTTACTAATAGCCGTCTACATTACACGTAAGCAAACAGCGATTTATAAAAGTTAAAGTTGGATTATTGGGGAAAAAAGGCAGTTAAAGCAAGAACTAATGTGATAGCAATTATTACACAAGTCTTCTCGATGTAAAACATCTTTTATTTCTGTTCGCTTTATTAGAATTCCCTGCAAAGTATCAAATTGCAGAATTCGTGATACGTACTGCATTATTCTAATTGAGAATTGCAAAAAAGACCACATCTGCATTAAAATTAAAGCATATTTGCTTTTAAGCTTAAAAAAAGCACTTTCTCTTTTACATTGCAGTAGCACTTTCTTTGTGACATCCGTGTGCGAAAGGTTACTTGGAGAATGCGTTTCTGTTTGCCTTGTCTTTTATTAGGTGGTCTAAAGTTATTTTCTGTTTTTGGCAAACAATTTTTATCACAATATCATGGAATTCATATTGCTCTGTCAACACAGCCAGACTCTTAAGTGACTGCAGTGGAGCTAAAGAACGTGACCGCGCAGACTTATTATCTATTAGGACCCCGAACAAGTGAGTAAAAATTAACTCGCCGATATATCTTAGATAAAAACCGATATTTTATTCTTTGTAATGGTGTAAAATGCTCAAAAGGCTTAGTGGGTCAATAGAAGTCTTTGTTACGTTACGCAGTTTTAATTTTTTTTTTTATTATTTATGTGTTTAATAGATATTCCAATTAATTCAAATGTTTTTGGATTTTTTTCATATTTTAATAGGAAATTTCTTATAATAACATTTATTGGATTCATTATGTTAATCTCGCATTCGCAACATTCCCATATATTCGCAATGATTCTAGATAATTTTTATACTTGAAAAAGGACATATTATTTGTGCTATATTTGTACCAAGCGAGAAACCTTTATAAGGTTTTTTTCATGTGAAGGTCCGTTTCCTGTGAAGAATCTGTGGAAATTACAAGGTTTTACTTCCAGAAACTTGGGTTCCTTATCCCCAAAACAGACTGGAGAAGACAACCATCGATAGGCATAGTACACTGCCCTCATAGCTTAGCCGCAATTTCATATAACTAGTAGGAATTTTCCTAAAGATTTTATAAAAACATCTGTTAAAAGCGCTAAAACATTTCTATGCTTAATTTTATAAATCAAGTGGATATTAAATCCAGTTATTTCAAAGCCGAATACAGAAACTATAAAAGTTTCGTACGAAATTTGACCAGAGAGTTTAAGGGAATACACTCACCGACGTTTACGAGTTGCCCTAGCCGGAACTTATAGGAGAACATGATCGCTGCCCAAGCGTCCATATATTCGCCTCCTATTGGTCCATTTTGATCAGGGTTCACTGGCCTGACAGCTGTTTCAAACTGGTTGGATTTCGTCAGAGACCAGGTAGAAGCCTTATATTATGTAGGTAGAAACCTGTTAAATAAATGAACGCTTCGGTAGCGATCATGTTACTCCTATAGGGCAACTCGTAAATGCCAGCGAGTGTATTCCCGTAAGTTCTCTGGTTAAATTTCGTCAAATTTTATAGTTTCTGTATTCGGCTTCGAAATAATGCTGGATTTAATATCCACTTGATTTATTGAATCCCGAAATGAAGCCTTTTGGCTCTTTATTTTAGTAAATTTACATGCTTATGTTTGTGACATGTATATATTCGCACTGAAACCTAAATACTGAGGAAAATCTTCAATAAAGTACTTCTTGTAGTATAACTAAAAAGAGAGAAAACAATGGCGGTGAAGTTGAATCGTCAAGTCGTTTTAGATTTTTTTATGCGGCTTACACCCACGAAATATTGTAAACCTATAGTACAATATACTGGACTGTAATCCATCTCAAACGTAAGTACACCAGCATCCAAGCCCACAGCGGGATTCCAACTCGCAGCCTGTTGGTTGTAGATCGGATTCGCTTCCCACTGACCAACCGGGCTGGTTTAAATTGGCTTACTTTAATGAAAAAATGAAGTAAAACATTAGAAAATTGCTTGTTTAGAAATGATAATAAATCATCTACTGTCTATAGTACATGAGCTAATACCGGCCTCAGGTTTAAATATTGTGAAAATAATTTATTTCATTAGTAGAAAAATAATATTACGAAGTTTCACGAGTCTCTCATACTTTCCACATTTGCTCTTATCGAAAATGTAAAAATGAAACTTATAACACTTGTGACTACGTTAATTTTCTTCCTTTATAAGATGGCAGCTTCTGTGTTATTACAAGTAGATGAAAGGGTATTGACCGAGGCGATTTGGTTTTGATGTGAAATTCGCCTACTTGTATTTTAATTAGATTTATTGCGTCTATTCGCTCCCCTGTTTATTTTAGATGTTTACTTGTGCGTATTGGTATGGCATTTTCATGTCCTAAAAAACATTTTATATGTAAATAAGTAATGAAGTGCTGAGAAAGCAAGAAGACTTTCTTAGCGTAGATTATTTTTATTAGTGATTTAGAGGGGGAGTTCACAATATTAAAAACATTAATGTCAGCGAAGTAACCGCTTTTAACTTACAGCATGAGCCCGATGCTCCCACAGCACTTGGATCATATTTTGACAGATTAGATTTTTAAAAAAATAATAAACTTGTTTTTCGATGTCTTTCTTAGCAAGCCTCCCCCATCCCCTGTTTTTCTTCGATTGTTCCAAAATTCTCAGAAACCTTACCATGTGCGAAAGAAATACTTCTCCCTACCACCAAGTGATCCAATGTGAACTGAAAAACGGATCGAAAAAACAGGAAACGTATTTTTAACAGAAAATAATTGAAACACGTGCATTTCTAAAAACTCTGAAAAATCATCAAAAAATATTATCGGATTGCTTTGTTCCGTATGTGGTCTTTGTTCTTCAGAGTCTGCACTGGGATCGGTAACCAGCTGGAATCGTTTTGATTCTTTGCTCCTAAACGCAATGTTGTGTTTGCTCAAAATCTAGATTGCCGAACTGCACAGATTGAAAACAATTAGTAATTTGTAAGTTGGAAGTGCTTAATTTTTCTGCTGCCAGACTAATCCTGGAGCGAGATTAACTTGTTCACTCTTTGCATTACGTTGAAAAATACTGAAGATAAAGTATTAGAAATGAGATAGAAATGATTTTAAGATTTCATTCAGCTGCTCTAAAAATGTAATGTAGTCGAGCCTGCGTAGCTCACTTGATACAGACGAGTCCTTTAGTTGGAAAGATCTCCGTTCGAATCCCGTCTATGACGTCAAGAACCTTTATCAGATATTTTCGATCAAACATTAGCTGCTCTCATATGAAGATGGGAAGTTTTTTTGCCGCAGAAACTTGGATTTTTCTCACCCAAGACAAGCAAACCAGCCTGAGAACACACCTGTCTACGGGCATAAATACATATCCTTAGGGATGCAGTAGAGTGGCGCACTGACTGCATGAATTCGCCGTCATCCCTAATCAGGGGACTCTGTCCTTCCTAAGGGACTGATAGGTTGAAGAAGAAGAGAAAAATGTACAATGAGAAGAAAACAAAAGCGTATAATTCTTTTACGATTCAAGTATAAAAGCGAATCGATTAGAAATCTACTCAGTAAGTAAGATAACATCGATCTTCGCCTTACGCACAAATCTCATCAAGGAATGCAAAACTGGGAATACGCAAAGGATGGTTACAGAATTAGCATCTAAAATGCGATGTCCTTCCCTATTTATCTCACACACACACACAAACGCACGCGCGACTCAGAAAGGTGTAAGCAGTTTGTCGTATTGTCCCTGGCAGAAGAAAACTGTATCATTGTTATCTCTCTCTGCATGCACACACCTTTACTTACTTTAGCCTCATTTAAGCTCTGTATAGATGAAACGAGCACAAAATTGTCGTATGTGACGTCAGAAACAAATTATTTAACATGTACGTCATGATAAATGCAACTAATTAACTCTAATGTTTAATATACATGTAATAACGCAACGAAAAATTGTTATGAATACATTTTGTTAATCGGAAATACGATGCTAATTTTCTTTGTATAAATAATTCTTAGCTTATAAATTCCCATTTTTGTAAATGAAAATTTCAGTATCGATTTATCCGCCCGTGTCGGCCGCACCTTCACACAGCGAGATACGGCGTATCTGAATGAGATTATTATCATTAGGAAACGGTTTATCTATGCAAACACCACTTGTTGTTCACATAGCAATGACTGTCGTTAATCACACTTCATGCAGAATCTTCGAAACCGTTAAAGTAAGCACTGCACTCTACAGCGCCTGTCAATTCGCATAACAAAAACTATTTCAGCATTCCAGCTGATGCAAATTCAGCAGAATGGACCATTTTCATTTGTTTTTCTTTACGTCTGTGTTTCCGCCGGAAGAAAAAAAAAGCGCAGGTTTTGTTGTCAGAAAGTTTTTCTTTGAAACCCATTAACGAATTTGGAGTGTTTTTCGGTTCCAGATTGAAACCTGAAGTTCAATTAACCGGTCTCGTGTGGAGGTAGAACAGCATTTGCTTTGTCAACGAACAAGTAATCAGAGAACAAACACACGCATAACCTGCTTTGTAAATGATTCATTCGAGTTTTGTTCATTAGCATACTTTTGTAGTAATTTATATGAAAAGGAAAAGTCAAGAAAAAAGCGATATAACATTTCTATAACATCTTAATTTTTTGTTTATTATAAAGACTGAGGTCTCCTTATGATGTTAGATTCCCTGCCTAACAGTGATCTAAATAATCTCTTAAATAATGTAAGAGTTGAGCATGCTAATCTGCTTCCTGTCTCTATTTCAATTGGTAAAGAGGAAAGAACTTAGGTCTTCAGGTAAGAGAAACTAAGGGACAGAATACTGTGGAATATCTACGCGCACAGTTACTTAACCCTTGGAAGAAAGAGCTTTTTATTTTGCCAACGACATAATGCATGTGGACGAAAAATAAACATTTGGTTAAGAGCAAGCTGATGGAACCTGGGAAATGTGACAAGTAGGTGAGGAAAAGTGGTAATGAATGTTGGGAGTAATCCGTTCCGATGCGATAAAAATGAAAGGGTTCGTAGGAAACGTCCAGGAGATATGTATTAACCGGAATTTTGGAAAGAAAGTTCTGAAGTTATTCCTGTCTGTTGTCTTGAAAAGTTGAAGCGAGAAAGCATTCGCCCATTACAGGCGAACTTTTTCTAACGTCGAAATTCGGAATTGTTGAGAGGTTCACAAGAAGTGTCGAGTTTTCTTTCAGTGTTTCCTTTTATCTGAAGAAATTTTCAAAGTTTGTTGAACTATCCTGGAATACAGAATATATTTTATTTCTCACATGTACATTTGAGGCGGGGGGGAATGTTCTATATAGTTGTATGGGCATTTGATTATGTGACGGTATGAAAAATTACAATTAAAATATTTTGATAATGGTAACTGTTTGCAGATGATCAATAGTATTAGCTACATCAGAAGATGATTTACAAAGATCATTAAAATCATTAAATGATATCTCAAAACAATATAATATGAAAATATCTAAAGAAAAAACAAAAATAATGGCATCCAAAGGAGAAAACCCAATAAGAAGTAAACGAGTGATAGATAATAAAATAATAGAACAAGTAAATACTTTCAAATACTTGGGATGTGCTTTATCATACGAAGAGGAAAAAGACATAGACACGACATAGACACCAAAATATCAAACTTTGTCAAAGTAAATGGCATAATAAATAATATATTTAAGCCATCCTAGTACAAAAACACACTAGAATCAGACTGTATAATGTCTTGTCAAAACCAACTCTACTATACGGAAGCGAAATATGAACCACAAAAAGGAAAGATGAAAAACGAATTCAAATAGCAGAAATGAAGTTTCTCAAAAAAACAGCCGGATATACTAAGTGGGACCATAAAATAAATGAAGAAATTTTGCAATCCCTGAATATAAAACCAATTAATTACTACATAAGACAGTATAAACAAAAGTGGATAGAACATTTAAATCGAATGGACAACAGCAGACTACCAAGAATATTATACAAATATAAAATAAGTAGAAAAAGAAGAATCGGAGAAAATATTACTTTGTCATCAAAAACGTAGAACAGAAGTATTTTTATAAATCAACTGCTTTAAAATTTTTGACTTTTACTTCATCTTTTAAGAAATAATTAACACCTTTTCATTCGTCAAAAGGTGTGAGTGTTACTTGTTCAATTTACTCTTTTTGGAAATCGGTAGGCAGCCGGTCACCGCCTCTCACCATAGTCGAGATTGAGCACATTTCCACGGCGTAGTAGATAAGTGGAGAGATTCCTAATGTTGGTTATTACTCATTTGCATGTTATGGTGTCTGTTTTGGGTCGATTTAGCTGCTTCATAGGATTATATGCCAGAGTTTATCCAAAGGAAAAAAAACCTACGTGTTTGTATGCTAAAGATCGACAAACTAATTACAGTTTTCCTTTAGTCGTAAGTAGAATTGAGCCTACAATGGCTTTCCTGTTGCAGAACATAGGCAACATATCCTTAGCTTCAATTTTTTTTTATCTCTAAAATTTCTGATAATCGCGATGTAATAATTAATTTTAATTCAATAAGTTATTTATATATGATGCATAATTTAATTATTAAATGACTGTTTCCCCATATTTTAACAAGTCGTTGTGCATTGTGGGTAAGCGTTAATTTCTAATGATCCATTTGCCCTTTGCAAACGCTATTTTGAAACTGAGACCACAAAGAGTGCCTTCGTTAGAGAAAACGTAATTCCGGTAATTGTACGATTTTGGTTTGTGAAAAGGGAAATAAATGATTCACTACAAAGGCCGTGGCGACAACCACAACAACAATTTAACTCTGTAATAGCATATCATTACACAGTTAAGTACAGAAAAGAAGAGTGAATATAGCAAACATACTGTTAAGATCGAGGGAGTATATGCTCGTGAGATTTCCTTTTCCTTATAAAAATGTTTATAATGCAAATCGATGATTGCGACAAATGGTTTCGATATAAATGATAAATGCGATTTTGTTTCGTAAAATGTTTGCCAAGTGATCTTCTTTTGTGTTTTGAAGAATGTTCTTTCATCGCGTCTCCAAGGTTACATATGAAATTTACAACTCACATTCCACAAAACGCATATGCAGACTTCACATTTCATCATCCACTGTGTGTTGTAATGACAATGGCATAGTTGCTGAATAGCTGTGAAGGTTTTCAGAATGGATGTTTTATTATTATTATTATTATTATTATTATTATAATCAGCAATTACAGACCCATAGCAACATTACCAATTATCGATCAAATTATGGAGCGGATCATACTGAAGAAACTCACAGCATACACTGAGATCTTTCATATTATCCCCAAAACACAATATGGTTTTCAGAAAAATAAGGGAACAACATCTCTCTTGGAAGACTTTACAGACGTAATTAACACCGCCTTAGACAAAAACAAAATAGCCATGGTAGTCTTTATAGATCTAACCAAAGCATTCGATACACATACACATCAAACTTTGTTAGAAAAGCTGAGGCATGTTGGAATAGACGGGCCTCTTCACAGGTGGTTTACAAACTACCTCCAAAATAGAAAGCATATCACACGTATCGGATCAAACCGAAGCAGAGAGCTACCAGTAACCTGTGGAGTGCCACAGGTTACTGTACTCTCCCCAACTCTATTCAACATTTACACGCACGATATTAATCAGCTACCACTCAAAGGTAAGATATTCCAGTACGCAGACGATACAGCAATAATATCCATCCATAATAACGCAAGCATAGCCAAAAAACAAATACGCAACATGATATAAATCTGATCATAGACTGGCTCACGAAAAACTCCATACACTTAAACTCATAAAAGACAAAATTAATGATATTCAGAAATCCACTGACTCGACCAGTTGATAACAAATATATAACCATCCAACATCCACTTTCCAACATAAAAAACACACAGAACAGCAAAACCACTACAATCACTCAGGTTGAAACAATACGATACCTTGGAATTTACCTCGATGCAGATATGAACTGGAATAACTGCATAAACCATCTACACAACAAACTCCGAACAATAAATGGCAAACTCTACAGGTTAAAAGACATAGTTCCCATACGCCTAAAAACACTAATATGCAAAGCACTATGCCAAAATATACTAAGATACGCTATAACAACGTATGCTTTCTGTGCACCCTACAAATTAAATAGATTAATGTCGCTACAGTACAAAATGACAAAACTGATATTTTGGGAACAGAGAGAAAATCACGACCTTATGAATATTGCAATGTCAGAACTCAAAATACTGACAGCAAAACATTTATGTCACTATGCAGCCTTGCTGATACATTATTTCGATGCCAACTACAGGACAGTTAGAAATACATACCGTATTACAAGACCTCAGACTACTAATTATATCACATATAAATACAATAATCACTACGGAAAGGCCACGGGAAACTTCTACATCCCAGACATGATTAACAAATTACCTTTTGAATACAGAAACCTTACAAACTACAATAGCCTGAAAAGAGCTCTAAAGACATAATATGACACGCACCCAAAATACCATACAAACTTAATGAAACACAATATATTCGCTCAGGCTTCCAGTTCAGCGACGCATCAGTACATTCCAATTTATTGTGTGTGTGTGTGTGTGTGTGTGTGTGTGTGTGTGTGTGTGTGTGTGTGTGTGTGTGTGTGTGTGTGTGTGTGTGTGTGTGTGTGTGTGTGTGTGTGTGCGTGCGTGTGCGCGTGTGCGCGCGCGAATTTCTCAATCATAGATTCCGTAGCATCCTAACACAGTAAAAAAAAAAAAAATACATAATAACCAACTGGTGTCATCCTCAGATAAGCTTACATATAAGCTTCGAGGATGAAAGGAAAAAAAAATTAGTTCTCATCCAAGATGTATCATATGTAACCAAATGCATGTAATGTACGTATCACAAGAAAACCAATGTATGTATTATATGTAAACCAATGTACGTAATGTAAATATCACATGTAAACAAATGTAAGTAAGGTATCATATGTAAACAAATGAATGTAATGTATATAATAACTGTAACAAATGTATGCAATGTAAATAAAAAAAAAAAAAAATTATTTTAAAAGTAAATCATGAGTTTACACCGTATGTTTGTGAAAATAAGGACACATAATATTCAGATTGCATATCTGTAAATACTGTTGTATAATCACACCTTTTCAAATTTGAAAAAAAAAAAATAGTAAACCACAACATGTAATATTATACAACTTATGTAACTCTGAACAATATAATTGTAAATTATTATTATGATTGTTATATACATTACATTCATTACAAAAAAAACTGTTATCATCATTACTATTTAAATCTCATTATATGTAGCACAAAGTGCTGAACCTTGTAAAATAATATACTGAATAGATGATCATTGTACATATGTAAATATTTGAAAGAACAATAAAAAAAAAAAATGCGTGACACCTCCAAGGAGTCCGAAGACTCATCGCGGAAGGACACCTACAACTGTCTCAACCACTACACCGAACCTCTACTACGAATCATCTCCATCAACGCCATCTACCGCCCACCTTCACCACTACCACAACTAGCATTTTTTGTCTGTAAATTGCGTGTGTTCTGTAGGGCCGATTTGTCTGTATGCGGGATGAAAAACCCGAGTTTCCGGGAGAAAAAACTCTGCTACCGCCGTATGAGATCGGCTAACTCACCTTCGATTGAAATCGTTTGCATGTATCCTATAAGTAATGATAAAAATTGTGTACATTTTGTTGTGAGCTAATCATTATTACTGGTAAGATCAAGTGAATATTAAATCCAGCATTATTTCAAAGCCGAATACAGAAACTATGAAAGTTTCGTATGAAATTTGACCAGAGAGCTTACGGGAATACACTCGCCGGAATTTACGAGTTTCCCTAGCCGGACCATATAGGTGGCACGATCGCTATGCGCAACTTATATTAAATTATAAAATATTAAAATATTTTGCAATTTTAAATTCCTTTCATATAAATACGAACTTTTTTCTTATTTTTTGGATTTCTCTACACATTATGTGATTTTATTCTTTCACCAGTTATTTTTTTGAATGTAAAGGTATTTATTTTATGATGTTGGATGTGGAAGGTCTGGTAAGAAGAAAAAAAGTCCTTTTTAGGACTTCCAGGGTAACGAATGGCAATGCTGTAGCCAATTAAGTTTTAACAGAGGCTCGGCTATTGCCCGTTACCCAGCCATGACTGGAGCCTTTAGTTCGATAACACTCCATCCACACAGATTCTCTTCATTCAGATGACGGGATAAAGAGTCAAGGACTCAGTCCATCGCCCAGTTCTTTTAAGAACTTTAGATATGTATCATTAACTTAATGTTATGATCTAAATTTAGCGTTGCTGGTATTAAGATGCATTACGAGTACGAATCTTGTAATATCAGCTGTGGTTAGTGTATAAATAACTGCGTATACGAATATAGTGACGAACCGACAGGCATAGACTTCTTTAACAACGATTTATTTTCGGCGAATTGCGCAGTGTTCGTTTTCAGATATAGTCATTTTTATTATAGTCTATCTTCTGATAGTGTTGCAGGTAAAACTTTAATCGCGCCGAGTAAAAAATGGTGTGTCCGTTGAGATGGCCAAAAACAATTCTCCAAGTCTTGTGGTGGTGCGAGGTGGGTTTCTAACTAACACTGGCTGCGTTCAGGCTTACGGGATTTCATTTATTTAAGTGCTATATGGCACAAGTGGTGAAGAAGTGACTGTGAGGCGTGAGGGATACGCGTGATAAATGGAAGGGCTGCTGAACAGACGAACGCAGAAAGTAATTCGTTTTATTACATAGTTTTAATGGCGATCCAAGCCCGACTAAGTGTCGCATCATTATCTCTAATGAGGTTCTAAACGGTGACTTCAGAAGTTCGTCGCTGTTAAGACGGACATGTCACTGACCCGTTGTTGAACTAATTAAATACGACCTACGCCCCCTACAAAGAAATTGTTGACACAATTAAGCGCTTTGTGTTTACCCTTGTAAAAACCAAACAATCCCGCTCTCCATTTTAAATTTCTCTTTCCCCCCTTATGTGGTTGTAGAATACGAACGATGTAAGACGCTTCGCCCATTCTTTACGGGAATGGATTTTTAAGTCTTTCACAACGTGATGAATGCAGCTAAAAGAGCGATGGTAGTAAAGGAATTTAAAAGGGCTGCACTGCTGAATCAATGAACATGCTGGTTGTATTAAGTGCAGTGAAGTTTTTTTTTTTGTAACATGGAAGAAGAAAGATAGTTGCGTAGTCATTAACAGTAGAATTTAACAACACGTGGTATCAGTGGAGTTACGAGTCATCACAGACAGTGATTAATTCCAGTGCTTCTTCCTCATTTCGCAACAGGTAAAGGCAGTTCTGTAAACCGCAGCTGAGTCCAAGGGGTTGGTATCCTTCTATCTCCGTGGCACCCACACTGCTCGTTGTATGACTTTCTTTATTCATTCATTTTATTACTTTATCTTTGTTTTACATCCATTTTGCATTAATTTTACTATTCGTGAATATATTAGGAAAATTAGTTCGTTTTAAATCTCGCACAATCTGACATTCGCTCGGTGATTGCTGACTGCTTGCATTGAACCTCTGTTTGCTAATTCAGATGCGCCAGTACAGCTGACTAATTTCGAATCTCATGATCACCGAGTCTTCAATGGTCACTTAAAACCCGGCGATATTTCAAAGTGCTACGAAGGAGTTGTGTGTTTACAGTGAACGTGTCACAAGTTCCTATTTGTGTGTGTAAGTTACGGAACCAATTACATGCTGTAATTACAATGGCGCTGCAAGAATTGAAATGCTGTTTAAATATAGGTCTTGACGGGCACATTTCTGACTCAGTTCTTGTTTATTTGTCAGCGTGCAGCGGAGTGAGCACGACAGCGCTTATAGAAGTTGGAAATGGGGGAAATAATGGGAGTGTCCGCTAGAAATTATAGTCTCAGAGAAAGGTGGTGCTCATTCGGGTTAATGCGAGACTTAAACTGTTGATGGCTCAACTAAAGGATTCTTCGTATGCATTTATAATTACTTACAGCTCCCAGTCTGTCGTTATATTTATGCATAAATAAATATATCGAATATGCACAGAAAGTTTTATGAGATGGTTCTCGCATATGAGTCAACATTCTCATGTGTATCTATGGACAATCTCGGCGAAATATAATCACACGACCAGCTAGCTTAGCAATCCGAATGAAATATTGTCTTCTCTTTCCACTTTACAGGCCGTTATTACTACTGTAGCAAGAATGTTTTAGATTAGAGATGATTTTTATTGTTCTGTTTAGCCCCCACCCCTTCTTACTTCGAATTACCTTTAGGTCACCTATGCATTATGGTCCGTATCTCGCTTCAGTTTGTTAATTTTCGAAGCCTTTCCCGTACGGTAAATTCTAGGCGAAATATAATCACACGACCAGCTTCGAAGAATAGCAAACCAAGTTCTATTCTAGTTTGTTGTGCATTTCAGATCACCATTCTCGTCCTCCTGATGTGACCAGCATGTTTCAGATATCAGAGTGGCTGGAGGTCGCACTAAGATTTCTTCAAAACTCTACTTTGGTACGCCGGTAGAATATTGAAAATGATTTTAGTATGCCAGTGTCTGGTGAACTACAAATGTGTAGCTAAACCTGTACAACAACAGCACGAGACTCTCCAGTATAGTTAGTCTTTTAATCGTTTTTAAAGAAAAAAATACGTAATTTAACTTTTTATTTCATATTTTATTTTTTAACACATGCATATCGTACTTTCCACAATATGTTGCATGATATCTATGACATATACACTGGTGTCCAAAAGCTAAGGACGAACTACGTTTCTATCGGCATATGCAAATATTTTCATGACTACAGTCAAATGTGGACATAAATTTATTGCTAGCATACTACTCAATTATATTACACAAAATTTGTTTTATAAATTTCGTAGAAATTAAATTTCAAAACGTTTTTGGCAAAAGTTGCAAATTTTCTAAGGACGTAGTTAAGGAATTAATGTATAAGTGCTTACAGAAAACTACGTGAAGAGATATTTCATTATGGAATATGTCCATCCCGAACTGCGATGCAGTCCTTACAACGCCGTACCATGCTTAGCACCAAGTGATTCAGGAGTTCTTCAGGCAGAATGGCCCACTCCTCCTTCAGAGCAAGGATAAGGCCCTGTTTGCTTTTTGAAGGGGAATGTCGAGCGGCTACGCGTCTTACTATTTCGTCCCAAATGTGTTCTATTGGGTTGAGATCGGGATGGGGGGGAGGGGCGTGCTGGCCACTCGATTCGATTAATATCGTCGGTCTCCAGATTCTCCACTGCTTTTGTCATCCATACAAATAAAATGAATTCTTCGCCTACAGCACCACGGAACAATCAAACATGACGTTGAACTTCGTTGCAATATCGTTTACCACTCGTAGTCCCTTTTCCAACACTAGAAGCTCCGTGCGTTGATTAAGCATAATGCCTCCCCACACAATGACCCAGCACCGTTTCATCTATCCCTGTCAAGAACATTCTTGAGATGGTAAGTAGTACCACTTTCACACCAGATTAAGTGTTGTCTAGAGTCAGAGGAAAGACCAAAACGACTCTCATTTGTCGAGAGTATATTTACAATAGTCAGTACTCTTTAAAAATTGGACAATATACAAGAGTATATATTGTCTAATTTTTATGGATACGACATCACTGAAAACGTGCTCCAGGATGAGATGTCGACAAAGGAATGCAGACTAAAGGCCTACTTGAACCAGACGTCTTGTCACAATTTGTCGAGATATCCCAGTGCCTGTGCTTTAATGGAGCCGACTTGCAAGATGACCCGCCGTGATGCGTCGATTGGGTTTTGCTGTTATAACCAAAAATCTGTGTTCAATGCTCCGTGGTAAAGCGAGGGCGACCTCTTAGCAAACATCTAAAACACATTTCATCGGTTTGAAATGTGTTTTAGATGTACCCAGAACCTGGATACAACGCTATGTTAGATTCCAAAGTGTCTGGGAATCTCGCTTGCAATCATTCAGGTGAGGTGTTTGAGACATTACAAGACATCCAAAAAAAAAACTTTATTCCTTCACGAAAAGAGGTTCCTTCAAACACAATTCGCTTAGAAAGGGCTTTGGCCTTTCATTCTGTTGAATGCTATTGATCAGTCATACAAATTGCCACAAGCTGATTCATCTGAATTTGCGGCTGTAATCTTCAGAATTAGTGTTCGTCCTTAGGTTTTCCCTACCAGTGTTCACTACATGCAATGTCTTATACAAATATTCTATTTTTCCACTGAAAGATGCCTCGGAATTTATTTGTTGACCTCCATACTAGGCAGGACCGCTTGAACTCGATTCAGTTATAATATTTTTGCCAAGTAGTGGACTCCCTCTCAATTTCAAAAATGTATCCGTATTTAAGAGTATATTACAATATAAGATACTGCACTTGTTATCGCACTTCAACTCTAGAAATCTTATAAATTCTCAGTGTTAACAAGTCATATTATCTTCGCACTGATGGATACTGTTTAAAGAAAATATCTTGAATTCGTCTCGGACACTTCAGAAAAATATTCGTTCGTTTTTCTTCACAACATGCCTTTTCCCCTGTTTTTCTGTCACTGTAGTAGGTTTCGCCTCTCACTAATGCTATATTAATTCGCTGCAAGCAAATCCCACCAGTCAGAAGCCGTTAAAGAAAAAAATTGCCATCTATAAATCTAAGAAATCTCCAGCACGTCATCTCTCGTATCGAAGTTTCCGGAACACATCAACCCGTCGCGATCTCACTAACTACGATCACAAACAGTGGGAGACGCTTGGGTGACCTCAGATGCCCTAGGCTGCCCATACCCTACTTCAGAACGTTCCAAGGAGAACTGGTAAAATTTTCTTCAGTATTATACTTTTTTGTATTCTAATTATTGCATCATACTGATATGTACTGATACTCAGTTATACTGATATGTATAACTGAGTCTGTATCGACCTCTGTGTAGAAAGACATTGGATAATGAGATAAGTGTAAAAAAAAATCTTTCGTTTGACGTAGTTGCATATTATCATAACCAAAATTAAACTGGGAGTTTATTAAGGATTCCCTAACGCGAAATTGAAGTAAGCAGCGTAAAAGAGGTGCGACTGGCAAGCGTGTTATGTCCACAAAGCATTCTGTTACTATAATTATATTTCCCAGTGAAAAAACACCTCGTCTTCGATCAGTGGTTATAAATTATGCGAGTTATAATTGAAATGCGAATTAATGGTTAGTCGTGTTTGATTTTGTATTATGTTTTGACGAAGAGCAGCCCTTGGAGATTGGAGTTATGTAAATTCCATAAAACGCATTGAAGTTTATTTTAAATATCTGATTATTGAATAATCTTTCGATAATTTTTCGAGACCTCTTGACTTCTACCAATGTGTCCCTTTACTTTCTTGCATTCTGATGGTTAATTATAGATTTTTCATCCATTTTCCGATATTTTAGAGATCAGAATAATGCTAATGGCACAAGCAACAGCATATAACATTCCCTGCAGCCTCCATTCTCAAGTAATTGCTACAAAGACTTTCTTTAATATTTAAATGGCGACGTCTTTTCTGTTTTGATATGACCAAGTAAATAACCGATTAATAATAACTACCAATTTTCAACACGTGACAAGAAACGATGTAATCTATAATTTAATCCTGTTCCGTTCTTTAGCTAAAACCGTGTCAAAGATGCATGTCCTGCAGAAATCCAGTTGATAGCAGAGTGTTGGAGGAAATTAAAACGATTAACTTGAGCTGTTGTCTCCTAGCATGCGCACTTTTTCATCAGATTAATGCTCGGTTTTTGAAGTTAGTCCCTTAAGCACCGTAAAAACGTAAGGTTTAACAGCTTACCAAGAACAGGAACTTAATTATTCTTTGTCGGTGAAATAATATTAATAGAACGACAATGATATTTGGGTTAATATGGCTGTTCTAATTGAACTCGAAAATTTCTTTTTCGACCTGCGGATACATACGTATTCATGAGAATATGGGATAAGCAAATTGTGACATCAAAAATCAAAATGTAAATAATATGCGTCACCACATGTTCTAGACAACCATTTAAGAATGCCGCTGGTCGGTAAACGTCAATAGTGTTGATCGCAATGGGAAAGAAAAGAAGATATTTCGGACTTATTTTGGGTGCCGTCTGGCTGCTGCTGCGATTTTGAAAACAGCAGAGTTGACCAGTTTCTCAAAAGGTGAAATATCCCGGGTGTTTATTCACCGGAAATATAACCCACATTGCTTGTCTAAGAAGCGTAAATATGGTCCTAAGACAGTCTTTCAGGAACGTGATCGACAAACAAAACTTTCTGTGCGGCAATTGACCGAAGGCTGTTCTCGACCAATATGTCGCTGAACTATGCGCAAGGAATTGAAGAGGGTCGGTATGGGCAGTCGCATGCCTATGTGGAAACCACTGATTTATGCAAAGAATCGGAAAGTTCGTCTACAGTGGTGTGAGGAACACCGTGACTGGACATTGGAAGACTGGAAAAAAGTCATGTGGTCCGACGCGTCACGGTAGGTGGAGGGTTTGTCGGAAGCCCCATGAAGCAATGAATCCAGCTTGCCCCTTGTAAACACAATTCAAGGTTCTATATGTGGTGTTATGGTATGGGGCGTGTTCTGTTGGTGTAGAACCGGTCCCCTGAGATTGCTGGAAGGTCAGGTGTCCTCCACGGAATATCTGATCATTGTGAGGCTCAAGTCCATCGTGAAATGTTGACTTTGTATCCACAGATGACGGTTGTTTTATGGACGACAATGCCACTGTCCGTCGCGCAAGAACTTTTAGCGGTGGTTCCGCGAGCATGAAGGCAATTTCCACCATTTTCCCTGGCCGCCACAAAGCTCGGATCTGAACTCCATTGATAATGTATGGGACGTGTTAGAGAAACAGATCCGGGAGCAAAGTCCTCCTCCATTAAATCTAGACCAGTTAAATGAGTGTCTTGTGAACTGGTATGTAGTAGACGAAAGTAAAATCCAACACCTTTTGGAATCAATGCCAAACCGCATATGTTGTAATTCGTGCTCTAGGATGTTCAACACGGTAATTAATAAAAATTTTCTAACTCACGAGAATAACTTGAGTCGCTATTCTTTTCTGCGACTTTTCGGTTGTAATAGCCTTCTATTTATATACGATCGAAATGCCTTTGTGCTGTTATCTTGTACACAACGGCTAATTTGCTCTAATGTTTCCGTAGCTTAGTTGGAATCGACAGTACTCTTTCTTTGGTAATTCGAACTCGGGTCTTCCTTAGTTCAAATCCAGTGTAGGAAACGAAGAAATTATCAATGTTTTTCAACTGAATGCGATTTATCTAGTCTCGTACATGCAATTAAGTGACATAACCTGCCCTCCTCACTGACTGTTGGTTAATTGACGCAATTAACTGACATAAGGTATAGTCCTCAGCACAAGTTGGAAGATACTCTACCCATATTCTTTTTGCATGGGGGTGAATTTTTCACTATTTCATCTTTCAGACCTTATAGTGTTCGAAACTCCGATTACTCATTAAATATTTTGCACTGACTCCTGTATTTATAAAAATAACTAATCAAGTTCAGTTTTAAAAACGGGAAGCAATTCTAATTACAACTTTTAATTAAATTTTGCAATTATAAAATGACATTAAGTTGTTTGTCGTATATTTTGATATTTTCTGCATCGCTTTCAAAAGCCTTAGTAGAGTATCTTCCATGGTATTGCATAATTAGCATTTACATGACTTCATTTTTAGAGAATACTTTATAACGATGTGTGAATAGAAGCAAACGAATGGTGATCTAAAATTTATCCATAGAGTGAGGAAGTATTTGTATCAAAATAGTATAAACTAAGAAATAACCACACTTGGTTTATTCTACAGTAAATGAATAAAACACAAGCCAATAAAAACGATACACGCCACTTTGTTTTTATCTTAAGAAAGATTATAATTTGAGATTTTAGTTCTTAAAAGAACTGGCGGATGGACTGAGTCCTTGACTCTTCATCCTGTCATCTGAATGAAGAAAATCTGTGTGGATGGAGTGTTATTGAGCTAAAAGCTTTAGTCATGGCTCGGTAACGGTAATAGCCGAGCCTCAGTTAAAACTTCATTGGCTACAGCATTGCCATCAGTTAGCCTGGAAGTCCTAAAAAAGGACAACCACTGAGATTTTATTTTAATTCTAAGAATTCTTCTATAATACGTATATATTGAAAATTTTGTTGCTTTGCAGATTTTCAATATAAATAACTAAATTGTTTTAAATTTATATTTATAATTTTATTATTATTATTATATTATTATATAATAATAATAATTATTATTATTACAATAAACTAACAACAAAAATTCGTAGGGCAAAAAGACGCTACTACTTCCAAAAATTCATGGAATATAACGACAACATTAAGCAAACATGGGCTACACTCAACGAATTAGTAACCCGAAAAAAGAAAACTTCAGCACAAGATTTTATTGCAGAAAGTTTCGGTCAGGACAACCATGCTTTCACAAACAACATCACTCAACTCAAAAAAGGCAAACTACCAACGATCAACAAAAACCTACCGACACAATGTCAACAACAAACGATGTATTTTCCACCCATAACAAAACAGGAACTGAAAGAAGCAATCCTACAACTAAAACCAAAGATCACTCCAGGAATAGACAAAATAAGACTCACAGACCTTATAAAACACTTTGAACAAATAAATCCATTACTTTTGAAACTCGTGAACATAATATTCGAAACAGGCATTATTCCACAACAACTAAAAACTGCAGTAATTACGCCAATATACAAACACGGAAAAAGAAACGATACTCAGAACTACAGGCCAATAGGTACACTACCATTCATATCAAAAATTCTAGAAAAAATAACACACACCAGACTACAGAACTATTTACAGGAGTACAACATCATCTCACAAAACCAATACGGCTTTCAGAAAACAAAAAGTACCATTACTTTATTAGAAGACATCGCCGACACAATAAACAAAGTTCTCGACATAAACAAGTACGCCGTCCTTATACTGCTGGGCCTAACCAAAGCATTTGACACACTTGAACATGACATACTACTCACCAAACTATACTCAATAGGTATAAGAGGAACATTGCATACATGGTTCAAGAACTACTTCTCAAACGGAACACAAGTAACAAAAATAGGTACATGTCACAGTCGGAGAATACAAGTAAAACACGGAGTATACAAGTAAAATACAAGTAAAACAACATATACATTAACGATGTTCATAACATATCCATAAGAAATCAAATATTTCAATACGCAGATGACACTGCACTACTAGCAATCCACACAGACATTAACACAGCTCTCTGCAAAGCACAACAAGACCTAAACGAAATCACAAGATACTTCCACCAAAACGCAATTCTAATCAACGGCACCAAAACACAGATGTTGATAATACACAACCCAAGAATCATATTCCCCGCATCACTATCGATACATTGTCACACATACCGCTGCATTAACAACAAAAATACCTGCCAATGTTCCGAAATCAAACCTGTAACACTCGCAAAATACCTCGGTCTCTATATAAATTCCCACCTTAAATGGAAACGTATAGAATACCTACACACCAAACTCCGGATCATCGCAGCAAAACTCTTCCAAGTTAAAGACATTATTCCACCCAACATAAAAAAACTCCTATATCACGGTATCTGCGAATCCCTACTCAGATACGGAATAAGTCTATGCAAATACATCAAACAGCTACCTAACAAAATTAGAAAAACTACGCAGGAAAATCGTGTCAACAGTGATCTGGACACCTTACACGCAACAACCAATATCCGACAAGCACATGGCGATACACAGAATTCCGAGCATTAAAAACCTGAAACACTACATGACATTAACAATGAATTACTTCAACATCACCTATCGAAACAATAGAGACACATATCGTATAACACGATCTACAACAACCCTCTACATCCCCACACCCATCAACAACTCATACGGTTCTTTTGTGAGATCACATCAGATACCCACGCAATTCAACAACCTTCCAAGAAAGTTAAAACACGTAGATAACTACAGAACATTAAAAAACGAACTCTGGAAAATATACCAACAAAGTTAAGAAACCATTAACACTAATATACACATCACAAATCACCAGCATCCAATGCCTACATAAAAACAGTAGCAACAACACAAATAGTGAAGGCTAAATCCCACTCTCTTCATAAACGCTAACCCAAGCTTCGACGTAGGTGGGATTAACTTGCCTACAAGTAATCCTTATAAGAAAATGCAGAAATTTGTATGTATAATCACTCTTTCTCAAACTTGAAAAAAAAAAAATAAAATAAAATAAACAATAAAAAATTATACAAAAATTCTGTATAATCTTCATTGTTAATATTAGAAGAATGTGTTGTAAATACATAATATAAAGGCAAAAAAGTATTATTAAAATTTTTAATTGAAATCCACTGTAAGAATTGCAGCACTTAGAGCTGAACTCTGTAAAATTATAAGGTGCAATGTCGCACAAGATGTTTATTGTATGTATAAATATTTTAGCAATCAATAAAATATTTTTTAGCAATTAAAAAAAATTATTATTATTATTATTATTATTATTATTCCTGATACCTCCAAGGAGTCCGAAGACTCATCGCGGAAGGACACCTAAAACTGTCTCAACCACTACACCGAACCTCTACCACGAATCATAATTTTAAGGAATTTTTTATTTTTTTTTTTCAGAATTAATTAAAAAATAGGATTGTAAAAATAAAATTGTAAAAGTTTTCATTGAATAGGTTTCGAACTGCGCACTAAAATTTTAATAATAAAATTTCTGACTTCTAATAGTTTCGTGATTATATTTTTGCAATGTAATTAAGATCAACGGATTAATTTTTTTAACTTCGTAGTTCAAATACTTGCGTGATTTTGGTCGAATAATTTTATTCGCTTTTCCCTATATTTTCATAAGAAAAATAATCCCATTTTCTCTCTTGTTACTTCATTTTGCTCTCTCTTCCGAGCATTTTTGTGCAGAATCTCTTCAGATGCTGCACAGACGGGATATGTTAATTCCACCGTTGCTATAAATGTACATCTTTCGTGGGCGTAACCGTCAATACTGAATGTTCTATAAAATATCTCGTTCTTCACAGTTATATACTAAGAATAATTTCACTTTTTTTTTTCAACTCACTTTCTTTGTCAGTGGGAGAATATTTAAAAAATATGTTCTGTTTTTTATTGTATTTTATTAAAATTGTATTACGTAAAGATTTTTATGTCAACATTTAAAATTAAAAAACAATAATAAGAAAACTGAATCGTCTGTTATTTTGTAGACTGTGTGTGACGTCATTATTTCACGTTTCCATGGAAACACTAGGTGCTGCGTGCGCATATTAACTAGTGCATATTTCCACTATCATCCTAGCGATACTGTTAATAATTAAACGTTCGCGTTTTTTTTCCTTTCTGTTAGTTTTGTTTGATACGAATTTCAGAGATCAGTTAAATTGGAGAGGACTTGGATTTAAATCGCGTCACAGCGTTCATTTCATGGAATATTCTCATCCACATCTAATATTAAGGTAGAATTACGTCAGTCTGAAAGTTCATTCAGAAGCTAATTCTTAAATTAATGTGTACAGAGAGTTTTAAGTGAAGCTATTTTAATTTCTGTGTAGATTGTCTGTGGTTCTATTGACTCATGGGAATTCACGAATTGGGATTCGTATGCAGTATAACTTCGTTATGAGAGTTCTGTTGGAAAAATGCAATGCGTTATAATGAATATTCTCATTATAACTGATTAAACACCTCGAAAAGCGAAACTTTTAATAACTGCAAGAATCGTTGCATGTTATAGGGAATATTGAAACAAATATGGCGCTTCTAGAGTGCAGGAAAAAATCTTTTAAGAAATTAAAGTTATATAAATTGTTAGGTTTGAATAAATCAGTTCAAAGTGGAGATTTTGTGCATAATTTACTGCAAAAATAAATAAATAGAATCTTGCAATAGGCATTTATCTCGAATAAAATATATTTATGAGATGATCCTGAACAAATGAAGCCATCCAAACTCCGGATTCCTTTGTCAAAATATATGAATTCCTATTTCCGAACCAGCATTATGTGTAGATTGACTTTTGTGGTGATTCAACACACCAACGCTGAGTGGGTAGTTTCCATTATTCAAGTAGGAAACTACTTATTCGCAGTTCACGGCATCAGATTGCTATTACATTGTCAAAGCAACCGAGCTCGAGGAGGTGCAATGAAGACATGTAAAGCTATTTTGTTCTTTTTTTATTTTTTGGAAATATCGCTCTGCTGACAATGGCTGCACTGAATGTCTGTGACTATACTGTTTCGTCTGCTCTTTTTTGTTATTATGCTATTGTTCTCTATATCTCGTGACAGGGAACTCGTGCAGTAACGACCATTTCCCACATTCTTTCTATCACGGTTTATTCTGGCATAATCTTACTGCCTACAATTTTCCAGGTATTATTGAATTTGCAACCTGAAATTTTCGATTCTGCGACACCTCGATTTTTCATTTTTACCACATTTTTCTGCTGATCCACTTTGATCTGTTATATTTCTTCTGACCTTTTTTTCCCATTTGAAAACCGAATAACCCACAAGTCAGTTTCTGTAAGAAATATTGCCCACATTTAAAAACTTCTTTTTAAACAAAATTCTATTTCCAGTGTGTGTTCAGCATGTTCGCTCTTCACAGTTTCTTTTTCTTTTCCCGGAGATATAAATGCACATTAGCGACAATCCTTTCATTTTAATTACTTCATTTTTCAAGCAATTTATCTCCAAAGTTATTTTGTACATTTGACTGGTGTGAAGATGAAAATAAATTCAAATTAATGTATAGGAACTATTGATATGGAAAAAAAGAAAAAAATACGAAACATTGATCCCAAAGTATCGTAACGTTAGTTTGCGTCGACTAGAATTCCCATTATAACTTAATCTGCCCCAAACTGACTCTGTGTTTCGTAAATGTATCGAAAATACGGGAATATCTTTATAATGAAACTTTTATAGCGAATTTATACGCATTCTTGGATGGCTTTATATCATTTGTTTGAAACCTTGAACACACGACAGGCAAATAATGCTAATGAGCGGTATATGAAAGAACATTATTGACTATTCTTTGCATTATGTTTGCGTGCTGATGACAAGCCGTAAAAGGGTGTGGCGCAACCATTGAACAATGTTTTATGAACTATATGGAAATGACGGACAAGAAATAAGCTGCTGAAGAGAAAGTACTAATGCTAAGTGACAGCAGTTCCTTGGTTGTTTTTAACAAGTAAACAGCATTGAAAGCAAAATAATCATTGAGAGACAGACGGGCTGAAAACAATTTATACCCGAGGATGAAAAATTGTAAAACGTAACCTGTGTCTAGTAGATAAAGCAGTCGGTCGTGTCCTACAGCAGGTAAAGGAACACGAAAACGTATTGTGAGGGAAGACGTACTGAAAAGATGAAGGCAACTGAAACACAATATCGAAACACTTGGAATTATGTCTCAAAATCTGAACAGCAGTTTACAGAGAGCTTTATGAAGTGGATCCGACACACATTCTTAAAAAATAAAAATAAAAATAAAAAACAGTGTGTGTAAAATTATTATAGTTGAAAAACTTTCATGCAAACACTTGGTTAATAGGATAATTTTGAATAAAATTGAGTATCAAGAAATCGTATGGATCCATCTGGGTTTCATTAAGTATGTTTGGCCCTTCATTTATTTTGCGGTGTAGGCGTAGAAGACTGGTGAAATACGTTTTCAATTAGTGAAGTCATTCTACGGGATTTCACTGCTTAAAGAAAACACAATCGTCCTCTTAAAAAGAAAGGAAAAAAGGTACTAGTGTACTTCTGTAATCCTCCCCACACCATCTTTTTTTTTTTTGCTGGATGTGTTGGTTCGAATACACTTCCCACTGGGTTTATCTGCCTCTTGCGATCTATTTGCCATTTCCCAGGAGTGCCGCAAACACTTATCTATTTCTGTGATTTGCTACTCGAGTCACGTGACTGTTCCAAACGTGATCTATAAATGACACTCTTCCTAGAGATTTAGGATTCCCTACGGCTCACAAAGCTTCCCTTACGACAGGTATTTTCACTTAGACATGGTTTTAATATAGGAATGGTGAACATTGAAGCTGGACCGCACTGGCAAACTTACTAAGAGGCACACTACCGAGACGCTGGTTTCCGCCCATTTGTAGTCAGAATCATTTTAGTAATATCGCCGTAAATGCCACTAGCGAAACATCCTGCAGGCATCGAATTTGCAAAATATTAAATTAACGTTGAATTGATTTTTTAAAATAAACATTTCTAATTTGTAATTTCAGTAATTGCTATAAATTAAAATAATTTTAAAACAGGTTGTTGGGCTTGACAACTCCTACCCATTTAAAATTTGAATGTGTGCAATGTGCAGCATATCACTTGCTGTCCTAGTCTCCGTAGACGGAGACTAGGACAGCACAAAAGACGTTTAGTCTAAATAGCTGTTAGCAACGTCCTGTAGGTGGACATGGTAAGAGATAGGCGACCATGTCTGCTGACCTGCAGGCCGTGCGGCTTGCTTAAAAGAGTAGTAGTAAGTACAACGGAGTCATTCTTAGACTGAGATAAGAAACAGAGGAGATCGGGTCAGTAAGATTGGGGTCATTAATCAGATTGCTCTCTATTGAGCACTCTACGTTCTTAAAGGACGTATTTTCTGAGTGAGAGAGGAGGGGAGAGGATGTTCTCCAAACGTAGAAACGGTATTTTGCAGTAGGCCTAATCTTGAATTGCCAAGAAGGTGAGTTCCGGTACAAAGCAATTCATCAAATACAATAGAAAATCTGGCTTAGGCATCCCTAAATAATGCTGTGTGTGTATGCCCAGTGCAGATAAAGGCACAAACAAAATCTTGCATAATCAAATGTAAAAACGTACTTTTGAAATTCTGTATAAAAGTTTGTATATTTATTTTCATAATAAAATAACAAAGATTCCGAAAAGAATACTGCGAGCATGAGCCAATAGGAGAATTAAATCATCACTTTCCTGATGATTTAATTCTCGTGATTTCTTTCCGAACAAAAACATGTGGGATGGAAAAAAATAATTTGACTGATGTGTTAAAGAAATGTCTTTCATTTTAAATTCCATGGTTTTTTGTTTCTTTTTGTCATTGCGAAGGGGAAAGCATTTCGGATAAAACACGTGATGATTCAGTGAGTAGCGAATACATCCGTCTGTTATTAACAGATGGGAGAGCAAATTGTGTTGTTGATTACACGAGCTTTATAATGATCCTATTTCTTCCTTTAGGGAATTGAGATGATTCTTTTGGAAATTTCAGGTTATTATATTAACAAGTATTTATTTCACGAGTTATGAGAATCTCGGTATTATTCTATTAGAAAAACAATTCACAAAGCAATTGCCATTGTTTTGTCTATTTTAATCGTTCGTTTGTTTGAGTAAAGCCTTTGTAAGCTAGCGCTTCCATGTTCCCATCCATGGTAACGAAACTTCTGTTTCCGTAACAAAGTAGGAGGATCTTTCGAGGTAGATTACAAAGTAAATTATACTTGCCAGATATTATTTAATGATTTTCCCAAGCGTAAGCAAACAACGTTTGCTCGTGAAGTATCTTCATGATTAGCCTGCTTGTATATATTCCACCGACTTCACATCAGTTTCCTCATTTTACCAGTGAAGATAGCTCCAGGATGATATTCATGTTAAATCATTTTAGTATCTGCTTTTACACAAGCATATGCAATTCTCGTAAAAGATGAATATAATTTATTATTGAATATAATATAATGTATTGGAAAATTAATATATATATATATATATATATATACATATATATATATATATATGTATGTATTTATATATGTATTTATATATGTATTTATATTAGAGTTTTTGGAATATATTCCTACATATAAAATATATAAGAGGATCGTTTTTGGTGTGATAGTTTCATTAGAGATTGACGGGAGTTTTGGATTACTTTTGAAGAGAACGGACACGTTATTTTAGGCTACCTGATTGAAGTTTTATACAAGGTTTTTTCGGGAAACTCAAATTCCACTGGCGCTAACACAGTTTGAAACATACTGTCTCCCCTTCTGCATGAGAAATGCACGAGGTCTGATGGCCGAGTAGGCCCCACCCGCTACGAGGACCAGTGGTGGACGCATGTTATTTTAGGGAGGTAGGTTTCACTCTGTGGCCAAGTGAGTTCTTGACACTCTTTTTCCCCTTTTATTACGGCACTGCAAATCTAAATATTGCTGCTACTTCGCACGTTTTTCCAACGCTCGGTTTTGCTGGCAGTACTTTGCGGCTGCGGGATTCTCTTTGCGGGTTGATTGGGTCTACGGGACTTTTACGCGGACTCAAGGACCCGCATTAGTAAACAGTGCTTTTATACCTCATTTTCTCATAATGATTGAAGTTGACGCTGAGCCCTGGTAGAGTCACTTGACAGAGTGCTGGCCATAGACATACTTAAAAAGATTCTTAAAAAATTTGAACTCAATTTATACTCTATGCTGGGGGACGACGACGAGGGTGACGACAATGCTCCAACAGAAGAGAGGCTGGGCTTGGTGATCTTTGCCTCCTCAGACTTCACAGAGGTCCTCGCGAGCAAGAAGGGCAATACCACGACCTCTGAACCACCAAAAAAGGATGGAATTGAAGAAGATGGTTCCGTTTCGGAATCCTATGCCTCCACAAGAGAAACTCTGCAAAAGAACAAACATGGATGTATGTCTCTTAGGGCCATCATGTACAATCGACAGATCCCTTATATTACCGCCAAAAATGTCACCGACGGCATCGAGATTCAGCCCACCACAGCGATGGACTACTGAAACTGACAGACGAAATGAATGCCAGAGGCATTCAGTATCACACCTTCTCGCTCCACACCTTCGTGGAGCTCAGAGGAGTATCTGAATACGCATTCGCAGAAGAAGTGGCTGCTGATCTACGCCATCACGACACGCCACCCATCAAGATCAGCAGAATGACCGAAATAGATAAGACTACAATGCCATTAGGATTAGTTGAGATCCATCAATCTTACAAGCATATTTATGACCTAACGTCAATCTCTGTCGACTTAAAATCAGCCCAGATCCCTTAAGGAAAAGGACTTCAATAGGTCAGTGCAACAAACGTCATAAGTTTGGCCACGCCCAGAAAATGTGTAAGGCTGAGTTTAAATGTGTAAAATGCGGAGATCGCCACCCAACCAATACACGTACAAAGCCGAAAACCACTCCGGCTAAATGTGCCAACTG
This sequence comes from Typopeltis vanoorti, assembly GCF_054136105.1. Lineage (NCBI taxonomy): Eukaryota > Metazoa > Arthropoda > Arachnida > Uropygi > Thelyphonidae > Typopeltis > Typopeltis vanoorti. The sequence goes on along the minus strand of NC_143561.1, from coordinate 112,369,909 downwards.
CGGTGGCCCACACAGAGGATGCATTCAAAATCCAAAAAAAATAGAAGTTCAGAGATAGACAGACAGTCTTCCTTCCCCAGTAGACGCATGCCAGAGGCCTCAACTCCACAGCCTCTCAATCACCAGCGAACATGTTAGAAGCCAATCTGCCACAGTCGGAGGCCTTTAAAAGAACAACTCAACAACGACACATAGGCGGATGTAGTCCGTTCTAAACAGATAACCCATGAACAGGATCAGCCAGTACCAACACACAAATCTGACAGTTATCATCACCTACTCTCTTCTTCTCTGTCAAATATGCTACAAGACTTCATCATATCCAACCCTACGCTATCCTCTACTAAAAGATTCCTAAAGGATATACAAACCATCCTCAGAGCGCTCACTCATGATCAGGAATAAACTAAATCCAGACTCTCTGCAGATTATCGCGAGGAACGCGAATGGCCTCAGAAATAGGGTCTTGGCGCTCCAAGAGTTCACCCAAAGACATCAGCCGGATGTAGTTTTGATAAGTGAACCGCATATGAGACCATCGGCAGGTAGACTAAACATCTATGCAGCATACAATCCTCCATTAAAAATATTACTGTCCTCGGATTTGGATGCCATCTTGGGCATCAGAGAGCTTCTCATCGTTACCGGTGACTTAAACGCCAAACATCTCGCCTGGAACAGTCCAACTATCAATAGGAATGGCCATATACTTGCTAACTATACAGGATCCCACAATGCGGTTGTGGCAGATCCCACTGAAACTACGCATCACAGAATCGAATTTTGTGATGCGTAGTTTCATTGCATTTATCAAATGCAATGATTCACTTAATTAAATTATACCTTTTTGACAGGCGTATGCAAATCAAGATCAACGGTACAGTATCACCCAGAAACGTATCTCGGCTGGAGTCCCACAAGAATCCTTACTAGCACCGATTCTGTTTTCTATATACTGTACATGTTTGATATCCCGCACAATCCGTTGTCTTCTATCATGGCCCGCTACGCTGATGATGCATCAATATTAGCCAGATCTCTACAACCACATCTCATCTTGCCATCAAAAACCTGCAAGAAAACCTACTACACATTGAGAAATGGTTCTTCAAATTGAGATTGCAAGTAAATCCCAAAAGTGCATAGCCATGCTATTCACCAGAACACCGATGCTTCCTAAAGGGAAAAACTTCCTGCTTAACACAAAAATCCCGTGGCAAAGAGAAATCAAATACCTTGGTGTACTACTGAACAGAAGGCTAACTTTCAGCTGTTATATCAAGGCTCTCTGTGCAAAGGCATCAAAAACCATTGCTCAATTCTATCCTCTAATCAACAGTTAAACTAAGTATACCAAATACCAGAATCAAACTACTTAACTACAAACTGATGGTTCGTCCTATACTCACTTACGCTTCTCCGGCCTGGAGGTATACTGCCGATACTAGTATTCTCAAATTACAACGAGTGCAATACACTCCATTGTTCGTTAGAAATGTTCAACTCCATCAGGACACAGATGTCCCCTATATTTACACTTTTCTGCAAACTTTAAAAACAAAGTTCTTTTTAAAAGCATCTGCACACTCCCAACAAACTGGTTCAACTAGCTGCAAATGACGAAGCAACGGATTACTTCAAAATGAAAGACCAAAAGTCATCTTAAATTCCAATTCTGATGTTTAATCTCCAAGCCCGCTCAAGGCGAGCAATTGGCTCATAAATTTTTCCATTCACTGTTTCCTCATCAGATAGCGGGGAGTGTGAAAAGCATTTTGCTTCACCCTTGAAATCAGAAATTTAATCGTTAATCGTTGATAGTTTTATTGGTAATATGTGTACTTCTGCGTGGAAGTATAATTTCCACGCAGGAATAAATATTCGTATTGTACCTTGAACTGTAATCCACATTATAAGATTGAGGGAAAACAGAAATGACAAAACTCAATGAAATCTTTAGTTTTTTTAATTAGAAAATCAGAGAGCAATTTTCTCAAAAAGGCTGATTAATACAATATTTTTATACAAGAAAATTAATACAAAAGAAATTCTCTACATTGCGCATGATCTTAATTTTTTAATTTCAAATTTCGACAGCTAATGTGATGATGTAGAATCACATTAGCTGTCGAAATTTTTCTAATACCCTTTATTAGAAAACTGTAGCTCACTTTCTCGATTCCTAAGAAAAGCATAAACATATCCCTATAATTCAACAGAAACTCAATGTTCTTCTCTGTGGGCTGTCCAGCATGTCTTCAGTTGATATTTACAATAATGACAGGATTTCTTCCTACCTCGCAGACATGTGAGCAGTAGAAAATATTGAGAGTGGGGGGGGTAAAAATTGTAAATATGAAATCCGGCTTTCTTCTGTATACTGGTTTTGAATCTGATTCTCATTTCTTAACCCTCTATCTTTCGCCACCCCACCCCCCAATAAAAACAGTGATTTTAGTTTTAGTCGGGCATTCTTCAGCTGACTACAATTTTGAATATTTTTATATCCGTTTCGCTTCATTCCCTGATAGCCAGAATGATGACATTTCTTATAAAAAAAGGTGTCGAAGACAACGCCAAAATACAGTAGTTTAATCGATTCATATTGCGCTACGATGTGCTTGGGCATAGATGTTCAGTAAAATTTGTTAATTGGTAATGCCGTGATTGACGGTCAATCAATGCAAAAAAAAAAAAAAAAAAAGTTAGGTTTCATATTCAGAGATGTGGGCATTCAGAAGTGGAACCAATAGAAAAAAAATCACATCCAGCATTGTGAGTATTTGAATTGTCCTCGTATTTCTCATAAGCAATCTAATTTTCTGTGTATTAATTATGTTTCTTTATACTGCATCCAAATATCAACTCTTCCACGTATCTCAAGTTTGGAAACGCTCTCTGGTCTTCGAAGATTTAGAATGTTCGGAAGCCAAACTTCACTTCGTTTGATACGTTTTGAGAGCTTGCTTGATGCATCTAGTAGAGATTGCCTCACTTGTGGAAACTAACCACAGAGGCAGTGGATGAGTCACCAAATGGAATCTGAAATTTGCAGTTCCATCTGAGATTTAAATCTCACATTGTGAGAGAAAAACTTTCGCTGGAAAGTCAGTCCACTCTGTTCTGCGTTGGATGCAAGAGTCTATAAGACATTCCATATCAAACTAATTCTAAATCGAAGATTCTAGGAATCGTTGGGATGGCGACCTCGTCATATATATATATATATATATATATATATATATTTAAAAACGCTATTTAAAAAGTATATATATATATATACCTTTTAAATAGCGCGCCAACCGGCACAGAGAGTGCGCAGGGGCTAGGGAGCGCACCTAGCGGCAATTTTTTGACAACAAACTGCCATTTGCCCCGTTCTGCTATGAGTATTAGTCGTGGAGTTACATCTCTTGAAGTGAGCACGTGCGCAAGCTGTTCGTCGGATTAGTGACAAAATGACAATGAAAGAGCTTGAAGAACAAGTGTGTGTGTGAAATTTTGATGCAAACTTGGTAACATTTTATAGAAATTTCAATTGCTTAACCAAGTATACGGGAAGAACTGCATGAGATGAACTCAGTGTTATGAGTGGTTTAAGCTCGATGGATGAGTCGGTCAAAGATCAAGGTGATGCTGGTTGTGTTTTTTGATTAGAAAAGCATTGTTTATTATGAATTTGTATCACGTGGTGAGATGGTAAACAAAGAATTGTTTACCAGGAAGTATAGCGCGTTTGAAGGATGCCATGCACAGGAAGAAGCCTGAATTGTGACAAAACCAGACTTGGATGTTGCATGCCACGACGCTGCGTCGCTCCTCATCCGCAGTTATATGTCAAAACATCAGACATCCGTTGTGTCCTATCCGCCCTATTCTCCGGACTTAGCCCAAGCAGACCTTTTCTTGTTTCCCAAACTTAAAACCGCTTTGAAAGGACGTCGTTTCCAACCCATAGAGGAGATTCAGGAAAATGCGATTAGAGAACTATCACAGAAAGCGCGTTCCAGGAAGCGTTCCAACAATGTAAGAAACGTTTGGAACTGCGTATCCCCAGTGGAGGGGACTATTTTGAAGTGGGTTGTAAAATGAGCAATAAAGTCTTTATAGCAAACGTTCGTTCTTTTCTTTTTGAACACGCCTTTGTGTGTGCGCGTGCGTGCGTGCATACAACTGTATTAATGATAACATTTATTAAAATGTTCTATTATATCATTACTAAGATATCATGCATTTAAGACTAAATACACGAGAAACAAAAACTACTTGAATAGGACTTGCATAGGATCCCTTAAATTTGAAAGACCTGGGTTCGAATCCCGTCTAAAACGCGAAAAACCTTTATAAAGGATTTTGGTAATCTAAAAGACTTTTAGCAGGCCTCATTCGATGTGGCCGATTTTTTCTCTCCGGAAGCCTTGTTTTCCTATCCTGCAAATCACTCAAACCAACCATACGAACAAACGCAGTTTACAAATAACACGGCTTCATTAGGTGTAATTTCAAGCATATGCTCGGTTTCGAGTTTGCTTTGTCTTTCATTTAAATTGCTATGATACCTGAATGTGTGAAAACGTGACGTCAGCATGTTGACAGATGCTTATTGAACTGGTGCCGATAAGCAAACATTTACTTTTATTAGCGAGAGAATTACAGAAAGAGCATTTAAGTTTAGAACCGTTTTGTAGAGTGGAATTTGAAATTTAAAATGAAAATATTTAAATATCTTCTAGAAAATATCTGCACGTTAATTATTTTATAATGGTGTGAACTATTTGCACGGTTGCGCAGAAGGAATTGAACTATTCCTTTGAGAAATTATGTGCTTTAATGTTGGCTTTTATTGTTAGTTATGTTTGTTTAAAGTAACTAACAATAAAAGCCAACATTAAAGCACATAATTTCTCAAAGGAATAGTTCAATTCCTTCTATTGCGAATACGTTCTAATTTAATCTCCGACGTAATTATTATTTTTTCTGTTAATAATTCAAACCATTTCAAAACCTACTACTACGCTAATCTAATTCTGTTTTAATAATATCCGTTTGGCATGAATAGTTGAAAACATTTTTAAAATATCAGCAATTTTGCATTTACGTGGAGCAGTCTGACTTGCTGGGATATTTAAACGCAGTCGGTATGTACATTTAAAAATTATTCGAGCCAGGTTATCGCTCCGGAACTTATTACACAAGTGTGCTTTAGATAATCTGAACTGTGATATGGACAGCATCCTCGCGTATCTCTATCGCATCTCCGAAAAGAAGTCCCATGCAATTAAAGGTTAAAGAACGTCATAATTAAATGAAGTTCCCGACACACCCACCAATTATAATTTAAACTGGCGGAGTGTGTTATTCGAAGTACGTGAATTTCTATTAGCGCGCGCTCACACACACCCCCACACACGCATTGCATCAGTACGTTAACTGCTTCGAATTTCTGATGTTAGAAGGTCAGTTTTTGTTCCTATATTTGGCTGTATGGAAGAGTCGTTGAATATTTTCTGTCCTCAACGATACTTGTTCATTATTAATGGATTTATCTCATAAATTAATAATACTATAGGTATCCATAACAACGGCTCTCAAAACTCAAAAGTAATCTTCATTTTGACTGATTTAATTCATTTGGAGTGTACGGAAGCCTCGAAATTGTTTTCTAGTTTAGTGGCTGCTTCATCCAAACCGTGTATGGGTTGGCATTTTATAACTTACTAGGCCCCCCCCCTGGCGTCTACGGCGCCCAAGCCCCCGTGTTCCGGACTGGTAGGCCGGTTCTCCTTGAATTCTGATGACTCGAATTTTGAAGACTCGACACTAAGGGTAGCCCCTGAATTTCAAAACGTTTCAAATAACTTGACAAAAACGTGACATAAAAAGGCCTACACCCCTTTCAAAGCTGATATTACATCCGTTTCCAATTTCAGCTTATCATTTTATAGTATAGGGTAGATTTCCGCTATGCTTCACTAAATAAATTTGACGATAGCAAACTGATTCACGATTATTTAATTTAAGGTTTTTGCCAGAGAATGTACAATCCGATAATTTCAGTATCAAACCACATATTTATAAATTTAGTTTATACATTAAATTAATTACCCTGAAATGCAAGATATATTAATTGTAATGCAATTTTTATGTCCCATATTTTGTCCAAATTCATTCTGTAGATCGCTGAGCGTCCGGATGAACTCACCCACAAATATCTGTTTTGTATTTCGTGAATTTGTAAGTTAAGAACCCAATCTTAAAAGCATTGGGTTTAAAATAGTCCAATCCGTCATTTAGGGCTTAATTATTACCGAGATCGACTTACTCGCTGGCAATTGTGCAACATTTGTCATTGCGTGTAATGCACTTGTACTTAAACTCGTAAATCGCATATTCATCCAGCATAAGCTTGAAATCCGACGCTTGCACAGAGCCACAACACGCACAGAGTCAATGTTGCGGCTGTTATGTTCATTCAGTATACATCAGAGTACTGAGCTGTCTCATCTTACTGCAATTATAACGAAGCTGCTGCGGCTGATATTTACACTACTTTTAGTCTTAAATCAAACACGCTGAATCTTTTAATCCATACAAAGAATGTTTGCAGGCGTAAAGCTAAGCAACCTAGAGTTATGGCTACGAAACGCAAGTCGTGAGTCCTTAAGGGCCTGTTAGAACTACTGTAAATGATAAGGGTAGTATGAGTTTTACAACTAAAATTCATTTTATTTTGTTGTATTAGATGTTAGAAATATCTGCCCAAATTTCGCCAATTTTTTCCTTATCGGAGTTCTTTATTCTCCCTGTTTCTCCGATGTATTAAACCTTGAGTTGAACTATCGTTAAAATCCGTAACTACTGTATCTGTTCTACGAATGCTCCAAAATTCCCGTTGATCTCTGTCGTACGCTTGTGAAACGTATTGCTGCAGTCATCACAGCGAAAGAAGGTCATAGATGGGCATCATGGCTGTTTGTTCCTCACACTATGGTGTCCGTTGACTTCTATCCAAGCAGTGTATATTCATAGCCATAAAATGATTCATAATTCTTAACTTTTGAAAATATACTACACAGAGGTAAACACAAAGTCCACTTGCATTGTAATCGGATCCTGTGCGAGTCATTGCTAGGAAACAGCAGAGGATAAACATTTTCACCAGCAAGAATATTTCTGACAGAAGATGAATGACTGGGTCGTAAGCGTCTTACATGAATTGCTCTCCAAATTGGCGAGCTACGGTAAATGTCATCGTCAAAGACAGCAACACATTCTAGTGCTGATTCATTTCAGCGGGAACGGCCCATGCAGAACAACGTCAACCGGATATTCCCTGCTGGATGCCTGCTCAGAAACCCTGTTATATCTCTTACCTGCAAACATACCTGCAGCTTGGTTATTTCAAGCAAGGAATATTCAGCGATTGACCTCGAATTGTGGTGTTAGCATCTTCATTATTTTTAAACAACTGGGAATGATGATAACGTCCATCACTGAAAGTGAATTCAATGTATGCAACGGCTCTGAAGAAACCGGGTGTCACGAGGAAGCAGCAAAGTTTCTGCTTCCCTAAAACTCTAGTTTTTTTTTTCTTCCCCCAAATCAGGCGAACTTGCTGGAAATATTTGCGATTAACAGAAAAACCTGCCAAAAAATAGCCTTAGTTGCCATAGCGGTGATTTCAACTTAGTAAACTGTCCGTTGATTGAACACCAAATGTTCAAGAAAGGTCCACCATGTATACAGCAGTTGGACATATTGGAATCTGTTGATGTCCCAACCCTGCCTATTCAGTAAGTTGAATACTGTGGAGAAGGCATGTGAAGTAACTACCTCTCTCAGCTTCGCGCCGCCTGAGATATACGCTATTGGGAAGAATACAGGACAACAGTTATCTAAGTTAAGACTGGATATGAGGCCATCACCTTCCTTAAAGGCCCGAAGTGGCTTGAATTTCTGTTTCGAATAGGATTTAGAGTAGTTTGAATTTAGAGTAGGATGTTTTGAATATCCGACCACTAGTCCACCCATTGTATCAGTCTTCTATTAGTTTCCCATCTTTCACTAGTGGGATTTACACACACACACACACACACACACACACACACACACACACACACACACACACACACACACACACACACACACACACACACACACACCTCTCTCCCCAACCTAATGGTTAGAGAGGTAGCAGTGCTGTTCTACTAGGGAATTATTACCGAACAAAGTGGTGGTGTCCCGTTGTCTTCTTTGTCCACTGGTATTCTGTTTGTGGATGTGTTCACATCCACGTACATAACTGAATCACCCCGATGAAGGTTCTTTGCTTCCTAGAAGGAATTCGAACCCAGATCTCTCCAAAAAGAGGACTTAGCTTATACCGACTGAACTGCAGAGGCTGTGCATACATACCAAAAGAAAAAAAAAACGCTGTTATTGATTCTATGATAATTGTTAATGTTGTATTTGTCTACAGCTTCCGTAACTCAGTCGATATAGACGAATCCCTTTGGTCGAAAAGACCTGGGTTCGATTCCCTTCAGTGACGTGAGGAACCTTCATCTGGTCTCTTTCGAATAAAGGTGAGTTAGTCACTCTCATACGGAGGGAGGGTTTTTTTCATCCGAAAACTTCGGTGTTTTTTTTTTGTCCCCCAGAACAGGCAAACCGGCCCTGTCAACGCACGTATCTACGGACATAGGCTTACCACCTTATCCTTGATTACGGTTGGGGTTTGAGAAGTCCAAGAATACTTTGAAGGTCGTGTGCGCTTAAGTGCCTGTTGTAACCACTGATGGATGGATGGATGGATTTGTCTGCCTTTTGATACTCGAACATTTATGGTGGGGACAACAAACGTTAGCTGAGAAGAGTTCAAACAAATTTTATGATTTTTAACCCATTTACAAATTAGAGATTGAATACATTCATTTTATTGACATCCACCCCCGCATGTTAGGTCTATCATGTAGAATAATGTAACTTATTATTTCAATTAAAAAAAAAACGAATCTCCAACAAGCAAAAAATAACATTTTTAAAGAGGTTAGTTTTTATTTATTTTTATTTTTTAATCAGAGTTGTTTTTATTCATTAATTCCATAAAACTGCTTATGATTTGTCATTAAATTCTTAGCACAGAAACCACACTGGCTGAAATTATCTTCGTGCTCTTGGGGGATCGTTCGCCACTTACAGCAAAGCTCATTTCAATGGAAAATTTTTACCGTTGAATAAGTTAGGGAAGTCCTGTTCGAAATTAATTGAGATATTTCATTGTTTTCTTTTTTATCTTGAAAGTATGGGTAGTTCCGAGTATCTCTCTGTTTATTTTTTATATTTCAGAGAGATCAAACAAAAAGGTCATTCCTTCGCTTATTTTGAATTTTAATCTTCGTATTTGAATTTCAGATCAGTGTATGTAATGCACCGGACAGTTATTCGCTCGAAGTTTTCTTATCTTCTCGGTTAAATTGAAATCCTTTTCCCTTTCTGCACAATTGCTTCCACCGTCTAAAGAAATAGAAACAAAGAAACAAACAAAAATACATTTTGGATAAAGACACAGTTACGTAACGCTCATACAATGCTGTATGCTTTATTTCTTAAATTGTAGCCCATTCAGATTTACCAATATTCAGTTTTATTTAAAGGCGTTAAGTTTTTATTATTTCCTGCTTTTCATTAGTGACAATGAGTTTTCCGATCTTGTATTTGTAATTTGTGCACAATTAGCCGATAATTCTAAAAATACATCTATTTCTTATTACCTTTCTTCAGATTTAAGCGTATTTCTGGGAATTATTCTTTCTTTGTACACGTGCTCCATCTCAGTGACAATTCAAGATATTTTTTAGCGAATTTTTAAAAATTCAAAATGAAAACTAATGTTTAGATCTAAAATCGTGTGCAAGTTTATGCTACATGATTGTTCTGAATATCTCCAGATATCGGCAGACCACAATTAATGCATATGGCATTCTGTGAAATACATTTTGCACCAATTAAACTAAGAGGTGAATTAAAAGAGTGCGCACAGTTTATATATTTTAGATAACAGCTTTTATAAGTTTTTTTAATTGTAATTATATAATATACAACGGTTTTATATAATTTAATTAACAATTTTTCAAAGCAGTAGGGGAATCTATTACGTTTTGTGGACTGAAACGGAAGTGAAGTATGGGAAAATGAATAGAGAGGAATAAATTACATTGCCGAGTTTTGGGTTTTTGTTGGCTTAAACTTACAGTGGCAATGGCAACAATCAAATATAAACATTCCGCATTAAATTTGATTGTTGCCAACAATAACATTTAATATTTTCAATTCATTCTATTAGTTTCAACTTCAGTAGTCAGAGACGTTGTAATTATTATTTATTTATTTTTGCTGATGAAAGATTTTTGCTACTTTATTATAAAATAAGAATATTAGTTCGAATTTGGTTTTTATATGAAATTATTTCCTAATTAAGATTACATTATGCTGGGAATGCAAAAGATATGTAATTACGAGTAGAACGTCAGCTATAAGTGAGGGTCAAATTTACATATATATTACATACCGAATATTGCTCTGCTCAGAGCACATCGCACGCGCTTTTCTTTCTGTCGGAGTTCTTTAGATATCGCAAAACTTTTCTTTAAGCATAAAACTGCAGGAAATTCCCTTGTGTAAGGAGGATCATTCAACCCTTGTGAAATATTTAAAGATAAAGGTGGTGACATGAAAGAGCGAAGGAAGAACTTCGTTGAAGAAGGATTTCGGAGTCTGAAACTGTCCGCAAAAGAATAAGGCCAATCACCAATAGAAGGGGTAAAGGGGGAGAGCAGGGGGGGCAACGGCTAGTGACCGCCGCACAGTCCAGAAGGAATCGCTATGCGGTGCACTTGAACGGCGCGTGAAAAACGGGCCTCTGGAGGCATGGAGGTTGCAGGAAGCTTAAGATTAGATTCTACAGAGCAGTGACTCGAGTTTTCCCCCGATAACAGAGATCCAGGTACGTTACAGGGGATGCTTGCAGTGATTGCAACTAGCAGTAGTGAAGTAATGACGCCTCCTAAAGAGAAATGCAACAATGTGTCCGTTCATTTTAACTTCATTCACCCTTAAAATACACTAACGGAATGCTATCACCCAAACTAGGCGTGCTACTTTTATTTGATTTAATGCTATAAATAAAAATTGCTTGACAAATTTTGATGATATTTTTTCCGGAAATAGATTTTCATAGCATGTTTTTGGAAAATTTCTAAACTCCGTCCTCACGTACGCACGCACACATTGCACACTACGAAGATTGAATTTTGTCGTCTAGGAGATTTCCCTCACCCCTGTTGCTAATTAGTCATTTTTATTTAAATTCCATTTATGTACAATGACAGAATCCAAATTAAATGCACAGTTGTGGATTTAACTTGGGCTTGACTTGGGCCTCGAATTCGAGTCTGTCAGCACATCACACACTCAAATATTTATTTGAATAAAGTAGCTATTTCATCGGAATGCGCGCTAATCGATCTCATGCGAAAATTGCAAGGAAACTCGTTTTTTCGTCCTGCAGATTGACAAATCGGTAGAAAGCATGGGAGTGAAATCAGTAAAGATCAGCGAAGCCTGTAATTGGTAGCCTGAATTCAGCCCGTTAGTTAGGAGTAGTAAAAGAGATGAAGGGAGGACCTGAAAGAGATCTGCGCAGAAGATGAATTAAGGGATGAGTAATAGAAATATCGGGAATCTGAGTTAGATCAGTGAGATGCACAAGCGGACAATAGAGATGAAAAATAAAAACTATTTTTAAGAACAATGTTAGAGCCTCCGTAGGCTCGGTCTTATAGCAACCTCTTTCCTCCCCCTCCCGAAAAATACGTTGGAGCGTGCGTCATACTGATATGTTCACTGTGAATAATCAAAATCCTATACATTTAAGTCATTCCTACGGGTAATAGTTAAATAGGATTCGCTGATCTTTACTGATTTCACTCCCATGCTTTCTACCGATTTGATCTGAACACAGGTAGCAAAATAACTGCGAAAAAAAAAATAAATAAATAAAATAAAATGATAGGCAAGTAGACCATCACTATCCAAGATGAAATGTGTTTTGGTGTAAAGAAATTAGCAAAGAATGCCGCAGAAAAAGAAATTAGTTCGGAAGTACTGCTGCCAAGAAACAGACTAATGAAAAAATGAGTAACGTGTGTTTTGTTCCGGTATTAACAAAGAGCTTGCTGTAAATTATCTGTAGAAAGGTCAATACTACAACTTCTTGATAAATTTCCGTTTCACATGCAACCCTTTACAGAAAAATATGTTCTCAGAAGAAAAACACGAACACAAAAGAAAGAAATTACAATCGATTTTAGATAAAGCTTGACGTCATTCCTGCACATCCCTTCCACTATAAGAAACTCTATAACCGAGTTTCGTACGGAGCAGAGGGACTAAATATAACGTATCAATCTAGAAAAATAACCGTTACAAATAATAGATTTGAGGGTTGCGCAAAAGTGTTTTTCAAACAGGCCATCTTGCTCTGAGAATCTATCACATATTCCGAGTGTCTGTATGAGCCCTGCTGCCCGAATTGAAATGTTCGATGAGGTGACCACTTCATCAGTTATGTACGCTACGCTGGGGTGAACTGAAATTCTGTTGTATTATTTATATCTCTGGTTTCGATACCTACGTACTTTATACCTAAAACACAAAGTAAAAAATGATATTCTTGAACGTACAGCGATCAAATAATATAAATAATTTCCTTTATTTTTAAGCATAAAAATTTATTTCAAAAGCGTTTTAATGATACTGTAGGGAAAAGGCTTCTAAACTTCTGAACTAGAACGCATTTCGAGTCATTTGTGGAATAAAAACATTGCACTTTGCTGTCCGATTCTAATAACGTATTTAATTGTGTGATCTGGTACATTACAATCATGAGATAGCATTTGGAGGTTTACAGAAACTGTCAGTGGCCCTCCTAACATTTCCCAGTTAATCGTATTGGTGATTATTGCATGATATCTGTTAGCATATTTGTCGGCAGAATAAAGCGCTGCCATGCCACCAGCAGGCTGCGGACCAATCACATTATTGATGTATTAATATTTCTTCTGACAAAAGAGAAATTTCTAGTAATTTTTGAAAATAATCACATTTAATGAAAATCCACCAATAATAATAATAATAATAATAATAATAATAATAATAATAATAATAATAATAATAATAATACTCTTGTAGTAGATACTTATCTTTGGAAATAAAGAATTTATTATATAAAAAACAGGCGGAATTACGTTACAAATGACAATTACATATGTTGATTATACAGTAAAATCTTAAGTGGCCAAAACGGTGAAGAATCTGTTTTAATTATTCATTTTATGATAATTACCATTGAAGCTGATGACGTACAGCGTAAATATGTTACACTCGTTAACAATAAGCGCAGATCAATAAGCCTTTGTTTATTGTTATGTAATACATCTGTTGGATATTCCTTAAAATACAAAATCCCTAACAGCTTTACATATTTGCTGAGATTCGAATGCGTTTTCATTCGAATCGCTTGTTTTAATTTTTTGTGATTCTGCAATGGAAAGAGTAGTTATGTTTCGTTACCATGTTAGTGATACAGTAATGAGGTTTCGTGTGTTTTTGAAGTCGATAAAAATAGCAACGAAAGTGATTGCAAGTTAACACTATTATTTCCTGAAAAAAAAACGAAAGATATCTTCAAATAAACTCAGGTATTTTACTACAAATACTAATATTTATAAGTGTTTTTAAAAGTTGATTCGGACGCCTGAATTGTTACTTTATATTTACTTTCTAATGCTTGAAAATATGCTAGTCAAATTCAGAAAATTCCATTCTCTGCATCCGCTAGCAGACTTTTAAAATTAATCCATAAATCTGACATGTTTTTTCCGTGGGGATATTTCAGTTGCATTTTATTTTATTATATAATAGAACAAATAATTTATTTGTTCTATTAAATAGTTAATTATTTGATTATTGTGCAATACAAAAAAAAAAAAAAGAACGAGGGGAACAACAGATATGGATTTGAAATAAAATTCGCAGAGATGTATAAGAATGTTGCTGGATCGGTTCTCAACCTCCTAACCAGAGGGATGCCAAAAATGAAAGAAAAATGGATAAAAAATTCTTCTATAACTGCTGTACATTGCAATTCCTAGGTGTTTAGTGATGAGCGATACAGCTGAGGATGAAAGAACAGGATCAAAAAAGCTGGTTTGGTAGACTTGAATTTGTACCGAATTCTGCTGGTTACCTCTCATGCTCCTAGAGGAGAGTGGATCGAATTGAACTAAAGCACAAACAGGACGTATGTTAAATAGATCAACTGATTTCGCGTAAACATAAAAAGGCTGCCATACTTTTCCTTCTTTTGTTTATTTTATTTCTATTCCTGAAAATGAAGGATGCAATTGTTAGATGTTCTCGAAGTGTTCTGAAAAAAAAAAAAAAATGAAAAAAAAAAAAACCTGCGGAGATTAGCAGCACTCCGACCGGAATTTTGTTGGAAAGAGAAAACACAAAAACACAAAATAAAATAAAATAAAATAATCCTTTTTCAAATATCAATCCCGCCCAAGTGAAGTTATAAACATTTCGTTCTTTATAGTGCATTATTACGGTGGATAGGCTAAGGGTTAGACAATTCGGGAATTGGCAGTAGATACCACGTGGAATATTTTAAGACCCAATAAGGCAAGATGTGATTTCAGGGCTAGCGATGGTAATCACCTAAGGACATTCACAAACAGTTCACATCGAGGTGTTATTCAAGCGTTGGATGCACATCGCAATGCGAACAGGGCCGATTTCATCTTCTTAAAATACTTCCTCGTAAAGATTTATTTTTTAAATATTTTTCTAATTCATATTCGTGTAATTGAATCTGGTCTTACGTGGTATCTGGATTCGTAGGTTTCTTACTAATTACCTAATACTTTCTTACTAGTCCTAGAAGAATATAAAAATGGCTTCCATTAATAGATTCCATTGTGCTTTTTCTTGATCATGCGCAGTGCGAGAGGCAAATATACTTATTGGAATCGCTATGGGTACCATTAATAACGTGGCATTGGTGATATCATTAAGCGATTCCCATATTTGGCTCAAGATAAGTTCAAAGGTTCACGTGGGAACACATTCCGAATATAAAAAGGGTGGCAAAGATTTAATTGGAGCATTCGGTCTAATATATTACAATTAATCTGTCGCTTTAACAGCATTATTAGTCTCTCGATGGACCTGTGTGTCACTAACAGGGAGATCGTGTGGCTAATCACCGCAAGATCTGTGATCACGTGGTTAATCTGCATGAGCGCCCGTAGATTAAATCCATATTTTTTTCTCCATAACTCGACACGAGCTAAGTCTAATAAACTGTATTCTGTATGAAGACCATGCAGACAGGTGTAATTAAAGTGCTATTCAGTTTTCCCCCCTAAAATTCTTCCTCCCCCTCCTCTTAACATTAACAACTGGAAATTTTGAAATGCCCAGGGAGTAGCGGTTGTAAGTTTAATGGTTGGCTGGACATCGTTAATGAGGTCACCCAGCTGGAGTCATTAATCTTGACTGACATACATCACCTGAGAACTATTTTAATGTTAGATAATGGACGCAGACAATTGTAAAACAGTTTTCCTTTTTCATTCTTCTGTTGTTTTGGAGTTGATTAATCAACTCTTATATTGTTTTTAGTCTTCTAATAAAACTTATTAGAGGTTAATTTTATAAGAGGTAAAATTAGTGATTAACTGCATTTCGTAAGCTCTGAATGCTCAGGAAGTTGGCATTGCTCAGTGCATGACGCTCTGCCTTGCAAAGCAGCAACGATTCAATCCAGTGCTTTATAAAAATATTTGATGATAATGAGCTGTCTAATAGCTCATTATCATCAAATAGTTTTATTTGATGTGAAAATTACGAAACTGCGAAACTACGCAGACAAATGTATTCAAACAACATAATCCATTATGTATTTTAAGAATGATTTATTGAGAAAAACCTCAGGAAATTAGTACCTTAATATACTCAATTTTAAGGATGCTCAGAAAAAAAGTAATAAAAAAAATCAAAATTTAGAACTTAGAACGAATGTAGAAATTTAGAAATTAGAACCTCGGTATACTCAATGTAAGGATGCTCAGAAAAAAAGTAATAAAAAAAAATCAAAATTTAGAACTTAGAACGAATGTAGAAATTTAGAAATTAGAACCTCGGTATACTCAATGTTAAGGATGCTCAGAAAAAAATAATTAAAAAAATCAGAATTTAGAACTTAGAATTTAGAAATTAGAACCTCAGTATACTCAATTTTAAGGATGCTCAGAAAAAAGTAATAAAAAAATCAAATTTTAGAACTTAGAACGAATGTAGAAATTTAGAAATTAGAACCTCAGTATACTCAATGTTAAGGATGATCAGAAAAAAAAATAATAAAAAGAATCAAAATTTACTCAATGAATTAAGAGATGACTAATACACGTACTCGTATGTATTAATGAGAGAATCACATAAAGAAAATATTTTCAACATAGGCTTTTTTGAGAAAAAAAGAACCAAAAGTTGACAGCAGTGAAGTACTTGTGTTTAGCTGAATTATTTTCATAATTATTATAATTATTAATGTTGTTAATGTTGCTTAGAGATAGCCGTTACTCGTTACTCTCTACGACTCCTTACTGGCTGTTGATCCATTGGTTCTTGGTCTCTACGCTCCTACTCCAGACAGGCGATGGTGCTATCGCTCGTTCTACACTTCTCTGATATAGACAAATTAATTTCCTACTTACTTAAGAATACAATGTGTATCGACGACTAGGAGAAGTTATTTAACATCTGTACCTTATTAACATAAGGTTAGAGAAGAAGTGAGAGGTAAAGAGAAAAGGTAAGAAGCAAAAGCAGGAGAACTCGAAAACTTTCATTTGTCCTTTTAAGAAAATACATTTGAAACCAAAGTACTCTGGTTTGGGAGAAAAAAAAAACTTTATTTTGAACTGAACGATCAATTGACGGTGGGTGTCTTAATGAAATCAGGTCGAGGGAAAAAACATGTATACTGGATGCATGCATCAGAAATTGTGGGGAAGGAGTGGAACCGTTAGGGAAAGATCGTTAATCAAACTAATTGCTCGCTTCTGTACAGAATTTTGACGGAACATTTGCGAACCCCGCCCTGGATGTGAGAATAGTATTCTACGGTCGAATGGATTTGGAATTCGCACGCGCGGAGTTATAATTATTCGTAAATAAAGTAACGTGTGCAGTGAAAGGGGAAATCTAGCCCCGATTGCAGAGGACATGGTGGTGCGCTCGTGTCGAGAAAGAATTGGAGAGTAAAGTTATTCCAACAAGAGAAATCTCGTGTTGGCTGTAAATTTAGATGTTCAGATATTTCGCCACAAAATTGTGACGAAATTCTCCTTTCGTAAGAAATAAGACAAGATTGAGTTCTGCTAACATTAAATTTGTCAAATGTCGCCTGAAAAAAGAAGAAGAATTTATTTGATGTTACTAATTTCGACATGGTCACCACCATAAGGGTAATAAAAAGTTCAAAAATCAAAATCGAATAATCGTATTTGTCAGAAATCTGCAGTTCTTCCGAAACGCTAATGTCTTACTTTGCTAACAATCACCGGGATCGAATGCATAAAGCCAACAGCTGTGCTCTTAGAAGCGACACCTGGTTTCGAATCCAGTCCAGAACGCAACGAACCTTTACAAGAGGTATTCATTTCAGCGTGAATTAGCCGTTCTCATACGGAAGTGTCACGTTGTCCTTTTTTACAGACATAATCATACAGTGGCTGTGTAATCTTTTTCGGCAGTGATTCAAAATAATAATCCAAATACTTCATACAAAGTAATTAATAGTGTAGATTACGCTGGTCAGAAAGAAAAGAAAAAAAAAAACATTATGACTGCTCTGTGGAGCCAGCAGAGAAGAGAAGAATCACGTTGTTTTTTTTTTTTTGATAGGATGGAACGAGTATAGAAGACTGGCTGGAGAACGCCTTATGCTCGAGTTCACTTCTCAGTTGTGTTAATTGTCTCAATTGTTAGCGGCTAAGTAATGAACTGGAGCTGTTTGTGCTAATATGGACCTTTAGTTGTGGTGCTTGCTAGGATGAATACTCATGATGGCGATTCTTCTTATACCGTAGCAGCTTTGCAGATCAGACCCATGAAAGTTTCAACACGAAGCGTACCACGTCATTCTGCGGGTGGTTTTGCAACATGTTTTGAGGAATACTATTTTTTCCTAATAAACGTGATTAAATTATGGTGCACGTATACAACACGTGAATATCTGGAACTGAAGAAATTCCCACAGATGAATTAGTTTTGAAATTTCAAAGTTTTTTTTCAGAGCATCGTGTGATAAGTTTTGAATATTTTCCCTGTCTCTTTCCGAGAATCGATTTCGGCAAAAGAAGAATAAATATTTTTGAAATGAGTGCCTCCGTAGCTCAGCCAGTATAGACGAAGCCCTTAGGTCGGAAAGATCTGGGTTGATTCCTGTCCATGACGTGAGAAACCTTTATCTGGTCGCTTTCGACTAAAGGTGGGTTAGCTGGTCTGATACGGAGATAGGGGCATTTTTTACCGGAAAACTCGGGTTTGTCGTCCCCCAAAACAGTCACACCGGTCCCGTGAACACACAGTCATGAATACATCCCAGTCATATTCCGGTCCCGAGCCCGGATAAAATTGGGGGGTTGGGGAAAGTAACGGTGAACTATCCTGTAAAAATCTCACCAGAAATACTTTGTGGGCAATGCCTACAAATCACCTACGGTCGGAAACGACTGAAAGGGAAAACCAGGAACCAAGATTACAATGACAGATTAAACGGAATAAAAAACAAATGGAAGAAATGTATGTCTGAGAACAATGAGCGCATCTTAAATTTACACTCGAGTTTATCATCAGAAATCGTTTGATGATGGTTTCTTTGCCTTTCAGTTTGCGGCATTTGGATATGGAATGAAGATTTAATGACCTCAGAATCCCTGTTGGATCGCTCTCTGGCTCATTGGCACTTGACAGCAGCCGACAAATACAATGGAAGAATATATGATCTCAGCAGAAGGCATTAAACAATTAAAAGAGGGATGGATGGGCTTCTTCTGTCTGTTTTTCCTGGAAAGTTTTTATATTTATTCTATCACAAAACATTATAAGAGAGAAATCGCGATATTATCCTTTGCTTCAGTTGTATAATTGAGAAGTTCTCTAATTGTTGTAAATTACTTGTATAACAGCACGTGGGCACGCTCTCATGTGACTGGGAGAACAAGAGCAAAAAAAAAAAAAAAAGAGAAAACTTTAAAAGAAATATCCATTTGCGGCTGCCACCTCCTTCGGGAGGATGGGGTGGGGGAAGAAGTGGATGGCTACAACAAAACTTTAATGACACTTTCTTCCCATTTTTCATAGACGTCGTTTCACGAGACGTTCCATTAATACTAAATCCGACTTCAGTTGCGTACGCTGTTTAACATTCGGAGCTTAAATCTCCGAAAGTCAACTGATTTCATCCTAGAATTTCGCCGCAGGGATCTCTATCGACATCCAAATGGAAAATATATTTTCTGGGCCTCCGACTGTTTCAAGTGTCACCGACATCATCTGGACGGCAGTGGCGACCCTGATAAAGGAGTGTGAAGGACTGCCAGGAGAGAATGTCGCCCCTGGTGGCCATTACTTTTAACTAAGGAAGATAAATGGGTGACATCTCCGTGCACATGAACGCAGCCATGACACGTTGATAACACAAAAAAACTTGACAACGTTGTGGGTAAACGTGCATAAATAAGGATTAGCTGAAAATCTTTGGAAAGACAGCCAGTAAAAAGAAGGTTTAAATGGTAAGACTTGCCCAGCATTAACGAGAAACCTCTCTAATCCTGTAAGAGGGGGGAATGAGAGAATAGAGATTAGAAAATTTCCCTCTTAAGTGAAAAAGTAAAGGAATTATATCCAGAAATGTCTTAAGTAGAGAATTGGTTGTGATGTGAATCCATTCGTCCATTGTTAAGAGAATCTGAAAAATGAACGAAAAACAGAAAGCAGAAGATGTAGAAACTGCCGCGGATATTTCCTAGTAGATGGCGTGTTATAATGCTAAAAGATCTTAAATCTGTTTTTTTTGGGGGGGGGGAGGCAAATCCTCCCTCATTAATTATGAGATTCCTCCTGTAGTCACAAATAAAAGAGGAATGGTTGAAGATTGACAACAGTACGTAAAAGAATAAATACTGATTCAGGCACCTACAAATTCTGATTGAAGAGCAGTTCCTCAGTAATCGATCAACCGATGGTCGTGCTGGAACCACTAATCGAATTCAAGAATCAGTAATAATCATGTTCCTGCATCAGTGGTCGGCAATGGTATTTTCTAATACTGGTAATATATACCAATGTTTTAAAATGTTCTTGAGGATGCCAGTAAGTGAATTTATTCTGGTCAGCCTCCGACCAGATTGTCTGTTGACCAAATCAGTTGCTCGCAATACTCTAAGGAAATACCTTTGTCGTCTTCAGAGCATTCCACAGGCTCTCTCTCTCTCTCTGCATGCGTGTGCGCGAGATGACGAGGGGGGGGGGAATTCTTCTGATGTTCATGCTTGTCAAGCAGTATGAACTACTCCTTATTCTCGCACGCATTTCTCAAGAACCAATTTAACGCTTTCAATTTTAAACCAGGAAAGAAATCTTTCCGAAACAGTTCCTAGTGTAACGACATTGGCATTTCTTATGCGTTTGGATTTAGGCATATTTTAAATGCAAAACATTGCAAAAATACTGCACCTTTCATTTTGGAAATCAGTATATCTAGCAAACACGAGTGTTCCGAAAGGCTTGGGACCTACAATACTTTATTTACACTCATATATTTGCATCTATCATTTCTTTATTTTATTTAAGTTGTGTGCTTTTAACCACTGTTTGCTTATCGTTTTAAGAAGTTCTTAGCATGCACAATTTGGAAATACATCCCTAATGTTCGTCTTTTCGAGTTGCTAATATTATTACGCTGGACCACGTACGTATTTCACTTCTGGACAATCCTAAAAAAAAAAAAAAAAATACGATGTCTATTTTCAATGAAAATTCTGAATATTGGGGGAAGCATTAACTGTCAGCATGCAGCATTATTTTGGCAATTATCACCGCCACAATACTAATGGGAGTGTTAATTTTTTTATGTGGATTGCACCCACGAAAGATTTATCTTTAAAAACTGTAGTGCATTCGTACCGAGTGCGGGCCAGGATTTCCCCCCTCCACTTTAATTCACTTTATATATTTCTTGTATGTTTATGTTTTCTACAAGGTCCTGAAACCCAGCTGTATAGGACAAACATGAACATTTTGAAGCCACTTCAGGGCTCCAATAAGCGGAATGTGGTCTCACACCGGGCGATGAAGTACATCGCCCACCTAAATGCAATCATACACATCCGTGCCCATAGCGGGATTCGAACAAATAGACTGTTAGTTGGACAGCGGACACGATTACCACTTTGTCAACAAGGACAGCTGATTACAACCATTCCATGATGGTCGCGATATAAAAATATGCCGTGCACAGTGTGCATGTTGCGCTTCTGTAAGTTTCATGAAGCAACAACTTAGCAGACCAATAGTTTTTGAAGATAACTGCCATCCATTTGTACAAATTCAGCAAACATAGTTCCGATGAGAGTTACGTTTTGTTCTTCAGGTATTCTGCTAGCTATTCGAATATGATATTGAAACTTGAAGAGTGGGAAGTACAAATGATTTTTGCATTAGTACACAAAAAGGAAGCAGATTATTTTAAAGAAGCAGCAGAAGAATTCGCTTACTTTAAGCTGATAATCTGCTGCTGTTGATAAAAATCCTGAACATTGGTATTTAAAAATCAGGAGATCGCTCATACTTAAAATCCGGGCGTCTTCGTTTTCTCTGCGACCGAAATGTGTCAGCCAAAAATCTACACAACCATTGAATCTTGACGGTCAAATAGAAGCGACGTGAAAGTTAATTTCATACTGTATGTCTAGACGGGACGGAGTAGACGGCTGGATTATCAACCGTGAACACGGTCTATTTTCACTTACACGCACTGAATACTGCGGTAATAGAACGAACGTGGAATGTTAACTACTGTAATTAATCTTCCTATCATAACTCATCGATAGATAAATGTTGGCGATTATTTAATTAGTAAATTAATAAGCAATCGTTTATTTTGAACTATTTTAGATTGAAAGTTTTTAGTAAAACATTTTCGATGCAATCAGTACTCTCCGAGTGAGTAATTCCACTCTTCTACCAGGGTGCGGGTTCGAAACCCGCAGTCCTCCAAGGATGGATGTTAGGGTCATAGAGTAATTGCGTCACCCAGCGTTGGTCAGCTATCCTTTTTACTACAGGCTTGGAGTGACCTGTAAAGGGTTCTCGGAAGTGTCTTTTCCAGATTTCATAATCCTTAGTACTCCCAACCTGGCCATTGGTTGGCCGAGGAGTTAGCGTGTCCGCTCTCCAACCAAAAAGGCTTCGAATTCGAATCCCCCCGTGGGCATGGATATTTGTGATTGTCTGTTAAAATACTAGTGGTGGTGGTGGGATGTAGATGGCGTTGGTGTAGATGGTTATGGTAGTTGGTGGGCTGACTGGTGGAGACAGAGTCGTAGAGTATGTGCCCTCCCTCGATGAGTCTTTGGACTCCCTGGTGGTGTTCACGTAATAATAATAATAATATTCTTGGGTCGTGTTTTTATTTGAATTCCACCCTTGTGATACACATAAAAATCTACAGGAGATAACCACTTCAGTCAATTAACTGTCCGAGTATTCAAGCGTTCTCTGTGATGGTAAACTTATCTTAAGATTCGTCATAAAACAAGCCATACATCTTTAAGGTAAAGTGAAGAACTGTGTATTGTTTTAATAACAATTCTAACATACGTGATGAATTATAGGATAGGATGAAATCGTTATTAAATTGAATTATTCCATATCTTTCATTCTCTCTCTCTCTCTCTCTCTCTCTCTCTTTCTCATTTTTTTCTGATTGCGTATTCATTCACATAGTCTTAATGCTGACTTCCAGACATTTAAAAATATTATTTTCTTTGAGAAAAATGGTGTTAAACACAAACCAGACTGATTATTATTTTACCCTTTCTCATATTTCGTAATTTCGCCTTCCAGACGCAATAAAACTTTTTTATTGTTCTGCTCCTGTTTCTTCATATAAGGGAAGAATGTTAGAAGTCAATAGAGTAAATTCCCATTTCCTTAACGCTAGTGATACCTCTTCTTCCTTAATATTCTTCCTTAATCATTAGTTAGTTCCGTACGTCGCAACTTTACTCCTTCTTAAGTTAATCTTTGTAATTTCTTTTCGAAATACGCTATAAAACTGGACAATTTAAATAAGCTTCGTGCTTCGGTCCCAGTGGAATTACAGCCAAAGCAATTAAGGCTGTGACGCCAGAGTATATCTCATAATTTCATTCGATATCAGCAAGTACCGTATGGTTATTTTTTGGGGGGTGTACCACGAGTTCAAGCCAGGTTGTATTACTGTATAGAAAGGCTTTCTCTCCGAGGGTTTACCACTTGCTCTTTTTTTAGGAACGTTATTACTGTTTTGAGAATTCCTCTTGCATTCTTTCTATGCGTCCAAGGTATTTCGACTTAAAGAGTCTTGAAGTACTAATCTTTTCTAGGACCCACCAATCTGTTCTTATTTCAGTGTATGAGATCGTCAACAGACTCCTGTAAAACTGTCCTTTTCCTATCAAACTTCTTTAGGTTTCAAGTGTCTCACGTCCATATTATGTCTATTAATTGCATATGTTCTCCGGTAGGTTTTCCTGTTTTGGGGAGAAAAATTAAAATTTCCGGGAGGAAAACTTAGCTATCTTTATTTGAGACTGACTACCATACCGTCAATTGAAAGTCCTTTTAATAATTTATCACGAATTATGAATGGAAGCCTGAGCAGTTTTCTTTTATTCTTTAGAATATTTTTAAATATGACAGTAACGTGGTAAAATTTAACATTTCTACGGTCCGTATTCGTTTGTCGGATGTGTTAAGTGGGAATATATATCTGTACATCATATTTTCTAATAATAATTTTTATTTATTTTTCTTTTATTATTTAAAAAGATCAAAATTCCGTCCTATGTATATTTCTAATTTCTATTTTGCTACTTAGTGTTATAGCGCTCCTCAAGTTCAAATCTCGACCCGTATATTTGTATCATAATTGAATTCGAACGTAGATCGTTTGGAAGTAGCGGCAAGAATATGACAGTTCTTCTTGTTTTCTTTGCGATGTGGATATAGCGGAACTCGTTGTTGCGTCCACCTTAACAAACATCAAGCAGAGCAAAAACATTATGTTATATGGAGGGAGATGTGGGAGGCTCAAGCTTACGACAAGCGTTTGTTATCTTGCTGATAGTAACTTAGATGTAATCCACCCCCCCCCCCTCTCTGCTAGAATATTAAAAATCTTCTACAATTTTGCAACTGTTTTCTCCGCCACTGGTACACGATCTCAAAACCGCTTTCGTCCTTTGCCGCATGCAACAGTCGCCAAAGATGATCTGTTTTAATGTTCATGCAACTTTGATCGATGAATTTGCTTATGAACCCTCGCTCCGTAATGCTCCTGCCTGCCTCGCTCTACCAACATTTTCGGTTAGCACGTATTTTTAGCATACGTGAACAACCCCCGTTGCCCTCTAGAGGATTTGCTGCACACGTGACGTTACATTATGCCTTTTGGATTCAGACACTCGAAGTCATTTCCTGTGCACTCTTTCGGTATGCACAAAACCGTGATCGGACATGCCAAACTATGTTCAGCCTAAAGCCTAACTTCATGGAATCTTATCTTATTAATTAAGGAGAAATAACTTCCTTCTCGTATTCCACCATTTTAGAAAATTACTGTCGTAATTCTCTCTCTCTCTCTCTCTCTCTCTCTCTCTCTCTCTCTCTCTCTCTCAGCAGTGTTTTTTATTTCAATCGTCACATTTTAATGTAGATTTCAAACCTTATTTTCATGCGTAACTCAGCCTTTCATTATTTCCAAAATTCTGCTCTTCTTTTAGGTTGTTTTCCCTGCAGTGCTTCTTATAGGAAAGCGAAAGCAAATTTAGAATCTCGACATGAAACGAGAAACGTTGTGTGCATTTTAAACCAAAACTGAGTTCGTCGATCGCAATTTTAATTTTTGAAACTCAGAGCTCACGCAAAAACAGTCTGCCATGATACATCCAGGATGATCTTAGGGAACCAAATAATCTCGGTCAAAATATTTAGTTCTCTATGAGAACTCTGGAATATTTTGCCAAATATTTTATTCTGAACTATTTAATATTATGCTCCTGCACTCCTGAATATTTTACTTCTGAACTCTTTAATATTTTGCCCCTACACTCCTGAATATTCTGCTGTACTAATATTAGAAAAATATTACTGCACATATGCTTTCCACAATAGTTTCCTAGGAGTCATCTCATGAAAAAAAATCATAGTTGGGTTTTAAAAACATACAACAAATCATACATAATAGATTTTTTTTCCCAAAGTTTCCATGACTATCTGAACACTGATATCCTGTGTCTGAATCTCTATGAGGAGAGGCATCGCCAGATATATTCAACTGCCGAAAAGTATTTGTCCATAAATGTTGAAATATCGGTATAAACTGATGTTCGGTATTTATTGAACATTGGTTCATTTTTCATTTTTGGTCTCATCATCCAGCACAGAAAATTGGACAGTAGAGTCACATCATATCATAACTTATCATAGCGTAGAATTCATACTCCTTTGCGATGTTCGCAAGAACATCGAGGAAACGGATCCACCGAGTCCAAAATACGCAATAACCGAACAAGAACACTTCAATCATCTCTACTTCAGCAAAGTGGAAGATTTGCGAAAAATGCATGGGAAACGATTCGACTCTTTTTGCATCAATTCACCTGCTGTCGTGGCTCGGCTCCACGTTGGACGGTCATGGTGTCCATAACTGAATGCCGCGGCGAATCGGCCTGCGGCAGGCGAGAGACTATTCGATTCTGTGCACGGCACTCCACGTTATCTGATGCGCAGACAATTTGTATCTGTCACG
This sequence comes from Typopeltis vanoorti, assembly GCF_054136105.1. Lineage (NCBI taxonomy): Eukaryota > Metazoa > Arthropoda > Arachnida > Uropygi > Thelyphonidae > Typopeltis > Typopeltis vanoorti. Next base: position 112,343,700 of record NC_143561.1, on the reverse strand, counting down.
CAGAAGGCGCGAGGCCACGCTATGATAAACCACTCTTCGATGAATGTGGAGGTACACAGCCACTACCTGACGTACACATCTCCTATCTATTCCGATATGAGGCCGCCGCCGTTTCGTGCCGAGAGATCGATTATTTTACTCTTTTCACTGTTTTTTTTTAAAGTGCTTTGGGATTCGAAAGGAAATGGTTTATATTTTAACCCAAGCCTGAATTATCAATTGGTGTTCGCTGCAAGCGGTGTTTAGGAAGTCCTCGTGGCGTGCACGAGCTCCTTAAAGAATCATTAAGGACTCCTCGAGAATTATCTTCTGTCCTGGTTGCTGATAATAAGATTAGCTCCAACATAACCGGAATGACCATGAACACGGACGGAACAAAAAGAAACAGATACGGAGCTACGCTAATCGACTTATTCATGTTTTCCTGGGCGGATGGATAAACATCAGCAGAGAAAATGTCCCCTCCCCCCCTCATCAAAATCACTTATTTACTTGGCAATTTCTTGATCACCTTAAAACAAAGAGCATCTTTCCCTATGTGAAGAATATTACGAGGCTGAAGTATTTTTGTAAGTCAGTCACTGCCGTGCGTCCATTTTTATTTCGTCGCTGTTGTCCGTGAATCATCTGTTGATGTTACAACTTCACTATGCTTGCGACATCTGGATAATATTTTGAAAATGAACACTGTCGCGTTGGTATAGTGCAGGTGGCATTATTACATTTCAGTTTGCTGCAATGAGGCCAAAATTCTATTGTCCATGAAATGGAGTTCTCATCTGATGCACCTTGTCACGTGACCCGCACTACATGTGAGCAGTGGAATATTATTTTATTGAAATAATTATACGTAACCTTCATATTTTCTCCCTCTCAAATACAGATATACTGTGTATATCTGTAATACAGACATACTGTGATCGATATATTAACATTAATTTTTAAAATTTTGGAACTGTTTCGTAATCCTAATTAAAATAAAAAAGTCAAGGAAAAACATGGGACTTGATCCCCCCCATTCAGTTTGAAACCCCCCCCCCCAAAAAAAAAAAACCAAGAAAGAAACAAGTAACACATTCCAAGTAAGAGCGGAACTATCCCATTGTTTTAAAGTCTCAATTTAGTTCTACTAAATTAGGAATTAACATAATCCCGTTGATGTCTTTCGACTCATCTCTTTGAATTTGTAATTATTCGAATTATTTCACTTATTATTCATTCCCAATCGCACCATCATTCTTGTGAAAAATCAACACCATGACATCATCCACGGCTTACTCTCACAAGTGCTTTGCTGAAGCAAGAAATGCAAGACATCAAATCCGCTTTCTTGTCTAATGATCATAGAAAGTGTTTCATCGATAAAAATTAAAAACTATAGGATTTATCCTTTTTCAATCTCTTCAGAATAAGGAGCACTCGAATTACTATTCCTTATGTTCAAGAAATGTGTGGACGTATTTCGAAGATGCTTAGGTCTGTTGGTCTTCCATCCTGTCAGCGGCAGATTTCTTTTCTACCTTCTGCGAAGACTAGACTTCGTTCATTGACATTTCCCGGTTTTTATCAGATCACGTAAATTAGGATTTAATTCATCCTAAATTGTCGAATCCGGTAGATATGCAGCGGTTCGTCTCGAGGAACATAATAATTACATTAAATACTATGAGCGGAAACAATCTGGTTTTGCAGAACATGCTGTCACCTCAAAACACGGGGTTCATTAAAAAGAACTTTTGAACATGTATCAGTGATATAAATTACCGGAAAAAGTGCTTTGCTACAAAAGGGAGGTGCTCATGCTGTGAAGAGTAGGTACTCTCGAATCCAAAAAGTGTTCTCTTATTTTTGGTGCAAAATGAGTAATCATTTTTAACTGACTTTGCTCAGGATGATTTTTTAAAGGAAGTGTGACAACTCGAGTAACTTTAACCTATAAAAAATATACACATACTTCACAATTTGCCACCTTTTTCCTTGCATCTGTACAATGGTTTAGCACTCTGATCGGCAGTCAACAATAGATTGTTGATGCTGAATGCAAACGCGAGATGTGCAACGTGTATCCGTGTATAACGAACCAATACAACCACTTCCAGTTGACTTTACCTAATTTTTGTAACCGCGCTTGTGCTGTTTAGTTCACAAGTAAAGAATTAGCTTGTTTAACATTTTTAATAAAGTTATTATAAACTCCTTTCAAGAATCGAGAGTTCTCTTATTTCTACGTTGCTCTGTTTATTAGATGCCAATTAATGCGTAGATTTTTTTTTCCTTTTTACATTTCGGTTTAAAGCTGATCATAAATCAAACTAAGCGAGAAAGTCAGTCGATAACCGCGTGTGCAAGCGGCTTCGTTGCTTTTTCTTTGCGAGAGTACCGGAGTGCATCGTTGCGAATAATATACACACCGATCTTGACCAAACTGAATGCGAGAGCTGCTTGCGGAAGAATATTAGTCAATCACTTTTAAGAAGTAATTTGTGAACAAATTAACAGATATGTCAAATCGAGATTTGGAAACTCGCTCTTGTCTGCTGCATGTTATTAGCGAATGCAATGAAATTAATTGCTTAATATGACCATTAATCACGTGTCAGGGTATTGCTCAGAGGCTTCCTGAGCAGATACGCTAACGAAAAAACGAAGAATAAGCTAAAACATTAGCAGCTCCTTAAAACTGTCTTTACCCTATATCAAATCCAGTTTTCGTCATGCTTATGACGTCACAAGTGTATGCACGGTGGCTCTCGTCGCATTACTATCCTTCTCGGAGATTTAACAGTGAATTGTGGCCAGCTTTCTAATATCAGGATGGACATGGACCTTGTGGAATCTTTATATTTGTTGTTAAAAATAGAAATAAATTTATCAGTGACGGTATCTTCCTTCCTGTACATCACTTCCGGTCATGGAGTTTCTTTTTCCATATATGGAACAGCTGATAATGGATTCCTTTTGTTGTGTTCCATGGCGTTCTGCTGGACTTTCCATGTTGTAATTCTCAAAATAAAAAGGGGATTCCCAGAAATTCTTTCATTAGTTTTGTTATTCTTTAAGACACAAGAATTTAAATGGAATTAAAATGGATTTCTACCTTAGAATCACAGCTCCATAACGTGCACACTCTGTATTAACAGCGAACCATCATACAGATGCGAACACGCACGAGCCTAAACTGTACATATGCTTGATATTTGAACAATTCGAATACCGCTTGGAATCTTCACGGATGACAGCGCGGAATGGTGGTTAAAAGGCACTTGCGGCACACGGCTGCCGATGAGGAAGCGAGTGTACGTTTCAGTGAGCGTAATCCTGTTGATTACAATAGCCACTTTCGAAAGGAGATGATCCCTAAGACGTCAGAAAGATCGAAGACCATTTCGGTTAAATGATCACAATCGCTATAAATGCCACTCTGAGCTCTCAGCGTCTAAATGATTAAGATATACACGAGCATGTCTCAGGGATGCTTGAATTAATTGCAATTGCAATTCCTCATTTCAGATCAGTTTCAACCTGGATTTATGTTAATGTTACAATAATAGTACTACGCATTCTTCTCATCGGCGCTTGTTAAGTAATGTAGCGGGCTTTTAATAAGTCAGATATCCCCTTGCTCATCTCACACAGAGATGAAGTGTAGTAAAGTGCGTTGGATGACAGGAGTGTTTACATTATTGTTTACTGTTCTACCTTTATCCTGTACATTGATAACTTTGTTCGGTCTAACGCAGATTTCGAAAGTAGATGCAGTCCGAAACTTTGCTTACCAAATTAAATCATAATGACGGTGTAAAAATTATAATCATGGTCTGAAGAAACTGCGAATTGCTGTCAACCAATTTGATCAGTATTCAATAAAACATAACCAAGTTATGCATCTCCAAACTTAAGGTTATATGCACACTGATAAGTCCCCTAATGTACGTATAAAACATTTGTATATCAGGATACGAGTTGTTTTTATTTTATCACTTGTACAGGTTCGATTACTTGTACGAGTGTCTGGGCATGCGCACCAGTGTTCACACATTGGCTCTTGTAAATTGAGCAAGTTCTGAGGAGTCGCGTACAGTGGCTCTAATTAGAAGTGTTGACTACCACGCAACAAGCTTTCATATTGAGGTGCCTTAAGGGACTCCTCTGGTTTCGCAGTGCGATTCTTATGCCGTTGAACAAAGTGTAAATATACAAATTTTTGAAGGAAATTGTAAGAATATAATACTCCCAAGTTTGAAGGAAGACTGTATTATGGTAGAGAAATTTTATAAAAAATTGATATTAACCTCGTAAGCATAATTTTAGGAATAGCATATTTTGAATAGACCTTCGCAATAACGGGGCACGATTTCAGGACTTTTTTTTATCGCCGAACTTAGCACGTGGACAGGGATCATACATACATCTGTTGTATCACGCACCGATCCTTTTTCAAATGGGTATCATGCATAACAACTATTCGCTAGTTGATTCCTCGTATTTGCAAAGTGACGCCATTAAATGTGATTGCTTTGTTTTTCTTTTATTATTTTGATATTTTTATGATGGGGTCACCTACACTAGATTTTCACAGCGGTCTTGGATAAATGTACCAAACTACCTGCTGGGAATATTTTTTTTTCCCCAGTACACTTTGGAAATCAAACAGATTCGTTGTTTTTAAGATTAGGTTTAAATTCTTATTACAAACTCGAGATTATATTAAAGTTTTGATGGAGAGATTATTTCGTTTCCCTTAGTTTACAAGCATAAGCGTTCATGTGATCACCTTCTAGTAATGTGGCAAATCGAGATTAGCTCATTGTTTTGGCAAAGTTCTGGCAAAAAATGCACTGCAGCAGAGATCCAAACAGTAAATACCAGAGGCAATTTTATTCCTCAAAATTACAACATTTAATAATTATCAAATAGGAACACACACACTCTGCTTGGAAAGAAGTCAACGGACACCAATTAGGGAAGATGCATTGCCCATATAACGAATCACGTTGTAGCCGGTATAAATTGACACAGTGCAACTGTGTCCTGTAGAAATAGCTGCGAGAAGGGAACTGGTGGAACTTGAAAGAGGCTTGGTGACAGGATGCCATATTGCAGGCCTATCTGTTTGGCAAACTGTTGATAAATTGGGCCTTTCCAGGTCAACAGTCAGTGAATACCATACTGAGATGGAAGCACAGGGAGTCAACTCAATGCATTGCAATGCATTGAGTTGACTCCCTGTGCTTGACGAACCACCACACTGGCCGAATATAATCGTAGATTGCTACGAAAAATATTATCTAAAAACCTCATTCGTCGGCCTACATGTCGAATGCTGAATTCCCGGCATCGACTTGACCAGAATCTGCGCAAAAATACTCAGTACCGAGGCTCACAACATGCTGCGTCGTCGTCAGTGGTGCAAAGAACGTGTACAGTGAGACATGGAAGATTGAAAATCTGTGTTGTAGAGCGACGAATCACATTACACCCTCTACAGAGCTGATAGACGGTTGTGGGTGTGGCGGATGCCCGATGCACATCTCTTATCCGAGTGCGTAACCCCAAGTATGAAATTCGTAGGTGGCAGTGTGATGGTATGGTCCTGTTTTTCCTGGTTTGGCCTGTGGTGCCACGAACATTGAACTCCGAGAAGTATGTGAACATTCTGGACAATGCAATACTTCCTGCATTATCCACCTTACCACCCATTATGGATCAAATACGCATCCCATACGCTTCGTATCCATCACATATTTCAATGTAATATCAATGGTATTACAATTTTAATATGCACTTCGCATCCATGAAAACTTGAACGTCTATAGACGTTCTATAGCGTGGTTATAGCGTTTCTACGGAACTGACCTTTGTCTCTTTCAACAAGACATCGAACTCTGTCATAAGGCTGCTGCTGCTGTAACTGCGTGCTTTGTGGACATGAACGTCATAACAATTGACTGCCCTTCACAGAGTCCTGATCCGAATCCTATTGAACATCTGTGGGATGAACTGGATCGTCAGGCGAGGCCAAGGGATGTCCGTCCCACAACAGTCCAGGACCTCATTACATGCTTACAGGAAGAATGGTCCAAAATTCCCATCGATCGCTATCGTATGTTGAAGAACGTATGCCCCGTAGTATTGCTGCAGTCATCGCAGCGAAAGGAGGCACTACAGCTTACTGAGGTGGGCGTCGTGGCTGTTTGTTCTCACACTATGCTCTCCGTGGACTTCTTTCAAGCGGTGTATAATAACTTCCTTCATATATGTCAGTCTCCGTTTGTTCATAATGAATTAGATACATAAGTTACTTTTGACTTAAACGGAATATTTGTGATCTAATTTGGGTTAACGAGTCATTGAAAACGTGGAAATCAATTATTTTCATGAACATAAATCTCTTTTTTCATTAAAAATAAATTAAAAATTCTAGCCGTTGGCCAGGCGAGTACTACTTCTGCTTCTCCGACCACCAAGCTCTAAGTGGAACATTCACTTCGGGAATTTGCGATTCTGAATGTATTTTAAATGGGAGATGATTTCATCATTCGGTGTGAGACCACCTGCTAGCTTAGGATGCTTGAAGTGGTCTGATAAAATACCACATTTGTTGTCCAGTGCATGGTTTATGTTGTTTTTTTTTTTCTTTCCCTTAAAACACTTATGGTACTAATGTATAATCAGTCACTGGTGAGATATTATAAAAAATAATAAAAAACTGTTCTTGACCTCCATTTCCGGATTTTCTCCGACAATCTTGATTTTTTCAACTCGCCTAACATACAATAAAAGTGTTTTGATTTGAATATTATGTTTAAATTAGTCGTTGATTTTAAGCTGATTTCTTCTTATTTTGGCATTAATAAAAATATAAAAATCAACAGAAATCATTTTTGTAAATATTTTTCAGTTTTCTTGCTCACTTTTCTCTCTAATAAATAAAAAAAAATGGAGGAAAAAGTCAAAATCGTACTTAGCTCAGGACAAGTTTATCATCTTCCTGCTCGTCATATTTTGTATTTTGCCTTCACACCACCATTGGTTGAATTTGTCCTGATCTAAAGTGCGATTTTGACTTTTTTTCCCGTTTTTTTATTTATTTTAAGTTTTTTTAAATAATTTAATACGAATGAATGCTGTAATATCAACGGTTGTAGGAAAAAAGTGTTTTATAGAAATTGACGACGTTGTATCGCTAGTAACCGCATGAGTAATAATAGTTCAAATGTCAGGTGTCATTACGTTGTGAGATCCTTATCTAACCTCCCGTTAAAAAAGTGATAGATCAACGTAGTTGTTGGTCCGCATGCAAAGTTAGACCACCATATGATTTGCTGTCTTAGCATATGATGTGAAATCGTGCTTACGTATTCTTACACGTTTGTTGTTGTTTAGCTCCTTCCGCTTACTGCATTGCACGAGTTAAGAGAAAGTACAAAAATGCCCGGATATCATTCATTCCGTTGTGTGTTGCGTCCCCCTCCACACTGGCTGCACCGAGCGATGCTCATCCCGTTATGATGTTTCGTGCAAAGTTTGTTTTAGCGCACGACGGTTTCTCCGGTTAGCATTTTTAGAGGAAAGAAAAGAAGTGAAACAATAGACCCGTATGCTTTAGAAGTGCGTCTCTTATCTCGGAAGGTTCCTCTGTTTACCGGGTCTCTCGTGTTTCGCCAGACAACCATTAATTCACCATTGTTCTAATTTTTAGGACATAAAAATGAGAGGAAAACTTCCAATAATGACTCTTTATGCAACTCTAACAACAATGCAGCTCGCGCGTTGACTTCGTGTGACGTGAATGGCAACCTCGAGGGCCATTCGATTACTCGAGTAATGTTGATTTGCCTCCAGCTGATTCAGTCTCACGGGAATTTCGCTGATATGTCAATGCGAACTTTCTTTTTTTTTTTTACGGACTGTCTCCGCTTTATTTCTGTTTCGCGATGCCACTTTAGATACATTTATTCTTACAGTGTATTTGTTTTTATCGTTTAAACCCTCAAAAAAACGTCTTGGAGCATTTCTTTTCTTGTTTGAAAAACACAATTTGGGTTCGAGATTTCGTTGCATTAGATGACTTTCCAATAATAGTACTTTCAGTTCATCGTTTTTTTAAAAAAATGTTTTGACGTCGTTTATATAGCACGTGTACAATGTGATTGCCCTTTAGCGTGTATAAATTTTATTTTATTAGGTAACGTTCATTCTTTGTAACGATTCATAATTGTCCGGAAAACCGTATTGTAGGACAGTGCAGACGTATATGGCCTTCCGTTTGTCTGTCCATATGTACGTTATTCTTCAGTTTCTCAACTCTGCCTGAAGAAATTTTACGAATTAGTCTAAATGATGCAAAACTCTGTGTGACAATTGAAAAATAAACTGCCTTCACTACACGAACCAAAAATGGCTGTTGGTTCGACTGTTATGTAACAATCGTGTTCGATTGTGATGTCACTGTTCGAGAATATTATTTCATAAAGCATCTATTATTATAAATAGATGCTTTATTTCGTAAAGCATCTATTTATGGTGATAAACTTCAGTGTCCTTTAGGAAAGAATAGCAATTGATTCATAAAAAACCACTTTCACGTTTTTCTTTAAAGTGTAATGAATTTAAGTGGAAGTTACCTAAAAAACCGATATGAATCATGGGAAACTTTTATGATTGGTATCTTTCAGTTTGTTGGAGGAATAAAAAATTTCAAAATCAGAACCTCTAGAAATATTTGGGAAATATTTAAAAATATATTTCAAGATCTACTTATCACTCCAGTGGATTATGATGGAGAAGTGCCCTGCAAAAGTAATTGGTTCGTATCTCACTTCGGTGCAGAAACGAAATTCCGAAGAGATTGCTGAAGCTGCGGACAAGGCCATCGCAGATTACCGCAGTTATCGTGTTGACTGATCCCTGACTTCGATTCGTGTGCTCGATGAGAACTAATATCGTTTTCTCCCCTTCCCTGTATATTTATTTTATTTAATGTTTTATATAAAATCCTAATTTGGTACAATTTTTTAATCGATAAATTTTTAAGTTATTTTTATTGCTGAGTTTAATATTCTAAAGGTTGAGAATGTTTTTTTTTTAAATATAAAACCATGAAAACATTTGCAGTGTAAGCCTTAGCTTAACGCAATGTCTTTCGAAGTGGGTTCTTCAGTTTACGCCATCCAAAAGCGGCATCTTCTTTGTTATGTGCGTAGGAATCAAATGTCATAAACTAATGTTTCTCGGCAGTAAATTTAGCTCATTTGTTCAAGACTGATCCCAGCGCGCGCCTTCAGTGTATCTACGGAATATACAACACTTTTTAGAGGTCACAGATGATTCCGATTTCGTTCATTCCAAAAACAAAGGACATTTCTATAACGACGGCTCTTTTTGGTGTAATGAAAGCAATAATAAAAGCGAGAGAGAGTTTAAAAATCGATCCATTGATTTCAATTTCTTCGCTGCGTTGTTTTAACATTTGTTTGCTACAGTAAGATACACTAACCGCTTATTTTTCCAGAGATGGTGAGGTTCCTTCAAATTATACAAAATACGAAAAATTTCGTATTTGGACATATAAATATTCCAATCTTAGTCCGCACTGCGGGTTAAAGAAAAAAAAATTAGGTTCGGGATTATGATTTACAGACGTAACTTTTATTTTTAAAACGATTCAATTGCGAACATTTTTTTTAAATGAATAAGTCCTTTGAAGACCACTTCACAGATACGATAGCTGGAATAGGATTCCCAAAAAAGGTCTAATTTTTGAGCACCCTGGAATCGTTAATAAAACTAAGATTTCCAAACTCACTGCAACAAATTTGAAAATTAAGTGGAAAGTATGTGAAATAAAAGAAAGGAACGTGTGAAATTTGAATCATCCTTCCGAAATGACAGCTAAAAGTAGTCAGAAACAGAGCGAAATAAGTAGGAATTATCCTTATGAAAAAAAGTTACAATTTAGGAAGGAAATTCAGCCGACAGTGGACTGAGTTCAAGTTGTGAGCATGAGCGCTGCCTTCATATAGAGTGCGCGGTGTTTTTGCGTGCAGCTCGGAAACACAACGTAGCATAATTACGAGAACTCGGTAACATGACACTTAATTTAAAAATAGGTTGTAAACCACTTCCGACTTCTTTTTTCCCTTGACCTCTCTCAAAGTGGGCCTTTTAAGCGATTTGCATCGTTTAAATGACTTCTCCATCCCCCCCTAATATATTCCCAATTGTTACTTGATATCCGTTTATTGATAGAGATTGCCTTCCGAGTTCCCCCCTGCCCAAACAAAGCGATCGTCACTTTGTCTTTGTAGGGCTGCCTTAATGCAGTTGTAAATAACCCGGATAATAAGTCTCGGTAAATAATGGTAGGTCGATAGAGGCCTAATTTCATGTAGTGTTCATTAACACCGTCTGCTGCTACCGCGGAGTGTATCTGGTTCGGCTGATTACTTCTGCACTTCCCCTTCTGCTTCCTGCGCGGGATAAAGCACTGAGCACTGTGGCAGCTTTGTGATAATTGGGAGGCAACCCGACGATAAATATTTGTAACAAGTAGGGAGTAGTTAGGAAGGTAATCATAATTTGTCTTTGAAATGGTCTTCCTCATTACTCTTTCACAGCCAGGAATGTGCCTTCTCTTGTGTGTGTGTGTGTGTGTGTGTGTGTGTGTGTGTGTGTGTGTGTGTGTGTGTGTGTGTGTGCGCGCGCGCGGGTGTGTGAGATGCTTCTGTAAAGTAAGTGGGAAATGTTAGCAAGTTGTTTTAATCGCTATAATTTGAAGCCACACTCTGATGCTCAACTCTTCTGGGGAAGTTCAGTTTTGATGTAGTCGTTTTTTTTATCTTACTTTTCCAGTCATTTTTGGAAACGTGCAAATACCCACAGGTGCTACTTTACTTATGACAAGAGAAACGTGATGATCATTTTCGGCTAATTCTTTCAAAAGTACGAATGCTTCAATAGTCTACTGATTGACGCCTATAATAAACCCAAGTCCCTAAAACAGAATTCATGTCTCATCGCGACTTACAGTGAAGTTCTTTGTTTGCCAAATGAAATGCAGAGTTTTGTGGAAGTATATAATTTTGGCAATATAATACTACTATTAATAGCATTTATGGAAGAAATTCAGACTACTTGATTACGTTAAATCTTTTAACATTATTAATAACAGTATTATTTATTATTTTGCTCTTTATGCACATTACGGTATATACCATTATGGAAAGTATAATAGCAGACATTTTGTTATCAAATACGTGATATTTCTAAAGCACAACAATTTATGTAGAGTACATATACTATGCACGTTTTTAAACTTTGCTAGTCGAAACAGGGGATAATTTTTGCATTTTTTAAAAAGTTTTTGATAGAGAGTTTAAAAGTTCATTGTGCTAATTTTTATATTGCAAACCTCGATTTAGTCAATGTGCGGATTTAAGGGAGGATTACGAAATCTGAATAATCACTCCCCCCCCCCTTATGCACACTCGCGCACATACAAACGACCATCACATTTTCTCAATCAAAAGTAGAGGAAGATGCTGTGCTGATATTTCAATCTCCGCATTTGCTACTGGACGGAAGATGGCGCCACCATAGATTTTGGAAAAATTTAATGCAAGCAATACAAGATGAACCTTCCTTATACAATATAATATCGTAAACCAAATTATGATATGTTGAATGTTTTTTAGAATTCTTATTTAAAAAATTTTTAAAGAATAAGGAAGTTTTGCAGATACACCTTTTCGTTTAATGACGAATGCTTTAATAAAATACCACACTTGATTAGCGTTTTAATAGATCCCATGTGGTTGACGGGATAAGAATAGCACCAGTGTAGCTCATGCATGTCGTACGAGGCGAATAAAATGGGTACCCAGGGAGGGTGATGGATGGCAATGCTGTATCCAATGAAGTTCTAACTGAGGCTCGACTATTGCTGTTACCCTCCTGCCATGATCGGAGCTCATAGCTCAATAACACCCTATCCTTACATTGTCCTTTACAGATAACGGGAATATGAAAAGCATTCTTGCTTCGCCCATCTAGCCAGTCCTTATAGATACATTTTATTAGATACCAGATGATGATTCGTCCTATACTTACGCTTCTCCAGCCTGGAGCCACACCTCCACTACAAATCTTATCAAACTGCAACGTGTGCAAAACAAGTGCTTGCGAATGATACTGAACGCCCCATGGTTCGCCAGGAACAGTCAATTTCGTCGAGATACAAATATTCCTTATATTTTCTCTTTCCTACAATCTTTAGCAACAAAGTTCTTCTTAAAGACATCTATACACCCCAACGATCTAGTTCACCAAGCTGTAGCATGCCAGGCCACAGATATATTCGAATATAAAAGACCAAAATCCATTTCAACTTCCAGTAGCAATGCATAATCTCCATGCCCATCCACGGCGAGCAAACTGCTCATAAAACCCTACCATCACTGTAGCCGTAACAGATAGCGGGGAATATGAAAAACTTCTTGTTTCACCCCTAAAGACAATAATGTCAATTGTCATTTTGATTAGAATGACCAAAAAAAGACAAGACTCCGATGCCATTAGGATTAGTTGAGATCCATCAATCTTACAAGCATATTGATGACCTGATGTCAATTTGTGGATTTAAAATCAGCCCAGATCCCTTAAGGAAAAGGGCGTCAACAGGTCAGTGCCACAGGTGTCAAAAATTTGGTCACGCCCAGAAAATGTATAAGGCTGAGTTTAAATGTCTGAAATGTAGGGACAGCCACCCAACCAATATCTGTACAAAGCCAAAAACCACACCGGCTAAATGTGCCAACTGCGGTGGCCCCCCCACACAGCCAACTACAGAGGTGCATTCAAAACCCAAAAATAGAAGATCGGAGACAGACAGACACTCTTCTTCCCCCAGTAGATCCACGGCAGAGGCCTCAGCTTCACAGCCTCTCAATGACCAGCACAAATTGTCAGAAGCCCATCTGCCGCAGTCAGAGGCGTCTAAAAGAACAACTCAACAACGACAGACAAGGACATATGCGGATATAGTCCGTTCTAAAACAGATAACTCATGAGCAGGATCAGCGAGTACCACACACAAACCTGACAGTTATCATCACCTCTGGCAAATATGCTACTAGAGTTCAGCAGATCCACCCCACACCATCCTCTACTAAAAGATTCCTAAAGGATACACAAACCATCCTCACAGTGCTCACTCATGAACAGGAATAAACTAAATCCAGACTCTCTGCAGATTATCTCATGGAACGCGAACGGCCTCAGAAATAAGGTCTTAGAGCTCCAAGAGTTCACCCAAAGACATCAGCCGGATGTAGTTTTGATAAGCGAAACGCATATGAGATCATCGGACAACCCCCAAATCAGGGGAAGTCATCTGTACAGAACTGACAGGCTGACCCACAGAGGCGGCGGCACTGCCATTTTCATTAAGAATTACATTAGTCATCACTCTTAAATATCCCATCTACAACTGATCTTGAGGTTACAAGTGTAGCGGTTCTCACGCGCTCGGCTGGAGACTAAAAATCTATGCAGCATACAATCCTACATTAAAATCATTACTATTCTTGGATTTGGAAGCCATCTTGGGCATCAGAGAGCCTGTTATCATTGCCGGTGACTTAAATGCCAAGCATCCCGCCTGGAACAGTCGAATTACCAACTGCTAACTATACAGGATCCCACAACGCGGTTGTGGCAGGTCCCACTGAAAATACGCATCACAATACGTATTGCACTGCTGATGTCTTGGACATAGTCATACTGCAGAATGTGAGACTCCAGTACAGTTTAACGACACTAAATGAGCTTTCATCTGATCTCAATCCAACACTGCTACAGTTGGGAAACCAAGAAAAACTGTCACCCCCTCATACTCATTCATATCATGGGAAAGGTTGACCAAAGCACCCCCGAAATATATTGTTCTTGTTCCCCTTTTAAAATCCAAAGAAGAAATTGAAAGAACTGTTAAAGACCTGACCCAACAAATTAACACAGCCTTTACAGCAGTCACTACTTCCTCAACTGCCAGAAGATATCATGAACCTGATCAAGGAGAAAAATAAGTCTAGAAAGAGGTTTCATAATACCCGCGCACCACAAGACAAACGAATCCTGAATAGGCTCAATTCTGCAGTGAGAGTTGCCCTTAGAGCACATAGAAGTCAACTTTGAAAAGAAAGTATGACTTCTACCTCTCCTGAAAGTCACTACATTTGGAATCTAATCAGAAAGATCAAAAACAAATCTCTTTCCCCTCTCCAAACAAATCTGGGCCTCATCCACACCGATGCAGATAAAGCCGAAGCAATTGCAGAAAACTTGGACAAGTAATGTAAACTCCCATATGAACATCTAGAATTCAATCACATCTACAAGATACATCGACATGTCAGATGTTCATTAAAACCTTCTGTAACCTGCTCCAATCAAATTGCACCCATATCACCAGCAGAAATGTATGACATAATCAAGAAATTAAAAAACAAAAAGGCTCCTGGACCTGATGACATCACCAACAAGGTGATTAAACTGCTTCCTCGTATAGCTATTGTACATCTGACATAATTAATTCCTCCGTTTCAAATATTTCCCTTCCTGTTGGAAAGTGGCGGATATAATTCCAATCCATAAGACCGGAAAAGACCCGCACCTGCCTCAAATTTATCAGCCTCATCTCAAATTTGGGTAAAATTTCAGTAAACGTTATTCTTACCAGACTCCAAACCTCCGTACACAGGTTAAACATTCTTCCTAAAGAGGTGTTTGGGTTTTGTCAATTCCATAGTACCACACAGCAGATACATAGACTAGTCGAATACATCTCCACTGGATACAACTGGCATCAATGCATTGGGGCTGTTTTCCTTGACATAGCCAGTACAGTTGATAAAATTTGGCATTTCGGATTACTGCATAAACTGATCTCAACTGGAATACCATTGGAAATGGTTCACCTAATTAAATTATACCTTTTTGACAGGCGTATGCAAATCAAGATCAACGGTACAGTATCAGCACAAACGTATCTTGGCTGGAGTCCCATAAGGATCCTTACTAGCACCGATTCTGTTTTCCGTATACATGTTTGATATCCCGCACAATCCATTGTCATCTATCATGGCCCTCTACACGGATGATACAGCAATATTAGCCAGATCTCTACAACCACATCTCACCTTGCCATCAAAAAACTACAAGAAAACCTACTACTGATTGAAAAATGGTTCTCCAAATGGGGACTGCAAGTGAATCCTCAGAAGAGCATAGCCAAGCTATTCACCAGAAGACCGATGATTCGTAAATGGGACATCTTCCTGTTTAACACAAAAATCTCGTGGCAAACAAAAGCCAAGTACCTTGGTGTACTATTGGATAAAAGTCTAACTTTCAGCTGTTATATCAAGGCTCTCTGTGCAAAGGCATCAAAAGCCATTGCTCAACTCCATCCTCTAATCAACAGGAACAGTAAACTAAACACCAGAATCAAACTTCTTATCTACAAACTGATGGTTCGTCCTATACTCCATTACGCTTCTCCGGCTTGGGGAGAAGTACTGATACCACTGATACAAATATTCTCAAATTACAACGAGTGCAAAATAAATGTCTAAGAATGATCCTAAACGCTCCATCGTTCGTCAGAAATGTAAACTCCATCGGGACACAGATGTCCCCTATATTTACACTTTTCAAAAGCATCTGCACACCCCAGCAAACTGGTTCAACTAGCTGCAGATTACGAAGCGACGGATTTCGTCAGACCAAAAGCCATCTTAAACTCCAATTCTGATATTTAATCTCCAAGCCTGCTCAGGGCGAGCAATTGGCTCATAAATGTTTCCACTCACTGTTTCCCTATCAGATAGCGGGGAGTATGAAAAGCATTTTGCTTCACCCTTTATGTCAGAAATGTTAATCGTTAATCATTTTGATTAGCATTCGGATTGCTGATCAGTAGCACAGGCTGCAGGTAAATATCATCGGTTTTAATTGGACGGTTCTATTTTTTAGTTCTCAGGTTAGTACTATTTTAAGCATACCCTAAAATGAGTACCGACGCTGAAAAACAGTACCTAACACGCCAAGTAAATTGAATCGGTATTATGCTGGCTTATTTCGGGTTGTTGCAGTTCACTGCAACACAAACACCGATGCGGTAATCAGGAATGCGTCAATGTACGTTGTTAACACAATTACCGTCCAGTAGCAACGGATAATCTGAACCCAGTCTTATTTAACAACCGCTCGCTAGGGTTGCGATTAGCGAATTCTAAAACAGGCCCAAGCACAAGCGCGGTTGCTTTAATTGTCTCTGTTTACCATATAAATAATGCGACAATTCAGGCAGAAACATCAGAGCTGCCATTTTGAGAAAATGACTGCACATTACACGGGATGGCGTTGTGGGGTTTGACAAGTACGCTTAGGGGATGTTGCAAAGTTGGTCAGATGACTTGACTCAGTTTATACTTATGTAATGGCAATCTCGTGCGTTCTCAGGGTAGATGGCCAATTAAGACGTGCCTACTGCTTCATACTTACGGTCCGTCGTGGTGCGTTTATCATTCTAACTTCTGCGCAAGCTGATTGGAAGGTATTTTGTGGCCATTGGATATTCTGTGTTGTGTTTCAGAGTTTATTTTACATGCAGCAATTCTAATAACGTACGCGGTTGCATCAGATGACCTTTGGACTTTTTTTTCAGCTGGTTACATGAAAGGTTGGCTCTTTGACTGCAGTATATTAAAGTAAGTATTCGTAAGTTGATGTTATGCACTGTTGTAAAATCTTAATTCAGAGTTTAAAATAAATCGACCGGATTTGTAGGATAGGAGTCATGCAGATTTTATAGAGCTTGATGTGGAGTCATCTTATAAGGCTTATTCCTGTTGTTTATTTGCCAACATTTCATCCTTGACCTGTAAACCTACTATCAGAATAGAATCACACGAAAGGAGACATCTTTTCAAATCATAAACTAAAGAAGATTCTTACCTGTGAGAATCGTGTATCCATCACTCAGCTAATCAAGAAAACTGTTTCGAAGTAATGTCGAAGGTCATTTGGATTCCCATTGAGGTTTATTGATTTAATTTTTACTTTTACTGGTTTTCCTAAATCTTCAAAAGTTTGGCAAGACGCGTGTTGGCTAAATATAAACTTCCACCGATATATTTTACATAAACTTCTACACAGGAGGTACCCGTGTTCAGTCTCGAAGGGATGTGTTATCACCGGTTGGAAAATGGCAGAGTGACGTCACATTGATTAAGTTTGTACCGCTGAACGGGCTAAGAGATATTTCTTGAAGGGGGAAGGAGACCTAGAGGCCTCGCACAACTTATTTCAAACAAGTAGATAAAAAAAGTTATAAATTTAGACCATAAATGATAATAGGATCTGATTTATCGAATCTGATTTAATCCAGTGGAACTAACCCCCTAAAAATATGAAAATTATCCCCAGCTCTCCACATTTTAAACCAGGAGTCGCAAACTGGCGGACTGCAGTATCAGGTTTCACGATCAAAATCAGATTTAAAAAAAAAGGACTCGTAGATAAAAATCTTTATTTTTGTAAGTCAAAATTATGTATTTAAATAATTGTAAAATCTTAATATTAAAATGTAATTGAACTTATATTTTCTAAACTTGTTATAGTTTTAAAATTTTTAAATAAAAATGGTTATAAATTTAAAATTTAAAGGGCCAAAAAAGACCTTTTTTTGCAAGATCTACGGCAAAAAAGGGCCTTTGTTAAAGCCTTTCTTTTTTTAGTTTATGTTTTGGTTCACAGAATAATACTGAATACGGCCCGCGTCTGATATACATAAAATTGACTGGCCCTTTGCTGCGTTTGGGACTCCTGTTTTAAACCAATCAAAACAATTCATCGCACTTCAACAGCAAATGCGCTCTATCAATTGACACTTTTAGACATTTTCTTGTAAGATTGGTTTTGCCTTTACTGGCTCGATTACTGTGGTACTTATTTACTTTTATTATAACTAATATAACGCGACAGGACTTTTGTAGCTCAGTTGGAAGACCCGAGTTCGAATCCCGTCTATAACGCATGAAACTTTAATCAGGTCTTTTTCTGACTAATTGTGACTAACCAGTCCCGTTAGTCTTTATACAGATTTACAAGCACTTACAAGATGCGCAGGAGCATCCCCCTAATCAGGGGACTCTACCTGCCCTAAGAGACGGATGGGTTGAAAAAGAATAGAGCTCGATACATTCAGCCGTATGTAAAAGAGAAATGAAGTTAGCATTTACGAAACCCACATTCATCATCATCTTCCTTATACCCTGTTTTACCTTGCGGTGTCGAGGGTCCACTGATCATCGGACCTCACTCCGTTTACAGGATAAGGTGGTCAGCCTTATGCCCCGGTGTATCCTATGGCCTGTAGTGTTGAGTTCTCAAGGCCAGTTTGCCTGCTTTGTGGGATGAAAAACCCCAGAATAAACTGGGGAAAAAACCCTGCTGTCCACGCCCAAGACTGGCTAACTTGGCTATGGCTGAGAAAGATCCTTCAGCTCCTCGCGTCGTCGACGGGAATCGAACCTAGGACACTCCTTCCCCAGGCATATGGTTGCGAAGCGCACAGCCACTAGGCTAACCACGTGGACCGCGCGCATTCAGAATGACAAAATACATTTTGGTCGAAAAGATCGTGGTTCGAATTCGCTTGAAATATGATAATAATTTACAGATGTACTCCAAAGAAAAATATTTACTTGTTCATGAGAAACGAGTTTTTACTCTTAGATAACAGACGAACCAGTGGTGAAAAATCATGTAAATAATGTAATGAAATATCTGTACATTGTCACGAAACTTGCTTAGCAGGTATGCAGTTGAGCATCATATGAAGGCACGTTAAGCGACGACAAGGTTAAGCGTGGGTTGCGTGTACCAGCTATTATACAACTGATGCATTAGACCGATTTTGCTCCACTTAAGGGGAAACACCAAAATTAAATGTGTTTACAGTACTTTCGATCCACCGAAATCAGTTGATTATAACGTGCAATTGAGCAATATTATATTTATGTGACGAACTCACCTTTTACTGCAACAAAACTGTTCGGTAAATGGAATAAATATAGCGCGTTCTAACACCCATTTAAGCTTTGGTGTTTTATTAACTTTCTAGAGAAAGCGCACGTACTACAAAAAGGTATCAGTTGAACCTCGGATTGAAAAAATACGCGCTGGAACACTGATTACGTATTTGTAAATAGCAAACGTACACTAGGGGGGGGGGGGTTTGACTAGAACCTATCGTTGCCATGGAAACATAAAAGCATAAGGTCGCACCATTGTTGGCAGAGAAATAACGAATGTTTTTCTATATATATAATTGCGTAGAGATGTTTTATTACGTACCAAAAGACACATTATCGCGCAATAATATGACCGACATTCACTCGTGTTTCTCAGCAGCATGCATTATTGAAGATGAAATATTCTCTTACCTCACTATGTTAATTGTTGATTCTTATTGTTTATTTTTAATTCATTTTACTTTAACAACTAGAATAATTTTTTTTATCCAAAGGCTTTTAGAAGTGGTCTTTATCGCAGCGTAACGTTCTTTGGATGCTTCCTTTTTTTTTACCTTGTTTGTCACTCTTCACCTTTTTTATAAGCCTGTTGCAATAATGACTAAATCGTTTGTAAAAACCGATTTTAGAATTTCTTCTCAGACTTTTTCCCTCAAGGAGAAAATCGATTACGATAACCAATAAACACGAAGTTACTTTCATTCATCGGGCTATCCGTTTTTTGACCTGGCGCTTCGCTTTTATTTTACCCTCTCATGAGTACATTGCATATCTCATTCTGCAACATTTTTCTCTATTTCTTATTATTATTTTAAAGTCTGCAGCTGGTTCTTTCCTGTTTCATCCGTTACCACGTGAATACGTGGCTATTCTGTTTGCAGTTTTCACTCTTTTGTCTTTAATCACCCAAACAAAGTTCTAATTCAGAAAATAATAACCTTTCACCATTCTTTTCTTCCTGACGAGCATCTTCAATCTATTCCTTTGCTACTTAGAAAAACTTGACAGCTAAATGTAGCAAGTGAAGTTCATTAACAGCGGATCAATGTACTGACTGATGGAGAAAGAATTGCGTTCTCGGTTTAGACGTCATAAGACAAGGTTTTCTGTCTATTATGTATTTTGAAAAATGTGGAAACCATCCAACAGAATTAGAAAAAATGATCTTTTCATCTAATTCTGATGCATTATAACCTCTCGACCTTCCAGCGTTAAGTTCATTTCCAGTTTCTGGACTTTCGCGTAGTTCCTACGGCGATTATTTGCGTGTTTATACTCTACAAGTAGGAAACACTTTGATTATGAAGAGTACATTCTTAATGAGCCGTAAAACCAGAAAAACTAATCAGCCTGATAGCGTAATACGACGAAAGATGCTGCTTCTATTTATTTTACACATCCCTAGTTAGGAAATGAGGCCACAGTTGGAAGAAGAACTTTGTTCATTACGATAGAAACAGTCTGCGTGGTAAGATGGATAATTTTCTTTAGCAGCGGAAATGTAGAGTTACATAAACAAGTGTTTATGCTTATGCGTTAAAGTTTTCGCTTATCATTGATAAATATAATTAATTCATTACCGGCAGCAGTCTCCAAGTTCAGCATGAGAGGAATATCAGTTCAACCGTGTTCTTTTTGTAAGAGTCGTATGTATGTCGTGTTTCTGAACTTCAACCGTGAACCACGGACAACTAAATCGCCTGGTTCCATTAGTAAGGTTAAACTACTGATATGGTCCTTTAAAGTTATAGGCGTGCTCAACAAATAGGTGCAAAATGCGCATGATATATTTAAATATTAATTATAAAAGCAAAGAACCACCTGCGTTCTGGCTTAAAACGTGTCAAATAATGAAAACTCCAATTGTTTACAATGCTAACAATCAGTTAAGCGCTAACAATCGAGCTACCTAACAGAGAAAATGTCACTTATTATTAAAAGCAATTGTTACTGATTTTGAACGTTTGTTAAGTGTATTTAATTTTGTCGTCTGCTCTTTCATTCATGGCATGGACGGAAGGCAAAATTAACTGACAAATGAATTTTCTATGAAAGAATAATGGAAACCTTAAACGAACTGTGTCAGCTACGATTAAACATGCGTTATGGAAGTTTATTCATAAATGATTGCCTAGAACAATTCATATTTAACGGATTCACCGTACGAGACTAATTAAGGCAACGTTGGGCTATCTTACCACTGGTTTATTAATAATCAACAGTAAATGTATAATAATACAGCTGTTTTCAGCATTATTTAAATCAGTTATGGCGTATGAGCGAAGTTTCAGGCGAAAAGTGTTCCGATTTCCATTTTAGCTAAGATGATTTCATAACGTTACATAAACTTACGCCTTGTGATTGCTTGTGTGTGAGCGTGTGTAAGGTGGTTAGCCCTATGCCCCCGTGTATATATATATATGAGAGATTTTTTATAAGAGAAATCAGTTCTATTGAAGTAGGTGAAGCAATTTACGCATAACTGGTTGGAACTGGTTGAGCGATCCGATTCGTATCATTTCTCTTTCTTATCCCTCCTTTCAAACTCTCCCTTTGTTCTGATCCAGTATTGTCGAGGGACCGTAAATAATGTAAGAAACAACTATATTTCAAATATTGCACAAAAAACACGATTTAATTTACTTGTGCAGGTGTCCGAGGGAGAAGAGACAACATGTAAGCAACCTTTGTATCTTTCGTTTTGGTCTGATTGGACGGAATTTCCCGGATGAACAGCCGTATTTCGATTTTGGTGAAACACTGTTCAGCGATGTGATAAGTTGAGGTGTCTGCAGAGAGGAAAACAAGTCTTCCAATTCTCCCTTATTTTATTCCTATTAATCTGAATCAATTTTCCACAAGTCCTTTTGCAGTGTAAGAGACAATTGTGTTCCGAATTTTTGAAATGGGTTGAGAGATGCCTTGTAGACGTATCTGCGGAGGATGAGTTACCTGGCAATGTCAGAAACGGCTGCATTTATCGGTGAACTTTCGGAACGTAAGAAAAAAAAAAGTTTACCTTCTCCCTGAAACACTTATTAATTGATTTAAACTCTGTCAAATATTCAACTAATATCCGGATTTACAGCAAGTCGAATTTGGGCTTTGATCATTCATGTAATATGAGACCTGCGATCACACTCGTGATTAAAGAATTAAGGTTCACACGCTCTTTGCACCAGGACAGACCAGCCGCGTTGTTTGATAGCGTTGCCGTACCACCTGTATTCAACTGCTACGATGAAATACTCCTTCCTACTATTTGTACGCCGGTTTTTATGTTATTAACAAACCATGCTCCATAACTTCAAATAACAGGACTACCAATAATTGTCCGGACACCCGGACAATTATTGGTAGTAGTGTATATGTCTATATAAAAAATTGTTGAGGTTATGCAATCAGAAAGATGATCACTCTGAAAAGACGTATGTTGACTGAAAAAACTACAGCGAACGTTTAAAATCGTATGCTATATTTTTTAGAGAAAGAAATATCAGAAAATTCTGTTGCAATTTACTGAAGGCTTACCAGGAAATGATTTATAAATATTCTTAAAATATAATTTTTTAAATTATTAACATGGTGAAGGATTTGCGAAGGTCATGACAAGCATGAAAAACTAGTAGAAGAGAGAAAATGAAATCAGCTGTGCTGGTACATGGCAGTCCTCTTGTCCGGGGGTTGGGGGGGAGGGATCCCACTGTGGCATGAATGCTTGTGAATAGCTTCTGATGACAACTGATTTTTATTTTTTATTTTCCTGCTCGGGATGAGACCAACACATATTTTATCTGTAGAGAAGCATGTGCTGCTTATATTTTATTCATTTCTTGAAAAAAAAAAAGTCTATTTAGATTAGATTTTTTAGATTAGATTAGAATTTTTCATTGAATACTGCGTGAATGTGATTAAAACCGTTGCTTACAACTGAGATTTGCATATGTAATCTTGCTTAGTAACCGAGATATAAAACAGTCGCTTTGTTTGCCACGTTCTGTCGCTTCTTGCATGTGACTGCGATGGTTGCCGTTGTGGGTCTTCAAAGGTTAACCAGCTATGCAACTGTTACCTCATATCCTGTCCCCAGGTAGCACGCGTTTTGATTTACGGCCGTGCTACGAAAAGGTCGTTTCGGAATCCAACACGTCTACGAGTCTATATTCATCTCGTGCTCGGGCACACTACTTCCGACTAAACCGTCACAAAGAGAGTGGCAGCACGCAAGTCAAGTCTGGGTGTGGCCGCAGTGTAAATTGTACATATACTTGTGTTGTGTGTATGTTTGTGTGTGTGTGTGCGCGCGAGGGTGGGTGAACGCCCACCAGAGTCATTAAAACTGTCTTAATCTCTACCCTAAAGCCTTGAACACAAGTCCACATTAATCTCTTCATCCTTTTTTCTGTTCGAGTTCTGGTTGATACCCGAGCTATTTTAGAAGGTTAATTGCTCATTTTAAACGAGGGATTTTAAAGTCCTGACGTATGCAGTCACGGAAAATGATAATTAAATTATTAAACCGCTTATGACAATGTAATTTGCTGGAACTTTTTTCTCCCACCAAGTTACTGCATGCACAACACCGCAAAATGTCACAACTGCAATAAAAATGAGAAGTTTGTCTCATAGATTGAACTCTTTTCTATTTATCTCTTATGTCGGTGTATATTTAGTTTGTCATATTTCGTCCACTACCAGTAAATACATTTATCAATCTAAGAAAGTCTCACACTCCTGTACACCTGTAGGACATTTTATCATTTTTATTTCTATTCAGTTAGAAATTGAATCGACTCAAGTTCGGACGTCATTTTACCGATTCAGAACTAACCATTATTTTTATTTTATTATTAATCTTTGTTTCCTCGAAACGAATTCAGTTCTTGTTTGTGTGAGCAAAAATAAAGACTGCATACTCGGACTTCCGCTTGTCTTGTTTTTTGCCTTCTGGAACATGGCAGCCGAGGGAGCGTTGCAGTGTTAGCATACCACATTACGTTAATGGAACTCTTGAAATGTGTCATCGCTGCCGAAGTTCATCTTCGATGTGAATGCGTAGTTCTGATGTGTTTTCCGGGGAAAAAATGTAAACATCATTTTGCAAATAGACAAAAGGTAACTTCTTGTGAAGTTCGATTTACAAATGGATTCTAAAGACGAGGCGTAGTGAGTGGAGCCGCTTGCTAAAAATCAATTTTTTGAAAGCCGAAAAATGATTCTACGCGTAGTCGAATCATTTTCTAGTGGAGATTTTTTTCACTTCTTCTTCTTATCCTTAAATTTTCGTTGGATGTTGAGACCTGTCTTTGCATGCGGCACATGTCATAGATAAACACTCTCTGTTCAGTGCAAACAAGTTGTTAAAATTATTGCACTCAAAGTCCCATCGGATAATACGGAAACAAGAAATACCGTACTGAGAAACAGTACTATAAAATATATTCTATGCTATCAACAAAGAATTTATTTAACTGCTATGTATTTCGTTTTTTTAAATCCCACCCTCTTCTTAAATATAGGTTTATTTATCTTATATTAATAACTTAG
Organism: Typopeltis vanoorti; assembly: GCF_054136105.1. NCBI lineage: Eukaryota > Metazoa > Arthropoda > Arachnida > Uropygi > Thelyphonidae > Typopeltis > Typopeltis vanoorti. The sequence goes on along the minus strand of NC_143561.1, from coordinate 112,319,053 downwards.
ATACTCTAAGAGCGAAATAATTCGGAGCTCCTAGAGATCTAACATCGAAATTTTTCACACCACTCCAGGCTTCCAATAAGCACGGTGGCGATCTCACACCGGGAGACGGTAATCATGTACTGAAGTCCCCCCTTATCCTCGGTCAACTCTTGTCCGAAAAGAATAAATGGAAAATTCCAGTCTATGAAAGTTTCGTAAGTTCACCTGAGAGTTTACGAGAATACAATCCTCGGCATCCCGAGTTGCCTTAGCTTGCACTTCTTAAGTAGCTGAGGCAACTCAGGGATGCCAAACGTTGTATTCTCGTAAGCTCTCAGGTCAACTTACGAAACTTTCATAGTTTCCACAAACATTCGGCTTTGAAATAATGTTGGATCTAATAACCACTTTGCCGATGTAATTTTACATCGCCGAAATGAAGCCGTGTGGCTCTTTCTTTTAGTAATAGGCAATTCATAAGTTTTAAATTGCGCGCCGTTCTGAGTAGTTTTCGGTTATCAGATCGACTGTTGCGGTTTCGCTGTGCTCGTATTCAAGCAACCTTTATTTTTCTTAATAATGGCCCAAAGCGCAATAGTAGCGATGTTGGCAATTCGGATATGCCAGATAGAAGTCGTAAAGTGAAGAGAAGCTTAAAATAATTAAAACAAAACGTGTGCTGAGGTTGCTAAGAGTCCACTCACATTCAGATAACTTTTATCACAGTATGCTGTTATAATTGTTCTATTTCATTATTAGTTATTGTTGTTAATCTCTTACTGTGCCTAATTTATAAATTAAATATTATCATAGGTATGTATGTATAGGAAAAAAATAGCATATATAGGGTTCGGTACTATCCGCGGTTTCAGGTATCCGCGGGGTGTCTTGAAACGTATCTCTATTGGATAAGGGGGACTACTGTACTAGAGCAGCCTGATTGGCTGAAAATGATATGATGATGATGATGGTCAAAATAATAACGTTTAGTAATAGAGAAGATTACGTCCTGTTCTTCTTTATATCGCATTTGTTTCTGAATATCTAAATTTAAAAAAAATGTTTCGTGTAAAAACAAAATTTAAAAAATTAGCTTGTTTAAAGGAACTCTGAAATGGTTTATCAATACCTCAAATACGATTCAAATTGTTTGTTTGTGTATAGTGTAGAGCGCGCACGCACACACACACACACACACACACACACACACACACACACACACACACACACACACACACACACACACACACACACACACACACACACACACACAGATTGCTACTGTACATCCTTAAAAATTAAATTCCGATTGAAAATAAATACTTTTCTAAAATATAGAGCTGAAAGGCTCAGTATGACATAAGCAAGATACGTAAATGAAGGGTATTATAGATCCGTCCATATTTTATAGCCAAATATAAAAATCAATTTAATAGTTTCGAAATTTATTAGAAAGCTTATGATAACGTGATCTTCATTATACTTAAAAACTCCGATGCTGAAGGTTATGTAAACTCTCCGGTGAATTTCGAAACTCTCTTCATTTTTATATTTGGTTATAAAATACGGACGGATCCATAATATTTTTTATTTTGATCAACGTAAATGTTTTTAAATGATTTATTTCTTTATATTAACTTCATTAAGAAAAAAAGTTGTCTTATAGTGCAATGGTACGGGTTGGTTTTGAAGTATTAATTCATTTATTTCTTTTTCAAGAAAATATTTATTGCATGTGATGAAGCACTGAATGCTAATCGTTTACTTTTTTTTAATATTTCGAAATTATGTTGCGAATGGAAACTGCATCAAAAATTTCATTGAATATCTTTCTTGGGGTAAGGACCTTTATAATCATAATATCATGCTGATCAGGTCCGAAACTACTGAAGTATTTTAATTAATTAATCCCTAATATATTAGTTGTGAATCAAAACATTCCGAACTTGTCTTTCCTAATACAATAATGTGCCCAGCTGTTTTTTTTTTTTTTGTAATAATTGGTGTCTCCTTGTGCGTCATCTAGATATGCAATTTGCATAAATAATTGCACCATTGCTGCTTCTGTCAGATATGGTGGGGTTTTTGATATTTTCATCACTTTCTGTAGTAGAGCGTACTAATTAGTGATTACATTTCAGCCGGCGCGCGCATTGTAAAAGGACTTCACTGCAGTTTTCTGCCTACAGTGAACACCAACTTGTTAGGCGAAAAATGTTACTGGTATGTCTCCTCCACCTTCAATTAAGTCGTCTGAAATTAGAAAAAACAAACACTTCAAAATATGCAAACAATTTGTTTAACATCTTGTATTGTTTCATTTTTAAAGTCCAAACAATATAAGAGTATTGTTTACGAGTATGATTGATATTTCTCGGGATGAACATACCTTAATGTGACTCCCTTTGTAAAAGAATAACTGTTATATTTGAAATGTTGCGCTGTTCTATTTTTGGATAGCAGCTGGTTTGTTATACGCTTATTCACCAGTGTTTTGGCCGGCCCATAGTTGGATCAATATTTTAAGGCTTCTGTAGTGCCCATTCCTCTGGGCACCGAATGCTAATACATTGCAAACACAGATTGGAATTGTTCCATACATAAATATAAAGTTAGAAACAGAAATACTGTAATGTCGATGTAGAATATTCCATAAAAGAAAAGTTAATTATTTCAGAGGCGGTTGATTTCTGTCAACATTTACTTTTAATGTTAATTAAATTTTGTAAATCCCTTATTTTTATTTTTTCCTTACAGAAATATTAAATATTTTTATAACTACTAGATAAAAAATATATGAAATTTGTGAAACAGAGAAAAAATAAACAAAAAACACTGGAAGTTGAGTATTTTTTCCAGTATTTGATTTTATACGTTTAGTGTTGTTGCTAGTGGTTGAGCTTCTAATTTGAGATTGTTGCAAGTGGATGATATTCTAAGTTGAGTATTGTTGCCATTGACTGAGCTTCTAAGTTGAGTATCCTTGCCATTGATTGAGCTTCTAAGTTGAGTATTGTTGCTAGTGGCTGATCTTCCAATTTGAGTATTGTTGGCAATGGTTGTGCTCTGAAGTTGAGTATTACTACTAGTGGCTGATATTCTAAGTTGAGTATTGTTACCAGTGGTTGTGCTCTAAAGTTGAGTATTTTTGCTAGTGGGTGATATTCCAAGTTGAGTATTGTTATTAGTGACTGATATTCTGATTGTTATTAGTGACTGATAAGTTGATCTAAGTTGAGTATTGTTGCCAATGGTTGTGCTCTAAAGTTCAATATTGTTGCTAGTGGTTGATATTCTAAGTTGAGTATTGTTACTATAGTTCGCCCATCGATTAGAGATCCTTCGACACTTCTGCGCATGTCACAAAAAGGAGAATCCATTCCGATAATAAGGTAATTAATCCGTATTGCGGGATGAATTGTTTATTATTAGACGTCGGAAAATTAACTTCTGTTTTATGATCATTGTAGTTAACTATGTTGCTGGTATAACAGTTGGAAAAATTTACCTATAAAGCACGTGGTTTTGCGTGTTGGCGACCAATTCGTACGTCCTTCATTTCTTTCTCCCCTTCAGCATGAATCGACTATTCTTGGCAAGTTTCCAAGTGGAGATCTCAAAAGCGTGGGCATACTATAGTGGCTGATATTCTAAATTGAGTATTGTTGTCAGTGGTTGAGCTTCTTAGCTTACTGTTGCCAGTGGTTGAGCTAAGCATGAATTTCAAAATCAAATAAAGCGAAAATAATTGCTACAAACTTGATACCCACTTTAAATGCAATTATAACAACGGCGATGAAAATGAAAGCTTCGTTATGTACTATCATAATAAGACAGTACATAACGAAGTTATGTACTATCTATGTGTGTGTGTTAAATAAATTTATTGGTAGATTCGTATGGGCGCCGTCATTCTTTATTAATCAATTGTTTTGGTTAAGTATATTATATAAAGTGTAGATTGGAAAACACTGTTAGCTTCCAGCTATCGCTGTCGGATAAAAACAAAAACTAATCACTTAACTGTGATAGAGCTATATCGACAAAATCTTATAAAATATTCAAGTTTGCTTAGATTAGAGTGATTAATCGGCTAATGAATCTATCATCGAACAAGTAAAATGATGGAAATGTTTACTTAACTGAGTGAAAATGCGAAACATGACATTAAAATAAAAAAGGTGTTAACAGAGAAGAAACCTGTAATGAGTAATTTGCAACGAATACATTGTTTATAAAGATATTACGATAAGCTATGCTAAAATCATTGTGCACAGAAGATATGGAGCGAAAGAGAGAGAGAGAGTCTCCGTTGTGCACTGGTCAGTTCTGATTATTTGCCAAATATTGTGGAATTCGCTGTAATCAGAAAAACCTTTTATTTCGATGATAAATGTATGCGATAAAAATGTAACTGTCAATGGGACGAAAAGGGCGAGGAGCTTATTTGCATAATGGATGTTAAATTAATTAATCTTTAATATAAAGTGAAGTGGTTTTAATTAAGGAAAAATTGCTTGAGTGAGTAAAAAAAATGAATGTTTCAACAGATGATGCTGATAAAACTGTTTTTCTGAGAGTTAATCTGAATAAAGAGTAGATACAGATTTTTTTCAAATCTGTTGCTAGAGATGGTCCTCTCTTCATTGCTTTTACGTACGTTATTCAAGTTTTGGGGTAACATTTACTGTGGATCGTGATCTTAATAAAGCCTCTAACAATTACATAATAAGTATCCTTGCCAGTAGCGCCACTTAGCACTGATCAACAATACTGATGCCAACAATTACCAACTTGAAAATATTTTTAAATTGGCGTTCTGCATCATCAAAATGATACTAACGCATTGTTAGTATCCTACTATGGCTTGATAGTAGGTAACCGTAATGTGTTGTCATTCTAGTCCATTTAAAATTTAAGAGTTACTTTCTTACCAGATTTATTACATCATATTTATGCGTAAATTATTATGCAATATAAAGTTAATTATAAATATTGTGAAGTTCATGAATTAGTATTCAATAATATAAAGGAAATGATTTCGTATCAGTCGGTTTAAAATAAGTATTACATTCCAAAGCAATCTGCTCAAAATAGCATAAATCTGATATGACAGCTAAAATTAATATTATAATACTCGAAAACAGTAGCGGATATCTATTTATGATAAGGGTCTGATGCATGTCAATTTATAGAGGTTCCCGATTTATCCAATGTTCGTACTATTGAGGAATAATTTTCTTAAAAAATATTTGGATTTAAACGTTTGCGAAAATATCATTCAGCGACCCACTTAAGACCAGAGAAATGGGGGTAAGAGATGTAAAATTTCCATCTTGATATTTGGCTACTGCCCCATCAATTACCTGAGATAAATAACTCCTGAAAGAGCCGCTATCAGTTTCTAATTACTGTTTGACTATTACATTTCCATTTTTGGCCCTCAGCCAACTTTAGTCTCAAATTAGAATTTGAAGATATCGGTGGATGCTAGAAACTAGAAGTTTAATAAACTTGGATGGAATTCGCGTATCTGAAAAAAAAAAAACCCTGAAAATTGCTAAAAAAAGAACATGATTTGTCTTCGAAGGTGGTCTGCACTGAATGAATCATGCAAACCAAGGTGTCGTATTAAAGTCAATTCAGTGGTTCTAATAACAGACATGAATTTGTAAATGATGTAGAAACTGTGACTTCAGATCAGAGTGGAGGTCGGTTGTAAGTAATTAGTTTTCCATTGCCACAATATGAGAAACGGTCATCATTTTGCATATACACACACGTGGTATTGTGAAATGAAGGCTCCTCCTTTTTTTTTTTTTTTACTTCACGTTAACGATAAATGAAGCATTTTTAACGCAAATCAAAATCAGTAAATGAAAATTTTGTGAGAAATTAAAATTTTATGTATATTTAAATAAGTACACATCCTTTTTAAGCAGTAGCTTATCGTCCGTTCGCATTGATCCCTTTTCAGACCATTTGCTTTCGGGATGTAAATAGGCTTTTTCATTATCATCTCTCTCTCTCTCTCTCTCTCTCTCTCTCTCTCTCTCTCTCTCTCTCTCTCCTAACACATTCTCTTATTTTTATTTTAATATTCCACACACAGTATTTCCACCAAATGCATACTTGCAAGTTTGGCGGACAGCTACCACCATCATGGGAACCTAAAATTTAACAAATATTGCTGTGTGAAATATGACGACATTTATGGTCGTTTCTTCTGAAATGAAGAATTAAAAACGAATTTTCAAGAGAGAGAGAGAGAGAGAGAGATCCCAAATGCCTTGGTCAAATATTGCTTAGCTTAGAAACCAGCTGGAAAAAAGCCCTTCGACATTTCCTGTATAATCGAACTTGTAAATGTCTTTCTTCTAGCGGTCTAGCATTATGGAACCTAAAACATTATCGCAAAGTTATACAAGCACAGCATTCTGGAATGAGTAAAAGTTATTAATAACGAACTCCTTAATTCTTTTCATTTTTATTGATCTAGAAAGGCTTGCCGAGGGGTGATAACGTGCTAATATATATATATAATTGAAAAAAATTCCCATGGTACATTAATAAAATTTTCTTAATTATGTTTACCCACATCATGCAGTTGCTGAGTATAGTTATAACTAATACATATGCTAAAAGCAAATTTCCATTTACAACTAAAGGAAATAAACATTGAAATTAGATTAATAATTACGCCGACGCCTGCTGCAGAGCAGTCATGAGGAGACCGCGGTATTTGCCCTTTCGCTGATTTTAAAAGTCTTGTTTCGAAATACATCGTAAGATCTGAGGAATATGTAAAAATATAAATCGAAAATATAAAATAAATAAAGTTAAAAATAGCATTGCATTCCTCGCAAGGTATTTGTGTCCAACGTGTTTACGACATTCCATGAAAATATAAAAAAAAAAAACCCAGCTCCCTCGCACATGTAATAAGCAGTACGATGGTCTCGTAGCATAATCGCTTCTGCTGTAATTTCAACCTCTTCTTCAGCGCACCTTCATGTGGTCAGCTGTTCATGTTCGCACCACTTCAAAAGTTAAAATTCGTAATTAAGCTATAAGTGAACCTTATGTTGAATTCTCTGCTTGTTCGCGAGGAGTAGAATCCTTAATTCTACCCATAACATGGGTAGAAATGCCCATAACAGAGATTTAATCTGATTATTTTGTTATTACCATAATACCAGTTAGTATTATCCCCCGAACGCATACATAACTCTTTGATATACCTTCATATATAATTATATTTAATCTGCTTTTTACCCCCAATAATAGTTTGTTACTTACAGGTGTAGATTTCAAGATAGTGTGACAAGCGACTATTTAATTCGTGAACTATAGCGTGCAGCATTCTAGGGTGTTTAACCGGCGACCATTGCTTCCAAAGGACGCTGAAAGAAGTCCATTGTTGTTGCAAATAACGCATTTTGATTGCAGCGGCTGCAAGTATTTTCTTTAGAGAGAAAATGATCAGGAACTTGAAAACAAAGCTCGTCCATTTGAAATCTGAGTTAAATTACAGAAACATTTTTCAGTACAAAATATAATACAGTTCACTATATCATTTGTATTTCTGTATCCTAATAAAAAAAGGGTGTCGTTTTTTCTACCATGACCTTTGAACTTGAAGTGATTCGATTTCATTAACTTGCAGCGTAGATTTGGAAAATACAAGGATTATATTCTAAAAATTAAGAGAAGAGCTGACAAGCAAAATGACCTCTTTAACGACATTCAGCAAAATTTATGAATACAGATAATTTTTGGAGAGCAACATCGAAATATTTGATGAAGAATAAGACAAAACTCGATTGGTTTCACGAGTGCCGAACACAATGCAGCAACCGCAGTTACTTCAAGTAAGTTAAGTGAGTACCCGCCGGTTCCTTTACAGTTACTTAATGTTAATGAAGACGATTATCACAAATAATATGGAGTCAAGCTAAAAGAGAACCAAATTTTTGCATCGATGTTGTCGCTTCTGACCAGGATCTAGTTAGCGGTTATAAAGAAATATTTAATTTGCCATTAAATTACAAAACAAAATATTGTTTTAAATGACAAACCGTAAGTAGGAAGTCCAACTATATCAGTAATACACTGGTGCTAGAAACTTAAGGACGAACACAGCATTTCAAGCCAATGGAATGTGTTCCAGACGTTTCGTAAGAGGTGTCTTTCGCTCTAACTAAATATCGGGAGACAGATATTTAGTTATAACCGCCAAACGTAATCGATGCACCCCAACAGGTCAGATTGCATGTCGGCTCCATTCGAGCAAAAGTACGTGTATATCTCGACAAACTGTGGCAAGACGTCTACGACAAGTAGGCCTACATGCCCGAGGGCCTACAGTCTGCGTACCTTTGTCTACAGCTCATCGTAGTGCTGTTTGACAAAACTGGAAAAGACATCAATGGGATAATGTTCTCTTTACAGATGAGTCGTTTTAATCTTTCCTCCTATTCAAGACGACGCTTAATCTGGGGTGAAAGTGGTACCGCTCACCATCGCGAGAATCTTCTCGAAAAGGATTGATAAGACAGTGCTGGGGTCATGGTGTGGGGAGGCATTACGAGGGTGTGCTGAAAAGTTGTGATAATCACCATGAAGGAATTGAGGTAGAACCATGTTCTAGGTGTCAGCGGAACCTTCCATACCCCCCCTCTTATATTTTTTTCATATAAAAAGGTAAAAAGGTAGTTCGTCCGTAGCTGTTGCACACCAGTGTATAAATGCATTGCAATAATCGGTTCATAAAAGTGACTCAGTTGCGATAAATACAAAAAGAAATTCGATGTACTTTCTTGTTTTCTTCATTTGAAGAAAATATGAATAAACTCTTGTAGTATTATTTTGTAATATCTTTATTATGAAAAGTGTTTGATATATTTTTTCATTAAAAAATCCTGAAATTACACCTGGTATTGAACTTCTTCATATTAGTGTACTGTTTATCCAGACATATTTCCTTGTAATAAGCTTAAGCGAGATTTCAATCGATTCATTTTCTTCTGCTGTTGTCATTCAGGTTATTTAGCCAACATTTACATTAATAGGATCTTTAGTCGAATTTTTAATTTTCACTTTTCATCTGTAGGTAGAAATGTCTGGAGAAAGAGCATCGCAGATCTTTCAGAAGCAGCGTAAAATTCCAACATCTGATTTGATTATTCTTCATCAGTAAGTTTCAGGAAAGGTTTCAGGCTCTGAAACGTTTCAATCATTCCTTGTTGACAGGCAACGAGTCCATAATGCTAGCTTTTTAATTTTTGCCTTTTTACGTGGCTTCCAGAAAAGATTTTGTTTTTTTATAAACTTATAACACATTTCGCATTTGCATGAGCTTCCTAAGGGTACCAAATTAACGTTTCACTTGTTACATTCAAATTCCTTCACTTTTACGTAGCGCTTAACAGTATTCAATTTCCGCTTTTGCATTTCACGCTGTGGAACTGATTTCACTTCCCGAATGTTCTCGGACTTCAGGTTAACAAACATCTCCTCACATAAACTGAGATTTAACAGACAGCGACAAAAATGAGGCGGTTTGTCAAACAAATGAAACTGTGACTAAGTCACAAATGCATTTCAAGCATTAGTAAAAGTTAAAATTACCGCTTGTGCTATCGAAAAATATAGAAAAATAGTAAAAAAAAACAACGTGTTATATAGCACGTAGTTAAAGGATGTAAGAAAATGAATTCCTTTAAATGCCTCTCAACTAAAAAAAAACTAATAATTTTTATGAGAATCCGACCTACATAACCATTTCTACATACAGATGTGTGCGTGTGCCGTTTCCTAAATTTTGAATACGACGTAATCCTTTTGAATTTTTCTGTTGAATATAATGGATAGCAAACCACATTATCCCCTAACTTTATTTTCGTTAGGGGGTTTAATATTTCTTTTTAAAGTATTCTTTCTTAGTATTTTATTTTATTATATTTAAAAGACGTGAATGGACATCAATAATTTAAATAGATGCTACCTGATATTCTGAATAAATCGCGTATATTATCTGCTAACCGACTCAAAATTACACTTGGGTATTCAGACATCAGCCACACAAACGTCAGGATTATACCAACATAAAGAAAAATAGACATTAAGTAAACACGTTTCTTCTAGCCAACAAATCGGTTTGCACTATCGGTTAAATTCCTGGTATTGTACTCGTAAACAACTCGGCATCAAATTTCGTAATCTTCTTCGTTAATTATACTCCTGAAATTAAACATCGGTGGCAGATATTAGCCTTTTGCCTGCAAAAACTAGCTCCTATCATTGTCCGTTGTGATTACTTCTTGATATATTGAAACTTCATTGACAGCGCTTCTAGCAGCAGTGATTGCAGTTGTGAACTTCATGCCGTAACTAATGGCACGCATTACCCACGGGATACAAAACTAACGACATTATAAAAATAAATAAACCAGCATTGAAGTGCAATGATTGATATTGAGAAATCCCAATAGGGATATTCTTTAAGATAAACCTCACGAAAATCTGGAAACTTGAATTAAACAGTAGTTAAAGCGATAATTAAATTTTCTCTAAATGGTTTTGATCTCCTTGGAGTTGCGTGATGGTCCTACTAAGTTTAACAACAGAAAACACTAACTCTGATAGTTACTAAAGAGATTTTTAGGTAGAAAATGATGTTAGCTCCACCGGATCAATAGTTAAATGATAGCATGACATGAAAAAATGAAAGTGTGTACTTTCCAAAAGAACAATCATGAAAATAAATATCCGCATGAAGCGAATATTATTTTTTAATTACGAAAAAACAACAAACGCATCGGAACACAAAGCGACCGATTAATCTCCTATTCCGTCTTATTTAGACTGATGTTTCTAATTTGTATTTTCTCTAGTCATGTTTACAACGCCCTCAGTGATCCGCGTATTTCGGAGCAAAATTTGACTCTCGGAAGCAGAAAGTTTGGGGCTAGTGAGGAACTTATTACCACTGAACTATATACACTGCTTAGAAAGAAGCCAACGGACACCACAGTGTGAAGAACAAACAGCCATGGTACCCACTTAAATAATAAATAGGACCTTCGTTTGCTGCAGAGCCTACTTTCCACAAGCGTGCGGTAGGATCAAGGGTAATTTTGGACCACTCTTGTGTAATGAGATACTGGACTGTTGTGAATGGCGTACGTCTCTCGACCCTACCGGACTCTCCATTTCATCCTATACATGTTGAGTAGTAGGGTTGAGGTCAGGTCTCTGTGGAGGCCGGTCAAATCTAGTGACGTTCATGTCCACAAACCAAGCAGCAGCAGCATCGTTATCGCATGGAGCATTGCGTTGCTGAAAGAAACCGCGGTCAGTTCCAAACTGCTACAAAGCAGGATGCATCGCATTGTCCAGAATGTTAAGATACCTATCGGAATTCAATGTTCTTTGACATCACAAACGGAGGTCCGAGCCCAAACCAGAAAAAAAAGGACCGTACTTGGGGTTACGCACTTTGGTAAGAGACGATCAACAGGCATCCGCCACATCCACATTGTCCATCTGCTCGGTAGAGGGTGCAGCGTGATTCGTCGCTCCATAACATAGCTTTCCAAGCTTCCACGTCTCACTGTACACGATCTTTTGCACCACTGAAGACGACGCTGCATGTTGGTTCGGGTAATGGGGGGGGGTTACTTATCGCGTCTTACCATTGAAACCTATTACGAGTCTTGGTTCTACATGTTTTTGTGCAGATTCCTGTTCCAGTCGATGTCAAGAACTCCACATTCAACTTGTCGGCCGACGAACACGGCGGGTTTTACATATTATCCATCGTAGCACCCTACGGTCACGTGTAACGAGTGGGGTGGGTCGTCCACTGCGAGGAGCACTTTGCTGTTGGCTCCATACGCTTTCATGTCAGTATGATATCACCGATTGTTGAACCTCATTGATGGCGCAATTTGTCAACAATTCGTGATCGACTGCAACATCTTATCGCAGCCATTTCACCGGTATAAACAGTTGCACTGACTTGGGAATGTCGTCATATTCCTCCAATGTATACTGCCTACTTGCTCATGGGGGTGTCTGTTGACTTCTGTCAAGCAGTGTACACGTTGTGCTATTCTCTCTAACGGAGCATATGCTGCTGCTCACACGCTCAAGTAGACGCAAACAAAATCTGTTGTTACCAACTAAAACGTTACTGTAACTTGCTGAGAGTGTAAAATAACTCAGTTATAAATTTATGATGTAAAGTACTTAAAGATATATGAAGATATTTTTGTCTTGAAAATATTACTTAATCTTTAATAAATGAATAAAATCTTAACGAAAATTATAAGTTGCCTTATCTACCCTATAGATATAAAATGATAAGCCTTTTTATGAAACGTTTTGAAACTCAGGGACTACCCAGAGTGTCGAGTCTTCAAAATTCGAGTCATCGGAATTCAAGGAGAACCGACCTACCAGTCCGGAACTCTGGGGTTGGGTGCCGTAGGCGTCAGGGGGAACAGAGACCCCCCTAGTAGTTTATATAATTTGCATTGTAAATTTATCAATATAAAATTCTTTGAGACAATTCTAGCTGATATAAATCACACACAATTACGCAAGCAATCATACACCCAGTTGTGTGTCATTGCTTGGAGATAGACTGGTGTGGTTCAGACTCTTGCAGTGAAACAACATATACAGGGCAACTACAGTTTAATGCCGTTCCGAGCGTTATTTTGAGATAATATTTTGAAGAGTAAATGAGCTATAGTTGACCTCCCAGCTTGAAAATTTTCCTAGTTCCAGTTTTCCTCACCAGGGTTTATCATTTATTATAAGAAACTATAGCAGGATGCTCTGACGCAGCTCATTAAAGCTTCAGAGTACCTAATACAGTTACTGCGTGAGTATATTTGCTTGACAAACATCGAAAGCGCTGAATTAATAAATAACTATTGTCTATTCGCGGAGTGATAAAATGAATATGAATATATGAATAATAATAATATATGAATAATAATAGGTGGTCTTTTGTCACCGAGAGGAGTTTTTTTGAATTTAGCGTGGTGAACTCAGATAGGATGATAGTTGTCGGAGTCAGTTAAAAAGAGGAAAAACCGATCTTTTTTGAACACACAGATTTGCAAATCATTTGCATCGAATCTTCAGTGTGTGAGTAGTAAAGAAAATTTACAGAATCCTGTTTTCGCAAATCTTGTTACGATAATCTGAACAATCGAAAGATGTCAGTAGACCTGTTTGTGTTGTGAAAAGATTGGGCACTTTTACAGCGTGTGTCAGAAAGATCCGAATTTTTTTTAAAAATGGAAAACAATAACTCAGGTTTTCCTAATTTGTTAGTTTTCCTTAAAAATTCAATAGAAAGACGCAGAGAACTTAATCACATCCAGTTTCTGAAAGGTCAAGTTTTTTAAAACACGCCATATATACTGAACAGATATGCTGGCTACACAGCATGAGTTGTTTCGGCTAGCATCGTTATTCCATCCTGCTTTTTAATGTGTCACTAATATTTAAGGATTTCTACATGTTCTCATTAAAATACTATACCCCTTTGTAACCTATTAAAACCATTTTAACCATTTATAACTAATTATCAGTAAGAGTTTCCTCTCATGCTGCGATGACGACCAAGTGGCTTAGTTTGCTTGACCGCTTTTTCCGGTTTGCTATCGACAGATGCACGTTCTCGCATTGAGCACACAACGTGAACGTGTGCGTGATATCTTCCACAGTCGTGGTGAACCCTTACTATAAAACAATGCCACTTTGCATACGGAGTCGCCAACTTCCCAGTCTGAAAGTGCACACTCTCAGAAATAGAGTTTCCGAATTCGAGCTGAATGTCCGAGTGGCGACCTCAGTGTAACGCTACGAACACGGAACTTATTTTACCCTCAGCATGCGTTTTTTACGATAAAAAAAAATAACTGGGCGTAAAAAATGTAAAATGGAAATGCATTTAATCAGTTATATGTATGCGACCTTATTACAGATAATATAAAAAAAAACTAAGAGAATCAATTCACTCTTGTCAAGATCTCATTATGTTACCATCCAAAGGTTTCAAGTTCGCTACGCTACCTTAGGAGTCAGTAAAGTGACCGGAGGTCCCTTGTGTCGTTTCGCCTTTCGACACTCACCTTGCTATTCCTTTTTTCTCATTTAGAATAACAAAGATAAGTTCATGTAGTAAGTTTTAACATAATTAATATAATGGCGTAATAAATGCAGAGTATCATTGATATTTTTTTCCAAGGTAAATGTTAAATTCTGCTCTGTTTCCGGATACAGAACACTCATAAACGATTTAAAAATAATTACGCAGTTTCAAAGTTAAGCAGGCATATATTAAAAAAAAAAAACATCACAGAGGACCACACTAAATATAATCAGGTTTTTCTCCGTATCAATTTTTTTTCTGCCTCATCACGCGCTAATGCATTCTCTACTTCTACGCTCGAAATATTTTATTTCATTTTATTCTCTCGACTCGGAGAATTTTACGCCCTTCGATTCATCTTATTAGTTATTTGTGCTATTATCTCGTATGCCACTTAGGTTAAATGAAGTCGGACACTCCCTCGGACCGTAATATTGATCTAATAATGTGACTCTATTAAGTATTCTGCCGTCATATAAGAGCATCCTACTTGCATTACAGTAGATTAGTTTTTTCTTTCCACGTATTTGACAATCGTGAATTTTTTTTTCTTAGTTCTTTGGAAAGGAAGAATATGAAAGGAGAAATAAATGCTCGTGACACTTTAAATTCTGAGCTGCTACGTTTCATGCTTTAAACCCCGTATATCATGCTAAGTAACTTAAAGAATGCATTTCATAGGTTGCATATAACATTTCGTATAAAGTGAATTAACTTAAAAAATGCATCTTTTAAAGATTCCGCGTGTTCTTAGTAAATTAAGATGCTTTCTTTAGCGGTAAAGAGAAAAACAAAGCTTCGTTTGAAGTTACGTCAAAAGTCAACTTTCTGATTTTGTTATAAAGTTGGTTTTTATTAAGAAGGACGTAAATGGCAAAATAATAATAGTTTGGCGTTTATTTGTTTCCTTTATATTTTGAGGTTTATTATCTTTCCGGTCTAATGAGTGTTCATTTTTAAACATGGGTCTGTTTGATTTGCGCTTTCGCTTGTCTAAGCATGAGTCTCATTGCCGTAAGATTTTAATAACCAAATATAATATTTTTTAGATGCTTAAGATAAAAAGTACACTCAATAATGGGTGAAGAAAATATCAACCACCAAAATTTCATGCGGGATTTGAATATCAAGCCAGTAGGTTAGAAACTGGACGAATCTTTCCGCTTCGCAAACCAGATTAAGAGACGTTGACTTGGTGGTAATAAAAGTGATCAGTAAAAAAGTATCGATTCAATTTTGCTTAAATATTCTTCGAACCTTTTTATGTATTTATCCTTTTCATTCTTACAGTATTTCTATTATCCTTTTCTAAGCCCGGAACTTGCTGCCTAAAATCTACAAATAGCTGTAGTTGATTTATATCTTTCCACAATATTACAATCCGTCTTATATGACTGACGTAAACTTTGTAGGAACTAAAGTAGCCGTAATTATCCTTCGAATTACAAAATAATAAAAATAAAATACACTAGCCTTGTAAATGAATAAAAATTTTATGCACAAGACAGATGTGATGTTTCCGTCATGACAATAAGTTTCGCTTTTAGTAGTTCAATGCTAAGATTTGCGTTCTATCTTCCGGACGCTTGGGGGTCGAGTTTAACTTAGGTCACAGCTGTTTTATTTATCTATTTTGTTATTTATTTATTTATTATAATGAGAGCCTGAAATAGGTATTTATTCTGATGTCTGTAACTCCCTTGTCATTATTTTTTTTAACTCAACGAGATATCACTCTTAAAGCGGATACACCATACGGTATAGATTAGCCTCGTGTGTTCAACATTTCCTCTTTGTGTCATCCACTCTTTCGGATGATGTTCTTCCTGATCTCAGTAAAATTCTGCATAACTTTTATGACATGCGCATAATATTTTTTTGGGGGAAAACTGCTATGAGTTTTTTTTAGGAAAGAATAAATATTCTGTTAATTGTTATTTCATTTGTCTAAAGACAATCCCAAACATTCTAGTTCAAGAGAGGTTTCGAACCCTCAGGGTAGCAAATTTAGCCATCGCGCAAATCATTGCGCGATGGCTAAATTTGGATTAGCAAAGAAGCAACTAAAGTCAGATGCTTTTCGTGTGGTTTGTTGCATGAGAACTGCAGTAGTTTTTAAATGAATGATTGTGTCAAACGAATCGGAACGGTTACAAAGCAACGTATCAAATATAAATTATTTGAAATAATTAATTTGGATATTAAAAAATAAATTTATATTAACATCACGTACTTCAACCGAACGTTCGAAATTTTATTCTTCCCACCAATAGCACGCATTTTTAGCGAAAGATTTATATTTTGGATTGCCTTCTGAGAAACAGTTCGTTATAAAAGTTATCTCAAGTGATCTTATTGGGTTTGTGTCTTCAATTTTGAATTCTCGGTTAGTTCTATTTGTCAACACAGCGCTGCTTGTTTCGCATCCTTCATGAAGTCACGCATCAACAATCTCAGCGAAGAGTTGAAATTGAATATTGAAATTTTATAAATAGACAAGCGCATTTCGCTTTATATTCTCTTTATTATAGATAAATTTATAAAATATTGGGTAACCGTAGAACGGAGAATGATTAGAAGCGAACTACATTCCGCATTCTTGAATTACGATTTCATGTATTGCTCTAAGGTCGGATTCTGCAATGAACTTGGATTTTAAATAATTAAGAGTGTTCGTTGGGATACTTTAAAAGAGTAGAGCACAGATAACATTTGGATATTTCAAAGTCGTTTTTTTCCTATGTTTGCTATGTTGTTTACTATGGATGAGACATGGATTCACGTAATGGTGAATCCATGTCTCATCCATAGTAAACAATCGACACACAAAATCAGTTTTATTCTTGTTAAAATGCTCCAAGCACTGTTCAGAGATTTTCATGCGAGTGTGATTTTGATCTGCTGTGAGCATGCGCGGTACCCATTTTGCACAAAGCTTTTTAATTTGCAATTCTTCATGCAAAACATATCCTACACGTTCTTTTGAAATGCCTATAGTCCCGGCAATTTCAAGCCCTTTGACTCGCCCGTCATCCAGTACTATATCGTGCACTTGATCAATTTGAATTCTGGTGTTGTTACACTTTTTGGACGTCCTTCACGTGGATCATTTTCAAGGCTGGTATGGCCGCGTTTAAACTCGGCAGCCCATTTCTTAAATGTCGAAAACGAAGGAGAAGGAAGAGTTCCCATAATCTTTTATGAACTTCGAATGAATTTCTTTTGGCTTTAAACCTTCTTCTTCAAAGAATTTTATACCCTCACGATACTCAGTTTTATCCATTTCAAGGGATACAGACAACACTTTTGCTTCCGACAGCTGTAAAAAACAAACTACTTGATAGAATGACTTGCAATTTCACATGGATGCTTATGATAGATGTCCCAATTTAGAAAAAAAATCTTCCCGACAGTGTTGCCATCTATGGTCGAAGCTGAGAACTTTTCATACCACCCTCGTATATATTATGTTATGTCACTGCATGTCACTAAATTAATGCTATAATATAAAGATGGTTTTATACGCATGTCTAAAATCAAATGTTTTTCATGTAAAATTATACTACTATTGAAGCATTTGATAGTTAAGAAAGTTTGCTGTATCATTACCGATAGTTCAGCTTTTTGTATCCGCCAGTAAATAAATATCCTGATGAGTTGAGGAAATGTTTTTCCTAAACGAAATACGTTACTTTTAGCTATTTATTAAACAATTTGGCAACCACATTACACATTCGTTTATTTATTAAACAGCTTGGAATTGAAATCGGCAAATGATAATATAAAAGTGCAGGGTGATTTTATTTAGTCACTGTTTTGCATCTGTTACTGTATTCTGTCAGTAATGGATTCTTTTGCAGGGTGGTCATTTATTTCAGGAAACGTTGAGAGCTTATTTAACATCGGTATCTTAGCAACAAATATTTGAAATATGGAAATATCTGATATTTTATGTGCAATCCGACAGATCATTTAAAGCAATGCTAAATGGTGGGGTATTTTGCTGTTGATAAATAATGTATTGGGTAAGTTTGAAAGATATGCAGAGAACTGTATAAAATATTGGATGCTTGTCTTTTTCACCAAGAAAGGTCGTGGCACAGTAGAAATTTGATAAATAACTAAACATCTACTAGAAACTGTGACGTATTGTGCAATGGTAACTCGGAAGCAATTCCATTATTAGGATGTGTATAGGTGAACTTCTTTTAATCAGAAATGTTTGCCATTGATTTTTCTTACAGTCAGTGCACGAAGCGGTGAAGTTTGTTCACGGATATTTTGTTTTTATCATGGCTGATGGATTGTCCATTCACAGAAGGCACTTTGCTCCTTTAGAGCTGTTGATTAAGTTAGTTTGTTTCAGGATATTTCACTGAACGTTTTACAGTGCTCTGTTTCTTTACTTAGAGCATATGTACTTAGCAACCTTAAAAATGAGATCGCACTGTTTTCCTTGAGGCGAGAGCCTCATGCAGAAATGAATACGAAAATATATTCTGTTTGAGATCATCTTCAGTGTCCTGTAGGAGATGTAGGATCTCAAATGAAATATATTTTTGTATTCGTTTCATTTTAATTTCAGTTAAGCAGTTTGGTGGGATTTTACACGACCCACAAATTACTCTACGGGAGTAACATTTATGCGGACGAAATGGTGATGCAATTGGTGACACACACAATCATGATGGTGAATACAGAAAGTACAGACAATCAGGTGAACGAATGTCAAAAACGGGACATTGTACTGCTTCATTTACTCACAATCATTGAAGGATTCATTTCTGATACTTGAAACATTATCATTTGTTTTCGTTCGACTGAGTACGCAGATGTACTTGGGAAGTATGAGATTGAGATAATGCAGATTGACATTAAAACCTTAATGTAACGCTTCTAAACAAGAAATAGCAGATAGGAGATGAATTCCATCCCCCGATGTAGCACCACCTCGCCGAAAATGGAAACATTGAACTATCGGGTCGCGTTATCGGTAGTTGCAATGTAGCGTCTACGATGCACCAAACACATGGAATATACCTTTGCAGTTGACATGCAAAGGTATTCCCTACATTCCTAGGAACGTGTGTATAAAGGAAAACTGGAGTCAGCCATCGTTTATTATATGTTTGAATGGAATCCAAAGAGGACCTCAGTGACTCTGAAAGAGGCGTGATTATTGGAGCCACGCTGGCAGGTGCATCTCGGACCAGAACAGCTGAAATTGCACATGTTAGCATGGAATTTGACAAGACAAACATCATCAGCGAAATGCAATAGCGGACGAAAGTGCTTACTACAAGAGAGGGACTTCAATCATTAGTATGTACCACAGAAAATAGGCTGGCTACTGATCAGCAATTATGTGAAAAATTAGACACCGGTCGTGAGAAACCCATTTAAAAAAACAACTTTGCGCTGTGAACTACACAGGGTTGGTTATCACGGTCGGGTTGCCTTACACAAGCCTTTGATCACTCCCTTCAACGTATATCGTCGCTTCCAGTGGTGCAGAGATCACAGGCAGTAGACTACACAAGAGTGGAGGGAAGTGATATGGTCCGATGAATCCACGGTCACACTTTTTGCTGCAAACGGACGAATGTGTGTGTGGTGTGAGCCGAAGGAAGCTTACCAGCCGGAGAGCTTGTTTTCAACTGTGAAATGTTTTGGTGGTTCTGTAATGGTCTGGAGCGTACTTTCATGGTATGGTTTGGGTCCACTTGTTGTACTGGAAGGCAAAGTGGATGCTGCACGTTATCTGACAATCATAAGCGATGATCTTCAACCCATGTTAACATAATTTACTCCTACGCATCCAGCCATGTTTCAGGAGGATAATGCTCCCATTCATCGAGCAGATATGGTCATCCAGTGGTTTGCGGAACATGACGTTAAGTGTCCTGTCTGTAGTGGTCTGTCATGGCCATTCCAATCGCCAGACTTAAATTCTTTAGAACATTTATGGGACATTTTGGAGCAAGCTCTTGGGTGACCTTTCTCACCTTCAACGAAGAAAGAAGACTTGATATATATATATATATATAATTGATAGAAGTAGAAAAAAATGCTTAGTCCACCCACGGTGCAAAGTGTACTGTAGGTTTTCAAATAACCTTTTGTCGGTGGGAGAAATCATAAAAAATTTTGTAATCATTTTGTACTCCACCCCCACCCCACCACCCCTCTACTTACAAGGTGGTCTGTAGAGTGTATTCTT
This sequence comes from Typopeltis vanoorti, assembly GCF_054136105.1. Taxonomy (NCBI): domain Eukaryota; kingdom Metazoa; phylum Arthropoda; class Arachnida; order Uropygi; family Thelyphonidae; genus Typopeltis; species Typopeltis vanoorti. The sequence continues at coordinate 112,298,681 of NC_143561.1, read as the reverse complement.
GCTGGACTGCAGGTACAATTTACATTTTTCTTGAAAATAATTAGACGTCATTTCGCTATAATGAGACAATGGATTATTTCAGTTTCTTCCTTATAGTAGGAGGATTTTTAGATTATAAGAAGTCTATGAATCTAAAAAAAAACATAATGCTGAGGAATTGAGACTATTATAACTGCAATTTATAACTTTTAACTTTTAAATAATAGTTTAAATAATAGCAGTTTGAGTGCTCACTGGATTTGGTCAAACACCTCCATCTACGTAGCCATTAGTCACTTAAGACCATCTTTGTCTAAGGATGCAGTCGTAATTACGAAACACTTATGGTCACTGGTTTAAAAAGCTTTATGAAGCTACTACATTAACTTTATCTGAAGAAAGGCTAAATATATACCTTATCAAAAATATATTTCTTCTTCTTCGTTTTTTCGCTCTCTCTCTCTCATTCTTTTTCTATCAGTTTTCCAATAATCGATACCTATAAGTCCAAAGAAGAATATAACTGGCTGTAATTAGCATATATATGTAACCATGCAATCGAAGGCCTCCATCTGCTGCTCAGTTTTGATCTTTCGGTTATTCTTAAATAAAACTTTGGTACTTCGTGAGCTCAGTGGAGAAGTAGGGAATATATTTTGCTCTAGAAAAATTCTGGCGTGTTCTAAGGAAATATAAGTGATCATAACGTAACATTTTCATTGGTTGTTCGAGATTACATCGGTCGTTTACGGGACTGTTACTGCGGGTAAATTCAGAATAAGCGATTCTGGTGCTGGCTTTTTCAACTTCACGTTCCGGTTTCTGTTGGTTATCTGTAGTAATTTCCCAACATCTTGTATCATTGAGAACTGTCATGAATGTCTTAGAAGGGAATTTCCTCGTCCGGTAGGTCCATCAACGCTCTGCCGATTGAAACTTGGAGTGGGTTCAAAAAGTTCAATTTTTGGTGTGTGGAGCACGCTTTCCAAAAAACGTAATTCTAAGCCCTGTGACAGGCGGAATTTACTTAAAATATACTCACGAATCAAGTCAAGAATTCCAATTCTTTTCGCCTGATAATAGCCATTTCTTTTTTGACCGAACACGAAAATAACCTGCAGCTATTGCTGTCCATCGGAATTCCAGAACTTTTATAATTTCCAGCGTTGTGTGCCACAGTAGCCAAAGTATGGCTTGACACTACTTACCGTAGTGTCGTTTTCTCCACTGCTCAACTGTCTTGAAAATACGCAACAGCATTTTCCTCTTTTTCACTTACAACTGAAACGTTTGTAGAAGTGGAAAAAACAACTCATGTTTGCAACCAGTGTTACGTTCGTACAAGTAGGTAACTTTTCCTTAAAAAGCTGAAGCTGCTCTTCGGGACTTCATTCGAAGCACACTTTCAAATCAGCTAAAAGCCTCTCTCTCTCTCTCTCCCTCTCTCTCTCTCTAGATTAAGGAAGTTTTGTTTCGAGACTTGGACTGTTACTGAACAACAACAAAAAAAAAGATGCCTTTCTTAGTCTAAACTTCTGATAATTAATTTTGCAGACACAGCCATCACTTTATTGGTAAAAAATGCAACAAAAGTTTGTGCGATACGGATATGACGTCATATATTGATGAATTTTCATCAGGTGCCCGTGGAAAAAATTAAACTATAAATGCATAAATAAATGAAGAAATTTCGCCGTCCAGAACAATAGACGATGCTAGAGACGACGGATAGCATTACAGTAATATTTTGACCATAATGCTGTGGCGTCACTTTTTGTTCTTGGTCACGTATCCCACATTAGCGCAGTAACGTATTAGTGCTCCACGCATGCTGAAAGGCTAACCATGTATAATATTATCTGATATTTCTATAATTCCGTCTTCATCGCTTTTTTATTTCTATTCTCCGATAATTAGGTTACTGCTGAACTGACAGAATTGACTTTTCTATTTGCTTTTCATACAAACGGAGATGTTTCTCTCTTTGGAAAGATTTTAGAAAAGAAAAATAACACTTCGATGTATCGCTTAACTTATTTGCGAAATGTGATCTTTTTAAAAGTATACTTTTTATTTTGTGTACGCTAAGCAAAGGAAATTAAGTTTACCGAAATGAAACAACATCATGAAAATTTACAGTTTAGGGAATTGTATAATATTCTTTTAGATAAGCTGTTGCTTCCGTGTACATCACTTGAATGAATCCACTGCAAATTTATTATGTAATTTATCATCTCTCTTTCTCCTTAATATATTCTTTTCGTTGTTTGAAGAAAGTACTATAACTACATACGGTTGTTTTAAGTAGATTTCGTCTCTGTCTTGCACACTTTCACTCGCGAGTTATTTATTTCTAAAAAAGTAAAATATCCAGTACATATTTTAGCCAAGTAGTTTAAATTGTCTGCCAGAGTTCACATAAATATTAGATTTCTTCATATTTCAAGTATTAGCCGAGTGTTCGCGTATGTTAAGTAGGTTCCCATCCCTCACCGAAATGAATGGTAATACTATAAAGTATCCATTACTTTCGCTACCCGCACAAATATCTGCACATAATCGGAAACAAAAAAACGAAGAGAACCCATTAAGAGGAGGATAGCAGTTTAATAAACGGTGGCAGCAGGCCTGGCGCAAGTTCCTTTTATGTTTGCGAAATAAGGAAAGAGCGTTAAGCGGACGATTTGCTTCTCAGATGACTTAAGTACACCTCCATACGGTGCACCTGACACCGAAAATTAGGAAAATGAGCGAATATATTTCTACGCATTACTTCCCTTTAAAATTTTAATCTCTGTATTTGTTGCTTGCTGCGAAGGATTTTCTTTGACTATCTGTTATAATTATCACGTGCAGTTCTCCGATATTGTGCTTGTTGAGTGCTTAGTACCAAATCCAAATTTTGAATAACCCGATTGATTCAAAATTACTTTTGATTTAAAAGATGCGCGAATAAAATAAAAAATCCTCTGAGAAGGACCCGCATCGCAGTTTAATCACGTTATTAACTGCTAGTCAATTTAAACTGAGACTGCAGTAATGGATGGCTTGGTAATAAGATGCCGGTTATAAACATTAAAGAAAAAAAGGTACTTTATTATGAGTTAAATGCAATTCATTTATTGATAAGAGAAATAAACGCATTATTGACTAAATTTAACACACGTGAACCACAGTAGTAGGTTTTTTATTACGTACATATTTCGTCCTAGGTATCTTAAGACATCATCAGTACAGTAGAAGAATACTAGGAATAACACAATGGATAGGGCGCGTACGTACAATGGAATCCAAACCAATGGAATCCAATCAGGCTACAACGCGCCAGCACGCAATTTGGATTCCATTGTACGTACGCGCCCTATCCTTTGTGTCATTCCTAGTATTCTTCTACTGTACTGATGATGTCTTAAGATACCTAGGACGAAATATTTACGTAATAAAAACCTACTACTGTGGTTCACTTGTGTTAATTTTAGTCATGAATTCTCCACAGGTTTCTCTACGTAATCAAACACGTTATTATAAGTACGTTATTATCAAATTAAGTATTGCGATACGATTAATCTGGAAATTTATTTCAGGGATGTTCCTTATCCGCATACTTTAAGATTTGATTACTCTTGAAACAGAAGGCTGTGTAGCTCCGGTTTTGACGACGTCCTTCGCGGTTGGAAAGACAGGATTGGAACACTATCCAGAGCATGAAGAGCTTTTAAAGGCTTTTCAAATAAAGGGGAGTTAGTTTGTTTCATACGGAGTTTCATTCCGGAAACTAGAGCTTTTAACATACAAACCAGCCAAAGATCACACGCAAGTAACGAATGAAGCATACTGACACTCTGGCATTATTTATTTCATAAGGAAGAGCGTTAAGCTCTTCTAAACGTGGTTATTTTAAAAATAAACCGTAGCAATTAATTCGTTTTTTCTTATTTTTCAGATTTCTCTCATGTGCTAACATCATTCCTAAGGCTGATTTTCGCAGTGCAATTATTTAGTAATAAAAAGACAAAAATCGTTCTTATTTTTATCTATAATTTTCTTTAACTGAAAAGTATGTTAGCTGGATTATACAGAGATGACAAGATTTCTGGTCTTCCCCCCCCCCCACTGTAAAATATTCGCATTGCCTAGAGAACACATGCGTGTATACGAAGCTCACCTCATAAACTTTGCCACCTTCGTTTATTCATGAAACAAAAACAACCCAGCAACCATCTCTATTCAGTTACACTTCAGATGTGATCATTTAGAAATCAAAACCCGAAACTTAAAAGCATCACTTTTCCGAGGTCGACGTTATATCATTCTTGATTTAACTTATTCCAACGAGAAATGCACATCGTGCTGACTACACTACGCTGATATTTCTCAACTTTGAAAGGTGTTAATAGACAGATCTGGTTAGTCAGCTTTCGCCTTATTTCAGTTTACTAACATTTATCCAAAATTATGTGCATTGAAATTTTGATTTTTGTAAAGCAAACATTAATTGCTCATTCAAAGGGAAGCAAATATTCGGTTTCGTTTTTCAGCAGAAAGCACATACAAGCACGGGTGGGTGCAAATAAACTTAGATTTACCACGCTATAGCAGTTGAGATATTTCGCTTGTTGCAGACTTCTCCCTTTGGTTATGCACTCTTGAACGACATTCCGCGTCATCGGCGAAAAACCTGTTTTTTAAGTATTTTTATTTGTGCATGCACTGCGTGGAAAACTTGTGTTGGGAGATCGGAACCCCCTCTGACTTACAACGCTTTCTGCTCAACTGATCCTCTTTGGAGACGTCTGTAGAATGAATACTCGTGTTGCTGCGATTCAAGATGCAGCCTCGTGGACCTTACAAATGTAAAATGCTGTTACTGAAGCGATGTGTAACCGATACGGGATTGTATTTCCCTCTGTCTCGCGACAAAAGGCGAAACACAATCATTGACGTCAAGAAAAGAGTTCAAACCAGAGAGAAAACGTAAATATAAGTAAGTGCTGAAAAAACTGCAGGTCGGTTGGGCATTAGCATATTGAAAGTTCAGTATTGCAGGCTGTCTCAGAAAAACGTTATATTGAAGAAACATTCTTATGCATTCCCTTCAAAAAGTGGTAACGATGCAGATTGTGCTTAATACGAATGAAGCATTTGTGGAAATCCTATTACATAACCGGAAAGTTTTGAATAAAAATAAAAGCATGGACATGTATACTCGATAGGCTGTTAGGAATATAAACCATGCATGAAATATTGGCACATGTCCATTATTTTTTTCCGAATTGAGAGACTTTCTCTGTTGATAAGCGAATAAACCTCTTTTAAAAGTGTGTCCAACCATGGGATAACCTTCTTCGCAGTTTCCAAATTAAGCAGGTAAAATTTTAACTTTCTGGATCTAACCTCATCCTGAGCTTCACTTATCTCTTTGGATGAAGGTTTTATGAGCGATTTTCATGCGTACTCTGATCTTTGAAATGTAGACAACAAGAAGATGGGTCTTAATAAAGTACTTTCAACTAATGGCAAGTTATTCAGTCTCGTTAAGTGTGCAAGGCATCTTTTCCCGGAAACTCGAATTTTCCGGTTCACTCCGTTATGTGAATGAACTCCTACACCACCCATAGCTGCTTCGACCGTATTTACAAATGACCCAACAGAATAAGGCAGGCAGTCAGTGCAAATAAACTGATACAAAAAAGAAAGATTATGAAAGATGCAGAGTAAATTCAGGTGTGTGAATGTCATTAAGGCCTGAAGTCTCTAAAGGAGAGTTTTCGGAGAGTGTAAAAAATAAATAAAAATAGCGTAAAATAGAAAAATATCCTTAGCTCCTCCCCGCTACTAATATTGACAATAAATCTACAACTTTCGTGGGTGAAAGTCGCATAAAAAATATACCGAACTGTATAAGGCAACGGAAATTTTTTAAAAAATGAATCCCCTTAGAAATATTAATATGTAATCCCGCTAAAATAGGCCGTATCAGAGAGAGAGAGAGAATAAATTTATATTTAAAAGTTGAAATAATGGTGGATGAATCATTTTGATTTATTCAGGCCACAATGAGCCAAAATGATTCTTTTTTTTTTTTGATGTTCTGAACTGTTAATGATGAATCATGCTGCAGCTTCCTACCATCCAAAACTAATCTCTCTCTCTCTCTCTCTGTCTGTCTGTATACTACGGTGTGAAGTGCTTCTGCTCGGTGACATTATTCGCTAAAAATACCCAATCTGGTCTGGTTTAACGCAACCCCAATGGCTGGCGTTTCTTTTTTGTGTTTTTGTTTTTCAATAAATGATAAAATACCATTCAGTGTCATAATTTATGGGATCATTTTAGGATTCATTTAGGAATTTTAGGATATTTTTAGGATTTAGGATTAATTTGGGATTTACCATTAATTTACATGTTCAGAAATATTTGGATAACGTCATTTCACTAAAAAAAACGATGAGAATAATATTACTAGTTACCTACATATTTATCTTTTATCTCCGTTCCTCATTTCAAAATAACGTATGTCCATTAGACTTTCGTGAGACAGTGAATAAGCACTGATGTTTTTAGACCACAAATTTTGCAAGCAACTTTAATGGTTGTTCAGTAACCAAACAAAATATTTTAACTTGAATCCAATACTAACTTAGCTTGAAATCAGAAAGGAAACTTTGTGATTTGTCATGATAGTCAACAGCAGTTTTAGAAGCACAACAAAATTAAATAGTAATGGGATCGCGAAGAAACACTGTAGTATGCAGGTTGTCGAATGTTATTGGAACCAATGGTAGTATAGGAAAATAAATCTATAATAACGTCTGCGGCTTGCAAAAATGTACTTCTGCCCACGATAACCGCAAATTTGCTCAATAACCAAATGAAATCGGAAACAAATTACAGCAGAACTTCTTAAGGTAAGTAGTAGAAAAAGAAGCCCGATGCTAAGTCTTCGTTGTCTACTCTCTGTAGCTATTTAAGAGAGCTTATCTGAGGTCAATGCGACGGGTTGGAGAGTAAGATTGAAACTACTGATTGTGCAAATGCCGAACGGCAGGAGTAGAGGCAGTCATCTCAATGAAATAGCGGACATTGGAATTATTCTGCTTTTAGAAATGAGTCCATGAAAAATACGCCTCTTTTCGAGCACGCATAACATCCAACTTTCATTGGCAATCAATAAAATATCAATTTATGAGCATTCGTTTGCAGACATGTAAGAAAACTATAATCAAAAAGCCCGTTCAGTCATATCGGTCCATTACAGTTCGAGAATCGCAGCGCATTTGCTCTTTGGTTGCAAAGGAGTTCGAAGCCAATTTTGGATTCGATGAACCTTTATATGAAGGTGGGGTCTTCCTCTAAACTGTCAGACTAGTCGAAGAATACACATACAGAATCAGAAATGATTTTCACTATTTCTGTCTTTCTGAAATAATACGAAGTACTCATCACAAAATGTACATTTCGCAAATCGATTCCAGTTGGAAATGCTTAAAAATCGAAATACTTAGCAGATACCCAAGAATGATACATAAATAATTACAAAGGCATTATTAAACTCTGATATCTTAGAATTTTCTCTCAACAATTTATCACAGTTTAGATTATATGCATTTATAATTCAACTGTCTCTCAAAATACACTGTAAAATTCATCTCGTTCCTCATTTCCCATTTTCCCGAAAATTCTCCACGAGATTCATCGCTTCAAGTCTGCAGTGTTCCGTATGAAGCGTTGGATTTCGTAGATATTAGCGAAATCATTTATTGCGATAACCTTTCCTGTCTGTGGAATTCGCGTAACAAACGATTTCCCCGGAGAGAACCATTTTATGAGCGTGTTCACTGTTGAAATCCCTCTGGGTCTGACGTAGTTCCTTTTAATGTCTAAATTGTGATTTAATCATCGTTTCCGAAAGAGGAAGAATAAAAAAAAGTTCCTCCTTCATTAAGCAAAGGATGCTACATGCTTACGCACTTTTCACTGTCTCCCTCTCACTAGCCAACAAATTCTAACGCATTTGACGACTATTCAAGTGAGTTGCATAAATATTCCAAGTGGCGCACGAGAAAAAATAGTGGCCATTTCTAAAATATATAGTTTTTCTTAAACAAATTTTAAAAAATGCTATACTAATAAGCGCGTTCGGTTAAATTATATTAGCTTTCGATATTCGGTTAAACTTTCGGTTAAATTCTACTTAACTTCCAGTTTTCGGTTCAATAGTGTGACCTTTGGGTGATACTGAAATTTACAAACGGTCGGTTAACTTCCGGTCAAATGACACTCACCCGAATTATACTTATCCAAAGTTAAATGTCACGTAACCAAATTTATATCATCAATAAGTAGGGTTATTCTATATTTGTTGTTTACTTATTTCTTAAAGAAACCATGACAAATCTTGAAGATTTATTTCGTATTGTATCCCAAAATATAGCCGTATATTTCCAGAATCAGTTACGATATCATTGTTTTAAAAATGGCTTTTAAATCTTCAACTTCTTTATCATTACATTGCCGTTACATTTTCGAAGCGATTTATGTGTACGTTTTGAAGACTGTCAATACTATATGGTATGCTTAATAATATAAAAACAATTTTCAGAATTTTCGTAATAAGATACTTATTAAAAACCATTAGAATCTTCAGTAACCCTTAATTGCATCTTTCTCCCCAACTCAAGACACTGTGCTATGTTTATAATACCTTGCGCCACTGTGTGTTGCGATTCTCATGAGCAAACTTGTAGTTGAATTTTAACACAACATTAATAACTAAAGTGCATGTCTAGAAGCAGATGTAGCGGGTGTGTTAACTGCAACAAGAGCTTCTGTATTGGCTAAGGAGACCTTGTTTGAAAAATATCCTTTTCGTTGGAAGCATATTACTGGGAAATTATAATTGTTATTCGAGTTCGGCAAATGATTCGAGCTTGTTGTAACTCCACTTATTTGTTTGGTTGTTTTTATTGAATGTCTTTAAGAGTGATCAACCGTTTAACAGAACCTTTTATAGTTAGAGCAATTTTAGCAACATTACAATAAAATGCGAAGTAGGTTAAGTGAAGCAGATCAAGTAATGTTTATCCCAGGTCTGTATGGACGAGCTGGAGTCGCTAATGGGTTCCATTATGTACTTGTCGAGAATTTAATGAGCTCCTCAAATGATAATGATATTGCCATTCTGTGCTTAGGCGTATGTTTGTTTTCTTAGATGGATCAGTTGTTTCTCTAGAAGTGGGAAGAGCCTCGCTAAAGAAAAATTCGTGAAGCTTATTTTGAAACCGAATAATTCGCAAATGATTGCAAAATTTTCAAAACGTAATATTTTAATACCGTGAATTACATTGCATTCTGATCACATTTCTTAAATACACTCTGTGTGTCTACTGTATTCTGACAGATATTAACTGTAGTTATACAGGAGAATTGTTCATCTGTGACAAGCAATCTGTATAAAGATTTTAAACTGAAGATGATCGATCTGTACGCATATGGAGGTTGTGAGGGAAAACCTTGGGATGACATTTTCAACCGCAGAACAGACAGATGGATCAGAAAACACGGAAGTAAAAGACACAATAAGCAACTGGAATCTTATCCTTGGATGACTCTGTCATAAATCAAACCAGTACATCCATTAAACTATTAAGTTATCCACTGCGCAACATTTCATTGTAAAGAATTTAGTTAGCTTATTGGTAACTAACTAACTCTGAGCACTCGCTCTGTCTTATTGGAAGCTTGTCATAGGTAGCAAACAGGCCACTTTTTATAGGCGTCCCTTCCTGAAACTTCAGATTTTCATCCCAAAAACCAGGAAAGCCTACCTGAGGATATGAAATCAACAGACACTGGCCTCATAACCTTAGGCCGGAATTTTAAAAAAATCCATCCCAGGGAATGAAAATTGTAAGTGAAAGAAAAAAACAGACTGATTAAAATAATAACAACAATGAATTAAGGTGAAACTAACAAATATTTAATTAATAAGAATCACATAGCATTTTAATGACTTATTTGAAGTATTAGTTGGAATTCCAAACTAAATTCATGGCACTTGCTGATGCAGTTCAAAGTGATCCAGAGAAATGATTTAACATTTTACTGTGTTTCTTAGTAAGTACTGTTTATTTTCATAGCCGCTAAGTTATTTATAATATTTTAAACTGTATCCGAAATAGTATTTGTGGAATTATATTGACCTTTGCATGTACTGGTCGAATCACATCAGAATACGTAAAATGCATAAAAGTACACGTGCAGTAAAGAGACACAAAGTCGGTAGGATGTTTGCATATGACACGATAAAAATCTTCCTTCTCCATCGAGCTTTTCATTTTTATTCATGATTCCCAAACGTCACGTGGTCTGTCAGATACCAAGAGGATACCGGATCAAGGGATGCGAGAAAAAATCGAAACAGCGGCAATTTCATGCATGGTATGCCGCACAGAAAACCAAGAGATTTCCATGCACTTAACGGCCTACATATGTGACTCATATATATGTATTAGACTGTGTTCGTGTAAAAGGGAGCGTTCTTCTTTGACCTAATTTCCTCCAGACAGAGTTTTCAGAATTCGGTACAGCAGCACAATGCTAAAAAAATAGATACAAATGCCTTAGCAAAAACGTGTACCCTCCACTCTGCCTCCCTCACTGACAGTGTCTAGCCATCATGTGTCAACAAGCAGCAGTGGACGGATAAGTAGAAGAAGAGTGAAGCACACTGGTGTTGCACTTTGTACAAGAAACACAGCGGTCACGCATTGGATTACCGAAACATAGTTTTAGTGTTCGCGTTGTTAGCGAAACTTTTACTTCAGCTTGTAGCATTAACATTCAGTTTATTGGTTCGGCAGCTTTTCCGTTTTTGGAGTTGAAATTTGAGAAGCACTAATAACAGTTACAGAGAATTCCTTTATAGTATTTATTTCCTTCGTTTTTGTTTAATACACGGTAAAATTCCTAAAATAACATAACGAAGATTAATCCATGCCCAAATTGCACTGCTATGGAGTAGATTAAATGGTGTGTGAAATATCGCGTTTTGACTGTTGACTTTTAAAAAACTGTGGGTTTAATTTAGAGTAAAAATGCTTTAAAATTCTTACAAAAATATGCAAGAATTTTGGAGCAAAAATATAGAAAATCTGTGTAGAAAAATTATCTTACTTTTTTTTTTTCAAATTAACAATTTTTGCTCCTAATTAACATTTTGCATCCTGTGCAACATTTCTGCACCAAAACTCTAACATGTTTTGCTCCAAATTACAAATACGTTTAGTAATATTTACATTCCACAACCTGAACGCTAAAGGCCCGCTCTTTATTACTTCTGGGGTTTAGACGCACGCACTGCATGTATTTGCATTCCACAATATTTTCAATTTTTAGTATTGTATAAATTTAAACATAACTGAAAGTTTCGCTTGAATATTTTATCGCAATATTTTTTCGATTTATTTTTAGTTGTAGTTTGTCTGAAGTTGAAAATACTATTTGTGCTCTGTGTGTGTGTGTGTGTGTGTGTGTGTGTGTGTGTGTGTGTGTGTGTGTGTGTGTGTGTGTGTGTCAGTTGTTAGCGAATATTCCTCAAAATATTCTGAGAACGCTGCAACAATCTTCGATGGATAAGACAATTATAAATTGCCTTATTTTAGGTACAGCATTCGAAATTGGTAAAACGATAATTTCAGATATTTACATCAAATAGCTCCCTCACCCTTCCCATACCCCTAAAAATTCCTACCCCAAAAATACTTTATTTAAGGTTGCCAGCACTAAAACTGTTCTGGTCATTACGGGGAAGGGAAATGGGTTCTCTCTGTAGATCCTAAAAGAGATCATCCAAAATGAAATCTTTATTATTCTCTTCCCAACCATTTTATTATATAATTGGAAGAATAAGAGTTCAGCTTTATACAATTAGTGCTCAGTAAAGCGATTCCTAAACTTCCATTGTTAACCTGTTCAACGTCAACTATGATTTTAATGATTTTCAGCAGATGTTCAGAGTTGCTTAGAGCGGAAGGTGCTTCTTTGTTGATTAACACTGAAGTTCGACGGCTGTAATTTTGTATTTGTGGCAGAGGCGGCTTATTCATTTCTTAATGAAATTTGAATATTATTTTTGGTTTTCATGTACACGATATTCCGATATCCACCTGCTTTACATTTAATGTAAACAATGAAAATATTCACGAAATGTTCGGATAAAGGAAAACTAAATGGATACAAAATGTTATATAAACTTAAACTGAACTGTATACCTTTTATACATCATTAATAATGATTAATAATGTTATTTATACGTAAACACAAAAAAAGCATAAAGTTAGCCGATGATGAATATACTCCCTCTTTGTTCATTCTTGACTGGTACTGAGTGGATTTTGGACTGGTGGCTGAACTCGAGAAAGATTCTGTTCATGGGTTTTCTTCAGTGAATAAGTGAGCCAAAAATGGGATGTTTTCTGTGATATGATTCCTATAGCTTTCGAATATACGAGTGTATAAATGGTTTGATAGCTGAAGAAGAAGGTGTGTGTGGAGAGAGAGAGATCGAGACTCAGTAATTCGAGATTTCTATAAAAACCATGAAACAAACTTTCTTAAAAAAAACTTATGCATAAATCAACACTAAAATTTCAAGCATAAATCAAGCTTTAAAAAAAAAAAAAACATAAATCAAGCTTTTTTAAAAAAGCAAACATAAATCAAGCTTTAAAAAAAGAAAAGCAAGCATAAATCAAGACTTAAAAATCTCAAGCATAAAGCGAGCTTTTTTTAAAAATCAACCCTTTTTTGAAATAAACCAAGTGATAGAAGGTATTCTAGTGTTGTATTAATACCCGTTAATACTATGTTTGTTTTTTTTATGTTTGTAACTGCATGCCGGATACTCGCATACGTGAAGACATGATTTGCACTATTTCACCATTTGGCTTATCCCTGTTAAATTTTCGGTAAGTTTTTATTTCTCTGCACATAGTTTTGAATGCAAACCTTGTAGACACAAAAGAGACGCATTCTTTTGTTATGTGCATCGTTCTTTGATATTCCGGTGTGCTTACAAAACTTTACTTACCTGAAATGTCTTTTGCTGTTTCACCATGATGAGATGGAGTTGAAAACGGACTTGTGACGGGACAGCTTGAGGTAATCTCGGATTTTGCTATGTATCGCATCAACCCTGGAGTATTTGTTTCGTTACCTACAACTGGATGATCGCGAAACATTGAAATCTCTTTCTGACACAAATAGTTTTGCTTGTTTGACCCTATAGAAACGCTTTTCAGCGCCTCCCTTTTTTTTTTTTTTTTTTGTTAAGAACTGATATCAGTGTTCATATCAAATTTACCTGGCATTCCAACTTCAAAAGGACGAC